>NC_134397.1:272448830-273648830 GCF_050003625.1 Haematobia irritans | reverse complement strand
CGTGTCTGTGTGTTTCTGTTTGGCTATGTCAGCGATAGCAAATGCATTAAAATTATTTATTTCAACAAATTGAATTTGTGGAATAGAGCTATGGCTCTGTAGCCATATTCCAGGATTTTGTATAGTTGTTTTGTTATTGTTGATGTTGCAAAATTTAAAAAATAAATAAATAAAAAAAGCACACAGCCACCACACATATTTACTTTGGCCATTTTCCTATGGTGGTACTTCTTTCTATTCGTGTCTTTTGCATGTTTTTCTTTCTCGCCTTTGGCCATGTAAATAATAACATCTAGAGAGAGAGAGAGCCCACGCAACCCACTTTCATCTGTATAAGATGTTCAAGATGACCTTTAGTTTTCATCGAAAATTGTCATCATCGCCATGCTTTTCATACCCATCAGGCAGTAGTATTGAAAACAGCAACAGACTGATAGATCTGACTTCCTTTATTATAGAAATCTTATATATGAATAAGATTAGCATAGAAAAATATTTTAGTTCACTCATAGTCGATCCTTTCAAAAGTTAAGGAAGCACACTTGTCAGAACATAGAAAATTTTCCTATATTTTTGATCTATCTGTCATTGATGTAATCGATATGTTTTTCGAAATACACAAATAAAATATTATCAGGTTACATTCAGTGGCGCTAACTTTTTGTTTATGATTTTCTTATATTTGAAGGCACTCAAATTGTAGAAAGAGGAGAAAATCGTTAGGCAGAAAAAAATGCTGTTTACAGAGGAGAAAACATAAAAATTGGAAATAGTGGAATAATAAACTAATAACAAGGCTAGTCGATACTGTTGATTCCTAATAAATATATTAAATATATTTATAAAACATGTCTTTTTATTGAAGAAATATGCGCCTCTATATATAACAAATTTTTAATAACAGCTCTAATTTTGAAGTAAAATGTTTACCACAAATATGTAAGATTTGTCTACATGAATGAAAAAAGTTCAAAAAAATCAATCCACACACTGAAAATCTATTGCCGTGACGTCAAATTAAAATAGGAATGCGAGCCCGATACATCGGGCTCACTTAGACTTTTCAGTCCATTGTGATATCACGTTGGTGAACTTCTCTCTTATCACTGAGTGCTGCCCGATTCCATGTTAAGCTCAATGACAAGGGACCTGTTTTTTATAGACGAGTCCGAACGGCATTCCACATTGCAGTGAAACCACTTAGAGGAGCTTTGAAACACTCAGAAATTTAAGCAAAATTAATGAGCTGGAATAATTCACCGCTGAAGAACTTTTTGGTGTTAAGTCGAAGCAGGAATCGAACCCACGACCTTTTTTATGTAAGGCGGGCATTCTAACCACGGTGGCTCCCTTGTTTAACATAAAAGATACATTTCTCTGATATAAATTTGTTTCCATTGTTCAAAAGTCGATAAACTAATCAATGAAGTCGTTTTATCTTTAGCATTATTTCTACTTTAAGTCGAGTCTGAATTTGGAAATGTATGTTTTGTCAAAACTATTTTAAAGCACACGAAGAAACTGAAAAACGAATACAGTAGCTTTCGCTTATAGTCCATACCCATAGTTGCATAACATTTTTGGACAATATGTGAAATTCGACAGTTAACAGGTTGGCTGATAAGTCCCCGGTTTCGTTTTTATTATTCAACATAGTTCCCTTCAAGAGCGATACAACGATTATAACGACCTTCCAATTTTTTGATACCATTTTGGTAGTAGTCCTTCGGTTTTGCCTCAAAATAGGCCTCAGTTTCGGCGATCACCTCTTCATTGCATCCAAATTTTTTCCCTGCGAGCATCCTTTTGAGGTCTGAGAACAAGAAAATCGATGGGGGCCAGATCTGGAGAATACGGTGGGTGAGGAAGCAATTTGAAGCCCAATTCATGAATTTTTGCTATTTCTTGGTGGAACAACACTTTTTTCTTCTCCATATGGGGTCGTTTTTCCGCGATTTCGACCTTCAAACGCTCCAATAACGCCATATAATAGTCACTGTTGATGGTTTTTCCCTTCTCAAGATAATCGATAAATATTATTCCATGCGCATCTCAAAAAACAGAGGCCAGCGGACTTTTGAGTCTTTCCACGCTTCGGAGACGAATCACCGGTCGCTGTCCACTCATCCGACTGTCGATTGGACTCAGGAGTGTAGTGATGGAGCCATGTTTCATCCATTGTCACATATCGACGGAAAAACTCGGGTGTATTACGAGTTAACAGCTGCAAACACCGCTCAGAATCATCAACACGTTGTTGTTTTGTGATATGTCAAATGTGAGCTCGCGCGGCACGTTCCTTTGATATCTTTAAGGCCTCTGCTATCTCGATCAACTTCATTTTACGGTCGTTCAAAAACATTTTGTGGATTTTTTTGATGTTTTCGTCGGTAACCACCTCTTTCGGGGGTCCACTGCGTTTGCATACCAATCAATTATTGTTGATTTCCCTGGGGCAGAGTCCAGAAACTCAATATCAAGCCAAGTTTCTGCTTCCACCGTATTTTTTCCCTTCAGAAAACAGTATTTTATCAAAACACGAAATTCCTTTTTTCCATTTTTTTCACAATAACAAAAGTTGCTTCACAAAAGACGCTCTATCTCACAAACTAATTAACTTACAGACGTCAAATTTTGACACGAATCATTTGAAGGTTGGTATTATATAAAAACAATATGCATTTAATACTAGCGACGCCATCTATGTATCAGACCGGGGACTTATCAGCCAACCTGTTAAGCTAATTCTTTTATATGCCACTTTGGTATATAACTGCTCTCACATATTTCCAGGAATATAACTATAAAAGGAAACATAAAAAATTATTAAAATATATTTAAATCTATGAGTTACATTTTCAAGGCAAAAATAACGTATTTATAATATATCTCTGGTTAAAACCCTGATCTGACACTATTAGCATGATGTTGCCAACATTTTATTTTATTATGGACTATATCTTAAATAGTCTATATCGATTTCTTTTTATCAGCACAATAAAAATGGAATATATGCAAAATCGGCCTATAAGTGAAATGGATTATATAGCAACGTATACTTGTAAAATTTATGTCATAATGTCATAATAATTTGAAGAATGAATGATGATCTGAAAATCTCCTAAATGTGCGATAGACTATATGCGAGAACTACTGTAATTAATTTTTTTTCCTAGAATCAAGTACGCAAAACTCAAATTTAAAAGAAAATTGTGTCTTAAAGTTATCCTTACTCTAATTCTCCACTTCTATGGCACGGAATCACTCTTCCAGCTAAAGGTTTCAAACAGCAGATTCGTTTATAAATTTGCTTAAAATTTAAAAAAAAAAAAATACAGAATCACAAGTAGATGTAAACATTTATGGAAACACCATAATAACCCTCAAAAACTCCAACTTATTCCAATGATCTCTCTTCTCCACCAATGACATGACTACATTTGATACTTGAGAAAACGAAACAACATCAGCAACTATGTGGAGAACATTGGATTATATGGGGGACATGCAAATGTTATTAAAATGCAGCATCTTCCCAACCACACAAAGGAAATATCATCGAAGCTAATGTCACAACATTTGAAATGAATGTTACTGGCGGCAAGCATTGCCTTAGAACAAAACTTAAACTCAATTTTACCGTGCAAAAAGTTTTCGCTAAGGACGGAGGATGTGAGAAAAACAAACGTTGAGTCAGTAATGCAAGAAAAAATTCATTTTTCACTTTGTCACATTAACACAACAAAAATTCACAACTGTCGCTACTGGTGAGAGTCAATACCACCCACTTATGTAGTATTCAACAAACATTTTAAAATTGGCGCCCAACGTTAAGAGGTGGCAATCTGTGGTGTGATTGAAATTTTAAATTACAATTTCCGAAAATGTCGGGAAAAAATCCCAGCCTTGGGCACCAAGAAATAAATTATTAAGCATATGTAAAGATTTAAAATCTAACTGCAAAAAATGATGGATGATGCTATGTCCCAAAATCTCAGTTTTTCTCATTTCAAGTCTGATTGTATTTAATTTAATGTAGCCCTCCGTACAGTTACACTACTAAGTTTTGCAGATCTGCATATCCTCCACTGAGTTCATCGTACTCACAGTTCTTTAGATTACTGTTACCCCACTGAGGCCTTCCACCTACAGTTCCTACATAGATGAGCAAAATAGTTTGCATAAACCGTATTAATACTGTTCCGAAGCCGTCCCGCCCTGAGATAACTACCACACTATTTCCAAAACCAAATCAGAGGTCAGCCCATCTCCATGAGCCCGAGTCAATGAAAATTACCCACTATAGCCAAACGAAACAGTGAGAAAGCCTAACACTACGAGTCCAGATCGCCTATATCTTGGCGAATACATCAGTTCCCGATCAACGACACATCGGAGAATTCAACTGCGCAATTATCAAGGAACAGAAGTTCGCATAAACTGTCGACTTATGTTCAAATGGAAACCCACCTCCATTCGATCAACTGCGAACCGAAGAGCTCAACTAGTTCCGATCACCTTCATCCAAGCGAAAATATAGTTCCCGATCGACGACTTTTTCAGCTTTAAATCGTCTGCTGCCATCAGATTGATGCAAGACATTCCTCTGTATCCCAACTTTTGGCCGTTACAATAAAGTTCTACAAGAGGAGAAAAGAATTCCATTCACCGTAACCGATAAGAAATGTTACTATTTTTTGGCCTAATCTGGACGTACCCTCCATTCCTCTCCAAAAAACGGGGTTTCTACATGTATAGAGCCGTATTTTTAAAATTGAAAGGCAAAGATAATGACCTTAAAAAACAAGTAAGGAAAATCTAAAGTCGGGCGGGGCCGACTATATTATACCCTGCACCACTTTGTAGATCTAAATTTTCGATACCATATCACATCCGCCAAATGTGTAGGGAGCTATAAAGGTTTGTCCCAAATACATACATTTAAATATCACTCGATCTGGACAGAATTTGATAGACTTCTACAAAATCTATAGACTCAAAATTTAAGTCGGCTAATGCACTAGGAACACAATCTTAGTAATAAAATATGGGAAACATTTAAATCTGAAGCAATTTTAAGGAAACTTCGCGAAAGTATTAGAAGTTTAGGAAAATTAGAGTCATTTTTACAACTTTTCGACAAAGCAGTGGCGATTTTACTAGGAAAATGTTGGTATTTTGACCATTTTTGTCGAAATCAGAAAAACATATATATGGGAGCTATATCTAAATCTGAACCGATTTCAACCAAATTTGGCACGCATAACTACAATGCTAATTCTACACCCTGTGCAAAATTTCAACTAAATCGGAGCAAAAAGTTGGCCTCTGTGGTCATATGAGTGTTAATCGGGCGAAAGCTATATATGGGAGCTATATCTAAATGTGAACCGAGTCATTTTTACAACTTTTCGACAAAGCAGTGGCGATTTTACAAGGAAAATGTTGGTATTTTGACCATTTTTGTCGAAATCAGAAAAACATATATATGGGAGCTACATCTAAATCTGAACCGATTTCAACCAAATTTGGCACGCATAACTACAATGCTAATTCTACACCCTGTGCAAAATTTCAACTAAATCGGAGCAAAAAGTTGGCCTCTGTGGTCATATGAGTGTACAATGCTAATTCTACACCCTTGTGCAAAATTTCAACTAAATCGGACCAACAAATTGGTCTCTGTGATCATATGAGTGTAAATCGGCCGAAAGCTATATATTGCAGCTATATCTAAATCTGAACCGATTTCAACGAAATTTGGCACGCATAGCTGCAATGCTAATTCTACTCCCTGTGCACCATTTCAACCAAATTGGGGTAAAACGCTGGCTTCTGGGACCGTATTAGTCCATATCGTGCGAAAGATATATATGGGAGCTATATCTAAATCTGAACCGATTTCTTCCAAAATCAATAGGGATCTTTTCTGAGCCAAAACACATACTTGTGCCAAATTTGAAGTCGATTAGACTAAACCTTCGACCTAG
The DNA here is from genome assembly GCF_050003625.1 of Haematobia irritans. Taxonomy (NCBI): domain Eukaryota; kingdom Metazoa; phylum Arthropoda; class Insecta; order Diptera; family Muscidae; genus Haematobia; species Haematobia irritans. The sequence continues at coordinate 273,642,840 of NC_134397.1, read as the reverse complement.
ACTTTGATTACAAAAATGTGTTTACGGACAGACGGCCATTCGGCTCAAGAGCCCACCCTGAGCAGTTTTGCCAAAAACACCATGTGTCTATCTCGTCATAATAGGCACTAACTTACAATACCCTGTTCCACAGTGTGGCGCAGGGTATAAAAAAACTCAACCGCTATTCAGACTGCCAGATCACAGTCCAGTTCTAGAAGTGGAAGACAGAGAGAAAACGAAAAGTCTCAAACGATTCAGCATTTCACCCGATTTAGCCAAGCGGTACGAGCAAAATGGCTACTCAAAGCAAACATAGGGATCTCATGATCTACTCAGTCCACGCGGTCTAAGTTCAAAGCAAGCCCTCTGCAAGCGCATATTTAACTGTGAATAGCGAGATGGTAAGGAGGAGAATCAGAGTATTATTGAAAGTAATGTAAAGTAATCATTAGTGGAAAGATCAGAGTTCTGGCGGGGCTCTTACATAGACGGAATATTATAACTTCAAATATATTCAAAGCATATCGCGAGGCGAAGACACACATCTTTCCATGGATATATTTCGTAAAACAGATTACAAGAATGAGTTGATTATTTCTCCCACATTAAGTTTTCTTAGCTCCAAAATATTAATCAAAAGGAAGAATACGTCTCGTTCGTAACTTCTATAAAAAGTTAGCACATAAGGCCCAAAATAAATCATCTCTCCACGCCAGATCTATACTAAAGGTTATGGAAATTTGAATTAGCCAGCGATGAAACATGTGTACATTCGGGCTTGTGTATATTGGCATCTGACATTTTCTTTTTAGTAACTTCCCAGCAAAAAAATTTGGAAGTTCTTCCAAAGGCACATCTTTAAAAGCACTTCCAGAATATGCACTCCCAATGATGTTCCTTATTTTAACTACCCAGGAAGTTCTTTTGATTCAATTTTTTATAACTTGTTTTTTTTTTCATACTTCTGATGGGTAATTTTAACTTTTTTTGTTTCAAATATGTTAAAAATAGAGTAAGAATTCATAAAATGGTACAAATCATTTAAATTTTGTCGAAAAAAATGCTAAATCCAATCTGAAAAAATTGTGAATTTTTGAATATATTTGATGTCAAACGTTTCCGACAAGCGTTAGAATCCATTAAAAATTATAAAAAATTATAAAAATTATTTATTCGACAAAATATCACAGAATTTTTTAATTTACATCCAAAACATTGAATTCGGATCACACCTAAAGAAGTGATGCAAATTCAGGGCAACGGCTGTTAAATTCATCGCTTCTGCGTCAATTTTGCACCACTTCCGGATCCAAAAAGAATCTTTTCATTACTTTTTTGGCGACACTTTTTTTGCTGGGTTAATAATACCAATTAATCTTAGCTTAGTTACCTTAAGCTAAACTGAAAATTTTAATAGTATGTATGTCAAATTTAAATTTAATATATTCACGAAAACTAGAAAACCTCTCCCAATAAGTATCCAAAAAATGTCCACCCTTTCATAATAAGGAGGAAACATCGAAAATTATAAACCTTGCTGCCAACATCAAAGATGTTGGTCATTACAATGCAGTACGAGTATGAACTCTGACACAGATGCATAAAATAAAAGCGAACACTACATCAGTGGTACTTGAATAAAAACAAAGAACGGAAAACCGTTGAAAATACGAAATTCGTTAAAAAAAAAGCGAATCGAGAGACAATGTCCTTTGCGAACTTTGTCACCGCAAATTCACAAGCATAAATAAACCCCCCAAACAGACGACAGGTTTGTCACTCTCTTGGAGATGATTGCAATGACAAGCCCTCTTGGCACTTTTGTACTCAGCAGCATCATCATCAAATGGAATATATTTGGAAATTTATTACCATTTTTATTCCATTTCATTTGTAAATTGAATCAAATCAAATTTAATTTCCAAAAATAAAGATGGTCATGTAGAGCAGGATATAAACTATCATTATGAGGGTGAATAGAAGTAAAACTGCGCAAGGATGAGTAACATAGTAAATAAATGAATATTTGGGGCAAGAAAAAAAAAAGAATGAAAATTGTTTCTTATAGAAAAAAAGAAGTCTTGCTGTTTCTAAAAGTAAAAGTTGGCAATCATGGAGATCAGAAAATGTTGACTTTTTTCGGGTTATTTATTATTAAATTTCATTATGAATACGACTGTAGTCTATTATGAAACTACTCTAGTATTACATTAAAACACTATGAAAGACCAAACACGAAACGAGGTGAAGTTCCAAAACTTATTATTTCTGAAAATTACCTGAATTTTAGCAATGAATATATACTTTTATAGTATATTATACTTATATCTCACCGATAACAAACTTACTTCATATTTACTATAGCCACGGTGATGTGGGTATAAAAAGTTTGCAGCCCATCAATATATCGATTTCCTACAATATACAGTCAATATTTTCTGAATCATGGAGGAATTCTAATTCGATTAAACGATATCCGTCTGTCTGTAAGCATAGATCAAGGATGGTGCACGCACAGAAAAAACATGTTTGGACATGGTTGCCGCATCCATTTAATGCTTATCTAGAGTATGTAATTGTCGCGAAAACCATGTATTTTGTCTTTGTAAAAATAATTTTCGAGCGGGGAAAAATATATGTTGGCAATAAGCATTTAAATGGTTCTCAAATGCCGCCAACATGTTCTATTATTTAAATGATAGAATTTGAGATCATTACATGGTCCGGAAAATCATGTACCTGACCATCCATTTTTTTTACTTTTTTGCAGGAAAAAAATTATTTTTATAGGTTATGTATAGACATGTCTAGAACCATTACACGGCCATAAAGACCATGTAAATTTTTTCGTGGCCATTTAGTTTTTTAACTTTTTTGTAGCGAAAAGGATTTTATAAGCGCATTGAACAGGTACACTCGATTTTAATTTTGTGCGTCAGTCGTGTGTTGATTGTTTCTTGGAATGGGCGGAGAATACGGAATTACTGTGTTTTGTGTTAATTTATTTATCCAGAAGTGGCACATGGTTTTATGTGAACACAAAAAAGGGAAGTGTAATTGAAAAAAAATTTACCTGTTTTTATATCCTAAACCACATAGTGGTCAGGGTATAATAAGTTTGATCGGCCAAAAAATGTGCCTACCAGAAATATTGATTTTAGACCCCATAAAATATATACCGATCGACTCAGAATCACCTCCTGAGTCGATCTAGCGCTTGGTGTCCGTCCGTCCGTCTGTCCATGTATTTGTTGTTCACAGGATTCCGGTCGCAATTATTAACCGATTTTGATGAAATTTGGTACAGGGAGTTTTTTGGGCACAAGGACGAACGCTATTGAATTTGGAAGAAATCGGATCAAATTTAGATATAGCTCCAATATATATGTATCGCCCGATTTCGACAAATGTGGTCACGTTGCGCGTTCTTCAGATCGGTTCAGATTTAGATATAGCTCTCATATATATGTATCGCCCGATTTTCCCAAATTTGGCCACAAAACCTTTATTTATCAACCGATCTTACTCAAAGTTGGTAAAATATAATCTTCTATAGCACTGACTATATGTGCAAAAAATCATCGAAATCGGTTCAGATTTACCTATAGCTCCCATATATATGTACCGCCCAATTTTTCTAAATTTGGCCATAAAACCCTTATCGGTTGATAAGATCGGTTGATAAGATCTTACTAAAAGTTGGCTAGATCCAGTCCTCTATAGTACTAACTATATGTGCAAAATTTCATCGAAATCCGTTCAAATTTAGATATAGCTCCCATATATGTATCGCCCGATTTTGAAAAATTCGCCCTTATAACTTTATGTTTGACCATACAGGCCTCATTTCGTAACTGATCTTACTCAAATCTTGCACAAGGTAACCTTTTGTGGTATTAATCAAACCCGCAAAATATTATGCAAATTGGTTCAGATTTAGATATAGCTTCCATATATATGCATCGCTCGATTTTCCCAAATTTGACCATAGTACTCTTATCTACTAACCAATGTTACTCAAATTTCAAATTTTGATGTACTAGCCGATCGTATTATACGTACTTGTAGCTCTTACATAAGAATATTGCTCGATTTTTACAAATTTGTATTTATTACCCACACTAATTTAACGATTTTCTCTTTTTTAATAATGGGCTCAATATTAGTGGCATACTAACTCCGTAGGCGCAATATCAACACAGCCAGTGTTGCTAGAAGTAGGGGAAATTCCCTATATGTAGGATTTTTCTACTATTTAGCGTCTTGTAGGGTCGTAGGGCCACAATGCAGGACATTTTCACTCAACACAATTTGTAATAATTTTTACATTTTGGTGGCTCTAGAGGAGGAAATTAGAATCCGGCAAGGCTTGAACTTTAACAATGTGTGGTAAACTTTATTCCTGTAGAAAATTTTGTCAACATTTTATTTCTATAGAACATTTTGTCAAAATTGTATTTCTACAGAATTTTTTTTTTTTCAAAATATTATTTCTATAAAAATTTTTCTCAAAATTTTATTTCTGTGGAATTTTTTCTCAAAATTTTACTTCTATAGAATTTATTGTCAAAATTTTATTTCTATAGAAAAATTTCTCACAAAAATTTGTTTATAGCAACTTTTTCCACAATTTTATTTTTATAGAGATTTAACAAAAAAGATTACTAATTTGGGTAAAATTCTACCAACTGTGGCAACCGTGGTGGTAATACAAATTTATATTCTAAGTTATATACGTTGCATATTCATGTTTTAAGGTAATAAAGTACTTAGAACCATTTTTGTTTTGTAAAATTTTTTAAATTTAACGAAAAATATAGTAGGGAAAATTGTTTGGGAATGTATAGGAAAGTAGGGAACTTTTTTTGTCCTTGTAGGGTAAGCCGAACATTCTCCCTGGCAACACTGAGTATGAGCTATAGTCAGATTGACACAAAGCACCCATAGACATGTACCCCTTAATTTTCTTAAATATGCAACTGCGGTTTATCTCCCAGACCTATATGTTACCCCACAAATGCTTATGATTACTAATTCTGTAATGGTGGTTTAGGGTATGATATAGTCGGCCCCGCCCGACTTTCTACTTTACTTACTTGTTTGTTCTGCATTTTGATATGTGGTATAATTTATTTTTATTTGCAGTTACATGATGTCTGATGACACATTTGATGGGCACGAAGTAAATATGGAATGATTACTTATTGTTGAAATTGAACCAAAATATAGTGTTTAAAAATATGCGATGTTTGCTTGCACGACCTTATAAATACAAATAAACAATGAATTAGTTTATAAATAAATAAAAACAAATAAATAAAGTTAATTTTGTGTTTTCTTTTCTCAAGTGGCGTCCTTTTCTCGACGGCGAAAAAAGTTTTTTTCATAAAGATCAAAACATTTTAGGTTGTGGCTATGTTCTTTTAACTAGAAAAAAAAACATTTTTAATGAATACCATAACATTTTAAATGTTATGGTCAATGTCTTTTCATTCAAACAAATTTTTTTTATCAATATAATAACATTTTAGATGAGGACAATTATATTTTTTTAGAACCATGTTCTCTGAGCCATCATGGTTGCAGGTTAAAATGTTACATAGTCGACGCAAAAATAGCTCCTATCATATTATTTTTCTCTTCGAATGTGATTGTGACAATCATGCTTCTTCTCTGCGTGTATAGACATCTCAAGTGAATTCACTGCGCTGTAGTTTGTCTGCACACCGTAGAGGGCTCTTTTACATCTGCAATTGAGTGATTTTTAAAATTTAACATTAAAATTTTTTGTCTGCAAGCAAGTCAAGTTTGAAGATATACCACATCTGTCTGGGTTTTGATATAACCGTCTAAATTTTTATCCGATTTGCCTGAAATTGGAAATCTACTGGTATTTTATGCTTATAATCCATAATTTCAGTATATATTGATCTTCTTGAGCTTCTAGACAAAGCAAGATTTATCCGATTTGCTTGAATTAGAAATCTAGAGGCATTTCATGTCCACAATAAGGTGTATATCGAAACACGTTCTTAAGCTTCTAATTCTTCTATGGAGTAACAATGAAGTTATTAAGAGGCAAGTTTGGAGAGAAATTTATTTCACGTTCGGTCAATTGGCCGCCTAGTTTGTGCAATTCAATGCCTTTAGAAGATCTTTTTGAATGTTATTTATATATTTAACAATTTTCCTATAGCTGTTAAAAATGTTCTTGTCCAAAAGTCGATAATCTTTTTAATGAAGTGGTTTTCTACTTATACCCAGCAAAAAAATTTGGAAGTTCTTCCAAAGGCACAACATTAAAAGCACTTCCAGAATATGCACTCCCAATGATGTTCTTTATTTTAACTACCCAGGAAACTTCCTTTTAATCTAATCTTCCTTTTAATTATACCCTGCGCCACACTGTGGAACAGGGTATTATAAGTTAGTGCATATTTTTGCAACACCCAGAAGGAGACGAGATAGACACATGGTGTCTTTGGCATAAATGCTCAGGGTGGGCTCTTGAGTCGATATAGCCATGTCCGTCTGTCCGTGAACACATTTTTGTAATCAAAGTCTAGGTCGCAGTTTTAGTCCAATCGACTTCAAATTTGGCACAAGTATATGTTTTGGCTCAGAATAGATCCCTATTGATTTTGGAAGAAATCGGATCGAAATGCCAAAATCAACAGTAGAAAGACACAATCGTTGGAACCGGGCATGATTTTTCAGTGTGATGGGGGGGGGGGGAGTCTGTTTAAGATTCGTCCCGGTGGAACATACGACAATGTACTTTTTTTGGTTATTTCTCAAACTGAGTTGTTTTACAAACAACAAAAATAACATTTTTATAAAGACTATGTCATCAAGGAATCGAGACAATTTTTTCTAGTGCTACTCTCACGATTTTGGTCATTCTTTTCACCAAAGTCATAATGTATTAAATGGCAACCACGATAGTTTTTATTATCATTTTGTTTTCTACGCAATCATGGACATTAAAATGTTACAGAGTCCACACAAAAAAGTTCAAATTATTTTATTTCGCTCTTATGATTGTGACAACCATGTGTATCTACGAAAATACCCACCGTTCAGTCTATACACTGAAAAAAAAATTAAAGATTACGCAACCTAAATTTTAGGATGCGCAATTTACAAGATGTTTAGGATAAATTTCTTTGAAATAATGAAATTTTAATTAAAATAAAATTTATAATATTTGCTTCAAAAAAATGTTTTATCAAATTTAGGACATAAATTTTGGAAATTTTCGTCACTCCGTTAAAGTCGTATGCTTGTGAACAAAGGAAAATTTTCTTTAAATTAAAGAAACACATTTTTGATTAAAATTAACTGAAATATTGGATCTTTAGATTTAAGATAAAAACGCTTCAAACATAGGCTAAGACTTATATTGAGGATTTGGCATCTTTGGTTTAAAGTTTTTTTTTTTTTTGAATTAAAAAAAAAAATTAATTATATAATTTAGATTTTTAAACTTTCATTTGTTGGAACGTGCATAGCTTTATTAATATACTGCTTTGGCTCGGACCTTTCCTCAAGGAAAGGTCAAAATCTTTGGATCCAAGTAAACTTTTTTTTGAGTGTACACTGAAAAAACAATGAACCCTTTTCCATTGCAAAATGAACTAAACTGTAGTAATATTGACCATGATTTAGCCCTTAAGATTTTTTTCAACTTGTCTAGTTTATAATTTTCTTAAATTTTAGTTCATCTATAACATTGTAGTTTAGTTCATTTTTACAACACCGTAAGATTTATATAACCCTACCAAGTTAAAAAATCAGTATTATTTTGGTTTACTTGCTTATTTTTTGAGAAACCCGATAATAAAAATTGGTTAACAGTCTCTTTAAAATGTCGACGACTAAACTATTTCTAAATCAATCATTCCACAGTACAGAGAAATTAAATAATTAAAGGAACAACAAACCGTTTTACTATTATGAAAATTTTCATACATTAAAATTAAACTTTCTTTAAGCAAACGTACTTTATTATAAAATCTTATGATGAAAGTTCTTAATACAATGTTTTTTGTGAATAAAAATTATGACCACGTGGAACAGAGAGTAGTTCATTTGAACTCGCTGTTTGGACATTTTGACTTATCCCTTTTTTATTCATCGTAGGTACTTTTTTCACATATCTTGCTGGAAAAAATGGAAACAATAATGAAAATTGTTAAAAATTAACACCATGTAATGAAATATAATTTTTAATTCTTCATTTTAGCTTGTAACTTACAATATTTGGGGCATTTTATCAAATGGTGTAAGGAATTTAACTTTTCTTTGGAAAACGTATCTCATCAAATTTGTACCTGAAACAATTAGAGAAATAATGAAGTATTCTAAATAAACTCATAAAACTGTGTTGTTATCGATGTGAAAGATATAATAAAATAAATATTCTAGTTAAAAGAAAGCCAAAGTTTTAATATCAAACTTACCAATTCTCTATTAAATTGTACGCTGAGGGGAAATATAAAAAGTTGTCCAAATTTATTTGGGTTACTATGAAATTAAATATTTATTTTTTACATTAAATAAAATTATGAAATAGGTTTTCAAAAAATCTAATGAAAAAAATAATAATATGCATAAAAAACCAAATATTCTTGATATTCCTAGACAGTCATCATTCGTCAAAATGACGACACGTAATTTCATTTTCGATTTAAAATGCATTTTAGTCTATTGGGAAATGGTAAATTTAAGTTATACTAATTCGACCGTTTTATGAATTTTTGTTTTATACTACTTAAAACCAAATTGAATAAGAAAATAAATTCAAGTTTGGTTCACTTTTTCGCTCACGATGAAAATTATAGCGTCTTGAAATCAGCCGTAGTCAACATGACGAAGGATGACGTTAATGTACAAAAAATAAGGATGACTGTCCAGGGTTAAAAGAAAGTTAAAGAATCCTTACCAATTCACTATTAAATTACAGGCAAAGGAGTACTAAAAATTTGTCCAAATTTTTAAGGGGTTATTCTGAAATTAAATATTTGTTTTTACATTAAAAATATTACATTGGTTTCCAAAAAATGTTATTAAAGAAATACTAAAATCAGGTATTAAAAACCTGTAATTTTGATGATAAAAAGGTCATAAAAACGTAAATATTCTAGTCGAAAAAAGACAATTTTTAAAAGAAAACTTACCAATTCTCTATTTTTTAAATTTGTTCGAATCCATCTGGAGTTGCTCTGAAATTAAATATTGTTTTTACAACAAAGAAAAACATTAAACCGGTTTCTAAAAAAATTAATTAACAAATAATAATATACATAAAAAATATTCTTTTTAAAAGAAAGTCATATTAAAAAAATACTTACCAATTTATGAGATATAACAAAAATTTTCCAAATTCATCTGGAATTGAATATTATTTTTTTACATAGAATAATAAAAATTTCAATACACTTTCAACATATTTTCCTAAATATTCTTAATAACTTTTTTTCTAAAGTACTGATAAAATATTAATAACTTTCATTTAAAAGGTTTAATTAACAAACACCAATATATGTCTCAAAAATCCAAAATATTCCAAAAATAAAAACAACCCCACGCTCATGCATACACAACAAAACTCAAGTAACATCATCTTTACGTTAATCACATTCCACTATGCCGATAAAGATCTCAGTACTATGCATTAGTTCATCGCATCTGCTGACAATTTACTCTAAGAATAATATTCGTAAAGGCACACCAGTTTATGAACGATGAAAAGTTTAACTTAAAATTTGCAAAATTTTCATGAAATGTTATCTACCATTTTTGACGAAAATGTCTATAAATTTAATTACATGCGAACTAAAAATATTTCATTGGGTAATTTTTTACAAACAATTATTAACTATAGGAATTGTCAGTAAGAAATTCCTATCCACTTTCAAGTTCATTTTTCGTAAAAAAATATTTTCTCATACAAAAAAATCTTATAGTAAATTGCACTTATTATTTAGAAAATACTTTACATTTCACAAGTAGTTTTACAGCATGACAAACGAATTTTTAACTACCAGTTAAGAAATTTTTTAAGGAAATTTCCATCGTATTTTGTAGGCCATGAACTAAACGATTGCTACTTAGAATTTGTAAAATTTCCTTTCGAGTAGTTAATTTTCGTTGAAGATACGAAAAATGAACTAAAATTCTGGAAAATTCTTGTAATAAATTATTGTAAAAATCTTCTTAAATTTACGAGACACTTTTTTTTCTGTGTAGCATGAACCTCCTGTATTACCGCAAAACAATAGACTAGATTAGACATAAGTTATCCTTAAATTATATTTAAAGAACATTTAAGTATGCTAATATGTTATAGTAAATGCAGATTTAAATAAAAAGCGATTAAAATCTTTCATAGACCTGTGAACGGCCAAGCAACATCCCATCATCAAGAGGACCTAGACCGAGACAGTTTTTTTTTTCTAATGCTACTCTTACGTTTTTGGTCATTTTCATATCAAGCGTAAAAACATTGCGTTGTTGGCGGCGGTGGTGGCGTCTGCAACAGCAGCAGCAGCGGTGTAAGAGCCAATGTTAAACACTAGAAATTCCGTTGAAGATGTCAACTCTATAAAATTTATGATTCACAGCGGCGCCATCAAGATTTATGATCAGTTTTGTGTGATTTCTGTTTTCCACGTTTCTCTTTCCGTTGCGTTTGTCCTTTTTTTGTTGCTTGCTCGGTTCTCCTTTGCTGTTTTACTCCTGCCACCATTTGTCGTTGGTTTTAATTGTTGGACTACTGATGCTACTTGGACTATACTAAGGACTGCCACCGCCACTGCTTGAATTACTGCGATTATGACTGTGAGACTTCCACTGAGACTCGTAATCACTTGGTTAGCATTGGTAACTGGGAGCAAAACAAAATAAAAAAAAAATCCACGATATTGCTGGCAAAGAAAAATAAAGTAACTTTGTGGCCGACCAGGGTGAGACAAAGTGTTCAGCATTCTGAACAGCTATGAAATGAGATAAAACCTTATTAAACAACAAATCCTCCAAGAAGAGCCAGGACATTAAGTCAACCACTCACACAGGGATACAACAAAACCATGTCAGCGACATATTCACCGGAGAAGTGTGTCCGAGAAGAGTGATAGTCGGCTATTGGACTTGCGGACAATGGTAATCCCTGGACATAAGGGCCACGTTAACATAAATGAAAGTCTGGAAAGTTTTAGGAATGATGAAGGTGGTGGTGGTGGCGGCGATGGTTTAAGTGATGTGTAATTTATGCTTACGCGTACTAGTTTTCAGTTCGTATATAACTCATTTCCGTTTCCTATATTCTCTTTTTCTCTTTTCTAGTCTTTTTCTCTCTCTCACACACACACACAATCCTTTGTGTGGAATCCTTTATGTAAACCTACACAAACACTCTCATTTAGCCATTATGATATAAGCATTTAAGTGATGATATCTTAATGACAACTGAAATGAGTGCGTATGGCTTACCATTTGCGCGTATGTGTGAAGATGACAAGTGAAATATGAACACAGTGGGCGGTTGTGCTATTACCACAGGACCAAATCAGGACATTGTGCGACAACTCAATGGGGAACCATCGCCTAAGTGCGCGTAATTTCCATTCATTAATGGCTAATTTCAATGTGACATCTAAAGCTGCAACAATGATTTAATTACTTTAAGTGCTTATCATTTTTTCATGCCATCATGGACAAGTGGCAAAATTAAATGCTTTAGGTAGTTTTAACTTGTTAAAGTCTTGAGTATATATATAAATTCAAAATATGATTAATATATAAATGCTCTCGTATCACGCTTATATGCTATTGCAATTCACTTAGTTACGAATCAAATTTTTGTAATCCAAGAATGTGGTATGTGGTCAAACTTTGATCAAGGTTAAATTGTAACCACTACATTATGCCCACAGAAAAAAATACTAAAATATTTCCAATTAAAAATTTGAATATAGTTGAAAGCTTCATCTTGTCAATTAATTGCAAACATTCGGACAGTTAAGAAAATTTTTGCGATCCTAATAAAAATATTAATTATGTCAATTAAATAAAAATATAATTGCATTGAAATGTTAATTGAATTTTAGAAATGTGCAAATAAAAATCTAATTGATTCAATTGATTTATGCCCACTACCATAGAATGGAGATGGATGTAGAATAAGTTTGCCATTCCATTTGTAACACATCGAAATGTCGATTTCCGACTATATAAAGTATATATTCTTGATCAGGGAGAAATTGTAAGACGATATAAGCATGTCAGTCTGGCCGTCTGTCTGTTGTAATCACGCTACAGTCTTCAATAATGCCCCTATCGCCCTGAAATGTTGCACAGATTCATCTTTTTTGTGCACGCAGACCAACTTCAAAGATGGGCTATATCGGCCCAGGTTTTGAAATAAATCCCATTTGAACCGATCCCCCGATTTGGGGTCTTAGGCTTCTAGAAAGCGTATTTTCTATTCCATTTTCCTGAAATTGGAAATCTAGAGGTACTTTAGGACCACAAATAGATGCGTCGAAAATATCGGTTGATGTTTTGGTATAGCACCCATATATACCGATCACCCGATTTTACTTTTTGGGCTTCCAGAAACCGTAGGTTTATCCGATTTGTCTGAATTTGGAAGTCTATAGTTATTTTGGGTTTAAGCATAAGTACACCAAATATTATATTAATTGGTTCACACACAGAGAAGATAATGGTTGGAATTCGGTTGTTCTTATGAACATTCTATATTTAGAAACAAGTAAGGAAAGTCTAAAGTCGGGCTGGGCCGACTATATTATACCCTGCGCCACTTTGTAGTTCTATATTTTCGATACCACATCACATCCGTCAAATGTGTTGGGGCTATATATAAAGGTTTGTCCCAAATACATACATTTAAATATCACTCGATATGGACTGAATTTGATAGACTTCTACAAAAAAAAAAAAAAAAAAATATATATATATATATATATATATATATATATATATATATATATATATATATATATATATATATATATATATATATATATATATATATATATATATATATATATATATATATATATATATATATATATTTTTTTTTTTTTTTTGTATTTTGACCATTTGTGTCGAAATCAGAAAAACATAAAACACGCATAACTACAATGCTAATTCTACTCCCTGTGCAAAATTTCAACTAAATCGGAGCAAAAAATTGGCCTCTGTGGTCATATGAGTGTAAAGCGGACGAAAGCTATATATGGGAGCTGTATCTAAATCTGAACCGATTTCAATAAAATTTGGCACACTTTACTATAGTACTAATTGTTCTTTTTGTGCAAAATTGTAAGCAAATTAGGGTAAAACTCTTACTTCTGGGGCCATATAAGTCCATATCGGGCGAAATATATTTGTGGGAGCTATGTCTAAATCTGAACCGATTTCTTCCAAAATCAATAGGGTTCTATTCTGAGCCAAAACACATACTTGTGCCAAATTTGAAGTCGATTGGACTAAAACTGCGACCTAGACTTTGATTACAACAATGTGTTCACGGACAGACGGACATGGCTATATCGACTCAGGAGCCCACCCTGAGCATTTTTGCCAAAGACACCATGTGCTTATCTCGTCTCCTTCTGGGTGTTGCAAACATATGCACTAACTTATAATACCCTGTTCCACAGTGTGGCGCAGGGTATAATAAATATTAGTTGTTTATACCAATTTTCTGTATTTACATATATTTATTGATACCTGTAACAATTTGATGAGATTTTCAACAGATTTTCTGTTGTGCCACAACATAAATGGTTGTAGTAACCAAATGTACTTCCTTTGAATAATTTTGATTCGTACACCCTCAAAAAAAATCGCTTCTCTAACATATGTTCCAAACATATTTTGCAGGAAGCACATATATTTTTGGATACTGCCGAAACATTAATATGTTTGTTTTATGTGAACATATTATATGTTTGGAAGCATTTTGAGCCCAAAAATATTATATGCTTGGAAGAATTTTCCCCAAAGAAGATTGTGCTCATTCCCTATCATAATTTTCACTTCCACGAAATTTTTAGTTCTTGGTACCTTTTTCTGTAATACAAATAATGTTGAAGAAATTATTCAATTTTATAAATTTTTTAAATTTTACCTTTCGCCTGGATGGAGAATCGAACCGAGGACTATACAGTTTGTAAGCCAACACACTATCTACTGGGCTACGTAGCTGTTATAGTCACCAGTAGACAGTTATCGTTATAAGTTACATTTATATAGCATAATTTACAGCGTCCACGAGCCCATGCAAACATAACATTATTTAACAGAAACATACATTTGTTGGCCACGTGAAGCAGTGGTTAGCATGTCTGCCTTGCATACAAAGGGTCGTGGGTTCAATCCCTGCTCTGACCGAACACCATTTTTTTTTTTAATTTACACATTTATATTTATACTATATAAAATTTTTATAATGAAACTTCGAAATGTGTGTTATTAACGATTTACAGTCACAAAAAAACAGTGCTTGATATAAACGAAATGGACTGAGCTTTTGGATAAAATATTATTTTTTATTGCAAAAATAACAATTTTGTAAGTTTTAAATCCATTTTAAATGCATTTAAAACTTATTGTGCTTTGTACTTAATTTCATTGTTTGCATTTAAGGCCGGTATTAAGTTGGCATTATCGTTCTAAAATGATCCTGTTTTGACTTTTACTTTTCTTTAATAATTCATTTTATAGAAAACACTTTTTCAATTGTTTTGCAGCTAACTCGAACTTAATGTAATATCCGTCAACTCCTCTAAGTATTCCATTATTAATAAAAAGGAACTAAACTTAATTTTTTTATATATTTTCCACCGTTGTTTTTTTTTTTTAATTTCCTTTGCTTGAATATTTTGACTTACTCCTCGCAAATGTATATTCTCTTGGTTGCGAATGTTTATTCTCTTTACTCCGAATACTCATTCTAATATTCAAATTAAATAATATTTAGACTAAAGCATATCAAATTTTTGGCCTTATCATAAAACAGTTTTCCGAAACAACATACAAGCGGTTTCACAGAAATTGCTCTCTTTTGATTCTCTCGCTGTGTTATGTTGATATCTTTAGTCAACCATCCCGGTTTCTATATCTATTACTTTCCCTATAGTCTCTCTCTCTCTCTCTGTCGCTATCTGAATAAAATATCACAACATATATATGTTTACTCGAAATTTGTAAATTTATATATGTTTACATTCACACATATTAAGTTTATGAAACATTCATGCCCCAAACATAATATATTCTAACATATTTAGTGTTAATTTAGAAACATTAGTGTTAGTTTAGAAATATTACATGTTTACACTTAAATATATTGTGTTTAAAAATTGTGCCCGAAACACATGTTGTTTATATCGGAACATATGAAAAACATATTTTTCTAATAGTGTAGATATTGGTTGTGTCGACCAAATCAGTTGGGTGGCACAACTACCAACTGGTAGTTGCTACAACTGCCAAAAGGAGGTTGGCAATAAATTCGATTGTCACAACCAATCTGTATTCTCTGTGCACCCAGAGAAATGATTGGCTGGAATTCGATTATGACAACAGTTTGATAGTGGAAACCCACAAATTTTAAGTGTGTGGAATAATTATTATTTATATCTCTTGTTTGATAGTTTATATAATCAAAATAATGGTAGTGTGACCCAAAGTTGGTACACACGACCAAATATTGGTTGTTATTTATACATTTAAGTATCTAACCATTTCAATTTATTCCACCCTGTCGTGATAACTGATTTGTTTTGCCAATGTGTCACCAAACCCAACTGAAAGTCCGCCTAATCAATAAGTTGGTTGTGTTAACAAATTTTATAGTTATAAAGAGAATTTGTTGCTATGGACTACATATATGTGACAAAAAATAAGTTGTTTATTTCGGTTGATATATGAAACTCCAAAATTTAAATATTTGATGACGTAAGTTCAATTTTAAAAATGCATTCTACCCAACAAGAACTGCTACGAGTTATATCTAACCATCTTTTAAACCGGTAGCTGCATTCTTAAGTGGTAAGTAAGTTAAACATAAAACGACATTAATATCACTCACATTTTAACCTTTTCCCTAACTTTCTTACAATTTCATAAAATACATCAATCAAAATATGACGACTTCCGGGGTTGTGAAAGGTATATATATAGATTTTGTGCCTCATCATCAGACTCAAAATCAATCACGTTTTCTTTAATTTTGTAATAATTGGTTTTCCAAAAAAAAAAAGGTAATTGCTTTAACAAACGAATGAAACCTTATTGGTTGTAATTTAGACTGTAATTGTGCCCAAAATTTAGTCATCCAAACAAATTTCTGTATAGTTGTGTCAGACAACAATTGGTTGCTCTAACAAATTTTGTGATAGTAGATGGGACCAAATAATTCGGTTGGCAAAAAAATTGGTTGGCACAACAAATTTGTTTTCTGTGTGCAGTACACTTCACGAAGATAAATTTAAAGATTTTACCTATGAAGTCTATACAAGATTCTGGATTTTTGAGTTTTAGAGAAATCATTAACATCTCTTTTAAGTGTGCAAGATAATGATGAAATTACGCCTTGATTTGAAATCTGTAGATCTGGAAATTTTACATACAGTTTCAAGCAACTTTCATGACCAGTGCGCCTTCTATACCCTCAAGAAGTGAAATCGGCCTATAGGGAGGCCTTACCGAATGGACCGATAAAAACTAAATCCGATACACGTTTTGGTTGGAAATCGGTTCTGATAATGAAAATTCTACTTTTAGAACTATATATTAGTTGTGTCAATCTATTTCCTTTAATGCAATTATTTCTTCATGCTTACTATCATTTGGCAATCATTTCAGTAGAATTTCGTTTGTGATACAAGACAAATGGTTCAAGCAACAAAATGTATATATTGTGAAGCTTTTGTTTTGAATTCAGTTGGCACGACCAACTTTAAATAAATTTCGTAACAGTTATTTAGTAATCATCACTGACATATAGTATTCACAACCGAATCCTATTTGAAATATTTTTAAATGTCACTTCAATTTTTGTTAATTATTTGGTGCTCAAAGAGATATTTTTTTTCTTTTAAATTAAACATCACAATGGACGATTTTTAAGCCGATGCAAATTTTATTTGCATCCACAATGCAGTCCAAAGTATTATTTCGATGATGACCGACTATAATTATTTAATGGACGTAAGTAAAATATAGGTCACGATAGTGAAGTGGATCATTTATGTTGGGTATATTATAGGGCACAAATAATCATATGTACACTCCAATCGGATTTAATGATATATCTCCAGGATGCTTTGTCTACTTAGAACCTCACAGAGATGTCGCAGTGAATAAAGTGGTAAGTTCTGAACTGTTTTTATAACCATGAGTGCACCAAAATCTAACTAATTTTATTTGATTTATTTTTAAGCAATAATCAAATATGCCAACATTGTACAACGGACCCAAATGTATACAAAGGGTCATAGGTCAGATTCGGCCGAACACTGAAAAGTTATTTATTTTTCATACTGCCTAGCACAGTATCGGGACACTCAGCAATAGGAAGAAGTGCATCACTTGATGTTTCAAAACTGGCTTGCTTGTCCAAACGTGTCCGTAGGAACAGATGGCGACCAAAATTAACTTATATGCACAAACTGGTAATACGGGTCCATTTTTGTGCATTTTAATTTTTAAAATATAAACACCCTTTCACTTTCAACTGAAAGTCATAATGGGATGTGTATTAAATTTTGTGTGCCCAACCGCTAAAACATTTTAAGGACATTAATTTGTACATAGATATACATCTTTAATACAAATATTTAAATGTATTTAAACCAAATATAAAAATAAAATAAAATTTAAATGAAATTATTTTTTTTATTCGGTTATAGAGCTATTAAAGTCGGGTGACACAACCAAATGAAGAAGGAAGCAAGGACCAATTCCAATTCCGTCTGATACAACCAACTCCATATATAGTATTAGTTGGATTTCCCATAATTCGATTAAGTCGACCGAATTTGTCGGATGACACAACTGCCAATAGATAGTTGGTGCAACTGCCAAAAGGAGGTTGGCAATAAATTCAGTTTTCACAACCAATCTGTATTCTCTGTGTATAAGCCCAAAAAGTAAAATCGAGAGATCGGGCTATACCAAAACATGGACCGATACTCATTATTTTTGGCAAACCTCTTTGTAGTCCTAAGATACCTCTAGATTTCCAATTTCAGGCAAATTGAATAAAAACTACGGTTTTTATAAGCCCAAGAAGTAAAATCGGGAGATCGGTCTATATGGGTGCTATACCAACACATGGACCGATACTCACCAATTTTATCACACCTCTTTATGGTTCTAAAATACCTCAAGATTTCAAATTTCAGGCGAATTGGATAAAAACTACGGTTTCTATAAGCCCAAGACCCCCAAATCGAGAGGTCGTACTTGACCTGCCTGCAGAAGACGAGTTTGTGCAAAATTTCAGCACGATTGCTTCATTATTGAAGACTGTAGCGTGAATACAACAGATAGACAGACAGACAGTCGGACATGGTTAAATCGTCTTAGAATTTCTCCCTGATCAAGAATTTATATATTATATATAG
The DNA here is from genome assembly GCF_050003625.1 of Haematobia irritans. Lineage (NCBI taxonomy): Eukaryota > Metazoa > Arthropoda > Insecta > Diptera > Muscidae > Haematobia > Haematobia irritans. Next base: position 273,624,193 of record NC_134397.1, on the reverse strand, counting down.
TTGGAAATCGATATTTCGATGTGTTACAAACGGAATGACAAACTTATTATACCCCGTCACCATTCTATGGTGGTGGGTATAAAAATAAGAAGTTCTAAAGTCACAACTTTAAAAGCGCTTCCAAAAAGTTCTCTCAAGGATTTTCTTGAGTTTAAATATACAGGAAGTTCTTTTTATTCAATTCTTTATAATTCGCTTTCTTTCATATTTTTACCCCCATTTTCATGAAGCTCCACATCTTAACAAAAAAAATAAAGAAGTTGTTCTAAAGTCATAAAAGCACTTCCAAAAAGTTCTCTCAAGGATTTAAATATATAGGAAGTTCTTTTAATTCAATTCTTTATAATTCGCTTTCTTTCATATTTTTAACCCCATTTTCATGAAGCTCCATTAGTGCAAGGTAAGCTAACCAATTTTTAAACCGTTCTAAAGATTTATCTGTCATCCTACTAATATACTCTTATGCCACCCAGCAAAATAAGCGTCGCCAAAAATGTAGTGAAAATTTCCGTTTTGGATCCGGAAGTGGTGCAAAATTGGCGCAAAAGCGATTATTTTAACATTGGCTTGTCATAGGACGAATGTCCATCATTTTAACAGCCGTGGCACTCAATTTGTACTACTTCTTAAGGTGTAATCCAAATACAGTGTTTTGGATGTGAACTAAAAAAAATTATAATATTTTGCCAAATAAATAATTTGTATAATTTTTGATGATTTTGAATGCATTTTAACGTTAGACCTCAAATATTTTCAAAAATGTTCAATATTTGATGTGAAACGTTTTAGACATACGTTAGACTCTTGGAGCATTTTGGAGAGTAAGGTTAGCACAAAAAAAATTGCCATCTTATCAAGCTCATCTCAAGACGGCACTTCGTCGAAAATGGTACAAAATACAGCAGATCCTCTTTCATGAATCGTGTGATTGCTTTGTCGGTCGTTTGAAGTGCATTATTCTCTTGTTACGGAAAAAATTATATTTTGATAAAATATCCGTAACACTATACGAAGTTTAGGATGAATGTGTTTGGATGAAAAGTCAAGAACTTCTGAACTATCCTTTTGGGAATTTCGAATCTAGTCAAAATTTTATGCTGCATTTGTGTATAGCGTTTTTCTCGTTTTTAGTTCATTTAAATTGGCTTTAATTCCCGCTTGCTTTAAGCGCAATAATAGAGTGAACGAACAAAATCTGAAGTTTCCTAGTTTTTTTTTCGAATCTGAAAAAGAAATTAAACACATCAACGATTCCATGAATTTTCCAATGAATTTTATATTATAAGACTCACTCTTCGGTTTAGCTTCGATTTGCATTCGATTTACTTGTAAATTATATGGAAATGGCATTTGAATGGCAATAATCCGGAAGCATTTGATAAATCTTTTAAAAGATAATCATTGGAAATTCCTCTGTAATCCCAGTAACATTCACATTAATTGATTGCGTTGTCGCAAGACTCATTGTGTATTCCGATGCTTAGCTGTGGGAGTCCTAGCTACCTAGATGTAGTTCACTGAACGACCTATACACCCTAGTAAGAAGAGCTTCTCATTCCCAGTTTATGAAAGATGGAAATGAAGGTAGCTCAATAGCTTGTACATATTTCAAAGGCCAATAGACAAGTATAGCAAATAAAATCCATAGTGCTTATGATCCTTTTAAAAGGCAAACAACCACAAAACAGCAATAGCAACAACAAACGCAAGGAACAAAACAAAGAGGAACAAAAAACAAAGCTCAAGAACAACGCAACAACAACAACAACAACAAAGCATAAACAAATTGAAAAACAAACGCATAAATCAATTAATTCCTCTTTTCTATTTGTACTCACTTGGTTCAGTCTTCTTCTGGCATTATCCTTGGCCTTGCTTTGTAGCCTTGTCATGATTGCCTTTTACGTTATGTTGATGTTAGCAGGATGAGTGGCAACTTTGCTTAACATTTCCGTTTCCTTTAGCACACGTCTAAGCGCTATGGTGATGCCATGCAAAAATCTCAAAGCTCAACCACAGTTACGTTGACAGTGGATGAGAAGGTGTACTCGTCAATATGGAGAACATGCTTGCAGGAGCCTCCACACACATGCACACAAACACTTGGTCTTTTCTCACGTAATGGCCGAGCAAGTAAAGCATTATCCTTATTTTCAAGCTTATAATCCTTATGATTTGGTTGTGCTGTTGTTGATGGTATTCATCGATTTACATTTAAATGTAAATGATTTTAAGCAAAAAGAACGAACACCAGTACCAGGAATCACACAAGATAGGAAGGAACGAGAGAGCAACCCAGCACGTGCATGACAAAAATTTTAAAATGTTCTTTTATTTTTACAAACGCTTGTCCACTTGAATGACGAAGTTCCATGAATATAATGACAGCATATCAAAGAGCAAAGCATTCTAAGTGAAATACCCTCTCTGCCTTCACCCATAGACTTCGGCCCTGGAGGAGTAGAACCTTTGGCAGAGGGATGTCGGGTAATGAACAAACAAAAAAAATCTCAAGTAATTTAAATAAATACTTAAAAGCTTGCCCCCATTCAAGTGACATCGATTGAAACACAATTCAGGCCACTTGATTCTCTTGGGCAACAAATCGGTGAATTAAAAATTTCGTTGTCAAAGTAAAGACGTGATGTCTATCGACGGGTAATATTAACCCATATACACCCATAGAAAAAATCATGAACGACGTTGTCATTTCAAAACGTTTCGTTCATGAAAGTGAATCAACACACATGTGTTGTCAAACTGTGAACAGACGGGGTCAATCTGACAACGTTAAAATGACACCATCCGTTGTCAAAACAACAACGAGCGTTCATGATCTGAAAACGTAATGGTTACGAATTTATAAACAAAATTAAAAAAAAGATTTCCGCTACCGTGACTCGAACCTATGTTGTGTGCACCATACGCGTTAACAGTCGATTTAGCTCATTGCACCACCGGCGGAGTTGCCATAAAAACGTCTAACGATTATTTTAAGAGTTTTCATGGAAAAAGAAAACCGAATGCCGTTCATGAAATCGTGAACGCCCGTGGACAAAATCGTGAACATTCCGTTTTGATTTTTCGTGAACGTTTCCGCTTCATTTTGTCACCGTCCGTTCACGATTGTGGAACGCAATTTTTCTATTAGTGTACACACAATAAACATTTTTCTGATTCAATCACAAAATGAATTGATCCAAATAATTTTTTAATTGTAGTGTTTTCAATCACGAAAAATATAATTTTAGTTGGGCATCAAAAAAAATACGTGATTTAAAAATTAATTGAATTCATTAGAAAATTTCAATTCATTTTTTAATCGATGTTGATTGCAAAATTCTTTGCAATTCATTTTCAATTAAAAACAAAACATATTTATACCCACCACTATAGAATGGTGACGGGGGTATAATAAGTTTGTCATTCCGTTTGTAACACATCGAAATATCGATTTCCGACTATATAAAGTATATATATTCTTGATCAGGGAGAAATTCTAAGACGATATAACGATGTCCGTCTGTCCGTCTGTCTGTCTGTCTGTTGTAATCACGCTATAGTCTTCAATAATGAAGCAATCGTGCTGAAATTTTGCGCAAACTCGTCTTTTGTCTGCAGGCAGGTCATCTTCGAAGATGGGCTATATCGGTCCAGGTTTTGATATAGTCCCCATATAAACCGACCTCCCGATTTCGGGTTTTGGACTTATAGAAATCGAAGTTTTTATCCAATTTACCTGAAATTTGAAATCTAGAGGTATTTTATGACCATAAAGAGGTGTGCCAGTCCATGTTTTGGTATAGCCCCCATATAGACCGATCTCCCGATTTTACTCCTTGGGCTTATAGACACCGCAGTTTTTATTCAATTTACTTGAAATTGGAAATCTAGAGGTATTGTAAGACCACAAATACGTGTGCCAAAAATTGTGAGTATCGGTCCATATTTTGGTATAGCCCCCATATAGACCGATCTCCCGATTTTATTCTTGGGCTTATAGAAACCGCAGTTTCTATTCAATTTACCTGAAATTGGAAATCTAGAGGTATTGTAGGACCACAAATACGTGTGCCAAAAATTGTGAGTATCGGTCCATGTTTTGGTATGGTCCCCATATAAAACGACCTCCCGATTTGGGGTCTTGGGCTTATAGAAACCGTAGTTTTTATCCAATTTGTCTGAAATTGGAAATCTAGAGGTATTTTAGGACCATAAAGAGGTGTGCCGCAAATGGTGAGCATCGGTCCATATTTTGGTATAGCCCCCATATAGACCGATTCCCGATTTTACTTCTTGGGCTTCTAGAATCCGAAGTTTTTATCCTATTTGCCTGAAATTGGAAATCTAGAGGTATTTTTGGGTCATAAAGAGGTGTGCCGAAAACGGTGAGTATCGGTCCATATTTTAGTATAGCCCCCATAAGAATGATGTCCCGATTTATCTCCTTGGGTTTCTAGAAACCGTAGTTTTTATCTGATTTGCCTGAAATTGTAAATATTCTGGTATTTTAGGCTTACAAAAACGTGTATCGGATAAAGTTTTTATCGATCCATTTGGTGGGCGCACTGATCATGAAAATTGCTTGAAACTCAATGTAATATTTCCAGATTTTACTTCTACAGATTTAAGATTTCAAATCAAGACGTTATTTTATAATTTTCTTGCTTACTTACAAGAGATGTTAATGATTCCTCAAAAACACAAACAAAAATGGTTCTTATAAATCCAGAATCTTATATAGTCCTTATAGGTGAAATCTTTAAATTTATCTTCGGGAAGTGTCCTCAAGTCGTCAAGCCTTCCTGAAATTTCAAAGGAAACCCTAATATTTGGTTCATGGTGGTGGGTATTTAAGATTCGGCCCGGCCGAACTTAGTGCTGTATATACTTGTTTTATGTTAGCCTGATATCAACGCAGGCTGTTTTTTCGTCCAAATCAATTACTTTACATCAATTACAATTTTAAATGCGAGCTAATGGACATGAAGATTAAGGAATTGGTATTATTATGCTATTGAAAAGAAAATGCCAGATACCCATCTTACAAGCCCGACTATACATATGTTTCAGTGTTGCCTAATCCACATTTCCATAGTCTCTAGTAAGATCTGGCTGGGTGAGGTGATTCAATTTGGGTCTCAACAGATTGAAATCTATTTTTAGAGGCATTGCTGAATTGACCTGATTGGTGAACGATCACACAATGTCTTGTTTCTAGTGAACAACAACTACTGTGATAACTATTTGAAACTGGTTTCAAGGACACAACAACCAACAATTTTTAATCACTATTCTACATTTAAATCACTTCCTATAATTATTTTTAATCTTGTTTAGTTTCATTCAAAAACTGATTCATTTAAAAAAATTTTTTCAACTTTCAAGTTTCAATTTAAACCAACTTTTTAATTGGGAATATTTTGGTGATATTTTTCTCTATGTAGGGGAAGTGTGATTAAGGGGGTTTTTGAAGACCTTTGTAGTTTAATTTCTTCTAAAGGGTATCTCAGACGAAATGTTATCAACTCAAGTGGCAATTTTTTCTGAGTTCTATTTTACGAATTCAAATAACAAAAATTTTTGCAAACAATACAAATTTCCAGAATACTTTTGTTTGTGTCATCTATTATTTGGAAATCTGTCTTGAAATCTGAAATATGCCAGTGTTTTGATTTATTCCTTTGCAATGCCTTTCTTTAGATCATTCATACTGGTATATTTGTTGTCCTTACTTTTCTTTTTAAAATTATATTTTACCATAGTTAAAAGTTTCGGTTTTCAACAGACCCTTCTGTTTGTTATTTTGACCATATTTCTCAGAATATTAATATCACAATTAGGTTAGGTTAAATTGGCAGCCCGATTAAGATTCAAGCTCACTTAGACTATTAAGTCCATTGTGGTTCTTCATGGGTTAACGATATAAGTCGGTGTTTTACAGTTTAACCATTTTCAGAATGGAATGAATGATGGGAATATGAAATGGACCTACCCATTATAACTCCTTTTATTTTTATAAATTTCTATTGTTTCTCTTATAAACAAAAAGGAATCGATATCACCGGCTGTCATGTAGGCCACGTTTACATTTTAAACTTTTATTCAATTCGTATACCTTTTTATGTGGAGGTTACTATGATTTTTTTTGATTGGTTATCTTTGATTCGTATGTACGTGAGTGTTGGTTGGCTATAGTATGAACGCCACTTACTTACAGTGGTACATCGTATGCAAATTACAGGCAACAAAAACACCCAAAGAAAAAATACACCAAACTAAAAATTTTAGATCGGCCCACCTTGGGCTCTTTATACCCTTATTGACTCTATTTTTAATTCCAATAGGTTTTCGCCCATCTGCCTGTGACCTAATATGAAAGATTAGGCAAACCTTTTAATACACATAATTATTAATAAGAATGTCTTAAAAATAAAGAAAGTTTAATTGAAAGAAGGTCCATAATCTTTGCTTTATAATCCCAGCAAAAAAGCGTCGTCAAAAAAGTGGTGAAAATTCTCTTTTTTCGATCCCGAAGTGGTGCAAAATTGGCACAGAAACGATGAATTTAACATGGGCTTGTCATAGGTCGAATGTCCACCACATCAACAGCCGTTGCACTGAATTTGCATAACTTCTTAAGGTGTGAACCGAATTCAGTGTTTTGGATGTGAACTAAAAAAAAGGACGGCATCGGAAGTTTAAAAAAATCGATAGAGGATTCCGGGATGCGCTTTAAAGAAATGTTTGTGCTGGGATGTTCTTCTCTAAACAATAACAAAACCCTCAAGAGAAGGTCAAAATCTTTCGATCTACTTAAGTTAAGAGGCCATAATTTGATTACAATTTGCTTCACATTTTGCATAGATAGTGGTATTGATATTGCAAGTACGTGTGCCAAAATGGGTCCAAGTCAATTCATATTTAGGTATAGCCTGGACGGACTGAATATTCTAAGTGAGCCTGAAACTTAATCGGGCTGCCACTTAACCTAACCTTAACTTATCCTAGCCTCTAGATATACGGCAAATATGAATCATATACAACCTTCAATAATGGAGCTATATTGTAAAATTTGGCACATCTTCGTTTTTTATCTGCAAGCAGCCAAATTTCGCTTCAGATTTTGGTAAACAACTACCCCGATTTAACTTTTTGATCTTGTAGACAATGTAGTTTGATATTAAAAATCTTGTGGTATTTTGGATCCATAAATAGTTGCAGAATATGGTGTGCATTGATCAATACAGCCCCCCTATGGACCGATCTCCCGATTTGATTTCTTTGACTTCTAGACACCGCAATTTTAAATCGATTTTAGATCCTTAAAGACCTATGTTAACCACATACTAGCACAATGTACCAAATTTCAACCGACTCGGATGAAATTTGCTCCTCCAAGAGGCTCCAAAACCAAATCTCGGGATCGGTTTATATGGGGGCTATAATGAATATGGACTGATATGGACCACTTTTGGCATGGCTGTTAAATATCATATACTACCATCACGTACCAAATTTCAACCAGATCGGATGAATTTTGCTTCTCCACAAGGCACCGGAGGTCAAATCTGGGGATCGGTTTTATGGCGGCTATATATAATTATGGACTGATATGAACCAATTCCTGCATGGTTGTTGGATAGCATATGCTAACATCACGTACCAAATTTCAACCGAATCGGATGAATTTTGCTCTTCCAAGGGGTTCCGGAGGTCAAATCTGGGGATCGGTTTATATGGGGGCGATATATAATTATGGACCGATTTCGACCAATTTTTGCATGGGTGTTTGAGGCCATATATAAACACCACGTAACAAATTTCAACTGAATCTGATGAATTTTGGTCTTCGAAGAGGCTCCGGAGGTCAAATCTGGTGATCGGTTTATATGGGGGCTATATATAATTATGGACCGATGTGGACAATTTTTTGCATGGTCATTAGAGACCATATACTAACACCATGTACAAAATTGGATGACATTTGCTTCTCTTAGAGGCTCAGCAAGCCAAATCGGGGGATCGGTTTATATTGGGGGCTATATATATAATTATTGACCGATGTGGACCAATTTTTGCATAGTTGTTAGAGACCATATACTTACACCATGTACCAAATTTCATCCGGATCGGATGAAATTTTCTTCTCTTAGAGGCTCCGCAAGCCAAATCTAGGGATCGGTTTATATGGGGGCTATATATAATTATGGACCGATGTGGACTAATTTTTGCATGGTTGTTAAAGACCATATACTAACACCATGTACCAAATTTCAGCCGGATCGGATGAAATTTGCTTCTCTTAGAGGCTCCGAAAGCCAAATCGGGGGATCGGTTTATATGGGGGCTATATATAATTATGGACCGATGCGGACCAATCTTTGCATGGTTGTTAGAGACCATATACTAACACCATGTACCAAGTTTCAACCGGATCGGACGAATTTGGCTTCTCCAAGAGGCTATGGAGGTGATATCTGGGGGTCAGTTTAGGGGGCTCTACGTAAAAGTGGACCGATATGGCCCATTTGCAATAACATCCGACCTACATCAATAACAACTACTTGTACCAAGTTTCAAGTCGATAGCTTGTTTCGGTCGGAAGTTAGCGTGATTTGAACAGACGGACGGACGGACATGCTCAGATCGACTCAGAATTTCACCACGACCCAGAATATATATACTTTATGGGGTCTTAGATCAATATTTCGATGTGTTACAAACAGAATGACAAAGTTAATATACCCCCATCCTATGGTGGAGGGTATAAAAGGACGGCATCGGAAGTTTACAAAAATCGATACAGGATTCCGGGATGCGCTTTAAAAAAATGTTTGTGGGTCTAAGTCAATTCATATTTAGGTATAGCCGGGACGGACTGAATATTCTAAGTGGGCCTGAAAATTAATCGGGCTGCCACTTAACCCAACCTTAACTTATCCTAGGTATATCCTCTAGATATATGGCAAATATGTATCATATACATCCATCTGTCTGTCTGTTGATAGCATGCTACAACCTTCAATAATTGAGCTATATTCTAAAATTTGGCAAATCTTCGTTTTTTATCTGCAAGCAGCCGAATTTCGGTTCAGATTTTGGTAAACAAATACCCCGATTTAACTTTTTGATTTCTAATAGTTTGATATTAAAAATCTTGTGGTTTTTTTGATCCATAAATAGTTGCAGAATATGGTATGCATTGATCAAAAGAGCCCCCCTATAGACCGATCTCCCGATTTGATTTCTTTGACTTCTAGACACCGCAATTTTAGAAACTGAAATTTTTAATCGGTTTTAGATGTTTCAAATAAAAAAATGTCTTTAAAAAGAATTATTGAATGAGATTTCCTATTTTTTAATGCTTTTTTGTTTTGTACCCAAGACACAAAAAGTGAAATAATACAAAGACTTTTTCATTGATTTTGAAGAATTTTTCAGAATGTCACATCAGTTGACGTTTTAGTCAAACAAAATTTTCTTTTATTTAAACCGACCCAGATTTAAGGCAAATTAAATACTTAACTTTAAAGACAAAATAACTGTATCGTCAAGTTTATTGACTTTTGGACAAGAAAAAAAAACTATATATCAGATAAATACGACTTCTATGCTAAGCAATATTTTTCAATGTGGTTTCACGCCGTTCGGAATTGGCTATAAAAAAAGGTCCGTTGTCATTGAGCTAAACATCAAATCAAATCAAATCAAATCAAATCCACCCGGAAATTGTATACAGTATCAAGTAAGCTCGTTCGATAAGGGCTGTTTTTCGAGGAAACTTCTATATTTGATCCATGGTGGTGGGCAATTAAGATTCGGCCATATTTGTTAATTTTAATAATATTTTTTTTTATTTTATTCTTTTTTCTTTCATTTAATAAAATATAATGCGTATTATATTTAATAACTTTAAAATGTCTACTATGCTCCATGGTTGCAATGCCAATGTAAACTAGAAAATGGAAAACAAATAAGTCATTATTGTAAACAAGTCACGTGCTACCTACTCCCACTTCAAACCCAATAGTCCAGCCGCCTCCCACTCACCCAGTCAAAAAACCCACCAGAAAAACAGAAAATTAAAAGCTACGTAGGACGATATGTCTATATCCCTTTTTATAGAATTTTAAAAGTGATGTCCGACAAAAACACCAACAACAATAAATAACACAGAGACGACGTGGTTTTGGCTACTGGTATTGTGTTGTTTGATGTTATGATAGCCTTTTTTTGTTTTTGCCCCCAAAAATATCGTAAAAGGAATCTACCAAAATAAAGTCATCATAGCCAACAAAACATAAAGGCCAACAAAACTTTTCCTTTTTCACCAACCCATGCCCTACTCGAGAAGCGATTTTAACTTCATGTTTATGTTGTTTGCATTGAAAAGTAACCGGCACAAAAAGTAAACAAAAATATGTTATTTTTATTTAAAGTTGTGATACGATTGTTTATTGGATTCTGCTGACCGGCATATTTGGAATAAGAAAAAGGTGCTCTCAACGATTTCAAGACAAGAAAAAGATTAAAAACTCATGTATTGTTGGCAAATTTTTTTTTTGTAAATTTAAGATCGATATTTAATTTGTAATAAACGGTAAACTGCTTTTTATATTTTTTTTTGCATGGGAATATATTTAAGTTTACCGAAAATCTTCATAGAATGTATATGAAGAGCTCCTCACTTTTATACCCTCCACCACATGATTGGGGGTATACTAACTTTGTTACTCCATTTGTACCAAAATCTTTTTTTTTTAATTCTTTTGAATAAAGATGTCAACATAATTTTTTTAGTGTGAAAGCTAAGGTGTTTGTGAGTCCATACTGGGTCCACGGACTAGAAGTGTTTAAAATTGTCACCTTGGGTTTATGAAATTTTGTTTTAGCTGCCAAATGCACAGATTTCGATGGTTTCTTCTTCTTCTTCATTTTAAGACCGAAAAAAGTGAATTTCTATCTTATATAGAATTTTTGAGAAATTCCAGAATAAAAACTTTGAACTTGTTTCCTGTAATATATATATATATATATATATATATATATATATATATATATATATATATATATATATATATATATATATATATATATATATATATATATATATATATATATATATATATATATATATTCTTGATCAGGGAGAAATTCTAAAACGATATAAGCATATCCGTCTGTCTGCCTGTCTTTTGTAATCACGCTATAGCCTTCAATAATGGCGCTATCGTCCTGATTCGGCTTTTGTTTTGTCGAAGATGGGCTATATCGGTCCAAAGTTTTGATATAGTCCCCATGTACACCGACCTCTCGATTTTAAGTCTTGGGCGTATAAAAACCGTAGTTTTTATCCAATTTGCGTGAAATTGGAAATCTAGAGGATCATCGAAAAGTGTACCGAAAATGGTGCCCATCGGTCCATCGGCTTATAGAATCCGTAGTTTTAATCCAATGTACCTGAAATTTGAAATCTAAAAGTACTCTAGAACCCTAAAGACGTGTGCCAAAAATGGTGAGTACCGGTCCATGTTTTGATATAGCCACCATATAGACCGATCTCCCGATTTTACTTCTTGGTCTTCTAAAATCCGTTGTTTTTACCCAATTTGCCGGAAATTGGAAATCTAGAGGTATTCTGGGAAAATAAAGAGATGTGCCGAAAATGGTGATTATCGGACCATAAAGAGGTGTGCCGAATATATTGAGTGTCGGTACAGTTTTTGATATAGCCCCCTTATAAACCGGCCCTCCGATATGGGGTCTAGATTCTAGAACTACAATTAAATGTGCTCAATACTGTGTGTATCCTTCCATGTTTTGGTATAGCCCCCATTACACCGAACTCCCTATTTAACTCCTACGGTCTCTAAAAATTTTAGTGTTTATCCGTTTATCCACAAATTGAAAATATACTGGTATTTAGACCCATAACAAAGTGTATATGATTTATTTGTATCGGTCCATTTGGTAAGGCCTCCATATAGACCGATTTCACTTATTAAAGGTATAGAAGGCGCACTGATCATGAAAATTGCTTGAAACTGAATGCCAAATTTCCAGATTTTACTTCTCGTAGTCATTTAAATAATTGGGATGAAAATCCACATATTATAGATTTCAAATCAAGGCCTTATTTCATCATTTTCTTGCACACTTACAAGAGATGTTTATGATTCCTCTAAAACTCAAACAAAAAATGGTTCTTATAAATTCAGAATCTGATCTAGTATTCATAGGTAAAATCTTTACATTTATCCGTGGGAAGCGTACTGGTTGATCTGCGTGGGAAAATATCTGTCATCAAACCCCCCTGAAATGTTCAAAGGAAATATTTGATTCATGTTGGTGGGTATTTAAGATTCGGCCCGGCCGAACTTACTGCTATATATACTTGTTTAACATATTTTTTCCTGCAAAATTCAATAAAAATCATAATGTTATAAAAATTTCAATTTAAATGTGTAATTCCCAAAAATATATTTTTTAATGTATGTATTTAAAAAAATGGTTCCATGCCCCCAAAATATCAGTTTTCTTAATTTTTATTATTGTTTTTTTTTTGGATAACATAAAAGATATTCCGCTCAAATCCCTTTCCGAAGATATTGTATTTAGATCGTTGCTTAAAAAAATGGGCCAAGGACTTGCACTAAACTTCAATAACTCTATTGAAATAGTGTATTTCTGTAAATGTACCTAAATCAGAATCAAACCCTAGTTGAAGGGTTTTCTTTTTCCCGGACTTTTTCCATTGCCGGGAAAGAGGGATTTTTTTCGAATTTCCCGGAATCTCGGTCAAAGGGAACCTGCTTAGATGTGGCATATATTTAGACATTTGAATAAATTAGAAATCATCTAAAGCTACGGTTATAAGGCGCTGCCTGGACAATTACCAAAGTTTATTATGTTAATCATCCATAAATCATACTAAAATAAGAAATATTTTCTAATACACAATATACAAAAAAAAAAACAACTTTTACATTGGTTACAATGGAAAGTCTCTTCCGGAAACTTATTTGGATTTCACCATCGTAAAACACAGTCACTATATTCCACTATATGCACATGTTCAGCCTATATTCCCAAAATGAATACACCATCTAAATTTGAAATTAAAGTAAAAGTTTCCATTTTCAAATTTCATAAACACATCCCTTCAATAGTTCTTTATGAAGGTTTATTTAGTCTACCAGACTATGGAATTTCGGTTTACTTTTTCTTTTAAAAAATTAGGAGGTCGTTAGAATCTGCGCTAGAATCCACGACTGTGTATATCGGACAAGGAAACTACTACTATTATCCTACTTGAATATGGTACAAATAGGATAATTGAATTTCGAAGGTAATTCAAAATGTTTACTTAAATTGTTACATTTCATAGTTAACAAAAATACTAAACACAATTAAATTATTTTGTATATTCCTTAGGCTAAATTATGCCCCGTTCACATTTGACTCAAAATCTACTAAAATTGGATTTGAAATTCCTTATTTACAAAGAAAATGACAGTTGAAAAATATGGATTTTGGAAGTGTAATGTTGCTAAAAATAATGTTTTATAGTATTTATCCCTCCATTTATTATAAAGAAAAATTCCCGGGAACGAAAAAATAGCGTATTCCAGGGAAATCCCGGGATCCCGTTTCCGGGAAAAAAAACTCTAATTTCAACCAAATTTGGCGAACTTGACGACACTATCTTTGTGCAAAATTTGATACAAATTAAAAAACAAAAACACCTGGCTTCTGGGGCCATATAAGTTCATATCTGGCGTAAGATATATATTGGAGCTATATGGTAATCTGAACCGATTTCAACCAAATTCGGTATGCGTACACCCAGAGAAGGAATATGATCACCTCAAACATGTTTTAAGAGCAAAATGTTATTTTTGGGTGGTGACCATGTAACATAGTTTTCGCAACCATGTTATTTTCTCGAAAATCATGTATCTGATTTCGGCAAACAGGTTATGTTTGACGAGAAAATAACATTTTAGTGACAAACATGTTACATGGTCACCATACAAAAATAACATTTTGCTCTTGAAACATGTTTGAGGTGATCATATTACTTCTCTGCGTGTAGCTAAAATGATAATTCTACTAGCTGAAACTTTGGTCTCCTCCTGATTTCCGCCAAATATACACGCAGAGAAGAAACATGATTATCACAATCATATTCGAAGAGCAAAATAATATGATAGGAGCTATTTTTGCGGCGACCATGTAACAGTTTAACCTGCAACCATGTTGGCTCAGTGAACATGGTTCTAAGAAAAATGTAATTGTCCTCATCTAAAATGTTATTATATTGATAAAAGAATTTTGTTTGAATGAGAAGACAATGTTTTTCTCCTAGTTAAAAGAACATGGTCACAACCTAAAATGTTTTGATCTTTATGAAAAAACTTTTTTCATAGTCGAAAAAAGGACGCCACTTGAGAAAAGAAAACACAAAATTAACTTTATTTATTTGTTTTTATTTATTTATAAACTAATTCATTGTTTATTTGTATTTATAAGGTCGTGCAAGCAAACATCGCATATTTTTAAACACTATATTTTGGTTCAATTTCAACAATAAGTAATCATTCCATATTTACTTCGTGCACATCAAATGTTTCAACGCAGACATCATGTAACTGCAAATAAAAATAAATTATACCATATATCAAAATGCAGAACAAAAAACAGGTAATTTTTTTTCAATTACACTTCCCTTTTTTGTGTTCACATAAAACCACGTGCCACTTCTGAATAAATAAATTTACACAGAACACAGTAAATCCGTATTCTCCGTCCATTCCAAGAAACAATCAACACACGACTGACACGCAAAATGAAAATCGTGTGTACCTGCTCAATGTTTTTATAAAATTATTTTCGCTGCAAACATGTTAAAAAATGAAATGGTCACGAAAAAATGTAAATGGTCTTTATGGCCATGTAGTGGTTCTAGACATGTCTATACTTAACCTATAAAAATACTTTTTTCCCTGTAAAAAAGTAAAGAAAAATTGAATGGTCAGGTACATAATTTTCCCGACCATTTAATGGTCTCAAATTCTTTCATTTAAATGATAGAACATGTTTGCGGTATTTGAGAACCATTCAAATGCTTATTGCCACCATACATTTTTCTCCGCTCGAAAACTATTTTTACAAAGACAAAATACATGGTTTTCGTGGCAATTACATGCTCTAGATAAGCATTAAATGGATGCGGCAACCATGTACAAACATGGTTTTTCTGTGCGTGTAGCACACTTGGCTATATTGCTTAATCCACTCATTCATACCATTAAAGTAAGCATAATTAATACAATAAAGAAACGTTTCTCATATTTGCAAAATTCAATTAAAAACAACTAATTCTCATGAACTATAATTAAATTGGCTATAGAAATTTTCGTTGACTATTTTCTAAAAATATGTTTAAGAAGGAACTTACTATGCCATAAAATAAAATCAATACCTCCCATCTACCCATGTCGCTAAAGGAAAGGCAAACTCCTTGGATCCGGGTAACTAAATATACAGTGAAACCTCTCAGAAGTGAACAACCAACCACATTAAAGGAGATTCCACTTATGCACAAAAAAGCCCATTGTTAAATAGCCAAAAGTGTCAGTAAATTGTCATTAATTTAGTGAATTATGGAAATATCACACAATGGAAACCAATTTTCGCTCTAGTTGGTTAATTTTTCCCACAAAAAATTTTATTTTTTATGTCTGAGAGGTTAAGTTTAATGTGGAAATATGGCAAACATCTCACGAAAATTGTCCAGTTTTGAGAGGTTTCCGATTTTCAGAATATCCAAGTTTGAGATGTGTTACTGTAAATATTTGGTATGTCCGGTTCCACCGTTGTGCAATGGTTAGCATTCCCGTCTTGTATACACAAGGTCGTGGGTTCGATTCCTGCTTCGACCAAACACCAAAAAAGATTTTCAGCGCTGGATTATCCCACCTCAGTATTGCTGGTGACATTTCTGAGGGTTTCAAAGCTTCTCTAAGTGGTTACACTGCAATGTGGAACGCCGTTCGGACTAGGCTATAAAATAGAGGTCCCTTGTCATTGAGCTTAACATGAAATCGGGCAGATAAGAGAGAAGTTCACCAATGTGGTATCACAATGGACTGAATAGTCTAAGTGAGCCTGATACATCGGGCTGCCACCTAACCTAATCTAACCTATGCCCGGTTCCAAAGATTTTGTCTTTACTTTAAAAAAATTGGTATTGATTTCGAGCCAAAGAAGCGGAGAATACAAGTAAGGATACTTTTAAGACAAAATTCTCTTCAAAATTTGGGTTGTGTACTTGCTTCTAGGAAGCAAATTTTAATTTTTCGCTTTTTCAGCTTTTTTTCTTCATATGCTATCAAAGTTCTTTAAAAACGAGTTAACGACAACTTTATTTTCCTAATTAAGACTCGACTTCCAGTAGAAATTATGCTATGTTTCAAGTAAAAAATGTCTTTAAAATAAAGTGTTGAAAAAAAATTTCAATTTTATTTAACTTTAAACGATTTTTTGCTTTGTAGTCGAGATGGAAAAAGACAACAAATTTAAAGACAATTTCATAAAATTTAAAGAATTTTTCTGAATTATTAAAATCAAGTTGACCTCGGCCCAAACATTTTTTCTTTCATGTTATGATACCCATTTTTAAGTGAAATCACTTAATTATAAGGACAATAAGACTTCATTGAAAAGTTTATTGACTTTTGGACAAGGAAAACAACTTTATATTAGAGAAATGCGTATTCTATGCCAAGCAAAATTTGCATTCGTATTTTAAAGACATGAAATCTTTGACCTCACGACAATATTTTTTTCAGCGATGTTACCAAGATATCGAGACTTTGCTGAAAATGTCAAGAAAAATATTCTACGAAAACTCTGCAAAGTTTGACAATTTTGTCAATTACTTTGGTCTTCATTTTATTAAGCCATTCTGCAGGCCTTTTGCAAAAAAAGACTTTAATTCTAAGTAAATGTCGGAAAATTTATAAAGTTCAAAGTTCAATATTAGATTCTAGCAAATACCAGCTTTTGTATGCATACCTGCAAAAACTCAAATAACTACACAACAAAAAAGCAAGACAACCTTTTTGTAAATTAAGATAACATGGCATTAACTAGAGCTACAGACATGAAATTTTGATAAACTGTCCATTTTGCCACAGCAATTTAATCAACTTTGTGTACACCACCACCCGTTTTTATCCAAATACAAATAAACTCACTCACCTGTCTGTTTTCCTGGCACAATCAACAATAACAACAACACCTCTACAGACCATTGCACCAGGAGAGCACCTCTGGTCAACCCACTCACCCATTGGAAAGGCAACTAACAACCAAGCACTCACTACTAACACCAAGGTCTTTTTTTGTGGGCAATAATACTTCAGTTACAAAGAATTGACCCGGTTAATCATGGGTTCCAAGTTCCCTAACCCCTCCTTTGACCGGTTGAGGCCTTATGTGACTACATCAATATGCGACATGTAGCCCGTATTTTGTTGTATTTGTTGGTTTTTATTATTTATGGTTTTTGTTGTATTTTTGCAAATATTAAAAAAACAACTCAACACTTGGTGCCAGCACAGCTTGTTGTCATTGATAAAAATCAAAATCGTTGATGGATGTCTGCTGTGTACTTAATTTTGTACAAAGGACACAAGTGAATTTATTTGTAAACGAGGTACAATTCGCCAGGATGTGGTTAAAGAACATTTTCATAAATAGACTTGAAATTTAATGATTTTTGGGCCCCATTTGTATGTCCCAAAAAAGTGCTACCTAGCAATCCACCAAATCTTGTATTTTCAAACTGCCTACCGATAATGCACAAACGATCTGTAACATTAGGCATCTCAAAACACTTTATGGATCATAAACTAAAGGGTGTTTTTATACTATGAATCACTCTGTTGTCTGACAGCCGTCTTGACAATTTAACGTGACGTCATCATGTTTGGCAAATCATCATGAATAGGTTAAATCCAGAATAACACTTCTAAATCATATAATCATATGCGCCGCGAATCCTGTAATTGGTCGTTTAATCCATTAGACGAAGATCCGTTTCTTTTACAGCAAAATTCTCTTCAGTGATGAGGCCCATTTTTTGTTTAATGGATATGTCAACAAGCAAAATTGCCGTGTTTGGAGCAAAGATAATCCACACGTCGCGTCGTTCAATAATTGTCAATTCATCCCGAGAAATGTACTGTATGGTGCGGTCTATGCAACCTCAAAAAAAAAACAAGTATATACGGCCGTAAGTTCGGCCAGGCCGAATCTTATGTACCCTCCACCATGGATTGCGTAGAAACTTCTACGAAAGACTGTGAGCCACAAATTTCAACTCACTCGGATGAAATTTGCTCCTCCAAGAGGCTCCAAAACCAAATCTCGGGATCGGTTTATATGGGGGCTATAAATGATTATGGACTGATATGGACCACTTTTGGCATGGTTGTTAAATATCATATACTACCACCACGTACCAAATTTCAACCAGATCGGATGAATTTTTCTTCTCCAAAAGGCACCGGAGGTCAAATCTGGCGATCGGTTTATATGGGAGCCATATATAATTATGGACTGATAGGAACAAATTCCTGCATGGTTGTTGGATACCATATACTAACATCACGTACCAAATTTCAACAGAATGGGAAGAATTTTGCTCTTCCAAGGTGCTCCGGAGGTCAACTCTGTGGATCGGTTTATATGGGGCCTATATATAATTATGGACCGATATGGACCAATTTTTGCATGGGTGTTCGGAGCCATATATTAAGATCACGTACCAAATTTCAACTGAATCAGATGAATTTTGGTCTTCCAAGAGGTTCCGGAGGTCAAATCTGGTGATCGGTTTATATGGGGGCTATATATAATTACGGACCGATATGGACCAATTTTTGCATGGTCATTAGAGACCATATACTAACATCATGTACCAAATTTCAGCCAGATCGGATGAAATTTGTTTCTCTTAGAGGCTCTGCAAGCCAAATCGGGGGATCGGTTTATATGGGGGCTATATATAATTATGGACCGATGTGGACCAATTTTTACATAGTTGTTAGAGCCCATATACTAACACCATGTTCCGAATTTCAGCCGGATCGGATGAAATTTGCTTCTCTTAGAGGCTTCGCAAGCCAAATCGGTTTATATGGGGGCTATATATAAGTATGGACCGATGTGAACCAATTTTTGCATGGTTGTTAGAGACCATATACTTACACCATGTACCAAATTTCAGCCGGATCGGATGAAATTTGCTTCTCGTAGAGGACTCGTAAACCAAATTTGGGGGTCCGTTTATATGGGGGCTATACGTAAAAGTGGACCGATATGGCCCATTTGCAATACCATCCGACCTACTTCAATAACAACTACTTGTGCCAAGTTACAAGTCGATAGCTTGTTTCGTTCGGAAGTTAGCGTGATTTCAACAGACGGACGGACGGACAGACGGACGGACGGACGGACATGCTCAGATCGACACAGAATTTCACCACGACCCAGAATATATATACTTTATGGGGTCTTAGAGCAATATTTCGATGTGTTAAAAACGGAATGACAAAGTTAATATACCCCCCATCCTATGGTGGAGGGTATAAAAAAATTGCTTCTGTAACATATGTCCCAAAAACATTTTGCTTCAAGCATATATATTTTCAGGATTGGTCAAAACAAGATACTGTTTGTATTGTTTAAACATATTATGTTTCACCTTAGGGCATACACTGGTAGAAAAAATTTTTAATGAAATTTTCTTGGTGTGTATATATTTTTAAGGCGCCAATTGGATACTTCCATTCTTTTACTAGCAGCATACTCTCTAGGTCTGTATTTCTTAACAAATATATGTTTATAGGCTATTTTTAAATTAATATATTTGCATCCAAGCATATTGTATTTACAAACATTTTATGTCCCAAACATAATATGTTCTAACATATTAACATATATGTCCCAAAAATGTTATGCTAATTTATGAACATTATATGCTTGCACTTAAAAATATTGTTTTAAAAAATTTGAGTTCCAAGCATATAATTTTTACACCCAAACATACGAAAAACAGTCTTTTTCGTCCGTGTGGGCTTGTGGGATCATCGCTCCTTATTTGTTTATTAAAGAAAAAGGACGACGCGTTCCCACGAATGAAAGTCGATATGGAATCATGATCATGGAATTTTTGTTTGTAACAGGATAGTGCCACTTGTCATACTGAGGGCGAAACTATGGACTTATGGGAAGAACATTTCAAATGGGCCCGTGAATTTACCTACTCGTCCGTGTGATTTGATACCACTTGATTAGTTTTACAAGTAAAACTATGTCATTGCTGAAATATACCCTCAAATACACGAAAAGTTCGTCGAAAATTGGACCCCTAGAATGATCAAAATAGTCATGGTGATCATATGTCTGAAATTATATTTAACCTTTAAATGAGCACTGTACACTTTAAGATACAATCAGAAAACAATTCTTACGTCTTAAAATTTTGACCAAATTCTACGAAATCAAATTTGTTGCATTTAAAAAATCAGAAAGCAGTTTCAAAACATATGCTTTTCCGGAAAATCTTTAGTACTTCTCTGTAAACTGAAACCAAATTTGTAAGAAAATTGAAATGAAATTTTGGCCGAATATTCAAATTAGAGAATAATTAATGTTTACCACAAATAAATGGAATGTTGGTAAAAAAAAAAACTTGTGTAGTGTAAAAATAGCTCTATTACCTATGCGCTACTACAATCAAATTGTTTATTTGTAAACAAAAACTTAGTCTAATGCGCACTGTATCTTTTAAGATACAACCACTAATTTTGGAAAAAAAAACGCCAAAAAATTTGATATTCAGATGTTCTTTTTTACCATTTTGCATATTGTATATTTTTTTTTTTTTGAGGAATCGGTGTTTTTGTGGGTTAAATGACAAGAAATTATCTACCAAATAAAAATTTTTGTTTGGCCATAATTTCAAATCAGAAAGCTCTTAGAAAAATACCCCTTGCATGAAATTTTGGGCAAGATAAAACGCTTTTTCTTACTCCAGACAACAGTTCGTTGTCAAACAGTCGCCGGAGACACAAAGACCAAGGATCTGCACTTGACGAAAGTCCTCGTAAGAAGATTGGACCGTTTTAGCCATATTCGTTTCCAGACAGCCAACGAATACAATGATACACCAAAGGCCAATGATTTCCAACTGGCGAAAGTCCTCTAAAGGAGACGATGACTGCCATAATTTCCAACATTTTTTTAGGTTCCCCAAGGCGTGTAAAGGATAATGTTAAATCCATTTAATGCTGACTTTAAGAACAAAATGGTTCCACAAGGCGAAGACGAAATGTGCTTTTGACCATGAATGTAGCCCACTGATCTGATAGATCTGGTATTAACTTACAGACAAACTCTTTTTGTGATTGTGTAGCAGACTTTTTGGGAGTTCCTATGATGCAATGGTTAGCATGCCCGCCTTACATATAAAAGGGAGGGTTCAATGCTACCTTCAGCACAGCATCAAAATGTTCTTGCAGTAGTGGTTTAACATATCCCCTCTCAGTAATACTGGTGACATTTCCAAGCTTCTCCAAGTGGTTGCACCATAATATGAAACACCGTTCGGACTCGACGATAAAGAGGAGGTCACTTCTCATTCGGTGAGAAAAAAAGAGGTTCACCATCCTGAAACTATGGGAACAATGGGATGGGTCACAAAGCCTAACCTAGCAGACTCTTCAATCTATCCCAAAAATGTCCTCCCAAATATGTTAGTTATTTTAATCACGCAAGTTTTTATTTTAATTAATTTTAATTTTAACGTTTTTGTTTCAAATAGATCAAAAACAGAGTAAGAATTACTAAGATGGTAAAAATTATTTAAATTTTTTTTCGAAAAAAATGCTAAATCCATTCTAAAAATAGTTAGTAAAGTCTAAAGTCGGACGGGACCGACTATATTGTACCCTTCACCACTAAGTACACCAACATTTTTGATACCATCTCTCTCATTTCAAGTAAATGGTCTTTGGTTGTTATATGAATCTAAATCGAGCGAAATATATCTGGAAGCTATATTTACATCTGAACCGATTTCAACGAAATTTTGTATTCTTGACCATGCATTGCACTTTTTGTGCAAAATTTGAAGGAATTATAGGAAAAATGCTGGTGCAAAATTTGAAGGAAATATAGGAAAAATGCTGGTGAAAAATTTGAAGGAAATATAGGAAAAATGCTGGTCTCTAAGGCCAATTAAACCCATATCGGGCGAAAGATATATATTGGAGCTATATCTCAAGCTATAAATAATTCTACTTCCTGTACATAGCCTTACATAAATCGAAGAAAAACTTTGGCTTCTATGGTCATATGAGTCTAAATCGGACGAAAGATATATATGGGATCTATATCTAAATCTGAACCGCTTTCAACCAAATTTAGCCAGCATTGGTAGAATGTCAATTCTACTCTCTGTGCAAAATTTCACGTAAATCGGTATTAAATTTCGGTCTCTGTGGTCATATGAGTCTAAATCTGGCGAATGATATATATATATATATATATGGGAGCTATATCTAAATCTGAACCGATTTCAACTAAATTTGTCACAATGGACAACAATATTAATTGTACTCCTTGTACAAAATTGTGATTAAATCAGGGTAAAACTCTGGCTTCTGGGACCATATCGGGCATAAAGGGTGATGCGGTCAAAATTTGGTCAAGGGAAAACGCGTGTAAATCGGTGAAATCGTTTATTTAAAAAATCAAATTAAATTTCTTTTCAAGTTCAATTAGTATAAAATTCAGGAAAAATATTAAGTTAGGCCTTCGCTTTTCCAAATCCGAATTGCCGGGCCTCACGCTTGACACCTGCCATCAGATTTTGTACAGCCACCTTGTCCACCTTGTTCGCCGCAGAAAGACAGTTTGTTTTGAACTGCTGCTCGTCCTTAGCAGTTTTTTTGGTCTTCTTTAGGTTCCGCTTGACAATAGCCCAGTATTTCTCAATTGGGCGGAGCTCTGGCGTGTTGGGAGGGTTCTTGTCCTTGGGAACCACCTGCACGTTGTTGGCGGCGTACCACCCCATGGCCTTTTTACCGTAATGGCAAGATGCCAAATCCGGCCAAAACAGTACGGAACAACCGTGTTTCTTCAGGAAAGGCAGCAGACGTTTATTCAAACACTCTTTCACGTAAATTTCTTGGTTGACAGTCCCGGAAGCTATGAAAATGCTGCTTTTCAAGCCACAGGTACAGATGGCTTGCCAAACCAGATATTTCTTTGCGAACTTTGACAGTTTTTTGTGCTTGAAAATATCTGCTACCTTTCCCCTTCCTTTTGCCGTATAAAACTCTTGTCCCGGAAGCTGCTTGTAGTCGGCTTTGACGTAGGTTTCGTCGTCCATTACCACGCAGTCAAACTTCGTCAGCATCGTCGTGTACAGCCTCCGGGATCGCGCTTTGGCCGCCGTATTTTGTTTATCATCGCGATTTGGAGTCACTACCTTCTTGTAAGTCGATAGGCCGACTCGATGCACGGTTGTAGACGATACACCCATTTTATTTGCGGCATCTCGGAGAGAGAGGTTAGGGTTTCGCTTGAAACTACCGGCAACTCTCTTTGTCGTCTCAGCGGCTTCCGGTTTTCGATTTCCCCCCGATCCAGACTTCCTGGCTGTCGACAAACGTTCCCCAAATACTTTAATTACATTTGTAACGGTTGATTTGGCAACTTTTAGCGATTTTGCCAGCTTTGCGTGCGAGTAGCTCGGATTTTCGCGATGCGCGAGCACAATTTTGATACCCTGCTCTTCTTGCTTGGACGGCATTTTGACAACTGAAGAGTGAATTCCAAAATCAAAATAGGAGCAACATTCTACACACAAACACCTACAAAATGAGGGGTGATCAGGTTTTTTTAAATGCAAAATTGAAAGAAATACGTCAAGTTTATATTGACCAAATTTTGACCATATCACCCTTTATATGTGAGCTATATCTAAATCAGAACCGATTTGGCTGATATTTTGCAACTTTTTCGAGACTCATAAAATATTCGGATGTGCGGAATTTTAAAAAGATCGGTTGATAAACACGCCAATCATGCCCAGATCGGTGATAAATATATATGGTAGCTATATTTAAATCTGAACCAATTTTTTCCAAAATCAATAGCGATTATCTTTGTCCCAAAAAAGACCCTATGCCAAATTTGAGGACGATCGGACTTAAACTGCGATCTGTACATTGCACACCAAAAAATACATGAACAGACAGACAGACGGACATAGCTAAATCGACTCACAATCCAATTCTCTGGCTTTTCCTTCTTGGCGTTGCATACAAATGCACAAACTTATTATACCCTGTACCACAGTAGTGGTGAAGGGTATACAAAATGCTAAATCCATTCTAAAAAAATCGAATTTTTGAAAATATTTTATGTCAAACGATTCAGACACGCGTTATAATGCATAAAAAAATATATAAAAATTATATATATGGCAAAATATCACAAATTTGTTTAATTCACATCAAAAACCCTGAATCCGGATCACACCACACTATAGAAATGGTGGGCATCCGCGATATGACAAGCTCATGTTAAATTCATCGCTTTTGCGCAAGTTTTGCACCATAAAGAACATTTTCACTACTTTTTTGGCGACGCTTGTTTTGCTTGGATATAAAGGCAATATCGCATTAAGGGTATCTATAACTAAATTCACGTACACAATTTAATTACTAAACAAAAAATACGAGCCACTGACTATAATACCATGTAGTATTAAAGAAATAACAACAGCTTTTAATAGATCTTTTCATTTTACACGTCATGACCACAAGGGTAGTGAATCATTGTTGTCCTCTTTATGCCAACTTTCTGTGCGGAATAAATTTGAAACCTTAGTCAAATATGGGCTGCCATTTTTAAAGACACAATAAGCCTTTAAAAATTACAGCCATTTCATACAATGGAGTATCATAATAACTGACACCGTGTTCTCCTTGTGAGAGCAACTTGAATCAATATTAATTCTCAAATGGATTACGTTAGGTATAGTGGTAGCCCGTTGTTTAAGCTGACTTAGACTATTCAGTCCATTGTGGTACCACTGGTGGTGGACTTCTTTCTCAACTACCCTAAAAGGGGTTCCATATGGCGTGTTATAATTCGCCTCCTGACCGCTATACTGCAGCTGCAAAAAATAATTCTGAAATCCAGCACCTATCTCCAATTATCCTGAATGTACAATATTTTTTATCAGCATTCCTGGAACTTCTCAAACATTCCTCCATAAAAAATATTTAATGGTAAATATTACAACAAATTTGAGCTACGTATGTTAAAAATGCGATTCTGATCTGTTATAAAAAATGGCAACCATCATGCCAACGTGTTGCTCAAAAAAGCCAATCCAATCCAACCCAACCGAAACAAAATACAAAACTCCTCAGCTAGAAAAGATATTCGCAGCACAAAGTTAAACCAACAACTGGAATATTTTCACAACATGTCACTTTTGTGTGCAACTTTAAATATTGGGCAAATATACAGGAGGCGTTGACTGTCCGTCTGCCCATATGAATGTCCGGAGAATTTCTACGAATCTGCCCTATGGTGAATGCTTGCGAAATATGCATTCCATTCGAGACGAGTTTTTTTATTATTTGCCCTCGATTCGACACCGTTCAACAATACCCCCACCCTTGGCAAAATAGCTATTGTGTAAAAAATCAACAACAACAACAAACTAAGTGTTGTCATATCTATGAAGCCCATCTATATCTGAATATTTGCCTTTTACATTAACTGTCAATATTGAAAACATTCAGCAAAATTATCCTTTATTGGAAATTTATATTAATTAAAAGTACAAAATAGAAATTGAAATTATTGCGAATGCATTTACGATTGGTGAGTCTCCGTGGTAGAAATTAAAGATTTTGTTTTAGCTAAAAGAGTCAAACTGCAACTGAAGGTCCGCCACTTAAATCCCTTTAGTATCGCGTTAACCTACTACTTTCTGTCCACACATGAAAACATCACACCACGACTGAAAGTCAGTCAACGTGTCTGGCAACAAAATTTTTATTTTTTAATAAAAAAATACAGTTTATCCCAAAGTCGCAGTTCATTTCATTTGTATAAACAAGTGGTCTTTTCTGGCTTTATGTCTATAAGACACATCGTGAGATTTCGTAATAATAATTGAATATAGTAGTATGTAATGCCGAACATCCATTCGAAATCATCCAAACATTTTGATAATATATGTAAAATTACATTATTTCCGGTTCCAAACGTTGTATTCGGTATTTCGTTTCCAAAAGTTGTTTTACATCGGCTTGTGTGTGCCCAACAATACGTTCCCAAAATAGAACAGCTTGACTGTATGCGTTGATGGCTATAGCGATAATTGTCTGTTGATAACGATAAGAGCTACATGGCCCAGCGAATAGTTTCATTCAAGTAAAATTTTAATTAAATTAAAAAATATGTCTAAATAAAAACATATTTTGGCGCAAATACAAAGAAATATCCAACTATAATTATAATCGGAAAATTTATTAAAAACAAGTAAGGAAAGTCTAAAGTCGGGCGGTGCCGACTATATTATACTCTGCACCACTTTGTAGATCTAAATTTTCGATACCATATCACATCCGTCAAATGTGTTGGGTGCTATATATAAAGCTTTGTCCCAAATACATAAATTTAAATATCACTCGATCTGGACAGAATTTGATAGACTTCTACAAAATCTATAGACTCAAAATTGAAGTCGGCTAATGTACTAGGGTGGAACACAACGTTAGTAAAACCATATGGGAAACATTTAAATCTGAAGCAATTTTAAAAAAAGTTTATTTATGATTTATCGCTCGATATATATGTATTAGAAATTCAGGAAAATTAGAGTCATTTTTACAACTTTTCGACTAAGCAGTGGCGATTTAACAAGGAAAATTTTGGTATTTTGACCGAAATCTGAAAAACATATATATGGGTGCTATATCTAAATCTGAACCGATTTCAACCAAATTTGGCACGCATAGCTACAATGCTAATTCTACTCCCTGTGCACAACTTCAACTAAATCGGTGTTAAAAATTGGCCTCTGTGGTCATATGAGTGTAAATCGGGCGAAAGCTATATATGGGAGATATATCTAAATCTGAACCGATTTCAACCAAATTTGGCACCTATAGCTACAATGCTAATTCTACTCACTGTGAAAAATTTCAAATAAATCGGAGCAAAAAATTGGCCTCGGTGGTCATATGAGTGTCAATCGGGCGAAAGCTATATATGGGAGATATATCTAAATCTGAACCGATTTCAACCAAATTTGGCACGCACAGCTACAATGCTAATTCTACTCCCTGTGCAAAATTTCAACTAAATCGGAGCAAAAAATTTGCCTCTGTAGTCATATGAGTGTAAATCGGGCGAAAGCTATATATGGGAGCTATATCTAAATCTGAACCGATTTCATCCAAATTTGGCACGCATAGCTACAATGCTAATTCTACTTCCTGTGAAAAATTTCAATTAAATCGGAGTAGAAGATTGGCCACTGTGGTCATATGAGTGTAAATCGGGTGAACGAGCTATATCTAAATCTGAACCGATTTCATCCAAATTTGGCACGCATAGCTACAATGCTAATTCTACTCCCTGTGAAAAATTTCAATTAAATCGGAGTAAAAGATTGACCACTGTGGTCATATAAGTGTAAATCGGGTGAACGATATATATGGGAGCTATATCTAAATCTGAACCGATTTCAATAAAAAAAAACACTACTAATTGTACTCCTTGTGCAAAATTTCAACCAAATTGGGGTAAAAAATTCTGGGACCGTATTAGTCCATATCGGGCGAAAATATATATGGGAGCTATATCTAAATCTGAACCGATTTCAATAAAATTTGGTACACTTGACTATAGTACTAATTGTTCTTCTTGTGCAAAATTTTAAGCACATTAAAACTCTGGCTTCTGGGGCCATATAAGTCCATATCGGGCGAAATATATATATGGGAGCTATATCTAAATCTGAACCGATTTCTTCCAAAATCAATAGGGTTGTATTCTGAGCCAAAACACATACTTGTGCCAAATTTGAAGTCGATTGGACTAAAACTGCGACCTAGACTTTGATTACAAAAATGTGTTCAAGGACAGACGGACATGGCTATATCGACTCAGGAGCCCACCCTGAGCATTTTTGCCAAAGACACCATGTGTCTATCTCGTCTCCTTCTGTGTGTTGCAAACATATGCACTAACTTATAATACCCTGTTCCACAGTGTGGAGCATGGTATAAAAACTCTTAGCGCAAATCCAAAGAAATAACCAACTATAATTATTAAAAAACTCATCTGAAGATAAAATAATTATTAATAAATAAATAAATAAATAATAATACAATAAATAATTACTTACCTTATTTAGCGTTCGGCCACATTGTAAGACTCTTTATAAATACAGAAATTCGGTCCGCATAAACGTATAGTCTGAACGGCGCATAAAGGCTTTCTCATCTTAGCAGAATTTGTAATTTTTTCTCCTAAAATTACTTCCACTTTATGTCTAAAAACTAAGTATGATAATTATCCTAATCACGCTAACTTATTTTACTAGAAAAGATTAAGCCGAAAATATTAATGGTGTGTGCTGAAGTTATGGGCGGCTAAATTCGAGGGCGCAACTCTATATGCACGAGTTGCACCCTCGAATTTCTGGAATCTTTATAATAACAAAAGAAGTTACAATAACGCTATTGAAGTTTACAAATAAAATAATAATGGATATTGAAAAACAGCAAACGAAGTATTATATAAAAAGTACACATTATTTTTTTTTCAATTAAAAATTTTATTATTTAATTTTTGAATATTTTAAGAATTTACCACTTAAGGCTATTTTGTTTTTACTAATATTACTATTTTATTAATATTAGTTTTAGATTTTTATTAACTGGCCTTTGCAAATAACTTTACAGCGAAATAACTAATCTACCATAATGACTTAAAAATTGAGCAATTAAATATGTAAATAATTAATAACAAAATAAATGTTTTGATAGCTAAAAGGCCATAATAACTAAATAAATATTAACAATATAAGCAAACAAGAAAAAACTTTTTCCGCCTAATTTACATGCCTGCATATTAATGAAGAAAGAAAAAATTAATTAATTTTTTTCACCCTTTGTAATAATGCAGTTTGTGATCATTCACATTTGTTGTTTATTTTAATTTGCTCCATTGTTCAATGAAGTACATCAGAAAAACCATAATTGAAAATACCAATGGTTGGAATGTGACATTGTAATACGCTTGTCTCTGCCTATTGAAAAGCATCCGTATTAATTATCCACAATATAAAGTCCAATGTTCTCGCCTGACAGATTTTGGGAGTGAGGCTTACGTTTTTTCCCTTTTTTTATTAAAATCAGAGCTTAAGAGGATGAAGAGCATGGAATACTTAACAATGTTAAGCGTAAAATTACAGAAAGGCCATCATGTCTGAATGCATTGGGAAAAATCGGATTGCATTTTACCTTCGTTAAAAGTTGAATCTTTATTTAAGACACGTAATGGAATTATGGGTATTCGGGTGGTCTCCAATGAATCGTGGAACGGCCACCCTTTTAATTTATTACAGAAAAAATTCTGATCCAATCACGAAATTGATTGATCCAATTTATATATTTTTTTAATTGCCTTACAGCATTAATTAGAAATTAAAAATTTACTTGATTTCTCTATCAATTAATTTTTTAATTGCTTCAATGACAAATTTAATGGATTTTGAGACAAATTGAGACAATCAAATATTAGTTGTATTTTTAATCTTTAAATTAACTGAGATATTGACTCTTTGGATTATAGATAAAAAAGCTTCAAATATAGGCTAATACTTATTTTGAGGATTTTTTATCCTTGGTTTAATTTTTTGAAATAAGAAAATATTTTTTTTATTTTTACTGACTTTTTAAGTGATTTTTATTTACACATGAATAGATGGTTTATAAAGGCTGATACGGTCAAAATTTGGTCAAGGGAAAACGCGTGTAAATCGGTGAAATCGTTTATTTAAAAAATCAAATTAAATTTATTTTTCAAGTTCAATTAGTATAAAATTCAGGAAAAATATTCAGTTAGGCTTTCGCTTTTCCAAATCCGAATTGCCAGGCCTCACGCTTGACACAACCCTGTCCACCTTCTTCACCGCAGAAATCCAGTTTGCCTTGAACTGCTGCTCGTCCTTAGCAGTTTTTTTGGTCTTCTTTAGGTTCCGCTTGACAATAGCCCAGTATTTCTCAATTGGGCGGAGCTCTGGCGTGTTGGGAGGGTTCTTGTCCTTGGGAACCACCTGCACGTTGTTGGCGGCGTACCACTCCATGGCCTTTTTACCGTAATGGCAAGATGCCAAATCCGGCCAAAACAGTACGGAACAACCGTGTTTTTTCAGGAAAGGCAGCAGACGTTTATTCAAACACTCTTTCACGTAAATTTCTTGATTGACAGTGCCGGAAGCTATTAAAATGCTGCTTTTCAAGCCACAGGTACAGATGGCTTGCCAAACCAGATATTTCTTTGCGAACTTTGACAGTTTTATGTGCTTGAAAATATCTTCTACCTTTCCCCTTCCTTTTGCCGTATAAAACTCCTGTCCCGGAAGTTGCTTGTAGTCGGCTTTGACGTAGGTTTCGTCATCCATTACCACGCAGTCAAACTTCGTCAGTATCGTCGTCTACAGCCTCCGGGATCGCGCTTTGACCGTCGTATTTTGTTTATCATCGCGATTTGAAGTCACTCCTTCTTGTAGGTCGATAGTCCGGCTCGTTTTTTGGCTCGATGCACGGTTGTAGACGATACACCCAGCTTATTTGCGGCATCTCGGAGAGAGAGAGGTTAGGGTTTCGCTTGAAACTACCGGCAACTCTCTTTGTCGTCTCAGCGGCTTCCGGTTTTCGATTTCCCCACCGATCCAGGCTTCCTGGCTGTCGACAAACGATCCCCAAACACTTTAATTACATTTTTAACGGTTGATTTGGCAACTTTTAGCGATTTTGTCAGCTTTGCGTGCGAGTAGCTCGGATTTTCGCGATGCGCGAGCAAAATTTTGATACGCTACTCTTCTTGCTTGGACGGCGTTTTGACAACTGAAGAGTGAATTCCAAAATCAAAATAGGAGCAACATTCTACACACACACACCTTCAAAATGAGGGGTGTTCAGGGGGTGTTTTTTAAATGCAAAATTGAAAGAAATACGTCAAGTTTATATTGACCAAATTTTGACCGTATAACCCTTTATATCCCAAAGAGAAAACAATTTCAAACATGAGATCTGTGTCCTAATTTCATAGAGCTTAGATTTAAAGCTAGATAGCTCCCCATCTTAAAGAAGCAGCATCTTGGTTCGAAATCAATACCATATTCCTTAAAGAAGGTCAAAATCTTTGAATCTTAGTAAATTTTTTGGAGTGTACTTATAAATTTTCTGATTGTTGGATTTGACAGTTGGATTTTTCTTGCGATTAGAGTCAACATTTACTTAATTATTTCTGAAAAAATTTCAATTATATTTTTAATTATAAATATATGTGTTTTATTTAATTCGCAATGAATATTTTAATTGAAAACTTTTTTTTTAACAAAATTTCTTTTTTAATTTTATTTTAAAACAAGTATACAGCAGTAAATTCGGCCGGGCCGAATCTTAAATAACCACCACCATGAATCAAATATAATAGTTTACTTTGAAAACTCTTCGTCGTAGGGGGTCTACCAGGTTGGCTGATAAGTCCCCGGTCTAACAAAGAAAAACACTTTTTTTGTCAAAATTAGTTTTTATTATTCAACATAGTTCCCTTCAAGAGCGATACAACGATTATAACGACATTCCAATTTTTTAACACTATTTTGGTAGTACTCCTTCGGTTTTGCCTCAAAATAGGCCTCAGTTTCGGCGATCACCTCTTCATTGTAGCCAAATTTTTCCCTGCGAGCATCCTTTTGTGGCCTGAGAACAAGAAAAAGTCGGTGGGGGGCAGATCTGGAGAATACGGTGGGTGGGGAAGCAATTCGAAGCCCAATTCATGAATTTTTCCCATCGTTCTCAATGACTGGCACGGTGCGTTGTCTTGGTGGAACAACACTTTTTTATACCCTCCATCATAGGATGGGGGTATATTAACTTTGTCATTCCGTTTGTAACACATCGAAATATTGCTCTAAGACCCCATAAAGTATATATATTCTGGGTCGTGGTGAAATTCTGAGTCGATCTAAGCATGTCCGTCCGTCCGTCCGTCCGTCCGTCCGTCCGTCCGTCTGTTGAAATCACGCTAACTTCCGAACGAAACAAGCTATCGACTTGAAACTTGGCACAAGTAGTTGTTATCGATGTAGGTCGGATGGTATTGAAAATGGGCCATATCGGTCCACTTTTACGTATAGCCCCCATACAAAGGGACCCTCAGATTTGGCTTGTGGAGCCTCTAACAGAAGCATATTTCATCCGATCCGGCTGAAATTTGATACATGGTGTTGGTATATGGTCTCTAACAACCATGCAAAAATTGGTCCAGATCGGTGCATAATTATATATAGCCCCCATATAAACCGATCCCCAGATTTGGCTTGCGGAGCCTAAAAGAGAAGCAAATTTCATCCGATCCGGCTGAAATTTGGTACACGGTGTTGGTATATGGTCTCTAACAACCATGCAAAAAGTGCCCCACATCGGTCCATAATTATATATAGCCCCCATATAAACCGATCCCCAGATTGGGCTTGCGGAGCCTCAAAGGGAAGAAAATTTCATACGATCCGGCTGAAATTTGGTACATGATGTTGGTATATGGTCTCTAACAACCATGCAAAAATTAGTCCATATCGGTCCTTAATTATATATAGCCCCCATATGAACCGATCCCCAGATTTTGTTTGTGGAGCCTCTAAGAGAAGCATATTTCATCCGATCCGGCTGAAATGTGGTACATGGTGTTGGTATATGGTCTCTAACAATCATGCAAAAATTGGTCCACATCGGTCCATAATTATATATAGCCCCCATATAAACCGATCTCCAGATTTGGCTTGCGAAGCCTCAAAGAGAAGCAAATTGCATCCGATACGGCTAAAATTTGGTACATGGTATTGGTATATGGTCTCTAACAACCGTGCAAAAATTGGTCAACATCGGTCCATAATTATATATAACGCCCATATAAACCGATCCCCAGATTTGGGTTGCGGAGCTTCAAAGAGAAGCAAATTTCATCCGATCCGCCTGAAATTTGGTTCATGATATTGGTGTATGGTCTCTAACAACCGTGCAAAAATTGGTCCACATCGGTTCATAATTATTTATGGCCCCCATATAAACCGATCCCCAGATTTGGCTTGCGAAGTCTCCAAGAGAAGCAAATTTCATCCAATCCGGTTGTAATTTGGAACATGGTGTTAGTATATGATCTTTAACAACCGTGCCAGAATTGGTCCATAACGGTCCATAATTATATATAGGCCCCATATAAAACGTTCTCCAGATTTGACCTCCGGAGCCTCTTGGAGGAGCAAAATTCATCCGATCCGGTTCAAATTAGGAACGTGGTGTTAGTATATGGTCGCTAAGGACCATACCAAAATTGGTCCATATCGGATCATAATCATGGTTGCCACTAGAGCCAAAAATAATCTACCAAAATTTTATTTCTATAGAAAATTTTGTCAAAATTTTATTTCTATAGAAAATTTTGTCAAAATTTTATTTCTAGAAAAAATTTTGTTAAAATTTTATTCCGTTCATAATAAAATTTTCATCATTGCCAAAATTGTATTTCTATAGAAAATTTTGTCAAAATTTTATTTCTATAGAAAATTTTGTTCAAATTTTATTCGGTTCATAATCATGGTTGCCACTCGAGCCAAAAATAATCTACCAAGATTTTATTTCTATAGAAAATTTTGTCAAAATTTATTTCTATAGAAAATTTTGTTAAAATTTTATTTCTGTAGAAATTTTTGTCAAAATTTTCTTTCTATAGAAAATTTTGTCAAAATTTTTATTTCTATAGAAAATTCTATTTCTATAGAAAATTTTGTTAAAATTTTATTTCTGTAGAAAATTTTGTCAAAATTTTATGTCTACTTTGTCAAACTGAATTATATACGTATTGGATCGATCTTTTTTGATTTAATATATACCACGTATGGACTTACATACAATTTAGAAGATGGTGTTACGAGGTTTTAAGATACCTTGCCATCGGCAAGCGTGACCGCGACTTAAGTAATTCGATTGTGGAATGCAGTGTTTAGAAGAAGTTTCTACGCAATCCATGATGGAGGGTACATAAGCTTCGGCCTGGCCGAACTTACGGCCGTATATACTTGTTCTTCTTTATATGGGGCCGTTTTGCCGCGATTTCGACCTCCAAACGCTCCAATAATGCCATATAATTGTCACAGAGGCCATTACTTTGCCAGCGGACTTTTGAGTCTTTCCACGCTTTGGAGACGGTTCACCGGTCGCTGTCCACTCAGCCGACTGTCGATTGGTCTCAGGAGTGTAGTGATGGAGCCATGTTTCATCTATTGTCACATATCGACGGAAAATCTCGGGTGTATTACGAGTTAGCAGCTGCAGACACCGCTCAGAAACATCAACACGTTGTTGTTTTTGGTCAAATGAGAGCTCGCGCGGCACCCATTTTGCACAGAGCTTCCGCATATCCAAATATTGATGAATAATATGACCTACACGTTCCTTTGATACCTTTAAGGCCTCTGCTAAAAGTCATTCAAAATTTTTTTGTGGATTTTTTTGATGTTTTCGTCGGTAACCACCTCTTTCGGGCGTCCACTGCCCGATCCGATCCGGCTGAAATTTGGTACATGGTGTTGGTATATGTTCTCTAATGACCATGCAAAAATTGGTCCACATCGGCCCATAATTATATCTAGCCCCCATATAAATCGATCCCCAGATTTGTCCTCCGGAGCCTCTTGGAGGAGCAAAATTCATCCGATCCGGTTGAAATTTGCAACGTGGTGTTAGTATAAGGCCGCTAATAACCATGCCAAAATTGGTCCATATCGGTCTATAGTTGTATATAGCCGATCCCCAATCACACAGAAATTGATCCTTATCGGTTCATAATCATGGTTGCCACTCGAGCCAAAAATAATCTACCAAAATTTTATTTTTATAGAAAACATTGTCAAATGTTATTTCTATAGAAAATTTTGTCAAAATTTTATTTCTATAGAAATTTTTTTCCAAATGTTATTTCTATAGAAATTTTTTTACAAATTTTATTTCTATGGAAAATTTTTTCCAAATTTTACTTCTATAGAAAATGTTGTCAACATTTTTATACCCTTCACCACTACTGTGGTACAGGGTATAATAAGTTTGTGCATTTGTATGTAACGCCAAGAAGGAAAAGTCTGAGACCCATCGTTTAGTATACCGATCGTCTTAGAATTAAATTCTGAGTCGATTTAGCGATGTCCGTCTGTCTGTCTGCCCGTCTGTCTGTCTGTCTGTTCATGTATTTTTGTGCGCAAAGTACAGGTCGCAGTTTAAGTCCGATCGTCCTCAAATTTGGCACAGGGTCGTTTTGGGGAACAAGGACGATCGCTATTGATTTTGGAAAAAATCGGTTCAGATTTAGATATTCCGTACATCCGAATATTTTATGAGTCTCGAAAAACTTGCAAAATTTTATCCAAATCGGTTTAGATTTACATATAGCTCCCATATATATCTTTCGACCGATTTAGACTCATATGACAACAGAGGCCAAAGTTTACTACCGATTTTCGTGAAATTTTGCACAGAGAGTAGAGTTGGTATTCTTCCAATGCTTGGTTAATTTGATTGAAATCGGTTCAGATTTAGATATAGCTCCCATATATATCTTTCGTCCGATTTGGACTTATATGGCCTCAAAAGCCAGAGTTTTGCCTTGAATTACTTCAAATTTTGCACAAGGAGTACGTTTAATAGTATCGGTAAATGTGTCATACTTGGTTGAAATCGGTTCAGATTTAGATATAGCTCCCATACATATCTTTCGTCGGATTTGGACTTATATGGCCTCAAAAGCCAGAGTTTTGCCCTGAATTCCTTCACATTTGTCACATGGAGTACGTTTAATAGTATCGGTAAGTGTGCCAAATTTGGTTGAAATCGGTTCAGATTAGATATAGCTCCCATATATATCTTTCGCCCGATTTACACTCATATGATCACGGAGGCTATAGTTATACTCCAGTTACATGAAATTTTGCAGAGATTGCAGAATTATTATTCTAACTATGCATGTCAAATTTAGTCAAAATCGGTTCAGATTATATATAGCTCCCATATATACGTACACCGGAGTTGGGGAAATATGGTAGACTGTTTCATATTTTAGACCCATTTTCAATGAGATTTTCCTCCAATCGACTGGATAGTTTCCACAGAGAATATATTTAATATGATATTTAAGTGTGTCAAGTTTGATCTATTTATTTATATACAAAATTAGACTTATAGTATAATATAAGAATAATATTACAATAGTAGCATTGGCAAGTTTGATCTAATTTGGTTCAGATTTAGATAAAGCCTCCATATATTCGTTTTTACCGGTTTACACAAATATGACCAAAATTCCCACACTTGAAACAAAATTCTGTGATGATTTCCCCATATATTAGTCATATTCTAAACACTGTAATGTCAGAATTTCCACAGAACGGTTGAGTTTTAATTAAGGCTCCAAGTCGCCCGAATTGACCAAATAATATCACAACCCACACTTGGCCATATATCTTGGCGGGATCTAACCAATATCCTTGTAAAATCGCCACTGCTAAGTAGCAAAAATTTTAAATATTACTAAAATGGTCCTATATCTCGAATACATATGTATCACCTGATAAATCATAAATGCTCTTTTGTACAATTGCATTAAAATTTCTCTCGCTTCATATTTCCCATATTTTTTTATTAACATTGTGTTTCATCCCAAAGCGTTAGCCGATTTAAATTTTAATTCTAGAGTTTTTGTAAAAGTACAAAAAATTGCCTCCATTAAAAGTATTTGTATCTGGAAATGCAAACCTTTATATAGCTCCCAGCAAATTTGAAGTAGTTGAGATGGTAACACAAATATTGTCTACATAGTGGTGAAGGGTATAATATAGTCGGCTCCGCCCGACTTTAGACTTTACTTACTTGTATTTGTATAGAAACTTTAAACTTAATTATATACGTATTTAATCGGCCTTTTTTAGTTTAATATATACCATGTATGGACTATGTGGTATATATTACGGTGGTAGGAAATTTTAAGATACCTTGCCATCGGCAAGTGTTACCGCAACCCAAGTAATTCGATTGTGGATGACAGCCTTCATTAGAAGTTTCTACGCAATCCATGGTGGAGGGTACATAAGCTTCGGCCTGGCCGAACTTACGGCCGTATATACTTGTTCTTTTTCATCTTTTTTCTAGAATCGTCATATTAACTAACAGTCCATCCAAATTTTGAAACTTTTGGGATATGATGTTGCAATATAGTAAAATGCACCACAGGGTCATGTAATGAAGCCTTGAATATCTCACCCAAATGTACAATATCGCCATCCAGAATTCAACAGAATTTCTTGTTTCGTTAATCTAATCCATATATATGTATGTATGTATGTATGTGTAACTGTCATTGGGGAATTTCGTATTCCCAATTAGTAAAACAAGATTGACCATTACTCAGAATTGTGGTCATTGAACCCACTTTTATGTTTTTTGCAAGTCACCCTTATATCTCCTTTGACATTTAAGCCATTACGGATGAATCGTACCTTTTTTTAACAGGAACATGATGGACATCCTTGTCCATCCGTCGTCTACCACTTCAGACTATGAGTACGAAGAGTATTTCGTTCAAAAATATTCAAAAGAGCGATATATTCTTATTATATTTACCAGTAATATAAGTGAAACACACACACATGCACACACCTATATACCACGTATGAGTGCATGCAAAGGATATATGGGCAAACGACCGAACAAGTGAAGTAAAAGAGGAATCGCTATTTGATTGGATGTGCACATGTGTTGGCACTTTTATTCCACTCTTTAAGGATTATAATTCAGACGTATGCATTCAACACACACACACACACATACACACGTAGCATATTCTTTGAAGGATATCAATGGGGATGTCGAAAGACTCTTTAGCACTCGTAAATAAATCGAAATATTTTTCATACACATACATTTTTATGGACGAGTGTTTTCCCATGTCCCCATATTAAAACTATAAGCAAGTCCTTGCCAATAGAGTTCATTCATATGTCCAACTTGACCATTTATTGTATCGCGAATACAAAATTCAGAAGCATGAGGTTAGTATGCTAAGTAGGTTTGGCTATTTTATTCTTATTGTAATAATATGAAAAACAATTTTATTTCAATCCAAATCTTAGCACAATCATATTAGATATTAACTTTGTTTGTAACACATCGAAATATTGCTCTAAGACCCCATAAAGTATATATATTCTGGGTCGTGGTGAAATTCTGAGTCGATCTGAGCATGTCCGTCCGTCCGTCCGTCCGTCCGTCCGTCCGTCTGTTGAAATCACGCTAACTTCCGAACGAAACAAGCTATCGACTTGAAACTTGGTTGTTATTGATGTAGGAAGGATGGTATTGCAAATGGGCCATATCGGTCCACTTTTACGTATAGCCCCCATATAAACGGACCCCCAAATTTGGCTTGCCGATCCTCTAAGAGAAGCAAATTTCATCCGATCCGGCTGAACTTTTGTACATGGTGCTAGTATATGGTCTCTAACAACAATGCAAAAATTGGTCCACATCCGTCCATAATTATATATAGCCCCCATGTAAACCGATTCCCCGATTTGGCTTACGGAGGCTCTAAGAGAAGCAAATTTCATCCGATCCGGTGGAAATTGGGTACATGGTGTTGGTATATGGTCGCTAGCAACCATGCAAAAATTAGTCCACATCGGTTTATATATATTTATAGCCCCCATATAAACCGATCCCCAGACTTGGCTTGCGGAGCCTCTAAGAGAATCAAATTTCATCCGATCCGGTTGAAATTTGGTACATAGTGTCGGCATATGATCTCTAACAACCGTGCAAAAATGGGACCACATCGGTCCATAATTATATATAGCCCCCATATAAACCGATCCCCAGATTTGGCTTGCGGAGCCTCTAAGAGAAGCAAATTTCATCCGATCCGGCTGTAATTCGGTACATGGTGTTGGTATATGGTCTCTAACAACCATGCAAAAATTGGTCCACATCGGTCCATAATTATATATAGCCCCCATATAAACCGATCCCCAGATGTGGCTTGCGGAGCCTCTAAGAGAAGCAAATTTCATCCGATCCGGTTGAAATTTGGTACATGGTGTCAGCATATGATCTCTAATAACCATGCAAAAATTGGTCCACATCGGTCCATAAATATATACAGCCCCCATATAAACCGATCAGCAGATTTGACTTCCGGAGCCTCTTGGAAGACCAAAATTCATCTGATTCTTTTGAAATTTGGTACGTGTTGTTAATATATGGCCTCAAACACCAATGCCAAAAGTTGTCGAAATCAGTCCATAATTATATATAGCCCCCATATAAACCGATCCCCAGATTTGACCTCCGGAGCCCCTTGGAAGAGCAAAATTCTTCCGATTCGGTTGAAATTTGGTACGTGATGTTAGTATATGTCATGGTATCCAACAACCATGCAGGAATTGGTTCATATCAGTCCATAATTATATATAGCCTCCATATAAACCGATCCCCAGATTTGACCTCCGGTGCCTTTTGGAGAAGCATAATTCATCCGATCTGGTTGAAATTTGGTACGTGTTGGTAGTATATGATATTTAACAACCATGCTA
The DNA here is from genome assembly GCF_050003625.1 of Haematobia irritans. Lineage (NCBI taxonomy): Eukaryota > Metazoa > Arthropoda > Insecta > Diptera > Muscidae > Haematobia > Haematobia irritans. The sequence continues at coordinate 273,584,154 of NC_134397.1, read as the reverse complement.
AAAGTGGTCCATATCAGTCCATAATCATATATAGCCCCCATATAAACCGATCCCCCGATTTGGTTTAGGAGCCACTTGGAAGAGCAAATTTCATCCGAGTTAGTTGAAATTTGGTACATTGTGCTGTATATGGCCGTTAACAACCATGCCTAACTAGGTCCATATCGGTCTATAGTTATATATAGCCCTCAGATAAATCGATCCCCAATCACACAAATATATACCACGTATGGACTTACTTACAATTTAGAAGACGATGTTAAGATATTTTAAGATACCTTGCCATCGGTAAGTATTAGCACAATGCAAGTAATTCGATTGTGGATGAAGTTCGTAGAAGTTTCTACGCAATCCATGGTGGAGGGTACATAAGATTCGGCCTGCCCGAACTTACGGCCGTATATACTTGTTTCCTTATAATTAAGTGATTCAAATTTAAAATGGGTATCTTGTCTTTAAATTTGTTGTCGTTTTGCATCTTGGCAACAAAGCAAAAAATAGGAGACGTTTTTCAATACTTTATTTTAATTATGATATTTACTTGAGACATGGCATAATTTCTACTTCAAGTCGAGTCTGAATTTGAAAATTTACATTGTCGTTAACACATTTTTAAAGGTCTTAAATTGCACATGAAGAAAAAAAAAACAGAAAAAAAACAAAAAAGGAATAAATTAAACATTTCTGCCTAGAATCAAGTACGCAAAACTTAAATTTAAAAAAACAATTCTGTCTTGAAACTATCCTTACTTCAATTCTGTGCTTCTAGAATCAAGTACGCAAAACTTAAATTTAAAAGATAATTCTGTCTTAAAATTATCCTTACTTCAAATTCTCCGCTTCTTTGGCTCGGAATCAATACCAAAATCATTAGTGTAAAGACAAAATCGTTGGAACCGGGCATGCTTGTTTCAGAGTATAGAATATGTTTTCCAAAATATTATTTCTATAGAAAATTTGGTCAACATTTTTTTTCTATAGAAAATTTTGTCAAAATTTTATTTCTATAGCAAATTTCTTCAAAATTATATATTTTTAGAAAATTTTGTCAAAATTTTATTTCTATAGAAAATTTGGCCAAAATTTTATTTCCATTGAAAATTTAAGTACATCAAGAAATGTACTAAACAGTAAAAAATCTACCATTTTTGGAGCAATTGTACCAACTGTGGGAACCGTGCTTCTGCAACCGTACATTGTTCTTGTGAAGTAGCACTTTTGCATGATTCATAAATAAATGCTTTCATTTCAAATATGAAAACTACAGATTTTAATCTTAAGCGCCACATAGAAATATTTTATTTCAACTAAAATCCTTCAACTGAAATGACTACACTTTCCATTCCTCCATGTTAGTTTGAACTTTTGAATATATCCACTGTCCGGTCGATTCTGTTCTCATACACGAACTAAGATATTTTAATGTTGTTCGCTATTACAACTCATACAGGTTAATTGGTAATTAAGTTGTATACAACAATTTGACTTCTCTTCTCCAACTCGCCTTCTCCTCACGAACTCGACATGCTGAAATGCGGTATACAGTTCCTTTACCTATAATAATGCCCTACTACTACCACAAAATTCCCCAACATTAATGACATTAGCTTCGAATGTGATTGGATTTTCCATAGCTAAATATCGGTACCTTTAAACTCATTCTAAGTCGACAATCGTATTTTATGTTCAGGGGAGTTGTATTATGGTGAATAGCGCATATATAGTTTATAGTCGTTTTCTGGCCAAAATCCTCTCAGAGTTTCGGAAATTTTAGTGAAAAACATCATATTCCTCTTTAACTTCTTATGGAATTAAGGGGACAATATGTAGAGCCATAGAGCAATTGTACTAATACGACTGCTTGGAATTTCGTTTGATTGTGCAGTTTATCCGTTGATGGTTGAAATTATGAAAAGTCATGCTTCAAACAAAAATTCCAACAATCATTTGAATTTTTTTCGGCTTCTAAAAAAGTTCACATACGGTTGGTGGTAAGTACGAGTAATTGCATGTAAACCGGTGGACGAATGGATGATGAACATCAATATATGTCTACCTCTATACCCCCTTCCATTCCTTTCCATTCATTCACCACCATCATCCACATGTTTGCCGAATAGGCACTTAAATGAGACGGCACATTGAAATAATTGCTTTGAAATTAGGATAAGTGGTGAAAATATCAAACATGATTCATGAACTTCGTAATTGATGGTAATGTTTGCTCTAGCCATTGAGCTCAGACTGAACAGAATGATTGTGTAAGACACTAGAAAGGCAATAGATTACATATTTGAAAATAAGCACAAAGATTTTTTATCTTTCAAATACGAATGCGATTTAGCATAGAAGAGGCATTTCTCTGATACAATGAAGTGTAATTCAAATTAACAAAAAGTCAATAAACTTTTCTTTGCCCTTAGTGTTAAGCAATTCGATCTTAAAATGGAATTTTGTAATATTGGAGAAAATTTTTCTAAATTGGAGGTTTTTGTGGATTATAAAAAAAAACAAACATTTAAAAATAGGAGACATTTATGAAAACTGTTTTCAATACACTTTTTTATTGGAAAATTTTGCATGTTATCCGATAACAAGTATATACGGCCGTAAGTTCGGCCAGGCCGAATATTAGGTACCCTCCACTTCTACGAAAGACTGTCATCCACAATCGAATTATTTGCATTGTGGTAATACTTACCGAAGGCAAGGTATCTTAAAACTCCTTAACATCGTCCTCTAAATTGTAAGAAAGTCCATACGACAAATAATTACGAACCGATATGCACTTTTGCGCGGTAATTAGAGAGCCAGAATTGAAATATGGGGGTCGCTTTATATGGGGACTATATACAATTATGACCCGATATGGACCGATTTTTGTGTGATTGGGGATCGGTTTATCTGAGGCTACATATAACTATAGACCGGTATCGATCTAGTTCGGTATGGTTGTTAGAGGCCATATACTAGCACAATGTACCAAATTTCAACTGAATCGGTTGAAATTTGCTCCTCCAAGAGGCCAAAACCAAATCTGGGGATCGGTTTAAATGGAGGATATATATGATTATGGACCGATATGGACCATTTTTACATGGTTGTTAGAGACCATATACTAACACCACGTTCCAAATTTCAATCGGATCGGATGAAGTTTGCTCCTCCAAGAGGTCAAATCTAGGGATCGGGACCGATATGAACCAATTTTTCATTGGTTGTTGGAGACCATATACTAGCACCACCTACCAAATTTCAGCCGGATTGGATGAATTTTGCTCCTCCAAGAGGCTCCGGAGGTCAAATCTGGGGGTCGGTTTATGGGACTATACGTAAAAGTGGTCCATTTGCAATACCATCTGATCTACATCAATAACAACTACTTATGGCAAGTTTCAAGTCGATAGCTTGTTTCGTTCGGAAGTTAGCGTGATTTCAACAGACGGACGGACGGACGGACAGACGGACATGCTAAGATTGACTCAGAATTTCACCACGAACCCGAATCTAAATACTTTATGGGGTGTTAGAGCAATATTTCGATGTGTTACAAACGGAATGAAAAAGTTGTTATACCCCCCATCCTATGGTGGAGGGTGGAGTGACCGCAACTTATATGGGGCAAAAAAAATGTCGGAATTTTGTTCGCCTTAACCCCACAAAACGAATCCCCTTTCCAGATATTGGGATAGCCAAATTTTGAGCCCGATTAAACGACGTTAACACGTGCCGCTCGTCGCTCAAAATTTGAAAAAAAACAATGATTTGGCCAAAAAGTTGACGTATTGAGCCATAACTCGAGAACGGTAAATAATGAAAAAAACGCACGATATCAGAAACGATAGCTTATTTTGTCCTTAAAAAATTATGTTATGAACAAAATTGTTGTAACTCTGAGTCAAACCGAGTTACGCCAGCCTTTAGCTTCGAAAACGCGACCTGGTGCCACTAGGAGTATTCGCCTCAACCCCACAAAACGAATCCCCTTTCCAGATATTGGGATATCCAAAATTTAAGCCCGATTAAACGACGTTAACACGTGCCGCTCGTCACTCACAATTTGAAAAAAAACGATTTTTTTGGCCAAAAAGTTTGGCGGCTCAAATTTTGGCTATCGCAATATCTGGAAAGGGGATTCATTTTGTGGGGTTGAGGCGAATGCTCCTAGTGGCACCAGGTCGAGTTTTCGAAGCTCGAGGCAGGCGTAACTCGGTTTGACTCAGCGACGAGCGGCACGTGTTAACGTCGTCTAATCGGGCTCAAATTTGGCTATTCCAATATCTGGAAAGGGGATTCGTTTTGTTGGGTTAAGGCGAACAAGATTCCGACATTTTTTTTGCCCCATATAAGTTGCGGTCACTCTAGTGGAGGGTATAAAAAGGAGCATTATGCTCTTGAATTATATTATCACTCCAAAGATCACATCATAGTGCACAAAAAAAAAACTAAACTAATTTATAGCAAAAATGAATTAAGTCGTGAGAAAATTGAACTAAATTATACTCCATATTTTGAGATTTCCACAAAGCGTTATTAACCCTTTCGACCCCGTATTTTTGTCGGTATCGCTAAAAATTTATTTATACTTTTAATCATGTTGAAGTCATTTAAGAAGCGTCTAGCTAAAATTTCGGATCGCCACGCCCATTCGTTTGGGCGGTAGAGAATGTTGCCTGTGGGCAAATTTGGGCAATTGTGTCTATAAAATAGTTTGTTTTGTAATGATAGACGTAGTACGTTTTATTGGTTTTCTAAATTTTGTTGTAATTTCGCATTCACGAAAAAATATTGTACTCACGCTTGACATGTGGGTAGGATTTCAAGCCCACGAAAATTCAGGAAATGAAAAGTCATACTCGCGCACGCTTACTCATGACCAACGTTTATGCCTTACACGCTCCCGCACGATTCACGACAAATCTCGCGATTCACGAATATTTTCGGAACACGTCAATTTCCGTGGCTCGATAAAATTCTCCTAATTCACGAAATTTTTCGTGACTCACGACAATTTGCCTTTATTAATATATCGCAAAAAGAGGATAAAAATTCGATGAATGAGATCTGTATCCAATTTTAATTTTATTGATCCTAGATTTAAAGCCAGGGAGGTCCGTCAAAAATGTTTTTATTTTAAAGAAGCCGCATCTTTGGCTCGGAATCAATACCAAAATCCTTAAGGGAAGGTCAAAATCTTGGGATCCAAGTAAACTTGTTTTTGAGTATACGAAAAAGTTGTTACTTACTTGTACTGGTAATTATACCTGGTAATTATTATTGTTTTTTTTATAATAATATTTTTAGATTCCGACATTTTTTTTGCCCCATATAAGTTGCGGTCACTCTAGTGGAGGGTATAAAAAGGAGCATTATGCTCTTGAATTATATTATCACTCCAAAGATCACATCATAGTGCACAAAAAAAAACTAAACTAATTTATAGCAAAAATGAATTAAGTCGTGAGAGAGATTTCCACAAAGCGTTATTAACCCTTTCGACCCCGTATTTTTGTCGGTATCGCTAAAAATTTATTTATACTTTTAATCATGTTGAAGTCATTTAAGAAGCGTCTAGCTAAAATTTCGGATCGCCACGCCCATTCGTTTGGGCGGTAGAGAATGTTGCCTGTGGGCAAATTTGGGCAATTGTGTCTATAAAATAGTTTGTTTTGTAATGATAGACGTAGTACGTTTTATTGGTTTTCTAAATTTTGTTGTAATTTCGCATTCACGAAAAAATATTGTACTCACGCTTGACATGTGGGTAGGATTTCAAGCCCACGAAAATTCAGGAAATGAAAAGTCATACTCGCGCACGCTTACTCATGACCAACGTTTATGCCTTACACGCTCCCGCACGATTCACGACAAATCTCGCGATTCACGAATATTTTCGGAACACGTCAATTTCCGTGGCTCGATAAAATTCTCCTAATTCACGAAATTTTTCGTGACTCACGACAATATTCTTGTTTCCCGAAAATAGTTATTCGTGACACAACAATTAGCATTTACGAAAATTCTTGTGATTTACGACAAATCTCCTGACTCGCTGCAATTACTGATGACTAATTGACATTCATAACTCACGACGCAACCATTGCCACAATTAAAATATGTTGCAAAATCAAACAAATTTAAATCTTAAGCTTGATAAAAATACGTGAAAGTGATTAAAATTGGTGAGTTTGAATTTAATCGTGAACGTGAATGTGTTCGTGAGTGTGATTTTTGTGTCTCTGCTTTACCATAAGTGCGAGTTTTATTGTGAACATGCATTTTTTCGTTAACGTGAGTTTTATCGTGCGCTTTAGTTGGATCGTTAACGTTAATTTTTATCGTGAGCGTGATTTCGGAAAAATTTTACTCACGCACAATCACGAAGACAATTTGATTTTTGCTCACACTCATTGCCAAAAAAAATTATTTGTTTGTAGTTAAATTTCATTATTTTTTTCGAAATTATCCACAGCTTAATGAAATCTTAATTTTTTTAAGTATGTCTCAAAAATGTCATGATCTACCCGTGGGTATAAAGTTCAATGACCGTGGACATAAGTTCAATATGAACTAAAGCAAAAGAAAAGTTTCGTACGATTCCCAAAAATAATAAGAATGAACGTGAACGTGTATGGTTAAAATGGTCCTGATTTGGCGCCAAGGAAAATTTCTCAGAACATAATATTTGCATGAACTTAAATATAATTAAATTGCCTTTAGTACCATATAGGGTTCACTTTTTATTGAGTGTATAGAGTTTCCTATATTATTGCCAGTTTTGTTCTTTTCTGTAAAGGGTTGTCTATATAAAAAAAAATAATATCCATTGCAAATGACTATATAAGCAGTTAACTCAAGTTATCTGTATATTTTTATATGACAATTAAAAATATCAATGATTTACGGATAAAATATTCATATTTCAATATATTTTCTTTTTCAAAGAGTTAACCATTAACGTAATTGAAATAACTCTAATTAACGAATATTTTCCATCCACTAGTGAACATTTTGGTTGCCTCTAAATGGGAATGTCAATAATTCCGAATAATAATCCATTAAAAGTTTAGATATCCATTCAAACTGAAATATGGTTGGAGGAAAGCAAACTTGCTGGTTTTTCATTTTGTTTTTTTAGAAGCAAACAAAGTGTTGTGAATTATTTTAATAGCCCACTAAATATTTGTCTTTCTTCAAAACGAGTGCAAGTAAACCACAAACGACCAAAAGTTCTCTCAGCTAAAACCGAGAAAAACAAACAGAAAGCATCAAGCACCCCCCCATATAAAAGCATCAATGGATGGCCGTTGCATAGAAAAGAAGCCTTGCCAAAATACCGCAACCCTTTTTTTGGTCTTCACTGCTATAGGGGTGGTAAAATGAGGACACAAATGAAACATAAACGACTGACAAAACGCACCAAAGAATGTGGTATTCGAATGCAACAGTAAATGTTGCAATTAACGAGTGTCCTTACAGGAAGTTTGAAATTGGTGTTAGTATGGGAATATCATAAAGTGAATGTCCTTGAAAACATTTCAGTGTGTTAATCGTCGTTATATTGAAGAAATTGGATTTTTGATTACCTTACCTACGAAACATTTCAGTATAAATACTTTTACTCGGGCCTGTTATGGGGAGAACCACATTCGGTAACTGGCAAGTAAAGCAACTCTTAGACTTTTCCAGTCCAACTTTTTGTTGTTCATCGGTGAGCTCATGCACTTCGATAGCTTTTGTCCAAGCTCATTTTTTCAATATGTTTAGTATCCGTTTTCGCTTTTATGGAAATATAGAAATTTTGTCAAAATAAAATTTCGACAACATGTTTTCTATAGAAAAAATATTTGACAAAATTTAATAAAGTTTTTTCTTGTCCAAAAGTCGATAAGCTTTTCAATGAAGTCGTATTGTCCTTATAATTAAGTGATTTGACTTAAAAATGGGTATCATAACATGAAAGAAAAATGTTTGGGGTAAGGTCAACCTGACTTTAATAATTCAAAAAAATTCTATAAAATTAATGAAATTGTCTTTAAATTTGTTGTCTATTTGCATCTCGAATACAAAGCAAAAAATCGTTAAAAAATAGGACATGTTTTTCAACACTTTACTTTAAAGGCGTTTTTTACTTGAAACATAGCATAATTTCTCCTGGAAGTCGAGTCTGAATTTGGAAAATAAAGTTGTCGTTAACTCGTTTTTAAAGGACTTTGCCATATATGAAGAAAAAAAGCTGAAAAAAAAGAAAAAATTAAAATTTGCTTCCTAGAAGCAAGTACACAAAACCCAAATTGAAAAGAGAATTGTGTCTTAAAAGTATCCTTACTTGTATTCTCCGCTTCTTTGGCTCGGAATCAATACCAAAATTGTTAAAGTAAAGACAAAATCTTTGGAACCGGGCATGCTTTTTTTTTCAGTGTAGTCATAAATTTTTAAAAAAATATTATACAGAAATAAAATTTTGACAAAATTGTCTATTTGGGCTTTGCCCAAATAAAATTGACAAACATTGTTTTCCTCTGTTGGTTAAGCTACACTTGTAGTTAGGTTATGTTAGGTTATGTTAGGTTAGGTTAGGCCCCAGAAGCCGGAGTTTTGGCCCAATTTGGTTGAAATTTTTCACTAGAAGTACAATCATGTGTGCCAAATTGTATTGAAATCGGTTCAGGTTTAGATATAGCTCCCATATATATCTTTCGCCCGATATGGACTATTATGGTCCTAGAAGCCAGAGTTTTGGTCCAATTTGGTTCAAGTTTTGCACACGAAGTACAATTCATTGTATTGTCATGTGTGCCAAATTTGATTGAAATCGGTTCAGATTTAGATATAGGTCCCATATATAGGTTTCGCCCAATTTACACTCATATGACCACAGAGGCCAATTTTTTACTCTGATTTAGTTGAAATTTTGCACAGGGATTATAGTTAGCATTGTAGCTGTGCGTGCCAAATTTGGTTGGAATCGGTTCAGATTTAGATATAGCTCCCATATATGTGTTTTTCTGATTTCGATAAAAATGGTCAAAATACCAACATTTTCCTTGCAAATTCTGTCCAGATCGAGAAATATTAAAATGTATGTATTTGGGACAGACCTTTTATATACAGCACCCAACACAATTGACGGATGTGGTATGGTATCGAAAATTTAGATCTACAAAGTGGTGCAGGGTAAAATATAGTCGGCCCCGCCCGACTTTAGACTTTCCTTACTTTTTTTTTAGTTTTTAATCCGATTTGCCTGAAATCGTAAATATACTGTTATATTAGACTCACAAAAACGTGTATCGGATTTAGTGTTTATCGGTCTATTTGGTAAGGCCTCCATATAGATCGATTTCACTTGTTGAGGGTATAGAAGGTGCACTGATCATGAAAATTGCTTGAAACTGAATGTAAAATTTCCAGATTTTACTTCTCGTAATCATTTAAATAATGGGGTGAAAATCTACAGATTATAGATTTCAAATCAAGGCGTTGTTTCATCATTTTCTTGCACACTTAAAAGAGATGTTAATTATTTCTCTAAAACTCTAACAAAAATGGTTCTTATAAATCCAGAATCTGATATCGTCTTCATAGGTAAAATCTTTAAATTTATCTTCGGGAAGTGTACTGATTGAACTGCTCTGCTTGGGAGAATATCTGTCATCAAACCCCCCTGAAATCTCGAAGGAAACTATAATATTTCATTCATGGTGGTGGGTACTTAAGATTCGGCCCAGCCGAACTTACTGCTGTATATACTAGTTCTTTTCAATTTTTGTTAATTTTGTTTTGGCACCAGTGGCAACCGTGTTTGTCACCAGTGGCAACCGTGTTTGTCACACTGCCATTACGAATTACTTTATTTCTGAATTCAACATGCTTTTGTAAGCTTCAAAGCAATAAAATGAACTGTCAGGGGAATAAATTTGTCAGTTGTTAGACGAGCGGCTTAGAAATTATAGCAACCTTAAATTGGTTTCAATACATAACAGTCACCCTATAGATGCTTAGTTGTAATTCTTTTTGTTTTGTCTATAATAATTTGGACCCCTCGCATCTTGCACTTAATCGAAAAAAAAACTTAAGCGCAGCAATAACAAAATGAACAAATCGTGAAATAAGAACATGTGAACGTATGAATGACTGCGAACAAAGTGGCCGTATGAGCATGAATGAATAAAAGAATGAATGAATGGCTCAGTGAATATACCAGAATGAACGAAAGAAGGAACGATCCTAGCGTAAAGTTGAAGGCATGAATGCACTATGTTTAATGAGAACCTTAGGAGCATGAGAGTGGATGTGGTGGACTTTTATAATGGTGTGCAATGTGCATGTGCCACCACACAAACACACACACGTGTACCCCACCACCCTCAGCCAAAGAAGATAACTGCCACAGGACCTGGAAAAAAACGAGAATAAATGAAAGCGCAATTGCATTTTCGCACTTGTAAGAATTGGCACATTTAGTAAAAATGCTTCCTCTATTCACAAAAGTAAATGAAAAGAAAAAAAGGGGGCGAATGTACTAGCACACACACAGGCACACACAGTAATAAAAACGACTACACAAACAAAACACTTGAATTTTATTGAAAGAATATAATTTTTCCTTTTTCGGTAAAATCGCTCAAACAAAAAATGCACAGGGTGACTGCATTCAGAGAATGCACAGATGTATAGACAAACGAAGAGGACAGACATTCTTTTCCATAAGGGATATGCTTCAGTTATTTAAATCCGCCAAACAAAGTTGCTTGCAACACCACCCAAAGTACTTGCAACAACAACAAATACAGTGAACTATAGTGACTGCAACAGTAGCTCAATATCAGTTTGTGAAATCCAACCAATCTACCTTTAAAGGATATGCGAGGAATCTACAGAAATGTTTATGGGTGTCGCATAACTAAAGTAGGATTGGTATTTCAGTAAAAGTTCTGTGGGTGTTTAATAGGGTGGTAAGTATGCTAACATGCTGCAACATGCTGTGGAATTAATACATTTTGTTGTTTACCAGATATTGAGAGTAGAACAAGTCCATCGTTTCTTATTGAAATCGAAACAATCAAAACGACACGATGCTAATATAATTTTGTCCATGTACAAAATCCTGGAAAAATATTAATTTATTTAGGAGGTCATTCGCAGAAGTCAAAAATCCTCCACTCTTCAGATTCATGATTGAATACGGCGCTGAAATGTTTCTAAAGTAAATTTGGGAGCCATCGTGGTGCAATGGTTAGCATGCCCGTCTTGCATACATAAGGTCGTAGGTTCTATTCCTGCTTCGACCGAACACCAAAAAGTTTTTCAGCGGTTGATTAAAGGGTGATACGGTCAAAATTTGGTCAATATAAACTTGACGTATTTCTTTCAATTTTGCATTTAAAAAACCTGAACACCCCTCATTTTGAAGGTGTGTGTGTAGAATATTGCTCCTATTTTGATTTTGGAATTCACTCTTCAGTTGTCAAAATGCCGTCCAAGCAAGAAGAGCAGCGTATCAAAATTTTGCTCGCGCATCGCGAAAATCCGAGCTACTCGCACGCAAAGCTGGCAAAATCGCTAAAAGTTGCCATATCAACCGTTACAAATGTAATTAAAGTGTTTGGGGAACGTTTGTCGACAGCCAGGTAGTCTGGATCGCGGGGAAATCGAAAACCGGAAGCCGCTGAGACGACAAAGAGAGTTGCCGGTAGTTTCAAGCGAAACCCTAACCTCTCTCTCCGAGATGCCGTAAATAAGCTGGGTGTATCGTCTACAACCGTGCATCGAGCCAAAAAACGAGCCGGACTATCGACTTACAAGAAGGTAGTGACTCCAAATCGCGATGATAAACAAAATACGACGGCCAAAGCGCGATCCCGGAGGCTGTACACGACGATACTGACGAAGTTTGACTGCGTGGTAATGGACGACGAAACCTACGTCAAAGCCGACTACAAGCAGCTTCCGGGACAGGAGTTTTATACGGCAAAAGGAAGGGGAAACGTAGCAGATATTTTCAAGCACATAAAACTGTCAAAGTTCGCAAAGAAATATCTGGTTTAGCAAGCCATCTGTACCTGTGGCTTGAAAAGCAGCATTTTAATAGCTTCCGGGACTGTCAACCAAGAAATTTACGTGAAAGAGTGTTTGAATAAACATCTGCTGCCTTTCCTGAAGAAACACGGTTGTTCCGTACTGTTTTGGCCGGATTTGGCATCTTACCATTACAGTAAAAAAGCTATGGAGTGGTACGCCGCCAACAACGTACAGGTGGTTCCCAAGGACAAGAACCCTCCCAACACGCCAGAGCTCCACACAATTGAGAAATACTGGGCTATTGTCAAGCGGAACCTAAAGAATACCAAAAAAAACTGCTAAGGACGAGCAGCAGTTCAAGGCAAACTGGCTTTCTGCGGCAAAGAAGGTGGACAAGGTGGCTGTACAAAATCTGATGACAGGTGTCAAGCGTGAGGCCCGGCAATTCGGATTTGGAAAAGCGAAAGCCTAACTGAATATTTTTCCTGAATTTTATACTAATTGAACTTGAAAAAGAAATTTAATTTGATTTTTTTAAATAAACGATTTCACCGATTTACACGCGTTTTCCCTTGACCAAATTTTGACCGTATCACCCTTTATAGACCGATATGGACCTAGTTAGGCATGGTTGTTAACGGCCATATACTAGCACAATGTACAAAATTTCAAATGACTCGGATGAAATTTGCTCCTCTAAGTGGCTCCAAAACCAAATATCGGGATCGGTTTATATGGGGCCTATATATGATTATGGACTGATATCGACCACTTTTGGCATGGTTGTTAAATATCATATACTACCACAACGTACCAAATTTCAACCAGATCGGATGAATTTTGCTTCTCCAAAAGGCACCAGAAGTCAAATCTGAGGATCGGTTTATATGGGGGCTATATATAATTATGGACTGATATGAACCAATTCCTTCATGGTTGGTGGATACCATATACTAACATCACGTACCAAATTTCAACCGAATCGGATGAATTTTGCTCTTCCAAGGGGCTCCGGAGGTCAAATCTGGGGATCGGTTTATATGGGGCCTATATATAATTATTGACCGATTTCGACCAATTTTTGCATGGGTGTTTAAGGCCATATATTAACACCACGTACCAAATTTCAACTGAATCAGATGAATTTTGGTCTTCCAAGAGGCTCCGGAGTTTTTGCATGGTCATTAGAGACCATATAATAACACCATGTTCCAAATTTCAGCCAGATCGGATGAAATTTGCTTCACTTAGAAGCTCTGCAAGCCAAATCGGGGGATCGGTTTATATGGGGGATATATATAATTATGGACCGATGTGGACCAATTTTGCATGGTTGTTAGAGACCATATACTAACACCATGTACCAAATTTCAGCCGGATCGGATGAAATTAGCTTCTCTTAGAGGATCTGCAAGCCAAATTTGGGAGTCCGTTTATATGGGGGCTATACGTAAAAGTGGACCGATATGGCACATTTGTAATACCATCCGACATACATCAATAACAACTACTTGTACCAAGTTTCAAGTCGATAGCTTGTTTCGTTCGGAAGTTAGCGTGATTTCAACAGACGGACATGCTCAGATCGACTCACCACGACCCAGAATATATATACTTTATGGGGTCTTAGAGCAATATTTCGATGTGTTACAAACGGAATGACAAAGTTAATATACCCCCATCCTATGGTGGAGGGTATACAAATATAGTGACTTACCCTTTCACAAGTTTCTTCCATAAGTGAACTTTTAGGCTAATGAGAGCCAATTTCCATATTAATTGAAAATTTTCAAAAATGAGAATGAGAGTTGCAAAACCAGTAGAGTTTTGAATAAAGACAGTATAAAAGCATTTTTTTTTGCATACCTATTACCTGGAAGCCAAACTAAATTCTATTTAAAAATATTCACAATTACTTTTATTCAATATTAGGTCTTCTACACAAGGTTTACGACAGACCAACCCTGTATACATACAAACAAATAAGGTTAAAAATCAAAATTGTAAGCGATATTTACTTGCAAGCAAAAGTATTTTCTTAATTAAAAAATTAAACCTAAGATGCAAAATCCCCACAATGAGTATGTTTCACATTTCTGTTATATTTTTGTTAAATTTTAATAAATTTCTATTTCTAGATTTTAATAACTGCGACTTATTCGCCATTCAATTCAACGCTATCACATCAACAGATGTAAAATGTGATGCTCCAATAGAAAATGGCATGAGTATGGCAATGCAAAGACCTGCTCTTGATCTTGTTGGAGCTGCAATACGAATGAATGGCTGGGTGGGTGTATTGCTGTACAAAAGGAAATTTACGAGTATTGCTGTTCGCTGTTCTATTCGCTCATTTGTGCACATTTGAACATTTAACAATCCGTGAAAACGGCATTTGAATATAAATGAATGGAACAAATTACAACAATCATTTTAAGTTTCCACTAACACAAACACACACAGGCTTACGCTTACTCTCGCATCTGGCAACATTCAATGGATACACGTATGCATAATTGCATATGCCAATATAGATTTAAGGCATTCGCATAAAGTACACATACACATACATATGCATATACGGCTAGGCAGGTTTATTGGCAACAATGCAAGAGCAAATTTATCTCAGTCAATACCTAAATGAATAACTTAAGTAGTTACATATTTTTCTTGGGAAATTTATGAAGTGAAGTTGAACTCATTGGATAGTAATTTGTTTGAATTAATTGATTTTAATGATATTTATCACAATGTGCATTACTACTTTTTTTTTTTGAAAAGCCATCGTAAGCTTCACCATAAGCTTGAAACTAATGGTGAATTATAGATATTAGATTATAGTTAATAGTGATGGAGTGATATCAATTTATTAAAAATAACCAAGCACCTGTGCCATCTGCTACATCTATTCAATGAGTTTAGAGGATATATATGTACATTAAAGAAAAACTAATCCAATTTGTTAATTTCAGTTTTTGATTGGTTTACATAAAGGTATAATTATGAACCGAATAATTATGAACCAAAAATGTTTTAAATGCAAAATATTATTTTTGGACAGCAAAAATGGAGCATATAGTGGTGACAATCATATTATCTGATTATGTTTGCCGAAAAACAACATTATTGCCACAAAAATATTTCATGTTTACCGACCATCTTTTATTTTGCTCTTGTTCCAATTAAAAAGAAATGATACAATTAAATTTTGTGATTGATTTTTCTTTCAATTAAAAATTTGTTGAGCAAAATTTTTAATGAAATATTTTTTTTATACCCACCACCATAGAATGGTGATGGGGGTATAATAAGTTTGTCATTCCGTTTGTAACACATCGAAATATCGATTTCCGACTACATAAAGTATATATATTCTTGATCAGGGAGAAATTATATTGAAACCGTATCTTCTATCCGATTTGCCTGAAATTTCCAAATTTAGAAGTATTTTAGGACCACAAATAGTTGTGCCGAAAATGGTGCCTATCGGGTCATGTTTTGGTATAGCCCCTATATAGACCGATCTCCCGATTTTACTTCTTGGGCTTCTAGAGCAGGGCTGCCAATTTTGCCGATTTATCGGCATTTTGACGATTTTTTACACAAAAAATAGCAAATGCCGATTTTCAGATTTTTGCCCCAAAAATTACGATATTAGCTGCGTTATTTTGACTAGAAGCAGTTCGTTTGCACGTTTAGAGCCAGCAAAATAGGGAATACAGTTGTCAGATAGAGAAATTGCGAGTTTTTGCTAAAGATTTCATACATGTTGGAGCTATACCTCATTTTACACCTACAGTATTAGTATCACGTTTGCCACACGTGCCAAAAATACTCCACCAAAATTTGAAGAAAATTTTATCAAAAATCTACCATATAAAAAAAATATATTTTTAAGTTGTTGATCAAATTTTTGTGGATAGTTTATAAAAAAAAATTGTTTTATTCGAAAAAAATGTTTTATATTGATTTGATAGAAAATTTTATTTCTACAGAAAATGTTAAAATTTTATTTATACAGAAAGATTTGCCAAATAATTTCTATAGCAATTTTTTTTCAAAATTTTATTTCTATAGAATTTTTTTTTCAAAATTTTATTTCTATAGAAAATTTTTTTCAAAATTTTATTTCTATAGATTTTTTTTTTCAAAATTTTATTTCTATAGATTTTTTTTAAAAATTTTATTTCTATAGAAAATGATGTCACAATTTTATTTCTATAGAAAATTTTGTCAAAATTTTAGTTTTGTAGAAAATGTCAAAATTATATTTCTATAGAAAATTTTCTCAAAATTGTATTTCTACACAAAATTATGTCAAAATTTTAGTTTTATAGAAAATGTTGTCAAAATTTTATTGCAATAGAAAATTTTGCCAAAATTTTATTTCTATAGAAAATTTTGTCAAAGTTTTATTTCTATACAAAATTTTGTCAAATTTTATTTCAAAAGAAATTTTTTTCAAAATTTTTGTTCTATAGAAGATTTTGTCAAAATTTTAGTTTTATAGAAAATGTTGTCAAAATTATATTCCTATAGAAAATTTCGTCAAAAATTTTATTTATTCTTTCTCAATACTTTATACACACAAAGAAAAAATTTTCTGATTCAATCTCGAAATTAATTGATCCAATTAATTTTTTAATTGAAATGCCTTCAATCACAGAAATGATAGTATCAACTACAAAATTGACCTTCAATTAAAAAATTAATTGATTCAATTAAAAAATTAACTGATACTATTAATTTTTGTGTTTGATTTTTGTTTTAATTAAAAAATTTTTTGAATCAATTACATTTTTAATTGAATATTTTTTAAAACTCAATTAAAATTTTAATTGAAAAAATGTTCGTGAAATTTTTTTCTGTGTATCTGTAGAAAACTTTTGCATATTTTTATAGAACGTTCTTGAAAATTTTATTTCTAAAGAACGTTTTCCAATTAATTTTTTGATTGAAATGCCTTCAATCACAGAAATGATAGTATCAATTACAAAATTGACCTTCAATTAAAGAATAAATTGATACTATTAATTTTTGTGATTGATTTTTGTTTTAATTAAAAAATTTGTTGAATCAATTAAATTTTTAATTGAATATTTTTTAAAACTCAATTAAAATTTTAATTGAAAAAATTTTCGTGAAATTTTTTTCTGTGTATCTGTAGAAAATTTTTGCATATTTTTATAGAACGTTCTTGAAGAATTTATTTCTATAGAACGTTTTCTTGCAAATTTTATTTCTAAGAAAATTTATTTCTATAGAAGATTTTGTTACAATTTTATTTCAATAGAAAATTGTACCTCTTAATTGGAGAGACCATTAGTGTTTTATGGTCAAATTGTGGAAAATTTTTAAATAAAAATCTTACTGAATTAGTAACTATTTATTAAAAAAATTTGTTTTTATATTACTTTTTGAATTGCATAGCATAGCATTGCATACTTTTTTATGTTATTTTTATACAAAACCGAATTCATTGTACTTTTGTTTTTTTTTACCAAGAATTAGTTTGGATTGAATATTATTTACATTGCAGATTTTTTGACGATTTTTCTTGAAATTGTATTGAAAGCCCTGTTCTAGAGTATTACCAATCCGATTTACCTGACTTTTTAAATCTAAAGGTATTTTACCACAAATAGGTGTACCGAAAATGGGGCGTATCGGTTCATGTTTTGCTGTAGCCCCCATATAGACCGATCTCCCGATTTTAATTATTGAGCTTCTAGAAACTGTATTTTCTTTCCGATTTGCCTGAAATTGGAATTCTAGATGTATTTTAAGCTAGTTGTGCCGAAAATGGTGCCTATCGGTTCATCTTTTGGTATAGCCCC
Organism: Haematobia irritans; assembly: GCF_050003625.1. Lineage (NCBI taxonomy): Eukaryota > Metazoa > Arthropoda > Insecta > Diptera > Muscidae > Haematobia > Haematobia irritans. Next base: position 273,566,293 of record NC_134397.1, on the reverse strand, counting down.
CATATAGACCGATCCCCCGATTTTACTTTTTGGGCTTCTAGAAACCGTATTTTCAATCCGATTTGCCTGAAATTTGAAATCCAAAGGTGTTTTAAGACGACAAATAAGTTTGCCGAGAATCGATCCATGTTTTGATATTGCCTTCATATAGACTGATTTCCCGATTTTACTTCTTGGGCTTCTAGAAACCATAGTTTTTATCAAATTTGCCAGAAATTTGAATTCTTGAGGTTGTTTAAGACCACAAATAGGTGTTCCGTATATATTTTGTATCTGTAGAAATGTTGATATATCCCCCTTATAAACCCGCCCTCCGATTTGGGGTATAGATTCCGTAGGATTTTCAGAACCACAATTAGGTGAGCTGAATTTGGTGTGCATTGGTGCATGTTTTTGGCATAGCACCCATATAGACTGATCTCCCGATTTAACTCCTTGGGCTTATATAAACCGTTGTATAAATTTGCCTGAAATTTTAAGGGATTTAGTTTTTATCGGTCCATTTGAAAGCAACATTTGCAGATTTTATTTCTTCTAATCATTTGAATAATGGGTACAAATATACAGATTTTGGATTTCAAATCAAGGCGTTAGTTCATCATTTTCTTACACACCTACAAGATTCCTCAAAAATTCAAACAAAAATGGTAGTATCTTTAAATTTATTTTCGGGAAGCGTACAAGTTGAAGTGGACTGTTTAAGAGAATATCGGTCATCAAACCCCTCTAAAATTATATATATATTATCAACCAGCTACCACGAAGAGTTTTCAATGGAAACTATTATATTTGATTCGTGGTGGTGGGTATTTAATATTCGGCTCGGCCGAACTTACTTCTATTTTAAATTAAATTAAATTAAAATTTTAATTAAAATTTTATGTGTGAAAAATTTGGTAATAAATTTTTTTCTGTATTGTCATAAATTACGAGCTAATTTTCTTCTGTGTATACAAAAAAAATGAATAAAATACCTTGCGATCTTATAAAACCCCCATTTTTATGAAACTCTGTTAGTGCAAGGTTCCACTCACACTGAAAAAATCCATAGTTAAACTAACGGTAAATTAACTTATTTTTAGTATTTTTAGTTTATTACATAAACTTATTTGTTTGCAGTTAATTTTTTTTTTTTCGATATTCCACAGCCCAAAAAAATTTCTTTTTTTAATAATGTCTCAAAAATTTTATGAACTAAACGTAGGTACACCGAAAGAATTTTTTTCGTAAAAAGAACGAAAAATTTCGTTAAAAGTACGAAATTTGCCATTGTTTTACAACCAAAGAAACTTTTCATTAAAAGCACGAAATATTTCGTACTTTTTACGAAGAAAAGTTCTTCCAAATTTTTCGTAGTTTGTAAGAAAAAATTCGTACTTTTTTAAGAATCTTCGTACTTTTTATGAAACAATTTCGTTCTTTTTATGAAAACGTTTCGTACTTTTTATGAAAACCTTTCGTACTTTTTTTTAAAAATGTTCCAACTTTTAGAAAAAAAAAACTTGTGTGAAAAATGTCATCACTACTTTACATCTTATGTTGTTGAATAATTTTTAATTTTATTGCTTCGCTTTTATTCATAGCGCGCTATCACCCAAATGAGAAGTAGCATAGACATGCATAAAAAATAGAATAAAGAAATACACTCAAACACATTCTCAGAGGCAATTTTATGTCTCGAACGGAAATTTTACAACTTCAATGAAACTTCTTTGATATTTTAAAGAAAATGTTTCCAACTTTTTATGAAGAAATTTTAACGCAACATTTTTCGTAAAATATTCATAAATTCGTAAAGCCTTCTTCACAAAAATCATGAAATTTGGAGAAAGCTTTGTTAAAAGTACGAAACTTTTACGAAGAAAAATTAATGTACAATATTTCGTATATTCGTAAAACGTTCTTCGTAAAATTTACGAAAATGAATGAAAATTTCGATGTTTTAATGAAGAATTTACGAAGAATAGTTAATGAAGAATTCTTCGTAAAATTAACGAAGAGAATTCTTTCGGTGTATAAAGTTAAATTACCGTACAAAAAAAGTTCAATATAAACTAAAAAAAAAAAAAAAAAATTTCAAACGATTCCCAACAATTGTAAGAATGAACTCTGTGTAGTTAAAATGATCATGATTTGGCGCCATTGATTTTGTTCTTTACTTGTAGTCCATTTGTTCTTTCTTATAAGAGGGTGTAATTTCGTGAATTGCAGTTAAAAACTACACCGGAGCACTAAATTTTCCTGGTTTTATCAACGTTTCGTGGAAATCTCAAAATGTGGAGTACAATTTAATTCAATTTTAACACAAGGTTCCTTCTTCCAATAAAACTTTTTTTTCGGTGTACACACTCAATAGGTATTTTAAATTTAAATTCCTTCTGCCGAAATTAAGAAAAATTCAACAATAAATAAACTCAGAGGAAAAAAAGCGGTATTATGAATACAATAAACTAGCTATTGGACAATTAAACAAAAGTTTACTCCACAATGCATTCTTAAAAGAAAACATTGAACTCAATGCGGGGAAAACACATTGCCGTCAACTCATAACCTTTTTAACCATTTCGTAGGTCATTTTCACTTTTTTTGGGGAACTATTTAGTCGAAAAATGTCATCTCACATTTAATTAAATTATATAGACTTACTTGGGATAAGCCAAATTCCATTTCCATTTTACAATAAACTTACGTGAAATTTATGTTAGCATCACTGTACCAATGGATTTTTCATCTGTGAAGGTAATATGACAATATTTGTGAAAATCAAGCAATGAATATGTATGGAAGACCTAACCCATTTTGGTAAAGAACAACAATTTATGTATCATTGTTTCACCATTGCATCCATTGTTACTTAAATCAAGAGAGCCTTTAAAATCAACAACAACAAAATCTTCAGCACATTTTCACAAAGCTTCAGACTAAAATAGAATCCAGGCAATATCGCATAGTCTCATTCATCATTCGATAGGTAGGCTGCAATTTTTTCTAGGCCATTTCGCTTAGTTAAATTCCATGTTAACTTTTCACAAAGCCTTAGGAGATTGAGTTTTCCTCAATGAAAATATGACACAAAAAAGGCTGCATACGGGTCTGAGTTAGAAGGATATCAATACACTCGATATTCACAGAAATCCTTTCATTTTTGCCAATTTATTGCCTTTGCTTGTCTACCACTTGGTCTCGTGGACCGTTTACTTGCCAGCTACCCCTGCCTCGCTCTTGCCGTTGTTCTCTCCCTCACTCAAGCTTTAAAAGTTGGTATGTCCTTATATTGATCACACATGCGAAACAATGACTATGGTGGCAGTCAGCTAAACTTTTCATCAAAAAGAAGAGCAAAAAAAAAAACAAATAGAAAAGAATAATGTCAAGGCATTGTTGTTGAATGCGTGCATTGAAGGGTTTGGAATTGCAAAAAAAAAAAAAAATAGGAGAAAGGCGGGAGTGTTCGAATTGAATGAAAGTTATACCATGCAAATCGGAGAGGATAACTCTGAGAAGTATTTGGATTTGAATGTTTCTTGGTAAAATTTAGGGCCTTCATTGAAAGGCCTTAATAATAAATTTTCAAATTAAAAGTATTCTAAAAAAAATGTTTAACTAATATGAAATATTATGCAACACAAATTGTTGAACACACAATTTGTACAATATTTAGGACAAACTTCATTTCATCAAAAAAAGTTCATAGTAGTTTATTTAATTTTTTATACCCTAACAAAAAAAAAGAGCTTCCAAAAATAAAGTTTGGGTCCCCAATCTGCCCACAAATTTTTTTCTAATACAAACATGAAATTAATTGATCCAATTCAATTTCCAAATTTCAATTAAAAAGTTTTTTGAATCAATTACATTTTTAATTGGCAATTTTTTAAAACTCAGTTAAGATTTTAATTGGAGAAATTTTCGCGAAATTGTTTTCTTTGTGTGTTCCGAAAGTAGTGCAAAATTAGGTCATCTCCAATGAATTTTATATTTCAAATGACTCAAGTACTCCGTTTCTATATCTTTTGCATTGCTTTAGAAGTTGTGCCATGGAAGTTCATTTGAATAAAGAAATTTAAAACACCAAAAAACAAATTTTTTTACCAATTTCATTTCTTTATTTTTATACCCTCCACCATAGGATGAGGGTATATTAACTTTGTCATTCCGTTTGTAACACATCGAAATATTGCTCTAAGACCTCATAAAGTATATGTATTCCGGGTCGTGGTGAAATTCTGAGTCGATCTGAGCATGTCCGTCCGTCCGCCCGTCCGTCTGTTGAAATCACGCTAACTTCCGAACGAAACAAGCTATCGACTTGAAACTTGGCACAAGTAGTTGTTATTGATGTAGGTCGGATGGTATTGGAAATGGGCCATATCGGTCCACTTTTACGCATAGCCCCCCATATAAACGGACTCCCAAATTTGGCTTGCAGATCTTCTAAGAGAAGATCTGGCTGAAATTTGGTACTTAGTGTTAGTATATGGTCTCTAACAACCATGCAGAAATTGGTCCACATCGCGATCGGTCCACCAATGCATCGGTTCATAATTATATATAGCCCCCCTATAAACCGACCCCCCGATTTGGCTTGCGGAGACTCTAAGAGAAGCAAATTTCATCCGATCCGTATGAAATTTCGTACATAGTGTTAGTATAATGATCTCTAATAAACACGCAAAAATTGGTCTACATCGGTCCATAATTATATATAGCCCCCATATAAACCGATCCCCAGATTTGGCTTGCGGAGCCTCTAAAAGAAGCAAATTTCATCCGATACGGCTGAAATTTGGTACGTGGTCTAAGTATATGGTCTCTAACAACTATGCCAAAATTGGTCCACATCGGTCAATAATTATATATAGCCCCAATATAAACCGATCCCCTGATTTGTTTGCGGAGCCTCTAAGAGAAGCAAATTTCATCCGATCTGGCTGAAATTTGGTACATGGTGTTTGTATATGGTCTGTAATGACAATGCAAAAATTGGTCGAAATCGGTCAATAATTATATATAGGCCCCATATAAACCGATCCCCAGATTTGACCTCCGGAGCCCCTTGGAAGTGCAAAATTCATCCGATTCGGTTGAAATTTGGTACGTGATGTTAGTTTATGGTATCCAACATTCATGCCGGAATTGGTTCACATCAGTCCATAATTATATATAGCCCCCATTTAAACCGATCCCCAGATTTGACCTCCGGTGCCTTTTGGAGAAGCAAAATGCATCCGATCTGGTGGAAATTTGGTACGTGGTGGTAGTATATGATATTTAACAACTATGCCAAAAGTGGTCCATATCAGTACATAATCATATATAGCCCCCATATAAGCCGATCCCGAGATTTGGTTTGGGAGCCTCTTGGAGGAGCAAATTTCATCCGAGTCAGTTGAAATTTGGTACATTGTGCTAGTATATGGCCCTTAACAACCTTGCCTAATTAGGTCCATATCGGTATATAGTTATAAATAGCCCATATCGGTCCATAATTATATATAGCCCCCATATACACCGTTCCCCAGATTTGATATCCGGAGCCTCTTGGCGGAGCAAAATTCATCCGATCCGGTTGAAATTTGCAACGTGGTGTTAGTATAAGGCCGCTAATAACCATGCAAAAATTGGTCCATATCGGTGTATACTTATATATAGCCGATACCCAATCACACAAAAATTGGTCCATATCGGTTCATAATCATGGTTGCCACTCGAGCCAAAAATAATCTTCCAAAATTTTATTTTTATAGAAAATTTTGTCAAAATTTTATTTCTATAGAAAATGTTGTTAACATTATATTTCTATAGAACATTTTTCCAAATTTTACTTCTATAGTAAATTTTGTTAAAATTTTATTTCTATAGAAAATTTTTCCAAATTTTATTTCTATAGAAAATTTTGTTTCTATAGAAACTTTAAACTTAATTATATACGTATTTAATCGGCCTTTTTTAGTTTAATACATACCACGTATGGACTATGTGGTATATAGGAAGTTTTAAGATACCTTGCCATCGGCAAGTGTTACCGCAAACCAAGTAATTCGATTGTGGATGACTGTCTTCAGTAGAAGTTTCTACGCAATCCTGGCCGAACTTACGGCCGTATATACTTCTTTTGTTTGTCTTTTAATTGTCCAAAATTTAAACCTTGACTTTAAAGAGCCAAATTGCGAATTTTCTAAGACTGATCCACAATAACTTCATCGGAAATGGAAAAAAATGAAGAAGGATCTCGGGATGCTCTTACACGCAGAGAAGAAACATGATTGCCACAATCATATTCGAAGAGCAAAATAATATGATAGCAGCTATTTTTGCGGCGACCATGTAACATTTTAACCTGCAACCATGTTGGCTCAGTGAACATGGTTCTAAGAAAAATACAATTGTCCTCATCTAAAATGTTATTATATTGATAAAAAGAATTTTGTTTCCATTAAAAGACAATTGTCACGATCTAAAATGTTATGTTATTCGTCAAAAATGTTTTTCTTCTAGTTAAAAGAACATGGTCACAACCTAAAATGTTTTGATTTTTATGAAAAAACTTTTTTCGTCGTCGAAAAAAGGACGCCACTTGAGAAAAGAAAACAAAATCAACTTTATTTATTTGTTTTTATTTATTTATAAACTAATTCATTGTTTATTTGTATTTATAATGTCGTGCAAGCAAACTTCACATATATTTACACACTCTAGTTTGGTTCAATTTCAACAATAAGTAATCATTCCATATTTACTTCGTGCCCATCAAATGTACAAACGCAGACATTTCTCTGCAAAAAAGTAAAAAAAATTGAATGGTCAGGTACATGATTTTCCTGACCATATAATGGTCTCAAATTCTATCATTTAAATAATAGAACATGTTTGCGGCATTTGAGAACCATTTAAATGCTTATTGCCAACATATATTTTTCTCCGCTCGAAAATTATTTTTACAAAGACAAAATATATGGTTTTCCCGACAATTACATACTCTAAATAAGCATTAAATGGATGCGGCAACCATGTCCAAACATGTTTTTTCTGTGCGTGTAGAAAGAAATGTTTGTAAACCCCATAAAATATATGTGGAAGTTGAATATATCAATGGTATAATGTTTAGTATAACACTTGCTGAATGTGACTTAGTTTGAAACGTAGTAGCTTTGATATGACTTTAATTACAAACTTCATATGTACATAATTATTATTTTTAGTTTTCTTTGTGAATACATTCTAATAAAGAACTATTTTTTATATAACCAAATCACATTCTTTAAATTTTTTGGGGGCTCAACCTGAAGAAAAAAATCGTTGTGAATTGAAGCACAGGGAGATTAAAAACAAAAAAAGATTAAAGACGTATAAAGACGAATAACGACAAATAGCGACGAGTGAAGGAAGAATATGATGAGTCAAGAAGCAGAACAAAGCCAAGACGAAATTTCTGGAGACATTTTGTCATCCGTGGATAAGATGAATTTAGCAGAATTGAGAAAAGAATTAGAAAAACGCAAAGAGTCATCCGCTGGGTCGAAGGTTGTTTTGAAATTTCGTCTCATGAAAATTGTAGCAGGCGAGACAATTGATGCAGAAGACAAAATAGAAAACCAGGATGAAAACATAGATGACAATATGGAAAAAAGAAGTGTTCAGGAACCAGCTGTAGAAAATTTCCAACGAATATATATGGAAAATAGTCCCACACTCTCATTTAAAGAATTGGAAGGCGTTGTGGAAACCTTCGATGGTGAAGATTCGAGTTATCCTGTGGAAAATTGGGTGGCGTCTATGGAAGACATGATTTCACTGTTTAAGTGGTCAGATCGTGAAGCTTTTTCAGCTACGAGGCGCTGCAAAAGCCTTTATGTCTCGACAAAGGCGTCTTTTGTCTTCGGTTCAATTTAAGGTATGTCTAATAAAATAATTTAAATCGCAATTAAACAGCAAGGACGTCCATGAAAAATTAAGGACTAAGAAGATGTTGTCTTCAGAATCTTAGAGAGTTTATTTGTATGATATGAGAGAACTAGAATCTTCAATAAATTTAGAGACAATGGCTACCATAAGTTATATTGTCGATGGAGTCGACGATAGGACAATGGATAAAATGATTCTATATGGAGCAACTAATTTTGATGAACTTAAACACATATATAGTGAATACGAACGAATAAAAGCAAAAAAAATCGAAAGAAGCGAAAAAACCTGAAAAATATGCTAGACAAGATGCGAGAAAATTGAATTGTTTCAATTGTGGAGGAATTGGTCACAACTCACAAACTGTCCAGACGCGGAACGTGGAATAAAATGTTTTCGATGCAATCTTTTTGTGCACATCGCAAGAGAATGCAATAAGAATCTTGAAGAATAAACTAGAACGAGAAGTTCAAATTCTAATGTGAGTATATTTGAAGGCCCTTCTACCGATTATATAATTTCTGTCAAAATTGGCAAGAAATCATTTCAAGCCCTAGTAGATACTGGCAGCTGTGTAAATCTCATGAAGGAAGAGGTTTATATTCAGATTGGAAAACCATGTTGTGAACATACCCTGAGAACATTTTGTGGATTCGGCGGAAAGGAAGTTTCACCAATCTGTGTTTCTCGTATGAATATTGTCATAGATGCACCCTCACAAAAAATCGCTTCTGTAACATATACTCCCAAACATATTTTGCTTCAAGCATATACATTTTTGGGTATTGCCCAAACATTTATATGTTTGATCTCTACCAATATATAATATGTTTGAAAGCATATTGGTCTAAACAATATATGTTTGGGTAGTCTAAGTTCCAAACATTTTGTATTTTTGCATCCAAATTAAATAATGTTGTCTTCCAAAAAACAATATGTTATTATGTGACCATATAATATGTTTGGAAGCATTTTGCACCCAAAAATATTATATGCTTAAAAAAAATTCTCCCAAACAATATTGCGCTCAAAATTTTATTTATTTATTTATATATTACAATAATAATGAATTATGAAAATAAACAGGTAATATAGGTGCTAACAACATAGGTTTTCGACCTGAATGCACAAAATTTTGTTTCAGCCCACACGGATGAAAAAGACTGTTTTTCATATGTTTGGCTATAAACATTATATGTTTGGAACACAAATTTTTAAACACAATATTTTTGAGTGCAAGCATATAATGTTCATAAACTAGCATAACATGTTTGGGACATATATGTTAATATGTTAGAACATATTATGTTTGGGACATAAAATGTTTGTAAATATAATATGCTTGGATGCAAACATATATTAATTTAGAAATAACCTATAAACATATATGTGTTTAGTAGCTTGGAGCGCTATTTAACAGGGAGCGATATTGAATTAAGTTGGTGGTTGTTCCTTGTTATTACAAAATTAACATATTATTTTTCCTTGGGCAATTGATCAGCTACTTCTTTGATCCTTACAAATTGTGTGGTCCGCTGTTCGAATCCCCGTCCGGCAAAAGGTAAAATTGAAATAAAAAAATCATACAATTGAATAATTTCTTCTACAATGTTTGTAATACAGAAAAAGGTGCTAAGAACTAAAAAATCTCGTTGAAGTGAGAAAGATGTGGGGGAATATACAATTGGGCAGAAACAAAATTTTGAGCATTCAGGTCGAATATTACCTGTTTATTTTCATAATTCATTATGATTGTAAATATATAAATAAATAAATAAAATTTTGAGCACAATATAGTTTGGGAGAATTTTTTTAAGCATATAATATTTTTGGGTGCAAAATGCTTCCAAACATATTATTTATTGAATTTGGATGCAAAAATACAAAATGTTTGGAACTTAGACTACCCAAACATATATTGTTTAGACCAATATGCTTTCAAACATATTATATATTGGAAGAGATCAAACATATAAATGTTTGGGCAATACCCAAAAATGTATATGCTTGAAGCAAAATATGTTTGGGAGTATATGTTACAGAAGCGATTTTTTGTGAGCGTGCAATTGTATATTCCCCCACATCTTTCTCACTTCCACGAGATTTTTTAGTTCTTAGCACTTTTTCTGTAATACAAACATTGTAGAAGAAATTATTCAATTGTATAATTTTTTTTTATTTTAATTTTACCTTTTGCCGGACGGGGATTCGAACAGCGGACCACACAGTTTGTAAGGATCAAAGAAGTAGCTGATCAATTGCCCAAGGAAAAATAAAATGTTAATTTTGTAATAACAAGCAACAATCACCATCTTTATTCAATATCGCTCCCTGTTAAATAGCGCTCCAAGCTACTAAACACATATATGTTTATAGGCTATTTCTAAATTAATATATGTTTGCATTCAAGCATATTATATTTACAAACATTTTATGTCCCAAACATAATATGTTCTAACATATTAACATATATGTCCCAAACATGTTATGCTAGTTTATGAACATTATATGCTTGCACTCAAAAATATTGTGTTTAAAAATTTGTGTTCCAAACATATAATGTTTATAGCCAAACATATGAAAAACAGTCTTTTTCAACCGTGTGGAGACCACTACGTTACACCTTTTTATGTTGTCTCTGATGCAACCATGGGATACGAAATTATATTAGGAAGAGAATTGCTTAAAGATTGTGATCTTAGCATATCAAAGGGTATGCTTACATTGAGAAAGGCTTTAAAATATCCAGTGCACGAACATCTCTCTATTAAGGACAAAGGTGACAATATGAGTCAAAATCAATTTTTAGAAAATTATAATGTGGAGCAAAATTTTGAGTTAAATGTGGACAAGCGATTTGAGAACGAAGTATCTGCGATTTGTCGTGAAGATAAGCCTACAAAAATCATTGATTGTCCAATTAAAACTCATTTAATTCTTACTGACGAAACACCTATATATCAACGGCCAAGGCGAATGGCTCCATTGGAAAACCAAGTGGTTGCAGACCATCGGAATGGCTTAAAGAGGGTGTAATAATACCTTGTGAATCAGAATTTTCAAGTCCTGTTGTCGTGGCACGGAAAAAAGATGGACGATACCGATTATGCATAGACTATCGAAAGCTTAATTGGTGAACTTATCTCTTATCAATAAGTGCTTCCCGATTCAATGGAGGATGCACAATCTTTGATATTTGCATCCCTCCGCTAGTAATGCAAATTGTCCTTAATGTGAAGAAAAACACATTTGATTTAAAGAAGTAATTTTTAAGGGATGCAAATTAAAAAGATTCTTGTCATGAAGCTGTATCTTAATGCCCAAAACTATCTATATTCAAAAACTCCACATCTTTGGTTCGCAATCAATATAAAAATCCTTAAGAGAAAGTCAACAATTTTAAATCCATGTAAACTTTTTAATATTAGTGTTTAAAAAAAAATGTCGCCTTCATTTAGTACATGAATACATCACAATGCAACTACTGGTTAGCTTTATTCCTAGCTTCGTTTAGGTAATTTCTCTTATCGATGACTTTCGTCCCCATTTCTTTGTTGGCTATGGCCATGGTATCCCCAATTGTTGTCCCTATTTAAACACACTCAATGTGGTTTATATTGGTCTCCATCCTGCGTATGCCTTTTCGCGATAGTGTGTATGTGTGTGTGTGTTATTACGAGTATTAGGAATTCTTTGTGAAAAGAAGTTTTTAGGACATTTTTGTGTTTTGCCAAATGTCAAAGTTGTGTAATTTACTGCATGCATGCAATCGAACGAGCTGATGTCTATGGGATGCCCATCGTCTAGTTGCGTAAAAGAAAGACAAGCGGACAAGAATTCAACCAGACAGACAGACAGACACCCATATGACGGCGTCAAGGATAAAAAACTGGGACTCGAACTGTTATAAAAAAATGTAAAGCATTGGCTTAAAGTTGAATTGAAAATAATTTTTTGTATACTTTAACATTTTGTATAGGAATTTAGCAGATTCCATTAATTTAGAATTTATCAGAGCAACAAGGGACTTTAAAAATTCCTTAAAATACGAATACGATTTTGGCATAGCATTAAAGATGCATATCTCTGAAGTCGGATGGTATTGCAAATGGGACATATCTACCACTAATTTTACTTATAGCCCCCATATAAACATATCGGCAGATTTGGCTTGCTCGGAGCCTCTTGGAGGAGCAAATTTAATCTGATCACGCAAAAATTGCTTCATATCGCTCCATAATTTTATATAGCTCCCATAAAACCGATCCCCTAGATTTGGTTTGCGGAGCTTCCTCGAGGTCAAATTTTATCTCTAACAACCAATTTTTGCATGGTTGTTAGAGATCATATGCTGACACTATGTACCAAATTTCAGCCGGATCGGATAAAATTTGCTTTTCTTAGAGGATTCGCGTGCCAAATTTGGAGGTCCGTTTATATGGGGGCTATACGTAAAAATGAACCGATATAGCCCATTTGCAATACCATCCGACCTAGATCAATAACAACTACTTGTGCCAAGTTTCAAGTCGATAGCTTGTTTTGTGCGGAAGTTAGCGTGATTTCAACAGACGGACTCAGAATTTCACCACGACCCAAAATAGATATACTTTAGAGCAATATTTCGATGTGTTACAAACGGAATGACAAAGTTAATATACCCCCATCCTATGGTGGAGGGTATAACAAGATGCTTTTAAATGCGTTTAAGACGAAGCTAAGACTTTCGGACATCTATAGGTGAGCATGAGGTTTATGTTAGGAAGTGAGCGAAGTAAAATACTTAGGAAATGAAAATCGTGTGTACCTGCTCAATGTTTTTATATAATCCTTTTCGCTGCAAAAAAAGTTAAAAAATTAAAAGGTCACGAAAAATGTACATGGTCTTTATGGCCATGAAATGGTTCTAGACACACTGAAAAAAATATTGTCGTGAGGTCAAAGATTTCATGTCTTTAAAATACGAATGCAAATTTTGCTTAGCATAGAAGACGCATTTCTCTAGTATAAAGTTTTTTTCCTTGACCAAAGGTCGATAAACTTTTCAATGAAGTCGTATTGTCCTTATAATTAAGTGATTTGATTTAAAAATGGATATCATAACATGAAAGAAAAAATGTTTGGGCTAAGGTCAACTTGACTTTAATAATTTTGAAAAAATCTTTAAATTTAATGAAATTGTCTTTAAATTTGTTGTCTTTTTGCATCTTGACTACAAAGCAAAAAATCGTTCAAATATAGGACATGTTTTTCAACACTTTATTTTAAAGACGTTTTTTACTTGAAACACAGCTAATTTCTACTAGAAGTCGAGTCTTAATTTGGAAAATAAAGTCGTCGTTAACTTGTTTTTAAAGGACTTTGATAGCATATGAAGAAAAACAGCTGAAAAAGCGAAAAATTAAAATTTGCTTCCTAGAAGCAAGTACACAACACCCGATTTTAAAAGAGAATTGTGTCTTAAAAGTATCCTTACTTGTATTCTCCGCTTCTTTGGCTCGGAATCAATACCAAATTTTTTAAAGTAAAGACAAAATCTTTGGAACCGGGTATGCTTTTTTTTCAGTGCATGTCTATACGTAACCTATACAAATACTTTTTTCTCTGCAAAAAAGTCAAAAAAAAAAATTGAATGGTCAGGTACATGATTTTCCCGACCATTTAATGGTCTCAAATTCTAAATTCTAAAATGCGGCATTTTAGAACCATTTAAATGCTTGGTGCCAGCATTGTCTGCCCGAAAACTATTTTTACAAAGACAAAATACATGGTTTTCGCGACAATTACATGCTCTAGATAAGCATTAAATAGATGCAGCAACCATGACCAAACAATTGTTTTTCTGTGCGTGTACCAGTGCTCTAGTTTGTCGTAATTTTTAAATTTTTTGATTTCTATACTCTCTTAATTTTAAAATTTTATTGGATCTAGACATTTAACTATGGGTCAACATAGTCGAAAAGTTTTTCTTTCTGGTGCAATTCGGATGATCAAAATAAAACCGGTTCCTAAAGGTTTGTCTTAGACTGGTTCATGAGGGCCTGTCTAGTCCTACTAAGTTCTCCCATGTAGTTTGAAATGAGTCCAAGCCGCAGCGTTGCCAATTTAGCTTTTTCCCGCTAGATTTGGCTTTTTTTGAAGACGTTTAGCGGGAAAAAAATGCATTTAGCTTTTAGCTTTTTTTCTGGCTTTTTTTCATGACCCTTTTAGCTATTTTTGGCTTTTTTTATTTTCGACATGTTTCTATTGAAATATGGATAAATCGGCATTTTTATCTAAAGGGCACCTTATACGGTCGGATAAACCCTGCGACACAACACGTTGCGGCAACAAATCCGGTAGTATAAGGCCATGTTCGCGTGTTGCGGGGACGTGTTGGTATAAAATCAAAACAACTTTGATTTTTTCCGGTTGGGAGGCACAAATCTTCACGTGTAAGGGGATGTTCGCCAAACATTAGCAAAAACAAATTTATTTTCATAATTAAAACAAGCATTTCTGGGATGAAATTAATGAGGGATCGCTAATTAGGCTTGGAATTTTTATTGTTTCTTCCATTTTTACTAAAAAATGGCTTTACACCTAACTTTTCGTCCATCTTCATTGTTTGTGTTTATGCTTCTTCTTAGTTCTTCATGTTGTTATCATAATTGTTCGTACAGTGTGAGGGTAAAACTTGAACGAACACACAACAAATAGGCGAACCTCTGTCGTAGTGTTTATCCGACCGTCTAAGGTCCGCTTAAGCCTTGCTGCAAGTATAAGGGTTTCCACATATTTCAAAGCTCAGTTGAAACATTAATAATGAGTCCAGCCATTATGCGGGCATTTTTGTAGCAAATACACCTTGTTGTAAAGTTTTTTCATTATATACATAAAAGTTATCGTAAACTTTAAATCTACTATTACCATACACATTTGTTAGATACTCTGTCAGTAAATTATTGGGAATATTATCATTTGAGTCGTTTATCCTTTTTATGTTATTATAATATTCTAAAGTTATTACGATATTACTAAATTAAAATAGTAGATGTGAATAGCTTAGTGCACTGAAAAAATATTGTCGTCTCCTTAAAATACGAACGCGAATTTTGGTTATAATAGCATTTGTGAATTTCTTTTATATAAACTGTTTCCTTGCCCAAAAGACGATAAAGTCGTTTTGTCCTTATAATTAAGTGATTCAACTTAAAAATGGGTATGTTTTCATGAAAGAAGGAAGAATTAATGAAATAGTCTTTAAATGTGAGGAGTTTTTGCATCTTAACCACAAACCAAAATAGCGTTCAAAAATAGAAGATGTTTTTCAACACTTTATTTTAAAAACGTATATATACAATAATTTCTACTTGAAGTCGAGTCTGAATTTGGAAATTTAAGTTGGCGTTAGCACGTTTTTAAAGCACTTTGATAGCTCATGAAGAAAAGGAAAATGTTTTTACTGGGAAATGTAAACTATAGGTATTTTCTACAATTTAAATAAAAGTAATGTATTTCGAATTTTTCACAATTTCAAATCCAAACTAAAATTTTATTTAAAAAAATGACAAATCATTTTTTTACCAAATCCAAAGCATGTTTAGATCATTTAATATTTTAAAATAACAAGTAAATAAAATAGAGGTGTTGGGAAGGTAGCTCCCACAAAACGAAGGACTTCCAGTAAAAAATTTGTGATTGTAATCAAAATGTATCGAATACTCAAACAGAGCTAATATGCCTTAGATATTGTTACAGTCTCACAGAAGTGGAATTAAAATGAAAATAATATGCATTGTAAGTGAAATAAAGCCTTTAAGATTGTTAAATTTCAATCAAAATGTGACTTTTGATACAAAAAAAATTTAGCTTTTTTTCTAGCTATTTTTTAACATTTTTTAGCTATTTTTTTGGGCAAATCTAGCGGTTTTTGGTGAAACAATTCTGGCAACGCTTCCAAGCCGTGGCCTGCAGTGTAAATTTACCCCCGTCAATGAAGGGACACGGCCCCTTCCATACGTTTCGGCCAGAACTGTAATGGTTTATTCACACCAGGGAGTAGTGCTGTACCGGTTCTGATGTGGATCCATTTCCCGTAGCGAAGCTGCCACTCTATCTAACCTATATTTACCTAGTTAACCGGCCATTGAATATGTGTTTTCAAACAATTGATGGAATCTAAATATCTTGGGAATGCCGTACTTTGCGGACATTTCCTAAGTACTTAAGC
Organism: Haematobia irritans; assembly: GCF_050003625.1. Classification (NCBI taxonomy): domain Eukaryota; kingdom Metazoa; phylum Arthropoda; class Insecta; order Diptera; family Muscidae; genus Haematobia; species Haematobia irritans. The sequence continues at coordinate 273,550,176 of NC_134397.1, read as the reverse complement.
CACACCCAGAAAAAAGTGCCTTCGAAACTAAAGGAAAAAATTTTCATCAATATAGTTTATCCATTTTATTTCCATTAAGGTAAATTTTTGTGAAAAATAATAAAATTTACTCGTTTCAGTAAAAAAAATCCTAAACTGTAAGCAGTTAGGAATAGTTCATTAACTAGAATAAGGCATGGAATTTTACTCATCCTATTTTCTTCGCTGGGTATAAGAATTTACTACTGAAAAAGAAAATTTTATTCACCGATAACAAAGCATTCGTAAAAATAAACAAAAACCGAACTAAAACCAAGTTTCCTCAAAATTAGTAAAATTTCTTATAAAATGATAATTGCGACTTCCTTTATAATAGAAAGTTTTTCATACATACGAACAACACTTGGCATAGAAAAATACTTTAGTTCATTCGTACTAAGAAGTATGGAATCCTTTCAAAACTTAAGGAAACACACTTGTTAGAATATAGGAAATTTTCCTAAATTTCTATTGTCTACCTGTAATCGATACCTGTCATCGTAATCGATTTGTTTGCGCGTGGGTGTAATCGATATATTTGCGCGTCGGTTGTTTTTTTAGTTGGAATCGCGTTGTTTTGGTATACGGAGAGATTGTTAAAAAATAATATGGTAAAATAATATAATAAATAACAAATAAAATATATAAAATATTTGTTATTTTAAATTAGTGAGAAAAATTTTCGTTTTTTTAAATAAATCTATCAATGTTCGTGATAGTGTATAAAGAAAGAAAACACCAGCAGAATAACAACCCTTTCATTTGTCTTCATTTTGGAATCTTCAATTATCAGGTAATATTCAATGACGCTAACCTTTTGCAACAAAAATGTTTTATGATTTTTTATATTTGTAGGTATTGAAATTGTAAAAGGAGGACAAAATCGTTAGGCAGCAACTTATTAAAAGTGAAAAGTACAAGAAGAAGAAAAAGTGCGTTTTACAGTTGATAATATCACACGGAAATTGGAAATAGTGGAATAATAAACTAATATTTCAAAGAGATTCGATGCTGTTGATTCTTAATAAATATATTCAATATATTAATAAAACATGTCTTTTATTGAAGATAAAATTGCTTATAGAAATAAATAAAATTGTATTTAAAAACGAAGGTAAGCAGTTCTAATTATGAAGTAAAAGTTTTACCACAAATGTGTAAGATTTGTCGAAATGAATGAAAAAATTTCAATAAAATCATTCCATATATGAATTCAAATTAGTTAAATTTTTTCATTCTGTTGTATAGTGGTATATAAATATAGGAAAATGTTAACTAATATATGGAATGCATTATTCCTAATTTCTACGAAAATCACATCGTTCAAACAAATAAAAATGTCTTTGGCGCTATACGAAGTTCAACTTTCTTCACAATGAGTTCATTTTAACTTAAAGAAGGGGTCACTTTTTTCTGGGTGCATTCTCACTATCGTCATTGCTGATTGTTTGTTGTTTATATTCTTAAGAATAAAAGCTTTTTCGTTAAATCGAACGTAAATTTTGTTCAACTGTTCGTTATTAGAATACTCAGTGTTAAAAATTTGGACGTTCGTTAAATTGGATTTTCGCTAAATGGGATATTCGTTAAACAGAGCTTCGACTGTAATTTGTAATTTGAATTATTTACTATATTCAATTAATTAAATTAATTTTAAAATATTAGATAGTTTTAGGTTACTTCTTAATTAAAAAATTTTGAGTAGTTGTTATCTTGCCAACTTGCCTCAAAAATGTCTTAAAGGCGCTGAGGCTATGTTATTGTTTTATTGTATGTTTTTAATTAAACGTTTAAATAAATAAAACAAACATGAAAAAATTTATCCATATCGCCACATAATTATATATACCCACCATGTAAGAGTAAGAAAATGCTAATATCGCCCAAAGTCGAATATTAAAACACAAAGTCATATATAAATCGACGTGGTTGGTATTTTATAATTTTATATACCCAACACATTGTAGCTAATTCCGATTTTTGCAAAAATTTTCATATTTTCAACAATTTGAAGAGCTTTTTGGAAAAATATTGCAAATTCCTTTTGAATAAAAATTTCAATATTTTATAAAAACGAAATTCTTCAATATGGCGTTTTCATACTGTGGGATATTAAAAAAATAATTAGAAATCAAATCTAAACATCCTATAGGAATTATTGACACTTACTACGTTATTTACTTTTTATACAGGTATATATGACGTTTTCGACGCTTACAACTTTTTGACAGTAGAAAACCAAAAAAAAACTTGTTACTCGGACCATCTCTAGTACCAACTATACGTGCAAAAAATCATATTTATTAACCGATTTTACTCAAAATCGGCTCAATGTAATAATAAAATCCAGTATAGTGCATGAATATAACCATAGATAATAATCTTATTGAAAAATATGGACATCATCAATTAACCGATGTCACTGAAAATTCATATAATATACCCTTGTAATATCGTTCAGGTTGGATCAGATTTGGATATATCTCCCATTTACCTATATATCAGGTACCAACTTATCAAGAAACCTTTTAAATTTCTTAGCCGATCTTATACCTATTTAGTACAGATTTTTCAAAGTATTACTGTGTGGAAAATTGGGTTTGAAAACTATCAGGCGTATCCGTTCAGATTTTGATAAAACTTCCATAAATATGTACCGCTTAATTTTGATAATAAGGACATTCCTGCAAAAAGAAAGTGTCGCCAAAAAAGTAGTGAAAATGTTCTTTTTGGGTCCGCACGGATGAAAAATACTGTTTTTCATATGTTTGGCTATAAACATTATATGTTTGGAACACAAATTTTTAAACACAATATTTTTTAGTGCAAGCATATAATGTTCATAAACTAGCATAACATGTTTGGGACATATATGTTAATATGTTAGAACATATTATGTTTGGGACATAAAATGTTTGTAAATATAATATGCTTGGATGCAAACATATATTAATTTAGAAATAGCCTATAAACATATATGTGTTTAGTAGCTTGGAGCGCTGTTTAACAGGGAGCGATATTGAATTAAGTTGGTGGTTGTTGCTTGTTATTACAAAATTAACATTTTATTTTTCCTTGGGCAATTGATCAGCTACTTCTTTGATCCTTACAAACTGTGTGGTCCGCTGTTCGAATCCCCGTCCGGCAAAAGGTAAAATTAAAATAAAAAAAATCATACAATTGAATAATTTCTTCTACAATGTTTGTATTACAGAAAAAGGTGCTAAGAACTAAAAAATCTCGTGGAAGTGAGAAAGATGTGGGGGAATATACAATTGGGCAGAAACAAAATTTTGAGCATTCAGGTCGAAAACCTATGTTGTTAGCACCTATATTACCTGTTTATTTTCATAATTCGTTATGATTGTAAATATATAAATAAATAAAATTTTGAGCACAATATTGTTTGGGAGAATTTTTTTTAAGCATATAATATTTTTGGGTGCAAAATGCTTCCAAACATATTATATGTTCACATAATAACATATTGTTTTTTGGAAGACAACATTATTGAATTTGGATGCAAAAATACAAAATGTTTGGAACTTAGACTAACCAAACATATATTGTTTAGACTAATATGCTTTCTAACATATTATATATTGGAAGAGATCAAACATATAAATGTTTGGGCAATACCCAAAAATGTACATGCTTGAAGCAAAATATGTTTGGTAGTATATGTTACAGAAGCAATTTTTTATGAGCGTGCGGAGGTGCAATGAATTTAACATGGACTTGTCATAAGACGGATGTCCACCATTATAAGAAATTTTGTGATATTTTGACAAATAAATAATTTTTAAATTTTTTTATCATTTTTCATGTCTGGAACGTTTGTCATCAAATATTTTCAAAAATTCGGAATTTTTCTAGAAGGGATTCTTTAGACGAAAGGGGAATTTCGTTTGTCTAAAATTTCATTCCGTTTGAAAATATTTTTTCTTTGGGTGTACCCTGAAGAAGTTAAATCGGTCTATATCGATGACTTACCAAACGGACCGGTAAACATAAATGCGATACAGATTTTTGAGGGTCTAAAATTCCAGTATATTTACATTTTTGTGCAAATCGGATAAAAACTATGGTTTCTAGAAGCCCAAGGAGTTAAATCTGGAGATCGGTCTATGTGGAGGCTATACTAAAACATGGGTAGACACACACCATATTCGGCTGACCAATTTGTGGTCAGCCGGATTCCGGGAGTCCTAGAAATAAATTCGGGAGTTAGGTCTATACGGGGGCTATACCAAAACATGGACCGATAGGCACCATTTGCAACACACCTATTTGTGATCTTAAAATACCTTTAGATTTTCAATTTCAAGCAACTCGGCTAGAAAATATAGTCTCTAGACGCCCAAGAAGTATAATCGGGATATCGGTCTATATTGGGGTTATACAAAAAAATGGACCGATACACCTCAATTTCGGCACACCTATTTGTGGTCCCAAAATACCTCTAGATTTCCAATTTCAAACAAATCGGGTAATAAATACAGTTAATAGAAGCCCAAGAATAAAAATCGGGAGATCGGTCTTTATGGCGGCTATACCAAAACATGGACCGATACGGACCATTTTCGACACACCACTTTATGGTCCTAAAATACCTCTAGATTTTCAATTTCAGGCAAATCGGATGGAAAATACAGTTTCTAGACGCCCAAGAACCAAATCTATATGGGGGCTATACCAAAACATGGACCTATACGGACCATTTTCGAACACCTCTTTATGGTTCCAATTTCAGGCAAATCGGATAGTAAATACAGTTCCTAGAAGCCCAAGAAGCCCAAGAAGCAAAATCGGGAGATCGGTCTATATGGGGACTATACCAAAATATGGACCGATGGGCACCATTTTCGGCACACCTTTTTATGGTCGTCAAGTACCTCTAGATTTGCAATTTTACGCAAATTGGATAAAAACTACGGTTTTTATAAGCCCTAGACCCCAAATCGAGAAGTCGGTTTATATGGAGACTACATCAAAACTTGGACCGATATAGCCCATCTTCGAACTTGACCTGCCTGCAAACAAAAAACGAATCTGTGGCAAATTTCACGACGATAGCGCCATTATTGAAGGCTGATAGTGTAAAGTATCAGCCACATGCACTGAAAAAAAGCATACTCGGTTCCAAAGATTTTGTCTTTACTTTAAAAAATTTGGTATTGATTCCGAGCCAAAGAAGTGGAGAATACAAGTAAGGATACTTTTAAGACACAATTCTCTTTTAAATTTAGGTTTTTTGTACTTGCTTCTAGGAAGCAAATTTTAATTTTTCGCTTTCTCAGCTTTTTTCTTCATACGCTATCAAAGTCCTTTCAAAACGAGTTAACGACAACTTTATTTTCCAAATTCGGACTCGACTTCCAGTAGAAATTATGCTATGTTTGAAGTAAAAAACTTCTTTAAAATAAAGTTTTGAAAACATGTCCTATATTTGAACGATTTTTTGCTTTGTAGTCAAGATGCAAAAAGACAACAAATTTAAAGACAATTTCATTAAATTTAAAGAATTTTTCTGAATTATTAAAGTCAAGTTGACCTTAGCCTATAAATTTTTTCTTTCATGTTAAGATACCCATTTTTAAGTCAAATCACTTAATTATAAGGACAATACGACTTCATTGAAAAGTTTATCGACTTTTGGACAAGGAAAATAACTTTATTTTAGAGAAATGCGTCTTCTATGCTAAGCAAAATTTGTATTCGTATTTTAAAGACATGAAATCTTTGACCTCACGACAATATTTTTTTCAGTGTGGATGAGATTTAGGGTTATCACAGAAATTTACTAAGGTTTACTAACAATTTTATTACGTGTATGATATACTCAAACGAATTTCTTCACCTCCAACGACTTTCTACTATACTGACTTGTTTTAATAATGAGATCGATTAAGGTGATAATATTTTTTATTTCAATAGTGTTACCTGTCTTGAGACTGCACTTCAGACAGACTTCATAGTTTGCCATTGAAAGGACTTTGCTACATTTAGTCAAACCAATATACTTGCACGTTCTGTGTAAAATTAAATATCTTTGCAATTGTCACCACCTCCTCAGCCGCCCGCCCGCTATTCATGGGTGTTCAATCGTGTACACACCATAGCAACATTGTTCTCATCGACGACACTGTCATCGCTCTTTTACCGTCCCCATCGAACATCAATCACAATCACATCACTTTGTAATACATTTTCCCATAATTTATGTGTATCCTTTTCGTCCTTTGGCGAATCTTATCACGCAAATAGAATCTCAATTTTGCAGAAAGTAATAAAAATCTCCAAGAATGGAATTCAATCAATATCAAGAGAGCTGTTCTGGGAGGGATGAGAAGGCAAATATTGCAGTTTGTCGGATGGTCCAACCATGGAAAGGATCCCCGGGAGTAGTGGAAACTCCTCTCTTTAATATTTCCTTTCATTCGCCTTGGCAATGGCACATTGTCGGCGCGGCAATGAAGAGATAAATCTTTCCCCTTTTTTGCCTTGTTCGTTTTTTTTTTGTTTTTTGCAACCAAAATGGTTAATTGGCATTTTTAACTTTTGGTTTTGTGGACAAACAAAAGAAAATAACTGCGTTGTAATTTTCATTTTCGCTTTTCTTTTATTTTTTTTTTTGTGAGTGGGAATGGAAAGAACGACCAAAACACTGCTCTTGCTGAAACAGCACAATGCCTTCATTTGGCGTTAAAACAACAATAAATAAATAGGTCCAATAAGGCCCATAATTTCTAATGAATGTGGAAAATAAAATGGGATATGTTTGGACGTTTTTCCGTTTCCGCGAAGAAAATTTGTGTTCAGGCCTGTGCGACTGGCATTCACCGCTGTGTTGTTGCCAGCACCCAATGTCTTTCGCAGGAGGACTTAAAAGGACTTATGTGAACACCCAAACGGCAAACCCTTGTCGTTCAATGCTCACGGAAAAAATATGTAATTTTTCATTAAAATTAAAATCACATTGAATCCAAGCGTACAAATGAGGGACGGGGACCCACGTTTGCTTGGTCTGATGTAGGAATGATGCCTGATGATGATGAAGGAGTAAGAGTTGATGGACAAAGTTTCACCCCTTACAGAAGTAAATGAATGATGTTATTGATGCTGATTGCATTAAGCGAACGAAATCAGTGGTACTCATGCTAGATAGACTTTGGACGACTTTGCTACTAGTATTGCCGCCACTTTTGTCCAAGTACTTAACATATTTCCTCTTTTGCTAAGAATTCAAAATTGGGATTTGCATTATGGGTTGGTATGATCAAAGCGGTTAAACTATTCAACTTACATATTAAATGATGGCGAATTTTTATATAAGTCAATGAGTACTTACACTGAAAAAAAACATGTCTTGTTCCAAGGATTTTGTACATTAATGAGTCCGAACCAAAGAAGCTGAGCATTGAAGTAAGAATATTTTTAGCTACAATTCTCTTTTAAATTTGAGTTTTGAGTACTTGATTCTTGGAAACAAATTTTTTTTATTCTTTTTTTTTCAGTCCTTTTTTTCATGAGCTATCCTATAAAAAAGTGTTGACGACAACAGACTCGACTTCAAGTATAATGTTTGCCAAGTAAACTCGTTTTTAATATAAAGTGTAGGAAAACACCAAGTTTTAAGTTGAATTACTAAACTATGAGGACAGAACTACTTCATTATAAAGTTCAGCGACTTTTGGACAAGGAAAAAATTATATAAGAACAAGTATATACAGCACTAAGTTCGGACGGGCCATGAACCAAATATTAGAGTTTGCTTTGAAATTTCAGGAGGGCTTGAGGACTTGAGGACACTTCCCGAAGATAAATTTAAAGATTTCACCTATGAGGACTATATCAGATTCTGGATTTATAAGAGCCATTTTTGTTTGAGTTTTAAAGGAATCATTAACATCTCTTGTAAGTGTGCAAGAAAATTATAAAATAACCGTCTTGATTTGAAATCTTAAATCTGTAGAAGTAAAATCTGGAAATTTTACATTGAGTTTCAAGCAATTTTCATGATCAGTGCGCCTTCTACACCCTCAAGAAGTGAAGTGGTCTATATGGAGGCATTACCAAATGGACCGATAAAAACTTAATCCGATACACGTTTACGTGAGCCTAAAATACCAGAATATTTACAATTTCAGGCAAATCAGATAAAAACTACAGTTTCTAGAAACCCAAGGAGTTAAATCGGGAGATCGTTCTTATGGGGGCTATACTAAAATATGGACCGATACTCACCGTTTTCGGCACACTCGAAAATACCTCTAGATTTCCAATTTCAGGCAAATAGAATAAAAACTTCGGATTCTAGAAGCCCAAGAAGTAAAATCGGGAAATCGGTCTATATGGGGGCTATACCAAAATATGGACCGATACTCTCCATTTTCGGCACACCTCTTTATGGTCCTAAAATACCTCTAGATTTCCAATTTCAGGTAAATTGAATAAAAACTGCGGTTTCTCTAAGCCCAAGAAGTAAAATCGGGAGATCGGTCTATATGGGGGGTATACCAAAATATGGACCGATACTCACAATTTTTGGCACACGTATTTGTGGTCCTACAATACCTCTAGATTTCCAATTTCAGGTAAATTGAATAAAAACTGCGATTTCTCTAAGCCAAAGAAGTAAAATCGGGAGATCGGTCTATATGGGGGCTATACCAAAATATGGACCGATACTCACAATTTTTGGCACACGTATTTGTGGTCCTACAATATCTCTAGATTTCCAATTTCAGGTAAATTGAATAAAAACTGCGGTTTCTAGAAGCGCAAGAAGTAAAATCGGGAAATCGGTCTATATGGGGGCTATACCAAACCATGGACCGATACTCACCATTTTTGGCACACCTCGTTATGGTCATAAAATACCTCTAGATTTCAAATTTCAGGCAAATTGGATAAAAAACTACGATTTCTATAGGCCCAAGACCCCAAATCGGGAGGTCGGTTTATATGGGGACTATATCAAAACCTGGACCGATATAGCCCATCTTCGAACTTGACCTGCCTGCAGACAAAAGACGAGTTTGTGCAAAATTTCAGCCCGATTGTTTCATTATTGAAGACTGTAGCGTGATTAAAACAGACAGACAGACGGACATCGTTATATCGTCTTAGAATTTCTCCCTGATCAAGAATATATATACTTTATATAGTCGGAAATCGATATTTCGATGTGTTACAAACGGAATGACAAACTTATAATACTCCCCTCACCATTCTATGGTGGTGGGGATAAAAATGAGTCTTCTGTGTTAAGCAAAATTCGCATTCCTATTTTAAGAATATGAAATCTTTGGCCTCACCACAATATTTGACCCACTGATAAAGTAGACACTCTTGTAATTTTTTTGGTACATTTGGAGTAAATGAAGATCCGTTCTATACGATTAACAAAGCAGCAAATACATAAAAACACAATGATTAGTAGCTGTAATGAAAAACACTTTCCAAAGTAATGTAAGGTATCAAAGGTTTACTTGATGAAAGGAAATTAAAAAGCAGGACTCGAACCCGTGATAATATGGCTAGTGATCTTTGAAAAATATTCTCTGTATGCGAAAAGTCCATGAGCGATTTAACTTTGTTGTTATTAGCTCAACGACGAAACTGTACCTTTTGGCTTAGAAAAGTACTTTTTCCAAACTGATTTAGTACCATTTCATTTTAGCACAATATTAGTAAATAATATAAGAAATTTTTTATATCTAATATCACGAAATCTCGCTATTTAGAACTCAAATCTCTTTGGACTGGCAAAATAACGAGATTTCGTTGATTTGAGGATTTAACAGATGTTTGTTGTTTGCAAGTACACTTTTAATTTTTCAGCGGTGGATTATCCCACCTCAGTAATGCTGGTGACATTTCTGAGGGTTTCAAAGCTTCTCTAAGTGGTTTCACTGCAATGTGAAACGCCGTTCGGACTCGGCTATAAAAAGGAGGTCCCTTGTCATGGAGCTTAACATGGAATCGGGCAGCACTCAGTGATAAGAGAGAAGTTCACCAATGTGGTATCACAATGGTCTAAGTGAGCCTGATATATCGGGCTGCCACCTAACCTAACCTAACCTAGCCATCATACAAATTTCTCAAATATATCAATACAAACACAAATCCGTATGTGCACACGCACACACATATTCATCTACAATGAAAATTAGGGCAAGGTTTCAAAAAGCGCATTTTTATACCCTCCACCATAGGATGGGGGTATATTAACCTTGTCATTCCGTTTGTAACACATCGAAATTTTGCCCTAAGACCCCATAAAGTATATATATTCTGTTTCATGGTGAAATTCTGAGTCGATCTGAGCATGCCCATCCGTCCGTCCGTCTGTTGAAATCACGCTAACTTCCGAACAAAACAAGCTATCGACTTGAAATTTGGCACAAGTAGTTGTTATTGATGTAGGTCGGATGGTATTGCAAATGGGCCATATCGGTCCACTTTTACGTATAGCCCCCATATAAACGAACCCCCAAATTTGGCTTGCAGACCCTGTAAAAGAAGCAAATTTCATCCGCTCCGGTTGAAATTTGGTACATGGTGTTATTATACGGTCTCTAACAACCATGCAAAAATTGGTCCACATCGGTCCATAATTATATATAGCCGCCATATAAACCGATCCCCAGATTTGGCTTGCGGAGCCTCTAAGAGAAGAAAATTTCATCCGATCCGGCTGAAATGTGGTACATGGTGTAAGTATATGGTCTCTAACAACTATGCAGAAATTGGTCCACATCTTTCAATAATTATATATATAGCCCCAATATAAACCGATCCCCCGATTTGGCTTGCGGAGCCTGTAAGAGAAGCAAATTTCATCCGATCCGGCTGAAGGGTCTGCTCCATTGATGAATGTGAGAGGTTAGGTTAGGTGGCAGCCCGATGTATCAGGCTCACTTAGACTATTCTGTTCATTGTGATACCAAAGTGGTGAACTTCTCTCTTATCACTGAGTGCTGTCCGATTCCATGTTAAGCTCAATGACAATGGACCTCCTTTTTATAGCCGAGTCCGAACGGCGTTTCACATTACAGTGAAACCACTAAGAGAAGCTTTGAAACACGCAGAAAGGTCACCAATATTACTGAGGTGGGATAATCCACCGCTGAAAAACTTTTTGGTGTTCGGTCGAAGCAGGAATCGAACCCACGACCTTGTGTATGCAAGGCGAACATGTTAACCATTGCATACGGAGGAGGTTTCCCGCAATAAGCCTACCCTTCCAATCAAGAAAAATGGACGACACATGATACGTAGGATTGATGTTGCATATGGTCAATGAGTTGGATCCAGCGATTCATTCGTAACGAAAAATCCGCTGACATGGGAATGGAAATGGCCTCATTGTTTCTCCACGCATCAAGCCAATAACTTATGTTCAACATTTTGTGCAAGGTTTAAGTTTCACCTATCCACATCAATTTTTCCAGATATTGCGAACACTTTGACTTCCACATGCGGTAAAACGAATATGCGAGTTTTTTATCGGACCAGTCTCGAATATACTTAAATTGCTTGCAAAAATTATCTCTAGAATTATTATTATATTTCTTACCTTTAGGGTTTATTTCGTTGTCTATTTGGAGCTTTAATTCATTGGGCCTTATTTTTAATGCTTTTTAGGAATTTTTCGGAAACGTGTATAGTCAGTCAGTCGCCCAGCAAAAAAGTGTCGCCAAAAATGTAATGAAAATATTCTTTTTGGATCCGGAAGTGGTGCAAAATTGACGCAGAAGCGATGAATTTAACATGGGCTTGTCATAGGACGGAAGTCCTCCATTTCAACAGCCGTTGCACTGAATTTGCATCACTTCTTTAGGTGTGATCCGAATTCAATGTTTTGGATGTAAATTAAAAAATTCTGTGATATTTTGTCAAATAAATAATTTTTATAATTTTTTTTATTTTTTAATGGAGAAACGTCGGAAACGTTTGACCTCAACTATTTTCAAAAATTCACAATTTTTTCAGATTGGATTTAACATTTTTTTCGACAAAATTTAAATGATTTGTACCATTTTATGTATTCTTACTCTGTTTTTAACCAATTTGAAACAAAAAAGTTAAAATTACCCATTAAAAATATGAAAAGGCAAGTTATAAAAAATTGAATTAAATTAAAAGAAAAGAATAAAGAACATTATTGGGAGTGCATCTTCTGGAAGTGCTTTTAAAGTTGTGCCTTTGGAAGAACTTCCAAATTTGTTTGCTGGGCGTGTATAGATTTGTATCTGGCGGTGTCTTTTCAATTACTCAATTGATCAAATTCCATAAACTTCCTTGTTCATTAAGCTCGAATAATAATTATTAATTATTATTTCGTTATTTTGTGGATCCAATTATTTTACCCATCAAATTAAATGAAACAAATTTTATTCTTCTGGAATGAATGATCCCAGATTTTTTCACATGACATTCTTAAAGACTCATTCTAATATTTTCCAAAATTATGACTCCCCTTAAAAGAAACCCCAGACATTCACAAACCATAATAAATCCGACCAAACCAAAGCTAACCAGACCACCGACACAATCTATTTGCTAAAATGAAAACGATCCATATCTCTTTTTTTGGGAAACTGTACTAGTGTGTGTTTGTGGGTAACTCTATTTGGTTCCACCATACCCATAACTTTTCCAAACTTTTTTTCGGCGTCATTTTAAGAGAACACTTAAATAATTGCATTTGCTCATCGTACTCGTGATGTTATTGTGGGTAAAGCCACGCCAACTCCAACTCCTTGCTTGGACCACAGCGCTTCCCTCATAGAATATTTGTTGCCGCTGTCCTTTTGCTTCTCATCGTTTGGGTGTTGGTAGAAGTGTTTGTTAGTAACCCTTAAATGGAAATTTCAAACGCAAAAGTTTTCTTCTTTCCCCATTCCAATATGCTCTCGAAGTCCTTACCCAAGACAGAGATACATTCGAATGTGTGTAAGATAAGTGTTCCTGTAATTTAATGTCGAGTCAAACATTGGGGAACATTTTAAATAAACTTTTGTGAGTACTTTTTGTGGCGGTGGGGGCGGGGGATCATCCACCACTCATCTGCATGTCCTTTAACCAGTGTCTCCTTAATTCTGACTTAAATACTCTATTTTGCCGGTAGTATCCATTGTGTGATGATACATCCCTGTTTGCCCAGATTTTGTTGGTGTTATTACATTTTCCCCGTGATTTTTAGTAGGGTTAACTGACAATGCCACGATGTTATTTTGGGTTGCCCTTCTCGACAGAGATTCACTTGGATTTTGTGTAATTTTATTCAAGTTTATGTAAACTTCCGCATACAAAGGCTAACCTTTGAATCGAAAGCTGAATGAATAGACTATTTTCGAATATTAATTCCGTAGATGACTTAAGGGAGGATGATTGATGACAAAATGTGATCAGCTTAAGAGGGTTGCAACCGAGATGAATATGTTTCCATTAACCATTAGGTTAGGATAGGTTAAAGTGTCAGTCAGATACTTCGACCTCAGTTGGATTATCTGTCCATTGTAATGCCACATCAAGAAGCCAGTAAAGAAAAATTCAATTCAGGCGACTACCAAAATATTTTAACTACAGAGTGATTATTTAAGAAGTATACGAAATTACAAAAAAAAAAAAAATCATAAGGATACATATAATACTTATTTGAATCGAAGTCATGAAAACTTATTTGAATCGAAGTCATGAAAACTGCGACTCAAATGGTCTATCTTCTTAGTCCAAATGTGCCATACTCTTCGGCCTGTATCTTACGAATAAAATGCTTCAATGTTGTCTTGCAATGTGTCTATTGATCTTTAACAAAGCCACACAAAAAATAATCTGAGGTAGTTAGTTCGCAGAATCTAGGATGCCAATTGATCGGTCCGATCGTGAAATAAAGTGTTCATCGAACTCGCCTCACAAAAACTCCATTGTTACGCATACTTTGTGGAATTTGGCACCGTTAAGAATCAAATTCAGAAGCTAATATTTTTAGGTTCTGAATTTGATTCTGATTTTTTTTTTTGCTCTAATGGCAATGATGTCTATTGATTAAGTCTTGGTCCTCACATTAAAAAAATATACTTGAATTCAAAGATTTCGGCCTTGCCTTAAGGATTAGCGCTTGAGCCCCCAAAATTACATCCCGTGTCAAAATGTCCTATTTGGACCCTTTTGTATATAGTGGAATAAAGACGAGCAAATCCTCAAACTAAGTATTAGCCTTTTTTGAAACTTTTTTTATACCCTCCACCATAGGATGGATAGATTAACTTTGTCGTTGCGTTTATAATATATCGAAATATTGGTCTAAGATCCCATAAAGTATATATATTCTGAGTCGATCTAGCGATGTCCGTCCATCTGTTGAAATCACGCTAACTTCCGAACGAAACAAGCTATCAACATGAAACTTGGCACAAGTAGGTGTTATTGATGTAGGTCGGATGGCATTGCAAATGGGCTAAATTGGACCGCTTTTACGTATAGCCCCATATAAACCGATCCCACATTTGGCTTGCGGAGCCTCTTAAAGAAGCAAATTACATTCGATCCGGTTGAATCCCGATGACGTGATGTTATTCTACGACCATTAAACATCATGCAAAAATTGGTCCATATCGGTACATAATTATATATAGGCCTCACGTAAACCGATCCCCTGATTTGACATCGGGAGCCTCTTGGAGGAGCAAAATTCACCCTATCCAGTTGTGTATGTTGTGTTAGTCTATGACCTATAATAACCAATAGTATAGCCCCCCATATAAACTGTTCCCCACATTAGATCTCCGGAGGTAACAGGTTGGCTGATAAGTCCCCGGTCTAACAAAGAAAAACACATTTTTTTGTCAAAATTCGTTTTTATTTTTCAACATAGTTCCCTTCAAGAGCGATACAACGATTGTAACGACCTTCCAATTTTTTGATACCATTTTGGTAGTACTCATTCGGTTTTGCCTCAAAATAGGCCTCAGTTTCGGCGATCACCTCTTCATTGCAGCCAATTTTTTTCCTGCGAGCATCCTTTTGAGGTCTGAGAACAAGAAAAAGTCGCTGGGGCCAGATCTGGAGAATACGGTGGGTGGGGAAGCAATTCTAAGCCCAATTTATGAATTTTTGCCATCGTTCTCAATGACTCGTAGCACGGTGCGTTGTCTTGGTGGAACAACCCTTTTTTCTTCTTCATATGGGGTCGATTTGCCGCGATTTCGACCTTCAAACGCTCCAATATCGCCATATAATAGTCACTGTTGATGGTTTTCCCCTTCTCAAGATAATCGATAAAAATTATTCCATGCGCATCCCAAAAAACAGAGGCCATTACTTTGCCAGCGGACTTTTGAGTCTTTCCACGCTTCGGAGACGGTTCATCGGTCGCCGTCCACTCAGCCGACTGTCGATTGGACTCAGGAGTGTAGTGATGGAGCCATGTTTCATCCATTGTCACATATCGACGGAAATACTCGGGTGTATTACGAGTTAACAGCTGCAAACACCGCCCAGAATCATCAACACGTTGTTGTTTTTGGTCAAATGTGAGCTCGCGCGGCACAGAGCCTCAGCATATCCAAATATTGATGAATGATATGACCAACACGTTCCTTTGATATATTTAAGGCCTCTGCTATCTCGATCAACTTCATTTTACGGTCATTCAAATCATTTTGTGGATTTTTTTGATGTTTTCGTCGGTAACCTCCTCTTTCGGGCGTCCACTGCGTTCACCGTCCTCCGTGCTCATTTCACCACGCTTGAATTTTGCATACCAATCAATTATTGTTGATTGTTGATTGGGCAGAGTCCGGAAACTCATTATCAAGCCAAGTTTTTGCTTCCACCGTATTTTTTCCCTTCAGAAAACAGTATTTTATCAAAACACGAAATTAATTTTTTCCATTTTTTTCACAATAACAAAAGTTGCTTTACAAAAGACGCTCTATCTCACAAACTAATTGACTTACAGACGTCAAATTTTGACACGAATCATTTGAAGGTTGGTACTATATAAAAATAATATGCATTTAATACTAGCGACGCCATCTATGTGTCAGACCGTGGACTTATCAGCCAACCTGTTAACTGAAGATGCAAATTTTATCTGATCCGATTGCAATTTGGTACTTAATGTGAATATGTGACTAGCCACCTTGCAAAAATTGTTCCATATAGGTTCATATGTTAATTATATATAGCCCTCATATAAGTCTTTAGTAGAAGTTTCAACACACAAAATTTTTTTCTGACTCAATCACGAAATTAATTGATCCAATTAATTTTTTAATTGAAATGTCTCCAATCACAGAAACGATAGTATCATTTAAGAAATTAATTGAAAGTCAATTAAAATATTAATTGATCCAATTAATAATGTTAGATGTTTTTTAATTGATTAATTAATTTTGGACTTCAATTGCCTGTTTCGGTATCAGGCTAACATGAAGTATAATAAGCAACGATGAGCCCGTCGTAAAACTAGGAAAAACACGACTAATGTACGCGTTAGAATTGTTGTTGTATCCTGGAAACCAGTTTCTGTAAGTTGTCACATGTTGTTGTAGTTGACTGTAGAAACAATAAGCATTGTTCGACTGTTCACCACTTAGGTGAATTCTAACAAATTAGCTTTCTAAAAATAAATTTCGTGTTGTTGCATTACTATGTAATAAAAACGAAATAAAACTAAGATTAAGGGACTTGTAAGTTATATGAAAAGATGATGTACAGTGGAAGAAAAGATGATTCAATTTGTAAGAGGAAATTTCCCAAATGTTTTCTCCATAAGGAGTTAGCATAAAGGACCCAAAATTGAGTTATCTCTCCCAGCCAGAGCTATACTAAAGGCTGTGGAAAGGTTCATTCGCCCGAACCGAAACATGTACAGTCCAGGCGTGTATAGATTTTTATCTGGCGTTTTCTTTTCAATGGCTCTATTAACCATATACCTTAATCTATATCTGTCCATAAAGCTGGAAAAAATAATTGTATAATTAGATTAAAAAATTTGTTGAATCAATTAAATTTTTAATTGAATATTTTTTAAAACTGAATTAAGACTTTAATTGGAAAAATTTTCGTGAACATTTTGTCTGTGTACGCAATCCACGGTGGTGAGCGGTTCGGCCGGGCCGAACATACGGCCGTATATACCCAGCAAAAACAGCGTCGCCAAAAAAGTAATGAAAATGTCCTTTTTGGATCCGGAAGTGGTGCAAAATTGACGCAGAAGCGATGAATTTAACATGGGCTTGTCATAGGACGGAAGTTCTCCATTTCAGCAGTCGTTGCACTGAATTGCATCACTTCTTTAGGTGTGATCCGAATTCAATGTTTTGAATGTAAATTAAAAAACTCTGTGATATTTTAACAAATAAATAATTTTTATTATTTTTTATAATTTTTAATGGATCCTAACGCTTGTTTGACTTCAAATATTTTCAAAAGTTCACAATTTTTTCAGATTGAATTTAGCATTTTTTTCGACAAGATTTAAATGTTTTATACCATTTTATGAATTCTTACCCTGTTTTTAACCTATTTGAAACAAAAAAACTTAAAATTATCCATTGTAATAATGTTGGCACGAGAGTAGACGTGTTTTTAGAGCGGTGCACAAAAACTTAAAATAATTGTAGATAAGCTATAAATCTCAGTTGTGAAGTAATTAAATGATGACCAATAAACTTGAAAAATCCAGTGAAATTGACATTTAATTGATACTGTTTGGTTTAATTACAAATAATTGAATTTTAATGTGGTACATTTATTGAAATGTAATTTATTTTTCCCATGCTCCACAAAAAAAAAACGAAAAACGGTCAAAGAATAACAATCAATGAGAGATGTGATGTGATCTTTGTGTTTAATACTCTAAATATGCTAACGAAGAGCAGAAGATAAATAATTATACTCAACACATAAATTTGTCGTGGACAGCAGACGCTACTCTTATACAGTTGTAACTGTTTATAAATGAATGTATAAGAGATTTTGAAAGTGATAGCACAACAAATTATGTATAAACTATTGCGCAGAGAGAAAAAGAGTGCCGCATAAATATTTTAATGTGTTACTGCTTTTACCGTTCAGTGAGCAATAACATTTAAAGCACAACAAACTGTCAAAAATAAATATTGATAGAGCCAAAAGATTCAGATTGAAATAAAATTTTGAGACAATGAGTAGCTGCGTAGCGTGCAAGAAAAAAGTCCAAGGCGCTAAATTTGTTGAATGTGGTATTTGCAAAACGTCGTATCATACGAAATGCGCTGCAACTAATGTTCCTGGGTTAACGGAGGTAGTAATTGATTGGATACGGACTAGCAAAGGAGGTGTATTTTTCAAATGTCAGTCTTGCATCGAGTCATCGCAACAGGGAAGAACTGGTATTTCTGACATGTCTTCCAGATTAAATACTCTTGAGGCCAGCATACAGCAGTTGTCTAAGATAATATCAGAAGATGTTTTGACTCAACTCAAAGGCATAAGAGACGATGTTACTAAATGCGTGTTGAAGAGTGAGGCAACAGATCGATATGTAAAAACCAAAGTCAAGCAGTTCGAAGTGGAATACAATGGGCTCAAAAGGCAACTTAATAGGTCTGATATCTTAATTAGTGGCCTTCCAAATAATTTGAGTGCAGAAGAGCTACACCAAGGAATTTACAAAATTGGAAATTTACTGGATGTCAATATAACTGAGCCGGATTTGAATCTCTGTACCTATATACGTGGAAAAAAGGTTGTTCTGGTTAAATTTAATAGCATTTACAAACGGGATCTCGTATTCAAGAAATATATCTCCAAGAAAAATTTAACGTTAAACCAAGTTATGTCGACTGATATCCAGGCCAGAATATTTATGAATGACAACCTGACACCACTTGCTGCTCGAATGAAATTCTTATGTAGAAAGATGATGAAAGAGAAAAAAATTAGAAAATTTATGCTGTTGAACAAAAATCAACCTGAAGTAAAAATAACATTTAATGATGGCGCCGAAAAAGTTCTAAATGATGAAAAATTGGCCGATTTGGTGAAGGAGCCTGCAATGGAAGAAGTTATTGATGCATAGATATATTTTGAGTCTATTGAATTATATAGTTGCATTGAATTCATTATATTTATATACGAATTAAAATACAGAATGAAATATAATAAATTTATTCATATTTATAGATATATTATTTAATTTAACTCAATTTCGTTATGTGCAAACCTAAGGGTGTGTATTTATAAGATCACCGACTGTTTCTACAAAACGTAATGCTATTACGGAAAAATTAAATGTATATTACAGAAGCCTATTTGATTCATACAAAGAACTTTTAAAGATCACGGACAGCATGGTTCACCCGTTGTAAACCCATTGTCAATTCTGTTAATATTACATACCTCTGTAAATAGTGATTGAGTAGTCTGTTAAAAAACTAATACTCGGTTGTGGTCGGGTAAATTTCGAGCCTTTTTTCATAATAGCGTTTTAGCTGGTATAACAGATTGTTTAATTTTTTTTTGGATTTGCTATGGTCGATATTTAACCTGCATCGAAGAATATGAGATAACCGTTTTAGGATGTATTACAAATACTGTAATAAGGGCATAGTTTGTTTATATTAGCACGTATTATCTTGAGGTCGGTACTGGGTTCATAGTTCACAGTGGAATGCATTAGCCCTAGTTATAAAAAGATTTTCCAAGATAATCCATTAGTTTAAATTCTTTTGCTGTACTTTACTTATAAATTCATGTATAGAGCATGGACTTCAGTACCTTCTTTATGAGTTAATTATATTCGTCTATAATTGTAATTTGGACTTTAAACAGAAAACTGCTTTTAAATTGTATGTTATAGTAACACCGAAAAAAATTTCATGACCATTTTTCCAATTAAAATTTTAATAGAGCTTTAAAAATATTCAATTAAAGATTCCATGGATTCAACAATTTCTTTTTTTAATTGAAACAAAAATCAATCACAAAAATTATTAGTATCAATTAATTTTTTTTTTTTTTTTTTTTGATTGAGACTATGATTTCTGTGATTGAGGGCATTTCAATTAAAATTAACTGGATCAATTATTTTCGTGATTGAATCAGAAATATTTTTTTTTGGCCAAAGTTCAAAATACTACGGTGCATTATATCTGAAATGAAGCAATAACTATTGTTGGAACAACTAAAGACGACAAATGTTTATTAGCCTTTACACAAAAGTTCCTTTTCCTCGTATTTAGGATTGATTAATTATTATAATGGATAGCAAAATATTTTTATTTCAAGGAAATTTATTTTATTCGTATTATCTCAATCTATGGTATTGAAAATTCTTTTCTGCTATCTCGGGTATTTAATGTTTACCAGCATACCACGACTTATGTCAACAAATTCTGTTTTTGTGTACATTCTGTAACTATAGACTACTTTTATTATGCAAATGTGCTTTTATACATGCTGTCTCTATTTGGCAATGGGCTTCTGTGATATATTTTGCCTATCGATGCAAAAATTTCTATATTGGTTATAATTTTTTTTTTTTTGTATCTAACACTTGCTTTTTTGGTTTTTATTTTATTTACTTATTTTTTTATAATACTCAAGTTTTTGCCAATTGTTACTTAACTTTCTGATCGACTGCTTTGAATTAATTATTACTTAATATATTTTTTCTAATACTGTGAGTCATATTCATCGATTCTTTATTTTTATCTACATTATTTAAGATTTTTGTGAACTGCTTTATGATCGCATTAAATTTTTTTTCTAATGACATTTTTTGAATTATTTTCATCTAGTTATAAGTTATACAATAAGTTAAATAGCTTACGTTTAATATCGGTGGAACGAATTAGGATGACAGTGTATCGATATGTCTATACCTAATATTTTAGGGCCAACCATTAGCTCTGATGCCTTAAAGGATCTACATCTAACTAACATCAATCTTAATGTTATACACTTTAATGCTCAGAGTATTGTTCCTAGCCGCACTTCTAGCAAAATTGATGAAATTCGATTGGTATTCTCTAACAATGTATTTGATGTTATATGTATATCGGAAACCTGGTTAAAAGAGCACATTGGGAATGAGGCAGTTGCTTTAGATGGTTATAATCTACACAGAATGGACAGAGTAGCATCTCGGGGTGGGGGTGTATGCGCTTATATTAGAAAGTCTTTAAAGGCAAGAGTTGTAGGAAGTCTTACCGACGATTGTATTGCTGAAGGGATTTTTATAGAAATCGAGTCAGTTGGCGGCATTAAGGTTTTGTTAGGAATAGTATACCTACCTCATGGTGGTTTTACAAATTGTGAAGGCGTGTTACAGGAAATTTCGGCAAGATACTTGCACACTATTATAGTTGGGGATTTTAATGTGGACCTATTTGGGCGGGAAATTGAAATCGCTAGATTTTCTTCTTCATGTGGTCTTGAGGTGGTTCATAATGCGATGCCGACACATATTGTGCCCAATACAGGTGGGGTATCATTAATTGATTATTTTTTGGTGACTGATCGTAACCTAGTGGAGTCAAGTGGTCAATTTTTATTTCCGTCTTTGAACTCGCATCACGCTGCAATATACGCTTCGATCGCGGTTAGGAAACGTATTATACCTGTGGCCAAGCAAATCCGAGACTATTCCAGGCTGGATACGACCAGATGTTTTGAGGATCTCTCTAATTCGAATCTCGATTACATATTCACGGTGAATGACCCCAATTCGCAACTGGAAGTGTTTAATGATGTGGTACAGGATGTATATGACCGTCATGTTCCTCTCAAGTTTGTACGTAATAGAGGGACTTCCAATTGGTACGAGGATCCACTTATAACTACTGCTCTTAACATGCGTGATTTGGCATATAGAGCTTTTGTCGAAAATCGGAATGATTTGAACTGGAAGATATACTGTAAGTATCGGAATCGAGCAAAGACAGTTATTAGGAGAAAGAGGGCTTTTTACTATCGGCATATTTTTACGGCAGTATCTTCGAAAGATTTGTGGAATGAGCTTCGAAAAGTGGGTTTTGTAGACAGCTCTCGGGTAGTTACGAACATTAATGTCGATGAGTGCAATAGATCATTTATACTACCGCCGGTGAACGATCAGCAAGATTTGGCTATTCGACGTAATTTGGCTATAGATGAGAATGCCTTTAGTTTGAGGAATGTCGATGTGCATGAAGTTTGGGACAGTATATGCAGGATAAATTCGAACGCTGTTGGTTGTGATGGGATACCACTGAAATTCATAAAGATTATTTTGTCAGCTATTGGCAGATACCTAGTACATATATTTAATACTATATTGACGACATCAACTTTTCCCCGGATATGGACACGTGCCAGAGTAGTTCCGGTGCCAAAAATAAGGTCACCTCAGCTAATCTCTGACTATCGGCCTATTAGTATTGTCCCAGCTCTCTCTAAAGCTTTGGAGAGTCTAATTAATGAGCAGATGACTTCTTACCTTAATGAGAGGAGACTGTTGTCGGTTTATCAATCGGGATTTCGGAAGGGGTGTAGTACAACGACGTTAATGACAGATTTGGTTGATGGGATTAGGGAATTGATTGATGGGAGGAATGTCGTTGCCTTGGTTAGTTTGGATTTTAGTAGGGCCTTCGACTCGATAAGTCATATAGTTCTTTTGAACAAGCTGTATGAAAAGTTTCATTTCTCGTCTTCAACCTGTTTCCTATTGAAGTCATTTTTGAGTCATAGAACTCAGTTTGTGCAGTGTGGTGATGATGTTTCAGATGTATGTGAAGTGTACCGTGGAGTACCGCAAGGATCAATTTTAGGCCCTCTCCTTTTCTCTCTATACATTAATGATATTTTTGATAATTTTAATTTTATGAAGGCACACTTGTATGCAGATGATCTGCAATTGATCGCGCATTCTTCTGGTGAAGATTTGCAACATTTCGAAGCAAAGGTGAATAGAGAATTGGGTAGTATTTCTGATTGGTGTCGAAGTAACTACATCGATATTAATATAGCGAAATCTAAATCTATGATCTTTGATTGTTCGTTCGTCTCTTATATACATTTTGTTTTGAACGGTTGCACTCTTCAGAATGTAAAGTTTATGAAGGTTTTGGGATTTTATGTTGATGACAAGCTAAAATTTGACGTTCATGTGTCTAGGATAGCTTCGAGATTAGCCTACCTCTTGCGAAGGTTATATGCCACAGGGGTCTCTCTTCCACTTGAGGTCAAGAAAGTAGTGGGAAAGTCTCTATTATTGCCACATATATTATACGGAATTGAGGTTTACTCGGGGGCCCCTTTGGGTACGCTTGATCGCCTCCGGATACTATTTAATAGGATTGTTCGCTATGTTTATGGTTTGAGTTACTACGACCACGTCAATTCTTATGTGTTGCAGTTTCTGGGGTGTAGTTTTGGGAATATGGTTGATCTAAGAGTACTTTTATTGTTGTATAAGGTCATGAAGCACGATAATCCACCATATATGGCTTCGAATTTTGTGTTTGGGTCTTCAACTAGGACTCATTCATTGCAGCTGCCTCAGTACCGCTCTCTAATTATGCAGCGTTCATTTCGTGTCCGGGCAATACGATTATGGAATTCGGTAGTACCATATGATAAAAGGAACTTTTCGTATTCATGCAATCAATTCCGGGACATTGTTCTGCAGTGTTTTTGATGGCCTTCTTGGATTTTAATTATGCTAATGGTCCCATAGATATTCGATTTCGTCATCCATTTTCGTTCCACTAATTACTTTAGAATAAGCATTAGTTTATAAGTTTGTATTTTTATTTTTTAAGGATTTTTATATTAATTGTGCCTATATATATTAAACTGCGTAATCAATTAGGCCGAATACGGCTCACAGGTTATTGAATGAACAAATAAATGAAATGAAATGAAATGAAATAAAAGTATGAAGAAACCAAGTTATAAAAAACTGAATTAAAAGAACTTCCTGGGTAGTTAAAATAAAGAACATCATTGGGAGTACATCTTCTGGAAGTGCTTTTAAAGTTGTGCCTTTGGAAGAATTTCCAAATTTTTTTGCTGGGTACTTATTTATCTTTAATCCCAAGACTCAATATCTCAGCGGTTTTAAAGATTACTTCTCTATATATCAAAAATGTTGTTCTTTACTTTAAGAGAAATTAAAGGAAAATAATTTTTTATCCTTCGGTTTAAATGGCATTTCAATGTTTTTAAAAAAAATTAAAAAATGTTCTTAATACAATTTAGGTTGTATAATCTTTCAAATTAGGTCAATACTTTTTTCAGTTTATGTTATTTTTGCATTTCATCATCCTGGAAGTCTGAAAGGATCGATAAGTTTGAAAAGAACTTGTTTGAAATAAAATAATGTTATCAATAAATGTTTATTCATTTTAAATCCTTGCATACTATGTTAGTTAGAGACATCGCTGGGTTTAAAATTATGTAAATTTCTTTATTTATTTTATTTTGTTTTTTTTTTGTTTTTTGGAAGCAAGAAAGAAATGCTTAAACTTTTATTCAATGAAGAACATTTAATGCATTTAGAACCTTTCGATCGATACTACCGAAAATATCGATTCGTGTGATATTGATTAAAAAGTTAATTTAATTGAAAACAGTTTCAGCTTCAATCAACTTTTGAAAATATTTTAGTGATATTTTTTGCTGTGTGGGATACAATTAAATAAATTAATATTCTCATTGTATTTGGCTCAAAATATGTTTGAAGTATTCGCAAATGAAATTTAAATAACAAACCTAGTATTTTTGTTAACCATGAACATGAACATGTTTGCCCATGGCATCCCTTACAGGCGGCCATAACAGCCGAAGGACTAGGAACAATGAATGTTATGACTACAATGTTTACATTCTCCATTTCACTGCCGTTGGGATACTGGCATCCGGTATTATCATTACCCATACTTGCATACTTTCGTCCTAGTTGGTCGTCTGACACCAACAACAACAACAACAAAAATCACAGTGGCTTCTGTGGTAATGATGGTGGGCTGGGTGGCTGCTCTCACATGATTTATAATCTCCAATGCATATACAAAAGCATCGCTTTGCATGGCGTCGCCTCCTCTGTCACTTTCAATGCCATTCACTTCTATGAAAATTGAACTTGAAAATGTTTATTACAAAGTTCAGTGGCATTTATGGGTGTTGCATAGTGAAAATGTGTTCGGAGGTGTTATTGTTATACCACCGGCTTCGTTGGTTCTCAGACCAACATGAGAGTAAAATTTTAATATCTCTTACTACGACAAACACTCACACCAACACATGGCGTGTAGTTGTTTAAAGGACAACAAATGTCCACAGATAGCAGACATGATCCAGGGCCAGTAGTGTAATAATAATCGTTGTTACTACAAGGACGAGATAATCGGTCTTCTGGTTAAATTTGGCTGATAGCTGCTAGGTTGGTAGGTTAAACAAGCAGACACTCAATTCCATCAAGAAATTGGGAATATCACCTTGTACATATATGTACGAATAAGAGTAAATTAGAAAGACGGCGAGACGGAAGCTCATATACTCTCTATCACATATTCGAATTTACCCCAAAAAAATTCAACAAAATTTTTCCAATTAAAATTTTAATTGAATTCTAACAAAATTTTAAAAATGTAATTGATTCAAACAATTTTTTGTATTGAAACAAAAATCAATTCAAAAAAATTTTTCCAATTAAAATTTTAATTGAATTCTAACAAAATTTTAAAAATGTAATTGATTCAAACAATTTTTTGTATCGAAACAAAAATCAATTACAGAAATTAATAGTATCAATAACATTTTTAATTTTAATTTTTTTTGATTGACCTTGGTGATTGATATTATCATTTCTAAGATTGAAGAAATTTCAATTAAAAATTAATTAGATCAATTAATTTCGTGATTGAAGACAAAAAAAATATATTTTTTCTGTGTCACTCAAAAAAAAATTTATTAATGGTTTGCAAATTCCCAATGTTTCTACTTGAGTATTCTTAAAATACGACGATATTTTGTATCTTAATTATAAAGCTAAAGCGGATTCAAATAGGGGAGATGTCTTTCAATATTTTACTTTAAATTTAAGTTGTGGTTAAAAAAATTACAAAGGACTTTGAGACTACATGATGAAAATCTTTGAAAACCTAATAAATTAAAATTTATTTCCTAAATCTAGTACTCAAAACTCAAATTTAAGAAAAAATGTTTTCATTTCGGAATTAAACGCCAAAATCATTAGAGAAAAAAATCTTTGGAACATTGGAAGTTGTTTTAAAGATAGGTACATTGTTTTGCATGTATTGGGGATATGTTTTCGTGGATGGGGCCTTAATTTTGTTTTTTTTTTTTCGAAATTAAGCCAGTAAAATATAAAAGATGTACAATAATGGTTTATATGAAATTCTTTTTATTTCCACCATTCATAAGTCAAATCTTAAATTGGGCAGTTTTTGGGGACGAAAGCATCCTAATTTGGGAACCAGAGCCCACATAAACTATTCAGTCCATTGTGAACAGAGTGATCAAAACCGGTCGGTGAAAACCGGTGGAGCGATTTTTCGTTTTGCATCGATTGTCGGTTTTGTATAAAATCCCATTTTCGGTGAACTGATAGAACGGATGTTTATTATAACAAAAAACCGGTTTTAAATTTTTTTATTTTCAATGTAAACTGAAATAAGAAAACTTCCCGAATGGGTTTTCTGTGCACTTCCATCTCTTTTCTGAACACTTCCAACATAGTATTTGTCCAAACTGTCAACTGTCAACTAAAATACCTTTGTTTTCTAAAGAAATCCCAGAGATAATTCAATGAAATATAAACAATTCGTGCTTGTTCAATTAGGAATGTATATTTTGTCAACAAAATCGATGATATTACTTAGGGTTTGGTCACTGTTCAATTAGTTGTCATTGACAACAATTGCAATGAGCTCCATTTGATATTTCTAATAAAACACCGAATTTTTCGGCTTGGATTCCAAATGAATACTAATTACTTTATTGAATATGAACTTACATCTAGAATATTGAAAATCTTAAAACTAGTCTAGGAAATCTTAAAATTGTAGCGTTAGCATGTGGCAACCATGTGTTGCTAACATGCTAACCCTACAATCTTATCGCAACCCAAAACAACATATGCCGCTGCGTTTTATTAGGGTCTTCTTAGGAAAGAAGATCATAAAACGCAACGACACACATGACACTGATAATACGAGTAGACCACCCTAAGACAACTAGATGCACTTACCATACGTTAGCTCAAGTGGATAATGGCTAAAGTGCACTTTATAATCATTTTAGGGACATAATTATGTTACCCTAAACCACATACAATAAGTTTGATCTGCCAAAACATGTGCCTACCAGAAATATTGATTTTAGACCCCATAAAATATATACCGATCGACTCAGAATCACCTCCTGAGTCGATCTAGCGCCTGGTGTCCGTCCGTCTGTCCATGTATTTGTTGTTCACAGGATTCCGATCACAATTATTAACCGATTTTGATGAAATTTGGTACAGGGAGTTATTTGGGCACAAGGACGAACGCTATTGAATTTGGAAGAAATCGGATTCAATTTAGATATAGCTCCTATACATATGTATCGCCCGATTTCGATAAATGAGGTTACGTTGCGCTTGTTTTTCAAACGGATCGTCACCAAATTTGGCACAAAAGTAATATTTTTCATCACCCTTCAAGTCTGCAAAATTTCATCCAAATCGGTTCAGATTCAGATATAGCTCTCATATATATGTATCGCCCGATTTTCCCAAATTTGGCCACAAAACCCTTATTTATCAACCGATCTTACTCAAAGTTGGCTAAAAGTAATATTCGATAGCACTAACTATATGTGCCAAAAATCATCGAAATCGATTCAGATTTAGCTATAGCTCCCATATATATGTACCGCCAGATTTTTCTAAATTTGGCCACAAAACTCTCATTTATCAACCGATCTTACTCAAAGTTGGCTAAATGTAATCTTCGATTGCACTAACTATATGTGCAAAAAATCATCCAAATCGGTTCAGATTTAACTATAGCTCCCATATATAAAGGGTGATTCTTTTGAGGTTAGGATTTTCATGCATTAGTATTTGACAGATCACGTGGGATTTCAGACATGGTGTCAAAGAGAAAGATGCTCAGTATGCTTTGACATTTCATCATGAATAGACTTACTAACGAGCCACAACGTCGAATTTTCAGTGAATGGGCCCTAGAAAAGTTGGCAGAAAATCCGCTTTTTTATCGACAAATTTTGTTCAGCGATGAGGCTCATTTCTGGTTGAATTAAATGTCATGGACCAATCTAACGTTTCAAATAAAGAACCGATGAGATTTTGCAAATTTTATGCGTTTTTTTAAAAAAAAAAGTTATCAAGCTCTTAACAAATCACCCTTTATGTACCGCCCCATTTTCCTAAATTTGGCAATAAAACCTTTATTTATCAATCGATCTTACTCAAAGTTGGCTAAATCCATTCCTCTATAGTACTAACGGTATGTGCAAAGTTTCATCGAAATCGGTATAGCTCCCATATATGTATCACCCGATTTTGAAAAATTCGCCCCTAATAACCTTATGTTTGACCATACAGGCCTCATTTCTTAACTGATCTTACAAAAATTTTGCACAAGGTAAACTTTTGTGGTATTAATCAAACCCGCAATTATGCAAATTGGTTCAGATTTAGATATAGCTTCCATATATATGCATCGCTCGATTTTCCCAAATTTAGCCATAATACTCTTATGTATTAACCAATGTTACACAAATTTCAAATTTTGATGTACTAGCCGATCGTATTTATACGTACTTGTAGCTCTTACATAAGAATATTGCTCGATTTTTACAAATTTGGATTTATTACCCATACTAATTGAGCGATTTTCTCTTCTTTAATAATGGACTCAATATTAGTGGCATACTAACACTGTAGGTTCAGAATCAACTATAGCTCCTAATATCAGAAACTTCTGTTCAGATTGCGATAAAACTCCCATACCCTCCCATACTGCACAGAAAAAAAAGTGTCTCGTAAAATTAAGAAGATTTTTACAATAATTTATTACAAGAATTTTCCAGAATTTTAGTTCATTTTTCGTATCTTGAACGAAAATTAACTACTCGAAAGGAAATTTTACAAATTCTAAGTAGCAATCGTTTAGTTCATGGCCTGCAAAATACGATGGAAATTTCCTTAAAAAATTTCTTAACTGGTAGTTAAAAATTCGTTTGTCATGCTATAAAACTACTTGTGAAATGTAAAGTATTTTCTAAATAATAAGTGCAATTTACTATAAGATTTTTTTGTATGAGAAAATATTTTTTTACGAAAAATGAACTTGAAAGTGGATAGCAATTTCTTACTGACTATTCCTATAGTTAATAATTGTTGGTAAAAAAATTACACAATGAAATATTTTTAGTTCACATGTAATTAAATTTATAGACATTTTCGTCAAAAATGGTAGATAACATTTCATGAAAATTTTGCAAATTTTAAGTTAAACGTTTCATCGCTCATAAACTGGTGTGCCTTTACGAATATTATTCTTAGAGTAAATTGTCAGCAGATGCGATGAACTAATGCATAGTACAAATATCTTTATCGGAATAGTGGAATGTGATTAATGTAAAGATGATGTTACTTGAGTTTTGTTGTGTATACATGAGCGTGGGGTTGTTTTTATTTTTGTTCATTTAGTGGCTTGTGTGTGTGTGTTTGTTATTCGGCAAATATCTATTGTCGCATTTTCCCTACCTATATAAGCACTCCCAATGTTCAGGAGGTTATTATGGTATAGAATAATGAGTTCAAAAAGTACTAAAGACCCGTTTTCTGTATGTATATAATGTACCCTTTCATTACATCCAATTCAGCACCATAAAGTAATCTGTTAAATAATCGATAGATTATATTGGGCATTACCAGGTGAGCATGAAATCGATAAGAAAGACGCTGTCTCTCTCACAGAAAATAAATGAGAGAGAAATTCAAAAATATAATCCAGGGACCATTTAATTTTGGTATCTAAAAGTAATGTACAAAATAGTGTCTCTAGCAAAACTAAACAAAAACACACACTTATGATCGGAATAGAGTTTCGGTGGTTACGCGTAATGCATAAAAAGATATGATATAATCGTAAGGTGAAGTTTGGTTTACTGAACAAAAATAAGCAAAGTCCCGCTAGAAGACGTCACAAAAATTCCACTTCTCATAATTTGTTTAGTTGTTCTCTGGGTTGCAAATGGTTTGGTCGGACACGGAGTTCTCAAAGGGTAATCAAAACGAAAGAAAAATGTAAGTAAAAAATTAGTAATAATTCTATTATAAAGCAACTATATTTATTTCATATTTATATTCAAATTTCAGGTGCAGTTTATTTACTTTCTAGCAGGATTGGACCTCCATAACAACACATACGCCTAACAATGCAGCGACAAAAGAAGTGCCAATTTGAAAGTAAATGCGTCTTACCACGAATATTAAAATAATTCCTTGTTGTTTGTATAGTCATAACTTAATTATTTTACTTATAAACTAAATAACATATTTTGTTAAAGTCCAAATATAAATTTGGCTTAATAAAAAACTTTAAAAACATTCTAGCAAAATTAGTGCTTATTTAGCTAGCATTTTTTCACTATCCTTTTTAGTGGGTAGAGAAGTGTGTACAAATTATGTGTGAATTTTCAGCTACCAAATTGGTGGTTATCGATAATGCAGAGAATAGTCTATTGGTTATATTCAGCGACATGTTCTCGTTAAACTCTCCGCTAAAACACATGGGGTGTAATGCGGAGCGTAAGTAGGGGTGTTTATAAATTAGTAGCTATATAGTTAGGTATTCGCTGCTTCCCAGAACAAGCGGGTCGTTAATGGTTTTTGGCTGTATGAGGTGTTGTTTTCAATAAAGGCACATGTGTTTTTGTTGTTGTAGGAATGTTTTGGCTTTGCTTGGTTTTGTTTGGCATGCTTCAGTTGTATAGTTGGCGTTGGCGTGGGCTGTTGCATCTTTTAAGTAGGTATACAACAAGGGAATATAAAGGCATGGACTATTTTGGATTTTTGAGACATATATTGGTGTTTGTTTATTAAACCTTTTAAATGAAAGTTATTAATATTTTATCGGTAGTTTAGAAAAAAGTTATTAAGAATATTTAGTAAAATATGTTGAAATTGAAAGTGTATTGAAATTTTTATTATTCTATGTAAAAAATTAATATTCAATTCCAGATGAATTTGGAAAATTTTTGTTATATCTCAGCGTATAGTTTATTCATAAATTGGTAAGTATTTTTTTAATATGACTTTCTTTTAAAAAGAATATTTTTTATGTATATTATTATTTGTTAATTATTTTTTTTTGGAAACCAGTTTAATGTTTTTCTTTGTTGTAAAAGCGATATTTAATTTCAGGGCAACTCCAGACGGATTCAAACAAATTTAAAAAGGTAGAGAATTGGTAAGTTTTCTTTTAAAAATTGGCTTTCTTTCAACTAGAATATTTACGTTTTTATGACCTTTTTATCATCAAAATTACAGGTTTTTAATACCTTATTTAGTATTTTTTTAATTAATTTTTTTGGAAACTAATGTAATATTTTTAATGTAAAAATAAATATTTAATTTCAGAATAACCCCTTAAAATTTGGACAAATTTTTAGTACTCCTTTGCCTGTAATTTAATAGTGAATTGGTAAGTTTTCTTTAACTTTCTTTTAACCCTGGACAGCCATCCTTATTTTTTGTACATTAACGTCATCCTTCGTCATTTTGACTACGGCTGATATAATTGTCATCGTGAGCGAAAAAGTGAACCAAACTTGCATTTATTTTCTTATTCAATTTGGTTTTAAGTATTATAAAACAAAAATTCTTAAAACGGTCGAATTAGTATAACTTAAATTTACCATTTCCCAATAGACTAAAATGCATTTTAAATCGAAAATGAAATTACGTGTCGTCATTTTGGTGACTGTCTAGGAATATCAAGAATATTTGGTTTTTTATGCATATTATTATTTTTTTCATTAGATTTTTTGAAAAGTTATTTAATAATTTTATTTAAGATTTAATTTCAGAGTAACCCAAATAAATTTGGACAACTTTTTATATTTCCCTTCAGCGTACAATTTAATAGAGAATTGGTAAGTTTTATATTAAAACTTTGGCTTTCTTTCAACTAGAATATTTATTTTATTATATCTTTCACATCGATAACAACACAGTTTTATGAGTTTATTTAGAATACTTCATTATTTCTCTAATTGTTTCAGGTACAAATTTTATGAGATACGTTTTCCAAAGAAAAGTTGAATTCCTTACACCATTTGATAAAATGCCCCAAATATGGTAAGTTACAAGCTAAAATGAAGAATTAAAAATTATATTTCATTACATGTTATTAATTTTTATTAATTTTCATTATTGTTTCCATTTTTTTCCAGCAAGATATGTGAAAAAATTACCTACGATGAATAAAAAAAGGATAAGTCAAAATGTCCAAACAGCGGGTTCAAATGAACTACTCTCTTTTCCATGTGGTCATAATTTTTATTCACAAAAAACATTGTATTAAGAACTTTCATCATAAGTTTTTA
Organism: Haematobia irritans; assembly: GCF_050003625.1. Lineage (NCBI taxonomy): Eukaryota > Metazoa > Arthropoda > Insecta > Diptera > Muscidae > Haematobia > Haematobia irritans. The sequence goes on along the minus strand of NC_134397.1, from coordinate 273,517,524 downwards.
TAATAAAGTACTTTTGCTTAAAGATAGTTTAATTTTAATGTATGAAAATTCTCATAATAGTACAACGGTTTGTTGTTCCTTTAATTATTTAATTTCTCTATACTGTGGAATGATTGATTTAAAAATAGTCTAGTCGTCGACATTTTAAAGAGACTGTTAACCAAATTTTATTATCGGGTTTCCCACAAAATAAGCAAGTGAACCAAAATAATACTGACTTTTTAACTTGGTAGGTGTATATAAATCTTATGGTGTTGTAAAAATGAACTAAAATACAATGTTATAGATGAACTAAAATTTAAGAAAATTATAAACTAGACAAGTTGAAAAAAATCTTAAGGGCTAAATCATGGTCAATATTACTACAGTTTAGTTCATTTTGCAATGGAAAAGGGTTCACTGTTTTTTCAGTGTACCCTTAATGTTCTTAAATATGGAAATGCGGTTTATCTCCCAAACCCATACCGTTGAAACCCCACAAACAATGTTTACTAATTCAGTAGGGGTGGTTTAGGGTATCATATAGTCGGCCCCGCCCGACTTTCTACGATAGTGATATTCCATATACAAAGCATATTTGTTTTGAACAGTCACACTGGGCAAATATTTGACAGAAATCAAAAAAGAATTCGTCGCCACAGTGAAACCAGCAACCATTTTTACCTCATATTGAATATATTGCATCACAATAGGAGTATTTTCCAAAAACGACATTCATATACATTTCAAAAGTGCTCCACGAAAAAAGTTTGACACTCATTTTGGGCAAATATTTGCCTAGTGTGACCATACCCTGACGTTATTATTATTATACTTAATTTGGGGTACTTTTCTGTAGAAAATGAGCTCTGTTTGTGAATGTTTTGAAAAACAACAAAATGATTTTTCGAAAGCCAAATGCAGTATATACAATAAAATTTTTAGTTGTCGAGACTCTTCAACATCGTCTTTAATATAACATTTAAGAAATATTCATAAAATGCATATGCAACTAAAAAATAACAAATTCAACATTTTAATGTTTGTCTACGGTATTCACTAAAAAAAAAAGCATAATCGGTTCCAAAGATTTTGTCTTTACTTTAAAAAATTTGGTATTGATTCCGAGCCAAAGAAGCGGAGAATACAAGTAAGGATACTTTTAAGTCACAATTCTCTTTTAAATTTAGGTTTTGTGTACTTGCTTCTAGGAAGCAAATTTTAATTTTTCGCTTTCTCAGCTTTTTTTTTCATATGCTATCAAAGACCTTTAAAAACGAGTTAACGACAACTTTATTTTCCAAATTAAGACTCGACTTCCAGTAGAAATTATGCTATGTTTGAAGTAAAAAACTTCTTTAAAATAAAGTTTTGAAAAACATGTCCTATATTTGAACGATTTTTTGCTTTGTAGTCAAGATGCAAGAAGACGACAAATTTAAAGAAAATTTCATTAAATTTAAAGAATTTTTCTGAATTATTAAAGTCAAGTTGACTTTAGCCTATAAATTTCTTCTTTCATGTTAAGATGCCCATTTTTAAGTCAAATCACTTAATTATAAGGACAATACGACTTCATTGAAAAGTTTATCGACTTTTGGACAAGGAAAATTACTTTATTTTAGAGAAATGCGTCTTCTATGCTAAACAAAATTTGCATTCGTATTTTAAAGACATGAAATCTTTGACCTCACGACAATATTTTTTTCAGTGTTGTTACCGCAATTACAGCCAAGGACTTTCATTTTTACATTAAAACATTGGAGTATTTGTTCCTTCATTTATATTAAATTAAGCGTTTTTGCTACCTTCCTTAAATTAAGCGTTTTTGTTACCTTCGGGTAAACCCGGTTGGATTGGTTGTGCCGGTTATTTATTTTTTAAAACACCGCCTACCGGTTATAAAAAATAGTCCGGTTTTTTAGAACCGAGAAAAACCGACTTTCAAAGCAACCAGTTTTTTGATCACTCTAGTTGTGAACTTATCCCTTCTCACTTAGTGCTGACCGATTCGAATCCAAACGATGTTTAACCGTGAAACTATTTCGACAAAGAAGTACTCTCAAATATTACCAATATTTCTGAGTGGGGATACACCACAGTTGAAAAATCCTTTGGTGTTGGTTGAATGGGGGATTGTATTTAAATTTTATAGCAGGATTGCTTTGCTCTAAGAAAGCCGCGAATTTATTTTTATTATTTATTTTATTTATTCATTCAGAGCTAATAATTCTAAACTTGTTTTTTGGTAATTACAATTTGGCTCGGAATCAATACCAAAATTATTAAGCGAAGGTCAACATTTTTAAATCGAAGTATTTTTTTTTTTTTGAGTTCTGTAACATTTGTCTTTAAATTAAATATAAAATTAATTAAATCCTAGGCACTTAGAAACAGCTTTCAAAATATATGGCTTCATTTCGGATACGGAAGTTAGTATATGCAACAAATTTCAATAAATGACTAGTTCGTTTTATGGCTTGGGCATAACTATATATAAATGCCACATTATTTGTTAATATCAAACATTTAGCAAACATAAAATCTCAATAGAAAGCGTGAATTAATCGCATCAACTTTTGAACATGAATTCTTCCACACACACACACAACAGCATCTAGGGAAGTTTATGACGATATCCGACAAAGGATTTGTGTATGATACACGGTATCCGTTTCCTCCCGTGTTTGAATACCACAGTGCACAATGCAATTAAATATAACATCATTTAACGTTGAATATTAATTACATTTTCATTCGTTACGATTATTATGTTAAATAGCTAAAATGCTAATGGGAAAATAAAAGCCAACATACACAGAGATTGTTTGTGGTCCCTGCTTTTTTTTTTTTTTTTGCTCAACACATCATCACTGTAGAAATTAAATAAAATTGATTTATTATTTATTTTAATAATTAAATTATTTAAATTTTATTATTTTTATATAGTTATTTTATTTCATATCGTAGTTTAATTTATTAAATCGAACATTTTGTTTTTATGTTCCATTCCATTATTACATGGGAGAACTGGAGTGAGTGGTGTGTGTGTGCACATAAATACGGATAAATTTCATATACACATTTGCCAGATAAGTTTGTTTTGTAATCAGTAGTTTGGTGGGTCAGGACAAAACAAAAAAATTAATTGGAAAAAAATTAAGTTAAATCTATATCCAGATAATAAGTTATTAAATGTTATTTTCATTTAAAATATTTAATATTAATGATCTTAAATCCATATCCTCAATGGCATTTTTTAATGCACTCAAAGAATTTTATTATTTAACATCATATCAGTTTGCTGAAAGTTTAATGAAAGATAAATGTAACTGTTTAAGGTTCGGAAAAAACAAACTACCCGAAATGAGTGCTATAGAATAGAAATGCTGTATCCCAGCAATCAAATAGTTTGGATCACTAATATGTGATCCGGAAGTAGTGCAAACTTGGATCATCACCAATGAATTTTACATGGGCTTGTCATACTCCGTTTTTTGGATCGTTTGCATTGTATAGTGGCAGCCAGATATTTTCAGGCTCACTTAGACTATTCAGTCCATTGTAATACCATTGTGGTTAACTTCTCTCTTATCACTGAGTGCTGCTCGATTCTACGTTTAATAACAAGGGACGGCGTCCCACATTGCGGTGAAACCACTTAAAGAAGCTTAGAAACACTCAGAAATGTCACCAGCGGGTAATCCACCACTGAAAAACTTGTTAATGTTCGGTCCTTTGATGTTGAATCCTTTAAGGATCTCGGAATACTATTGGATCGGAGACTACACTGAAAAAACAGTGAACCCTTTTCCATTGCAAAATGAACTAAACTGTAGTAATATTGACCATGATTTAGCCCTTAAGATTTTTTTCAACTTGTCTAGTTTATAATTCTCTTAAATTTTAGTTCATCTATAACATTGTATTTTAGTTCATTTTTATAACGCCATAAGATTTATATACCCCTACCAAGTTAAAAAGTCAGTATTATTTTGGTTTACTTGCTTATTTTTTGGGAAACCCGATAATAAAAATTGGTTAACAGTCTCTTTAAAATGTCGACGACTAAACTATTTTTAAATTAATCATTCCACAGTACAGAGAAATTAAATAATTAAAGGAACAACAAACCGTTTTACTATTATGAAAATTTTCATACAATAAAATTAAACTTTCTTTAAGCAAAAGTACTTTATTATAAAAACTTATGATTAAAGTTCTTAATACAATGTTTTTTATGAATAAAAATTATGACCACGTGGAACAGGGAGTAGTTCATTTGAACTCGCTGTTTGGACATTTTGACTTATCCTTTTTTTATTCATCGTAGTTAATTTTTTCACATATCTTGCTGGAAAAAAATGGAAGCAATAATGAAAATTGTTCAAAATTAACACCATGTAATGAAATATAATTTTTTAATTCATCATTTTAGCTTGTAACTTACCATATTTGGTGGCATTTTATCAAATGGTGTAAGGAATTCAACTTTTCTTTGGAAAACGTATCTCATAAAATTTGTACCTGAAACAATTAAAGAAATAATGAAGTATTCTATATAGAAACTCATAAAACTGTGTTGTTATCGATGTGAAGGCTATCATAAAATAAATATTATAGTTGAAAGAAAGCCAAAGAAAAGAAATTGAACGCTGAGGGGAAATATAAAAAGTTGTCCAAATTTATTTGGGTTACTCTGAAATTAAATATTTATCTTTTACATTAAATACAATTATTAAATAGGTTTCTAAAAAAATCTAATGGAAAAAATAATAATATGGATAAAAAAAAACTAAATATTCTGGTTAACCTTAGACAGTCATCATTCGTCAAAATGACGACATTTCATTTTCGATTTAAAATGTATTTTAGTCTATTGGGAAATGGTAAATTTAAATTATACTAATTCGACCGTTTTATGATTTATTTTGTTTTATACTAATTAAAACCAAATTGAATAAGAAAATAAATTCAAGTTTCGCTCACGATGAAAATTATAGCGTCTTGAAATGAGCCGTAGTAAAAATGACGAAGGATGACGTTAATGTACAAAAAATAAGGATGACTGTCCAGGGTTAAAAGAAAGTTAAAGAATCCTTACCAATTCACTATTAAATTACAAGCAAAGGAGTACTAACAATTTTTCCAAATTTTTAAGGGGTTATCAGCATATAAAGAAGGTATTAAAAACCTGTAATTTTGATAATAAAAATGTAAATATTCTAGTTGAAAGAAAGCCAATTTGTAAAAGAAAACTTACCAATTCTCTATTTTTAAATTTGTTCGAATCCATCTGGAGTTGCTCTGAAATTACATATTGCTTTTACAACAAAGAAAAACATTAAACTGGTATCCAACAAAATTAATTAACAAATAATAATATACATAAAAAATATTATTTTTAAAAGAAAGCCACACCCAGAAAAAAGTGCCTTCGAAACTAAAGGAAAAAATTTTCATCAATATAGTTTATCCATTTTATTTCCATTAAGGTAAATTTTTGTGAAAAATAATAAAATTTACTCGTTTCAGTAAAAAACTCCTAAACTGTAAGCAGTTAGGATTAGTTCGTTAACTAGAATAAGGCATGGAATTTTACTCATACTATTTTCTTCGCTGGGTATAAGAATTTACTACTGAAAAAGAAAATTTTATTCACCGATAACAAAGCATTCGTAAAAATAAACAAAAACCGAACTAAAACCAAGTTTCCACAAAATTAGTAAAATTTCTTATAAAATGATAATTGCGACTTCCTTTATAATAGAAAGTTGTTCATACATACGAACAACACTTGGCATAGAAAAATATTTTAGTTCATTCGTACTAAGAAGTATGCAATCCTTTCAAAACTTAAGGAAAAACACTTGTTAGAATATAGGAAATTTTCCTACATTTCTATTGTCTACCTGTAATCGATACCTGTCATCGTAATCGATGTGTTTGCGCGTGGGTGTAATCGATATATTTGCGCGTCGGTTGTTTTTTTAGTTGGAATCGCGTTGTTTTGGTATACGGAGAGATTGTTAAAAAATAATATGGTAAAATAATATAATAAATAACAAATAAAATATATAAAATATTTGTTATTTTAAATTAGTGAGAAAAATTTTCTTTTTTTAAATAAATCTATCAATGTTCGTGATAGTGTATAAAGAAATAAAACACCAGAAGAATAACAACCCTTTCATTTGTCTTCATTTTGGAATCTTCAATTATCAGGTAATATTCAGTGACGCTAACCTTTTGCAACAAAAATGTTTTATGATTTTTTATATTTGTAGGTATTGAAATTGTAAAAGGAGGACAAAATCGATAGGCAGCAACTTATTAAAAGTGAAAAGTACAAGAAGAAGGAAAAGTGCGTTTTACAGTTGATAATATCACACGGAAATTGGAAATAGTGGAATAATGAATTAATATTTCAAAGAGATTCGATGCTGTTGATTCTTAATAAATATATTCAATATATTAATAAAACATGTCTTTTATTGAAGATAAAATTGCTTATAGAAATAAATAAAATTGTATTTAAAAACGAAGGTAAGCAGTTCTAATTATGAAGTAAAAGTTTTACCACAAATGTGTAAGATTTGTCGAAATGAATGAAAAAATTTCAATAAAATCATTCCATATATGAATTCAAATTAGTTAAATTTTTTCATTCTGTAGTATAGTGGTATGTAATTATAGGAAAATGTTAACTAATATATGGAATGCATTATTCCTAATTTCTACGAAAATCACATCGTTCAAACAAATAAAAATGTCTTTGGCGCTATACGAAGTTCAACTTTCTTCACAATGAGTTTATTTTAACTTAAAGAAGGGGTCACTTTTTTCTGGGTGCATATTAAAAAAATACTTACCAATTTATGACTAAACTATACGCTGAGATATAACAAACATTTTCCAAATTCATCTCGAATTCAATATTAATTTTTTACATAGAATAATAAAAATTTCAATACACTTTCAATTTCAACATATTTTCCTAAATATTCTTAATAACTTTTTTCTAAACTACCGATAAAATATTAATAACTTTCATTTAAAAGGTTTAATAAACAAACACCAATATATGTCTCAAAAATCCAAAATATTCCATGCCTTTATATTCCCTTGTTGCATACCTACTTAAAAGATGCAACAGCCCACGCCAACGCCAACTATACAACTGAAGCATGCCAAACAAAACCAAGCAAAGCCAAAACATTCCTACAACAACAAAAACACATGTGCCTTTATTGAAAACAACACCTCATCCAGCCAAATAAACCATCCGCGAATAACAAACACACACACGAACCACTAAATGAACAAAAATAAAAACAACCCCACGCTCATGTATACACAACAAAACTCAAGTAACATCATCTTTACGTTAATCACATTCCACTATGCCGATAAAGATCTCAGTACTATGCATTAGTTCATCGCATCTGCTGACAATTTACTCTAAGAATAATATTCGTAAAGGCACACCAGTTTATGAACGATGAAAAGTTTAACTTAAAATTTGCAAAATTTTCATGAAATGTTATCTACCATTTTTGACGAAAATGTCTATAAATTTAATTACATGTGAACTAAAAATATTTCATTGGGTAAATTTTTACCAACAATTATTAACTATAGGAATTGTCAGTAAGAAATTGCTATCCACTTTCAAGTTCATTTTTCGTAAAAAAATATTTTCTCATACAAAAAAATCTTATAGTAAATTGCACTTATTATTTAGAAAATACTTTACATTTCACAAGTAGTTTTATAGCATGACAAACGAATTTTTAACTACCAGTTAAGAAATTTTTTAAGGAAATTTCCATCGTATTTTGTAGGCCATGAACTAAACGATTGCTACTTAGAATTTGTAAAATTTCCTTTCGAGTAGTTAATTTTCGTTGAAGATACGAAAAATGAACTAAAATTCTGGAAAATTCTTGTAATAAATTATTGTAAAAATCTTCTTAAATTTACGAGACACTTTTTTTTCTGTGTAGATTTTAGATCTCACATATCTATGACCGTCAATAATTCATATGGATCACTTGGATTTGTCAAACGCTGGAGTAAGGAGTTTTCTGACCCATTTGTAATAAGGAATTTGTACACTTCACTTGTGCGTCCAATCCTTGAATATGGATACACTGCAACCGTGTTGAATCTGTACAAAAGCAATTTCTACTGTTTACGTCGGAACAACTGGACTCCTCAAACCATGCCATCTTACAAGGAAAGACTTTCACTTCTCAATTTGCCTACACTGAAACGTAGACGTACTATGCTGAATATCTGTTTTATGGTTGATGTTATTAATGGTAGATTTAAATCTGAGTTCCTTCTTAACAGTATCTCATTCAATATATCGTCAAGACCTATTCGTAATTTTGAACTGCTTCGCATTCGGCCCTTGGTTGCTTCGCTGCTTGATCTAGAGGCTCTCTTTTGTAGCGCTGGATCTCGCGCTCTAGATGATGTGTGTCAACCCTTATGGTGTTTTCTTTTCCGAAAAAAGTGCTTTGCCTTCATTTTATCTGTACAGAATGCGCATTTTTAAAATGTTGCCAGCAATATTTTGCCTGTTTTTTAGAAAAGAACCTAAAAAGTACATTTTCCGGGCAAAAAGCAAAACAGTGCGCATTTTGTACAAGAAAAGAAAACGCCATTACACTCCTGGGTGGGGGTTATTTATGCATGAGACGGTGGCAGCTTGACGGTTAAGCCCACATAAATTTGTCTATTCGGCAGAGGATAGTTATCCATTATAAAGCCATTGTGAAGCAATACGAATGGTAAGGAGATTACATTTCATTCAAATTTTCTGGGCTAAATTTGAGTCGACATATTCGGTGGCGGCGTCGACAATAATTAGTCGGCGAAGGAAAAAATCAACCGCATACTTGACTGCTACCCCCTTACATTCCATGTTGGGGTCACTAGTGTCTGTAATATGAAAGCCAGTCCACCAACTACACTTCTTGTGCCTACCTTACGAAGCACATTGTATCCATCACAATGGCGCAAGCTACAGGTGCCATTTAGCTTTGTCTCTTGAATCGTCGCGACCCTGATTTTCTTCCGATTCATAAAGTCTACAATCTCACTAATCTTACATCGGATGCACTTTATGGAACTTGTACAACAATATTGGGTGTCAGATGCTGCAGCGGAGTATATTCTTGTGTGGGAGATACTGATGTCGTTGGCACAGCATCCTGCCACGTAGTCAGTATGACTATAGTCTCGCACCGATTGTAAGCCGGAGCAGTTCCGGAAGTGCACCCATTACAAACACCGGTGACACCTCACCGAAACCGGACGGTGGTGTATCTGGTTTCGGCAGACTGCATAGTACCCTGGTTCGGAGTTTCTCTCTATCCCGGCTCGCACCAAAAGCATGCATAGCAGACTCCACGGGATACTCCTCTTCCAACACAAAAAGACGGACAAAACAACATGTACACTGGTGTGGCAGCCGCTGGGCGATTAGTGGAACACATCGGGTTAATCGGGTGTAAAGAACCAGCCGCATTGACACAGGTTCAAATCCACACGGGTGTGAAATTTTTAATTTTGTTTTAATTTTTTTTTACTTTTTTTATTAATTTTTCTATTCTTTTTTGCGATATTTCATTGTCAAAAATTTTAATTTTGATTTTAAATGGCAATTTCTAAGACTGATCTAAAATAACTTACCGGGATGCTCATAAAAATAAATGTTTGTGGAACTAATTCAATTTTTTTGCTTGTCCATCATATATCCCCCATGGGTGGTAACTTCACCATCAGAAAATTAAGTCGCCGAGTCGCGCCGCTGATTTCAGTCGCCGTCGACCTTTTTTTTTGCCAGTCTACGCCGCCGCCGAATACGTCGACTCAAATTTAGCCCCAAATTAATCAAAAGTATCAATATAAAGGTAGAATTACATACCATGCGTTCAATGCGTACTATGCGTCCGATGATTGAAGAGTTGAAATTTCTCTTTGAAATCAAAAGCTCGAATAGTCTGTTGCAAACAGAAAAAAAATCAACCCTTCCATCAACGCACGGATTGACGCATGGTGTGTAATTCAACCTTAAATCAGAAAAAATGTCATAGTTTTGCCAACATTTTGAATCTTCCACCCACAATCAATCTGATATACCAGTTTTGCAAAAATGTAGCTTAAAAAATTTTAACGAAATGTAAATTTGATTGTAAGATTGGTTGTACAACTAATCTCATTACCATTCGTATAACTTCAAATTGATTTTATAATGGATAATTGTGCACCTCCGAATGGACAAATTTATATCGGCATAGCCGTCATGCCGCTGCCGCCGGAGGCAAAAATTTAGTGTCAGCCGCTGCCGACAAAAATGGGTCGGCTTCATTCTCTGTTCACCATGTATGAAGAGATCCGCATGAACTCTTGCAACAAAATGAAATCCTTTTCAAGTGGTAACCTATCATTTCGAGTGAATAAAATAAAATAATTTCCCACACATGCTAGTTATTCAGATCTGTATCTTCCAATTCAATGTGTGCATATTTTAATACAATTAAAATATTTTTAATTAAAAACCCCTAATTAATTCTTCGTTATCCTAACCAAAAAAAAAAATAAATCCAGTGAAAAAAGTAATCCTGTCTATATTTAACACAGTTCAAACCCTTATGTTTTTATGCATAAAAATCAAACTACTTCGATTTATTTAAATTTTTGCTAATTAACATTTTATTTGTTTTTGTTTTCTGCAAAATTAATTCGATGTTGTCTAAATATTTTGTCCATACACATTTCGGAATTAGCATAAAAATAATGATTATCCTAATTTTTGATATAAATACCTAATGGTATAATGTTGGTTTTTCTTTTGTTTTTTATTGCTATTTATTGTTTGTTGTTTTTTTTTTCACATTCATTTAAAAATAAATAAAAAGCAAGAATAAAACATATACATAAATATACATATAAACTAATGTATAACTCATTTTTCACACAAAGAATGAGAAGAAAATACAAGGGAGTGAACGAAAGTGAAGTTAAATTAAGGAATACAACTAGAAGAAGAAATGCGGTTGCCAAGATGAATAAAAATAATTTTACCACCATACTCTATGGCTTAGTTTTATGGGAATGGAAAAAGACACTAACCAATGATAGATACATTGCAATACAATACAAAAAAAAAGAAAAACAGAATTTATGAAAATGTTTGGTAATATACCTTATGTGAATGTAATTTCTAATTAAACGTAAAGAAAGCCCAGTAAACAATCAGGGGCAGTAAACTCTCTCTCTCAAAAAGGAAGATAAATTCAATTTGCTTTAGTGTTTACTGCTGATTGGTTTTTCGCGGCCTTGTTTTCCGGAAATTGCAGGACAAAAATTCAGTTTTCATGTTCCCATACAAATTCTTTCCGTAAATACACAAACTTCACTACACCCAAGAATTATCCAATTCTGGCACACAAACCAACAACGAAAACCCATCAACCAAAAGTTTTTTACACATAACAAAGGCGCGAATATGCAGTCTGCTGTATAACCATCTTGTATACTCCTTTACCAACAAATATGTAATTTGTTTAATGTGCCTGCAAGCTTCCAAAAAAAGTGGAGGATATCAAAGGCTTTCGTTGCTTCGTATTGTGTGGAATTATTCAACAAGGGGTTGGAATATGGTTGTTGTGGCGTTACACTAGTAGCTCACCTTGAACACTTCATCAAATTAAAAGAAGAAGAAAATTATAACTAAAACTGATTACAAAAAATGCCCTAAGAAATTTCTTTTAAGTTGGAAAGATAAACTTGCAACATGCCCTTCTCTTTCTTTCTGGATCTTGCTGTTGTATCTTCCTTCGTTCTGTGGAATCACAACAATTGCCCCTGCTAGACAAGAGCAAATTGTTGTCATCTTTTTGGAATAGTTTATAAAATTTTCTTAAAAATTAAAATTAATGAGAAAATTACTAATGAAATAATAATTTAAATAATTTCCGAATGAGAATTAGGATGCATCTTTACGCACGCGACGTTTACGTGGTTTAGTTGAAGTAGTTTCCTGGAAAGAGAAAAAAAAAACAAATAAAACATTAAAGGAAATTTTAAATAAAAAAGTTAATTAAATTAATATTTTTTTTACAATTTAAGCCTCTAATACCCTTAGATGGTCTTCATAAAAACAGGAAACTTTTAGTGAAACACATTTAAAGAAAATAAAATTATTAACAATAAAAAAGAGACATTACATCAGGTACTAAATTTTTCTCATATATATTTCTCCTAGTTTGTTCTCTTTTGTTGTTGTGATAAACCCCTGGCAATTTTATCAATTAGAATAAAAAATGGGTCATTAGAGTGTTAAGCCATAGGGGCACCACTCATCGTTAAAACATATCTGCAATATAGGACCGACTGCAGATTCTTTGCAAACGATTGATATTACTTCGAACATTGCACTCAGTATTACTTATCGGTGTCGATGTAAGAAGCTCTTCTTGTTCCATATATCCATACCAGAGGTCAAAATTTCACTTACTCACGATTTACTTGAAGTTTTGCATAGACAGTAGGACTAACATTCTTACAACACATGACAAATTTGGTTAACCCTAGCTTAGGCACCAATGTTTTTCTACATTATCAGCAAAATATTACATATGTAAATATTTTGTTTCTTTTGTTATTTTTAACTTCATAGTCGCTTTTTTATGTTTATTTTGCATTCTGATATTTGGTACAGAAAAAATATTGTTGTTTTTGAACATTATCTGTTCGACATTATTGAAATCGGCTCAGAGTTAGATATAGCTCTCATATATATCTTTCGGCCGATATACACCCATATTACCACAGACGCCAAAGTTTTGCTCCGATCTACGTGAAATTTTGCATAGGGAGTAGAATTAATATTCTTACTATGTATGCCAAATTTGGTTTAAATCGGTTCAGTTTTAGATATAGCTCCCATGTATATCTTTAGTCCGATTTATACACATACAACCACAGAGGCCAAATTTTACTCCGATTTATACAGGTATGACCACAGAAGCTTAAATTTTACTCCGATTTACGTGAAATTTTGCACAGGGTGTAGACTTAACATTCTTACTATACATGCCAAATTTGGTTTAAATCGGTTCAGTTTTAGATATAGCTCCCATGTATATCTTTAGTCCGATTTATACACATACAACCACAGAGGCCAAATTTTACTCCGATTTACATGAGAATGAAGTGGGGGAATATCATATGGAAAACGACGGTGAACTATCTGAATTAGACAGGTAGCAATTTTTGGTTAGTAAAAACGGATTTAAATTGGATAAAAATCCTCAATGGAGCGAAAACATGAAATTTTTCGTGAACCTTGTTTTAACGGCTCTAAACCAATTACAAAAAACAAATTGAGCGTTGTAGACACATTATCGGTGAACCTATAAATCGTTGACTATTTCTTTTATGCCTGATGAAGAAAATTAAAAACCGCTTGCTATATGTGCTACCATGGTGAGAAAAAAGGAAGCGTCCAGCCAAGTCGGATCAGATTTGGATATAGCTCCCATATATATGTATCGTCCGATTTGCACTTATATAGCCTCCAAAGCCAGAGTTTTGCCGTGATTTGCTTCATACTTTGCACGAGAGGTACGTTTGATGGTATCGTTATGAGTGCCAAATTTGGTTGAAATCGATGCAGATTTAGATATAGCTCCCATATATCTTTCGCCCGATTTACACTCATATGACCAAGGAGGCCAAAGTCATACTTCCAATCACGTAAAATTTTGTAGAAATTGAAGAATTATTCTAACTATGCATGTCAAATTTGGTCAAAATCGGTTCAGATTTAGATACAGCTCCCATGTATGTGTACGCCACATACTGTGTACTGTATTCTATTTTTGAATTTTGTTACCTTTGGTCATTTCCTTTTGAAAATATCGTGAGTCTCGTGAATTTGTTGTGAATCACGTGAATCGTGCGTGAACGTGAGTCTTTAAAAGTAGTTCGTGCGTGAGTACTGGTTTTCATTTCGTGAATGTGCGTGAGTGGGTTTGGCTACCGCACGTATCGTGCGTGAATAAATATTTTGCTTCGTGAATGTGCGTGAGCGTGAGTGAAATTTCAGTCACGCGCACACCTCTATCCTCCTACCTGAGGACAAGTGCTCGACAGTTATTGACACACACACCGATCTATGGAATATGTGAACTATACCTGTGCATGTGGCACAAAATTGTAACGCGTGAGTCACGCTGATGGCAACGGCATGAATGTGCGTCAGAGTGTTTAACCATGCAAAATGTCGTGATTGTGTATGAATTACGAATTTTGTGAAACCCACTCTGCTAGAAAAACTTCGTTAAAGTTGAGCCAATAAAACAAATTCCTTAATATAACGAAGATTTTCGTTATTATGAAATTTTTGTTAATCAACGAAGCTTTTCGTACTATTAACGAATATTTTTATTGTCTTAATAAAAATGTTTCGTTAATTTTAATTAATTTTTTGTTATGTGTATAAGAGTTTTAGACTCTTATTAGCTCTGACGCACTCACAAAAGTAAACTTCAACCGTAAACTACGTCTCAATGTTGAGTTACTAGAATGTCCTTCAATGGGTGATGACATTTTTGATCGTAAGTGTGAGTCTTTAAAAGTTTTTCGATATGGAGTACGGATTTTTTTCTCGTGAGTGGTCATGAGTCTTACCAAAAATATTGTAAGAGAGTGTGTGACTACAATTTTCCGTCATGACAGTGAGTAAAATATTACTCTAATGTGCAATGGAGACTATATTGGTGCTGTCCCATCTACTATCGACCATATTTAGATTTGTATGTATGTAATTTTTTTTGGCAGAAAAAGTTCTAGCGTGGAAATTTAACACTCTGGTAGAAATGGTAGAGATATCTCTTAAATATAGAATTTCACCTACCTCAGTCTCTTTTTCCTCTGAAGCTCCACCGTCAACATCCTCGGTGGAATCTTTGCCACTGTCTTCATCTTCGGGTTCAGCGGCACCTGCACCATCTTTAACATCTAAGTCAGACTTTTTCTTCTTTTTTGGACTAGATTTGGGTTCTTCTGATTTTTCATTCTTGCTCTCATTTGCGGCGGCTTCATCATCGGGTTGAATGGCATCTGTCTTCTTAGCATCAGCTGTAGTGTCCTGATTGGGCAACAGAGAACAGAATTACACGAACAAAAAAAAAAAAAGAACAAAAGCATTTTATGTTAATAAATATGTAGATACGGAATGAATTCTATGCAGATATTTTGCTACAACATTCTAGCTTAATTATTTACCTTCTTGCCGCCCCTCACAAAGCGATAAAAGGAGAATGCCAATGGT
This sequence comes from Haematobia irritans, assembly GCF_050003625.1. Classification (NCBI taxonomy): domain Eukaryota; kingdom Metazoa; phylum Arthropoda; class Insecta; order Diptera; family Muscidae; genus Haematobia; species Haematobia irritans. The sequence continues at coordinate 273,502,193 of NC_134397.1, read as the reverse complement.
GTTACCAACAACACTAGCGCAATACGCCATGACCATGGATTTTCTTTGCCATAGCTAATGATTTTATTCAAAAATGTATCCTACAGATAAATGGTGTGGGGGAAGAGAGAAAAGCAATACAAAAAAAATGCAACATTATTAAACAAACAAAAAATTTCTAGCAAATTTTAAACTACTAATAAATCAAAATCAAGTCTACACATTTAGCAATTTAATTTAAAGCCAACATGGAAGATGTTATCAATTTTGAGTGTTAACCTCTTCTTCGGTGGCCCGACGGTACAAGTAATATATATAACCTCCCACTGGTATGCTCACATATACGAAATACAAAGCCCACCATCCAGGCTTGTAGTTAATGTGACGCATAAAACGATGATACCACGTTTTCTTTTTTTTTTTTGTTATTTCAATGAAAATTATATTTCAAAAATATATAAAATATAGCTTTTATTTTGTTCCCATTTGTTTTTATGTGGACTATACTTACCGCTTCCTTGTCAATATATTTTCGTTTAAGATCAAAGGTTTTACCCGAATAATCAATGGCAACATCCAAATCATCGGTGATAATGAGATTATCGAATAAAATTTCATTTGACATAGACCACAACTCAATACCAATAGCAGACTGAAATTCACATATGGAAATATTCATTATAGGTTATTTTGTTACTATGGGTTTTGAAAAATAAATTCTTACAATTGGTGTCATTTTGAAAGGTTTGAGATCTTCAAAGAAATCTGGGTTGGGAATTTTACGAGCGGCCCATTTGCCTTTGTAGTTGGGATTATCAATCATGGGTGCACGCCATTTTCCTTTGTACTCTTTATTGGCAATCAAAGGTGCCTTCCATTTGCCACAACCGGAAACCTTTTCACATACTGGGTTATCAACCAAGGGAGCTTCCCATTCACCATCCATATCAACATCCCAATCATCGGGTTTAAGGGCGGAAGGATCTAAAAATAACAAAAAGTTTAGTAAACTGTTAATATCTGGGGAACACGATACAGGTCAATATAGGATGTCCTAAACAGTACCAAAGGCCTTTGTTAAAAAATAATAATAATTAAAAGAATTGGGACGAAAGAGTACTGTAAGAGTAATTTATTAGAATGCAGTTCTTTTTCTTTTTACGACGTGGTGAAGCATGAATGTCCATGATTATTTTATCAGCTGGAAGAAAATCTGGGCATTAGAGGTATAATCGACAAAATACGCATCCACTGGTCCACAGAGGAGCTATAGAACAGTTGAAATATTGGCTTACATCAACTTTCTCCGAATTAGGAGAAGAAAGTCCCATCGGCTGGAAGATGGTGGCAACCGTTTTATGTCACTGTCTGATGAGTACACAGAAAAAATGTCCGTAGTTAAACTAATGCTAAATTAAACTTATTTTTATTGGAACAAATTTGTAGTTAAATTTTATTATTTTTATCGAAATTTTCCACAGATTAATGAAATCGTACTTTATTTAAGTATGTCTCAGAAATTTTATGAACTAAACGTGAGTATAATGGTCAATGACCGTAAACATAAGTTCAATATGAACTAAAGCAAAAGAAGATTTTCGTACGATTCCCAAAAATACTAAGAATGAACTACTGTATGATTAAAAAGGTCATGATTTGGTGCCAATGATTTTCTCCTTTACTTTTAGTTTATTTTTTCTTCTATGAGATGATGTAATTTCGTGAACTGCAGTTAAAAGGTACAACATTAAAATTTCCTGGTTTTAACAACGCTATGTTGAAATCTCAAAATGTGGAGTAAAATTTAATTCATTCTTCCTATAAAACAGTTCACTTTTTTTCGGTGCGCCGACTAATATAATTGTAGAGTTTACTCCACCAAATTAAATCGAAGAAAACATGGGATAACTTAGCAAAAAGAAAATCAATGGTGTATTTATTATGCAAACCGAGCCTCATCACGGACAAATTCGCTTTATCCAGCGAATTTTTCTAAATTTTCTTCCGTTTCTAGAGGACGCCACGATGCCTATTTCACAGAACATCCGAAAATAATCATTTTTTAAACAGAACATCATAATCGCTAGTTAGATAAATTCACACAATTTCAAAATTTTCTGCTACATGAAGTATTTATCCCATCCTCGTATTTTAGACACATACCGGTTCGTATCTCTTCATTGGAAGTGGGGTCCAAGTCTATCAATAGTAACTGCCAGTTTAGTTAGCCTCTCCTAAAACTAAAGCCACGCTGTCTACCCACATACAACACAGACCCATTACGAATAGATATCAAAGGCAACTCGATAAAATAACTAAGAATGGTAAAACGTGTTTATAACAGAGAAATCCATATCAATATTTCAGGTTGGCAAAGAAAGGAAGAATTCCTATTGGGGACTTTTATAGAAATATGAAATTCTATAAATTTATTTACACCTAAACCTACCTGGAATCATTTCAGGTTCATCTTCTAACCAATCATCTGGCATAACGGCACTGGGATCTGGTATTTGTGGAGGAGCATCATCATCCCAATCTTCTGGTTTTTGGGCTGTGGGATCTGGAATCTAAAGCAAAGCAATTTTTAGAAAATATCCAAACATTTTTATTATAAAGTCCAAACCAACCTTTTCACGTTCATCCCAATCTTCTGGTTTTGTATCGTTGGGATCATCAATTTCTCGTGGAGGATTAACTGGGGGAGTGAATTCGCTCAATAAGGAGCCTTCGTTAACAATATTGTGATCTACCCTAATTTCGAAGGTATTATCGGGTCGCACGATAAGTGTATACAAATGAGGTAATTTGTCTTTGAATGGTTCTTCTAAGCGGTCTCTGAAAAATACAACAGGGGTTCAAAATGCGTCTACAATAAACCAACCTTGCAACTACAAACCAAAAAAAAAAAAATACTTACTTGGGTTTGCGACAATGCTTCTCCGTAATACTGCCATTAATGGGATTAACATGTCGGAAAATGAAATGCAGTTTAATATCATTGCCGCACTTGTCGGGACCAAACATAATGGTGTAGGGAGTTTTATCATTGAACTAGAAACAGGCAGGAAAATGAAATTAGACACCTTAGCCCAAACACAAATATGAAATATAAAATTGTACTAACCTTAGTCAAGTCATCTGTGGCTTTGTTGTCTGATAGTAATTTAATATATGAACCACCGCACTCTTGACCCTCCTACGAAAAAATGAACAGCAAATTGTAATAGGATTTAGTCGTACTGAAAGTGGGTCATTTACAAACAGAACAGAAATGCTTACCTGTAGCGTTACTTCGTATTGAACAATCAAGGGTTTGTCCTCCTTGAATGTGAAAGGTTTAAAGAGTTTCGAAGCAATGGCTGCATGTTTTGCTTTCGATTTTAACACCAAACCAATATCGTTCTTCCAAACGATACGTTGTGGGGCTTCCCAACTCCATACGCCATCATATTTCGCTATTTCTTCTGCTATATCATCCTTTTTTGCCTGAGATTTTACCCATAACTTTTGTGATTTTTCAATATCGTCGAAATGATCGACAAAATGGAATTGATTTGGATCGTATTTAGGACTTTCGTATACTAATTCTTCGCCATTGTCATCTGTGGCTAGGGCGGGCTCATCATCCTGCAAATATAAAAAAAAAACAAAAATGATTATATAATAATCTAATAAAATTAAACCAAAAAATTGGTGGTACAGACAAGAAAGAAGGATATAATTGATAATATAACACGAGGTAGAATAATTGCCTATCAACTTTGTATACCTAGATAAAATACGGATACTTCGATCATTTGACTTTTTGGTGTTCTTAGACCTTCGGCTTTTGCTACCATTGAAATTTCGACTTTCAACGTAGCGAGAAATATGAGAATTCGGAATAAAAAAAAAAAACAAAATGTATGAGAAGTTTGATTTGTCTCCAAATTTCATTGGTAGATTTTAGACACTATCAAAGGAGATGAATTTTTGAAATTAACCACCACTGAAAAAAAGCATGTCCGGTTCTAAAGATTTTGCTTTTACTTTAAAAATGTTATTATTGATTCCCAGCCAAAGAAGCGGAGAATACCAGTAAGGATACTTTTAAGACACAATTCTCTTCTAAATTTAGGTTTTGTGTACTTGCTTCTAGGAAGCAAATTTAATTTTTTTCGCTTTTTCAGCTTTTTTTCTTCATATGCTATCAAAAACCTTTAAAAATGAGATAACAACAACTTCCAAATTAAGACTCGACTTCCAGTAGAAATTATGCTGTGTTTCAAGTAAAAACGTCTTTAAAATAAAGTGTTGAAAAACATGTCCTATTTTTGAACTATTTTTAGCTTTGTACACTAAAAAAAATATTTACGTGATATTAAAGATTACGCAACCTAAATTTAAGGATGCGAAATTTACAAAATATTAAGGACAAATTTCTTTAAAATAATGAAATTTTACTTAAAATAAAGTTTATAATCTTGTATCAAAAATTTTTTTCATTAAATTTAGGAGAAAAATTTTGTAAATTTGCGTCCCTCCGTTAAAGTCGCATGTCTTTGTACTAAGGCTAATCTTCCCTAAAGTAAAGAAACACATTTTTGATTTAAAGAAATTGTCATTAAATTAACTGAAATATTGAAACTTTAGATTTAAGATAAAAACACTTCAAATATAGGCTAAGACTTATTTCAGGGATTTAGCATCTTTTGTTTAAAGTTTTTTTTGGAATTAAGAAAAATTTGTTTAATTTGAAGTATCCGTTATAATTTGGATTTTTAAACTGGCATTTGTTTGTACGTGAGTACCTTTATTAATAAACCGCGAAAAGAGAATGAAAATTTGATAAATGAGATCTGTATCCTAATTTTAATTTTATTGGTGCTAGATTTAAATCCAGATAGGTCGCTCAAAAATTCTTTATTTTAAAGAAGCCGCATCTTTGGCTCGGAATCAATACCAGAATTCTTAAGGGAAGGTCAAAATCTTTGCAAAAAGACAAAAAACTTAAAGACAATTTCATTAAATTTAAATAAGTTTTCTGAATTATTAAAGTCAAGTTGACCTTAGCCCACAATTTTTTTCTTTCACGTTATGATACGCATGTCTAAGTGAAATCACTTAATTATAAGGACAATGCGACTTCACTGAAAAGTTTATCGACTTCTGGACAAGGAAAAAACTTTATATTAGAGAATTGTTCCTTCTATGCCAAGCAAAATTTGCATTTGTATTTTAAAGACATGAAATCTTTGACCACACGACAATATTTTTTCAGTGTATGCTGCGATAGTTGTTTTTTTACAATAATTCTATTTTCGATTTTTGCATTCCGTATGAGAGACCTGAATTCTAAAGAACTTTTTATGCTAATTGTAGGGGCCTATGAAGACAAAATCTTTTAATCGCTATTTATCGGTATGGATATGTCACAAATGCGTACATAAAACAACCGGATGTTCCATTATTTCAGGATTAATTAGAACTGCCCGGTTCTATGTTTAGCTTAATGACAAGGAACCTGCTTTATTTAAGAAAGTCCAAACACCTTTTCAAATTAAATGTGAAACCACTTAGAGAAGGTTTGAAGCTAAAATTATTCATCATCAACGACTTTTAAATCGTTCAGCTAGTCAAACGATCGACTACGGATTTTTCAAAATTTACAAAAAGTTGAAACGGTACTGATTTCTTAGTATTATCCTTGTTATCGTCTTAGAAATTTTATGCAAATTTGTTAAAAACTGTCTCTTGGCACACAATAAATAATCAAGATATATGATTGGAAACTCAGTTTCAACCACGTGAGAAATTTGGAAATTCTGGTTTTCGACAAGGTCAACATAGAGGTGTTGAACTTAGATAAAGTGCGCCCAAACCCGACAACGGTTAAATTGATTACAACATAAAAACATAAATAGTGTTTCTGTATATCATTTTTTTTTATGAGAAAATAAATGAATTTTTCCCGGTTTGACCAAAACATAAATTCGAAAACCATATAAAGCCAAAACTGAGCCAGATATATACGGGAAAGTTCATTCGCCTGGTCGAAAACATGTAGTCTGCCAAATAAAATTGTATCTGGCGTTTTTTTTTAATGCTGAAATCATTAAGTTCTACAATCTTCCTTGTTCATAAAGCCCGAATAATAAGTTAAAAAAAAAATCATCTTCGATATCTTGCTGACATGAAAAGGTGCAAAATTTCATTAAACTCTTCCATTTGAAATTACAATATGTATTTAAAATTAAGGCCAATAGGCATATTTTCTGCTCCAAATTGGGAACAAAAATAAAATTGATTTTCTTTTTTTTCTCTATTGGAAAAAGCGTATACAGGCAAATATTTCATCATAGGATTCTTTAGTTTTATCTACTTTGCCCTTCGCCGCATAACAAATGTCACACTAATCGTATCAACAAGTAAAATAAAGACAGATACGAGGAGATTAATTAGATAAAGCTTAGGTGTTACTGCGTTTCCCCTCTTCTATTACGGCACTTAGAAACCAGGTAAAATAGATTTATTTAGCATATAGATTATATGTACACCAAGTGTGAAAGAATTTCTAGGGGTATATATGTAGTAGGAAAAGCAGGTGTTCAAGGTTTACATATTACCTTCCTACCTACGTAAAGAGGCCGAGTAAATTTTTCCGTTAGTATATCTGTAGTAGGATCAACAGGTGTTAAAGGTTTACCTACTACCTTTCTTCTTAAATAAAGAGGCCGAGTCAAATTTTCCACTGGTGCTAGCGTAGAACTGACCTACTTTTGTTTACGATTTAATCAAATATTCCGTCTTATCGCTATTAGGTAAGTGTACTACAAATATTTAGAATATTTAAGGGAAAGTGATTTTGTGATTTGTCTCGCCTTCATTGACAACGATAAGATGGCATAGAAACCAAACGTTTTCGTATTTGTTGGAATTAATTAAGATAGACATGCCGGCCGGCATTTTACATACCATTCAAATGGTTAGTTCTGTAATTTAATAAGTTAACTGATTTTCTCGGTATTTGTGTTTAATAAACGATAGGGGTAATGAACGCCCATAAATAGAAATATGAAAAATTTTAATTAGTTATATGCGGGTTCAAATGGAATGCTTTTATGTAAACTTGTTTTGTGTATGAAAATACATCAAATATATGAAAATAAAACTGACCACATCATATTTTTCATTCTAAATTTAATTACAGTATATTTTGTCGGGGGATTTTATGATGGTCTAAACCACAATTTTATTAATAAATAGATTGGTTGTAATCAATTACGTTTAAAAGTATTTATGATAATCTAAAATATAGCGAATTTATGAAAATAAATAGCGAGCGGCACACATTCATTGTTAAACAAATAGTTTTTACAAATATTGTCATCTATTTTAGTAATGAATTTTATGGAAAATCAATCATAACCCTGATGACAGACTAAATTAAAATAATGGAGTAGAGATAAGGTGGAGCAGAATGGGCTATGAAATATCATACACCAACTTGGCAATGCCAAGGACAATTGAGAAGCATCTTTAAAAGTTTATTTTTTAAAACACCAACATATGACTCTAATATGTGTGTATTGTGGAAACTGCCTCACATCTTAACTGAATAACAACTACTTTCTAACATTCGAAACGAACGCTTTTGTTAGATTGAAATGCCAAAAACAGCTGATTTTTCTTTAAAAATTCAGAATTATTGGAAATGGAAATTTGCAAAATCGATTTTCTATTTATTTATTCCATAAATTCGTAACACAGTCTCTAGGGAGTCTCGAGTCAAATCGGCTAATCGACATTTGGCTTTTAATAGTGACAAAGAAAAACAAATTGACCTTTAACGAAATATCGAATTTGAATAGAAAGGTTTGGTTAACAAGATCTTCTTCGGAAGTAACGAAACAACGAAAACAAATTAGAATCGAAAGTATTAGATGTATTTTAAGTCGGATTTTCGCAATGGTCGACTATTGCAAAATTCGAAAAAAGAGGCTTTTCGCTCTCATTTCTCGGTATTACGAATGTGGAATAAATAATTTGCAGTCCCCCCGATACCCCCTCAACACACACTGGATACGCCACATCAATACATTGATCCCATTTATAAAACTAAATCAGTAGGTCGTATCCAGGACTTTGTAAATTCAACCATAGCGATAGGCGGCAAGGGAGGCCTAGATTATGGATACGCCAACTTAAAATCTGTTCAAATTCATTGGCCAAATATCAGCTGAAATCTTTTGTTTTCCGAGAAACGAGGGGAATGTTGTTGAACTTGTTCGTAAAGGAAAAATGTTTCGCTTAGCTCCTTTCGCTATAGTTGTGTTTACACACGCTTTGAACAAAGGGATAATTTAAGAATACCTCCATTGTTATTTGTGTCAAATTGTGAACGTCTAAAACAAAACACACAAAACAATATCGTACTTAATATTAGAGTTTATATGATTTCCCCACCACTTCGCATTTTACACGTATGAAAATTCCTAAATATAAAACATCTGGCATCATAGTTTAAATGCACTTCGTACCGCAACAACAAAATGAGGTTATGTCACCCTTAACCCCCACAAAAAAGAATACCGAACATCATTCACTACACACCACAAACGCACAGACACCCCTCCTAACATACACTCACTGACTTAGTGGAAAAACGAAAAAGTTCAATGAACGTCACACTTCCACCAATTGAAATGAAAACGAATTAATTGATCTGAAAGGAATAAAAAAAAATTACGAACCATTCACTGTTATTGTGTTCTATAGCCTATTTTACTATGTCCATAGGGGAGGCAACAAAAAAAAATAAGGAACAAAATCAAAAACACTGACGTGTACTTGATAGAACACCATCCAATTAATGCATATAATGGCCATTACCAATCGAACCGGTGTGCTTCGAGAAAAAGTCTCATATGCAATGGGGTCACGAGATAAAAAAAATATTTTTTATTGTTCCACTACTTACCTGAACTGATTCTACAACTCCGTCATCAAAGTCTGTTTCCTCTCCGCTGACCGTATTTGTAAATTGTGGTCCAATTAACAGACACACAGCTAATAGAAGCGCTAATGATGAATGCGTTTTTCGCATTGTATTTGGAATTTGTTAACAGACTGGCGTCCCACTCCGACTAGACGTTCTAAAGGTGTGAAGTTTTCTTTCCACTGCAATTCAATTGTTTAAAATTTAATTTTCCACAACTTTCCTTTTCTTAATTGAATTGGTACTGTTTGCTGCTTGCTACCTACCGCTTTTATCAACTGTTTAGTGTTGGAAAAGTAACGAGTATTTGATTACAAGTACTCCTTACTGACTAATTTTTGAGTACTCGTTACTATTAAATGAGTAGTCAATATATTCAATACGATCCGAATAATCGTTTGAAAAATGCTAAAATTCAACATTTTTTCAAACATTTTTTTCATCCAATCATCGTTTGCAACGACGAAAGGTTCATTCAGTTGGAGCGCATTTAAGTTGAATATACGTATCAAATAAACAGTGATGCCAACTTCCGAAAGGCAAAACACCCAAACAATTTTCTAAAACCACACAAAAAATCCAGCCATTCAGTCTATTGAAAACCTTAAAGGTTGTATAAAAATTTTAAAAATCTCTTGGCAGAAAACTAAAATATATGAATACTATGTATGCTGACCGATGAAAAAGAAAGAAATTTTTTTTGACAATGTTCAACTTGTCTTTCAAAAAATCTTCAAAATTAATGAAATAGTCTTTGGATTTGTTGATTTTTTATCTTGACTATAAAGATAAGTACTAAGTTCGAATTTTGCCGGTAAGATCAAAAATAAATCAATAAAAAAAGTATACAATTAAAAGCCTGTATTGTAAATTTTAATATAACTTGATGGAGAATAGCCCAAATTAACTTTTTAGAAAGATTTTAATCTTTAAAATGGATTCACAAAGAAACGTAAAGAATTAGAAAATTAATTTTGATTATTTCGGGAAAAATAATCGCGAAAATAAAGTGATTTTCAACTCGAAAACCGAACATAGTACTCACCTTAAGGTGGTATTACGTTCGAGTTTAAGGTGGGTATTAAGTTCGAGTTTAGCCGCTAAAATTAAAAATAAATCAGTAAAAAGAGTATAAAATTATTCCTATTTGATGCACATTTTATTATAGTTTGATGGGTAATAGTCCAACGCAACTTTTCACAAGGGTTATATTGTTAAAAATCGTGAAAAATGGCGATTTTAGCTGCTAAATTCAAACTTAATACCCACATTAAACTCGAACATAATACCACCTTACGGTGAGTACTATGTTCGTATTTTTCACCAAAACATAAAATTAAAAGTAGGGCTGTTTTCTTTTAGAAATGGATGCAACATTTGTATGGGCTATCCAGAACATCGTTGCACTGGTGTTCTATCCAGAACATCTCACCAGTGCAAGTCGCGCCGATGTTGCCAGATTGTATTTTCAATAAGTTTGTATTCCTTAAAATGGATTATTAAAGAAAAGTAATCGTGAAAAAAATGACGATTTTAGCGGCTAAAGGTGGGTATTAAGTTCGACTTTTTTCACTAAAGTGAAAACTAAAACAGTAAAAAAAGGCCTAAAATTATACATATTTGTGGCAGATTTTATTATAACTTGATGGGGAATAGCCCAAAGCAAGTTTTCAAAATTTTGTATTCCTTAAAAAGTATTATTAGAGAAAAGTAATCGTGAAAAAATGGCGATTTTAGCGGCTAAACTCGAACTTAATACTCACCTTAAAGGTGGGTATTAAGATCGGGTTTAGCCGCTAAAAACGTCATTTTTTCACGATTACTTTTCTTTAATAATCCATTTTAAGGAATACAAACTTTGTGAAAATTTGCTCTGGGCTTTTCCCCATTAAGTTATAATAAAAGTTGCAACAAATATGTATAATTTCATGCATTTTTCTTACTGATTTAGTTTTCACTTTAGCGATTTTAGCGGCTAAACTCGAACTTAACACTCACCTTTAACCGCTAATTTTCACTAAAGTAAAAACTATATCAGTAAAAAAAGTCATAAAATTGTACACATTTGTTGCAGACTTCAATATAACTTGATGGGGAATATTCCAAAGCAAATTTTCACAAAGTTTGTATTCATTAAAATGGATTATTAAAGAAAAGTAGTCGTGAAAAAATGACGATTTTAGGGGCTAAACTCGAACATAATACCCACCTTAAAGGTGAGTACTATGTTCGGTTTTATCACCAAAACACCAAATTAAAAGTACAAATATATATATGAAAACGATTATATTTTGATCAAGTCTTGCCAAATAATAGATGGAAAAGATCCAAGGAATTGAATGCAAATAATTTTATATTTCTAAATTAATTAATTAAAAAAAAAAGTAACCGTGAAAACAAGCTGGTTTCCGGTTTGAAAACTGAAAATAGTATTTGTGACAAGCACCTTTGGAATAATTAATTTTTTAATTTCTATCTCCCTTACAAATTTGTGCTGTATGTGTTTTGGTAATATTTTCAATTGAGGATGATCATTCACAATGAGTACCCAATAAACACAAACGCTTGAAAAATGCAAAATTTCAAACATTTTTCAAACATTTTTTCAAAGAATTAGGGTAATATTCAAGTTGAGAAATTGTTGAGAAAATCACGTTTTCAACAAAAAAACAGACATTACCCTCAACAGTAAAATTCAACACATTAGTAATAATTAGTCAAGTGTTATCCTCAAATTGAAATACATCGCTACTCAATCATTTCTCAAATAATTTTCTTTGTTTTGAGCATTTTCCAACAAATACTTATACAATCCTGGATTTTTCGCACGAAAAAATAGGCAGGCATATTATTTCGCATAAACAAGTTAACATCCCTGGGTTTGAGACCCTTTTTACGGAGATAGATGAAGATATTCGTTTTTTCAGAAACGAACTTAGTACTAAGCATTAAAGGTGAGTACTATGTTCGATTTTTTCACCAAAATACTATATTAAAAGTACAAATATATTTATGAAGACGATTATATTTTGATCGAGTCTTGCTAAATAATGGATGGAAAAGATCCAAGGAATTGATTGCAAATAATTTTATATTTCTAAATTAGTTAATTAAAAAAAGTAACCGTGAAAACAAGCTAGTTTTCAGCTTGAAAATTGAACATAGTACTCAGCTTAAGGTGGGCATTAAGTTCGAGTTTAGCCGCTGATAACGCATTTTTCACGATTACTTTTCTTTAATAATCCATTTTAAGGAATACAAACTTTGTGAAAATTTGCTTTGGGCTTTTCCCCATTAAGTTATAATAAAAGTTGCAACAAATATGTATAATTTAATGCATTTTTCTTACTGATTTAGTTTTCACTTTAGCGATTTTAGCGGCTAAACTCGAACTTAATACTCACCTTTAGCCGCTAATTTTCACTAAAGTAAAAACTAAATCAGTAAAAAAAGTCATAAAATTGTACACATTTGTTGCAGATTTCATTATAACTTGATAGGGAATATTCCAAAGCAAATTTTCACAAAGTTTGTATTCATTAAAATGGATTATTAAAGAAAAGTAATCGTGAAAAAATGACGATTTTAGGGGCTAAACTTGAACATAATACCCACCTTAAAGGTAAGTACTTTGTTCGGTTTTTTCACCAAAACACCAAATTAAAAGTACAAATATATTTATGAAAACGATTATATTTTGATCAAGTCTTGCCAAATAATGGATGGAAAAGATCCAAGGAATTGATTGCAAATAATTTTATATTTCTAAATTAATTAATTAAAAAAAAAGTAACCGTGAAAACAAGCTGGTTTCCGGCTTGAAAAAAATGCAAAATTTCAAACATTTTTCAAGCATTTTTTCAAAGGATTAGGGTAATAGTCAAGTTGAGAAATTGTTGAGAAAATCACATTTTCAACAAAAAAAAAAAACAGACATTACCCTCAACAGTAAAATTCAACACATTAGTAATAATTAGTCAAGTGTTATCCTCAAATTGAAATACATCGCTACTCAATCATTTCTCAAATAATTTTCGATGCGAGTCAAATTAAAAATTAACATTGTTGCAAATACTTTTCAACCAAAATTTGTATAAATGATATACCTACGCACTTCTAATTGAAAGTCAAAGCCAAAATTCTATGAATTTTATATAATTTATACGCTTTCGTCAAAATAACATATATGATAATACACTACGCTACATAATACACTACAATAATAAACATATCAATAAATAAGAACAAAACAACAAAACTTTAACAGCCTGTTTCTCAATGTCGAACGAGCTCTATCGATCGACTAATGGTGTTTTCTTTTCTGAAAAAAGTGCTTTGCCGTCATTTTGTCTGTACAGAATGCGCATTTTTAAAATGTTACCAACAACCTAAAAAAATGCTATCATTTCAGCCGGCAGAAAAGAATTCAAAGAAGGAAACAGGGCAATCGCAGCACTCTCGTTTGTTGGCAGTGCTGAAAATGCCCGTAATTTGCCTCTATGCGTGGCACTATTTTCACAACAGAATTCAAAGCCTTTTCGCACTTTTGTCTGTTTTTTTTAGAAAAGAACCTAAAAAGTACATTTTCCGGGCAAAATGCAAAAAAGTGCGCATTTTTTACAAGAAAAGAAAACACCATAAAATACATAGAAACAGCTGATTTTTGGTTATAAATTCAGCTGTTTCCATTTCAGTCGATCGATAGAGCTCGTTCGACATACAGAAACAGGCTGTAAATATCTTAAACATTATTTCTAAAAACTTTTGCATAGATAATTCGATTTCTTTCCTGTTGGTGTCATAAAACTGCATTAAAATTAATTAATATGCGTGCAATTTGAAATTAGGAACGTGCTGGACCGCGTGTTCGAATAGATATCCAACAGAAGGAATTCACATAATATCCATTTTAAAGGCCGGTATGCACCTCTAGCGAAAAATTTCATTCCCATAAGAAATGCATTGCTATTTATGCTAACGAAATTTTCGGTAGCGTTCAATTTCGTAAGCTGGTACGCACCTGTAATGAAAATAACAGGGTTGTCAAAAGCATATTTTGGCAGCAAACATTTAATTTATTACAATCATTGTGTGCGTAAAAGTTTTGAAAGGTTTGTAAATAATAAACAATTTATTTGAGGAATATTTGGAACATATATTAACAATTTTTAAAAGCGATTAGCTGGTTGAAAATTTGTGTACACAGCCCTGTTTTTTTGTTGTAGACTTGAATAAATTTTTGCTACCGAAAATTTCGCTAGAGGTGCATACCGGCCTTAAACTGATAATAGGATGTAAATTAAACTGACGATGTCATGCACATTTTCATGCAGAAGCTAATGATATGGAATAATATAAAATTGTTAACAATTTGAATTGGTTCCACTTTGAAACTTTTTTTGTCGATAAGGCACTCATTTGTCATCGGTCAGCTTCTTAATGTTTGCAAGAATGTAGCATCCAAAGATTTTAGTTTTCTGTAAAGAGATTTTCATTCGTCTTCATTTTGGAATCTTCAATTATCAGGTAACAATTATCAGGTAACATAAAGTGACGCTAACCTTTTGTGAAAAAAATGGTTTATTATTTTTTATATTTGTAGGTATTGAAATTGTAAAAGGAGGACAAAATCGTTACGCAGCATGTTATTAAAAGTGAAAGGAACAAGAAGAAGAAAAGCATTACGTTTTAGTGCCTGTTCGTGGAATTTTCGTTCGCCTCGACACGAACGATTCGTCAAAAATCCCATATTGATATCCCGAAAACCAGAGTCTGTGCAATCCTAATTGTTTCGGCGTTCGATAGTAAATCATAAATAATGAGTTCATGACAAATTTCAGGATTTTCTAGCAAATGTATCTAAAGTTATTTTAGTTTCAAACTAGACGAACGATTCGTCTCGAGTCGATTTTGTGTTTCATGAACAGGCAGTTACAGTTGGTAATTTTACATGGAAATTGGAAATAGTGGAATAATAAACTAATATTTCAACGCCAGTCGATGTTGTTAATTCTTAATAAATATATTTAATATATTAATAAAACATGTCTTTTATTGAAGAAAAAATGCCTATATAAATAAATAAAACTGTATTTAAAAACGAAGGTAAGCAGTTCTAATTTTGAAGTAAAAGGTTTACCAGAAATATGTAAAATTTGTCCAAATGAATGAAAAAAGATCAATAAAATCATTCCATATATGAATTCAATTCAGTTAAAATTTTTCATTCTGTATGGTGGTACATAAATATAGGAAAATGTTAGTTAATATATGGAATGTATTCTACCTAATTTCTACGAAAATCATATCGCTCAAACAAATAAAAATATCTTTGGCGTTATACGAAGTTCAACTTTCTTCACAATGAGTTCATTTTAACTTATAGAAGTGGTCACTTTTTTCTGGGTGTAAGGACCTGTCTACGAAGGTATGTTAGGGTCTATTACAAAAACCAAATATTTAGGTAGCAAAACCCTGAATAATAATGACTGCTTTACAACATATAAAAACAAAATATACACCCAGAAAAAAGTGCCTTCGAAACTAAAGGAAAAAATTTTCATCAATATAGTTTATCCATTTTATTTCCATTAAGGTAAATTTTTGTGAAAAATAATAAAATTTACTCGTTTCAGTAAAAAAATCCTAAACTGTAAGCAGTTAGGAATAGTTCATTAACTAGAATAAGGCATGGAATTTTACTCATACTATTTTCTTCGCTGGGTATAAGAATTTACTACTGAAAAAGAAAATTTTATTCACCGATAACAAAGCATTCGTAAAAATAAACAAAAACCGAACTAAAACCAAGTTTCCTCAAAATTAGTAAAATTTCTTATAAAATGATAATTGCGACTTCCTTTATAATAGAAAGTTTTTCATACATACGAACAACACTTGGCATAGAAAAATATTTTAGTTCATTCGTACTAAGAAGTATGCAATCCTTTCAAAACTTAAGGAAACACACTTGTTAGAATATAAGAAATTTTCCTAAATTTCTATTGTCTACCTGTAATCGATACCTGTCATCGTAATCGATGTGTTTGCGCGTGGGTGTAATCGATATATTTGCGCGTCGGTTGTTTTTTTAGTTGGAATCGCGTTGTTTCGGAGAGATTGTTAAAAAATAATATGGTAAAATAATATAATAAATAACAAATAAAATATATAAAATATTTGTTATTTTAAATTAGTGAGAAAAATTTTCGTTTTTTTAAATAAATCTATCAATAGTGTATAAAGAAAGAAAACACCAGCAGAATAACAACCCTTTCATTTGTCTTCATTTTGGAATCTTCAATTATCAGGTAATATTCAGTGACGCTAACCTTTTGCAACAAAAATGTTTTTTGATTTTTTATATTTGTAGGTATTGAAATTGTAAAAGGAGGACAAAATCGTTAGGCAGCAACTTATTAAAAGTGAAAAGTACAAGAAGAAGAAAAAGTGCGTTTTACAGTTGATAATATCACACGGAAATTGGAAATAGTGGAATAATAAACTAATATTTCAAAGAGATTCGATGCTGTTGATTCTTAATAAACATATTCAATATATTAATAAAACATGTCTTTTATTGAAGATAAAATTGCTTATAGAAATAAATAAAATGGTATTTAAAAACGAAGGTAAGCAGTTCTAATTATGAAGTAAAAGTTTTACCACAAATGTGTAAGATTTGTCGAAATGAATGAAAAAATTTCAATAAAATCATTCCATATATGAATTCAAATTAGTTAAATTTTTTCATTCTGTAGTATAGTGGTATATAAATATAGGAAAATGTTAACTAATATATGGAATGCATTATTCCTAATTTCTACGAAAATCACATCGTTCAAACAAATAAAAATGTCTTTGGCGCTATACGAAGTTCAACTTTCTTCACAATGAGTTCATTTTAACTTAAAGAAGGGGTCACTTTTTTCTGGGTGTAGAACAAAAAATACATTTGAAATATTCGTGGACAAGCGGAGGTCTGTTAGGTGGAGATCCCCTTAGGTCTCTGTCCACCCGCCTATGTTATCACACTTAAATGTCATTGGATAACCCTTAATTGTGCTACCTCCACTCTAAACCTTTCGTGGAAATAAAATTAATCTAATTCATTTTAAAAATTATTATTAAGAAAATTGAAAAAGATCATTACTATTAAAGTCAACAAATTTTAATATATAAAAACAATCAATATTATCTATTGAATTTAAGTTTAAGAATTTTAGATTTTTGAGAAGTATTATTGATAATTAATATATTAATTCCATTAAGTCCATTATGTATTATATAGCAAATAATGATAAATTTTAAATAAATTACATTTTATGAAGGAAAATTAAGTTTTAAATATTTACATAAACAAGAAAGGAAAACAAAATATTAAAGTAACAGGTTGGCTGGTCTAACAAAGAAAAACAAATTTTTTTGTCAAAATTCGTTTTTATTATTCAACATAGTTCCCTTCAAGAGCGATACAACGATTATAACGACCTTCCAATTTTTTGATACCATTTTGCTAGTACTCCTTCGGTTTTGCCTCAAAATAGGCCTCAGTTTCGGCGATCAACACTTCATTGCAGCCAAATTTTTCCCCTGCGAGCATCCTTTTGAGGTCTGGGGCCAGATCTGGAGAATACGGTGGGTGGGGAAGCAATTCGAAGCCCAATTCATGAATTTTTGCCATCGTTCTCAATGAATTGTGGCAGGGTGCGTTGTCTTGGTGGAACAACACTTTTTTCTTCTTCATATGGGGCCGTTTTGCCGCGATTTCGACCTTCAAACGCTCCAATAACGCCATATAATAGTCAATGTTGATGGTTTTTCCTTTCTCAAGATAATCGATAAAAATTATTCCATGCGCATCCCAAAAAACAGAGGCCATTACTTTGCCAACGGACTTTTGAGTCTTTCCACGCTTCGGAGACGGTTCACCGATCGCTGTCCACTCAGGCGACTGTCGATTGGACTCAGGATCATCAACACGTTGTTGTTTTTGGTCAACAACGTGTTGATTGAATCATTTGGAGATCGCGCGGCACCCATTTTGCACAGAGCTTCCGCATATCCAAATATTGATTAATGATATGAACAACACGTTCCTTGGATATCTTTAAGGCCTCTGCTATCTCGATCAACTTCATTTTACGGTCATGAGCACCGTCCTCCGTGCTCATTTCACCACGCTTGAATTTTGCATACCAATCAATTATTGTTGATTTACCTGGGGCAGAGTCCGGAAACTCATTATCAAGCCAATTTTTTGCTTCCACCGTATTTTTCACCTTCAGAAAACAGTATTTTATCAAAACACGAAATTCCTTTTTTCCTCTTTTTCACAATAACAAAAGTTGCTTCACAAAAGACGCTCTATCTCACAAACTAATTGACTTACAGACTTCAAATTTTGACACGAATCATCATTGAAGGTTGGTACTATATAAAAGTACAAGCGACGCCATCTATGTGTCAGACCGGGGACTTATCAGCCAACCTGTTAATTTTAATGAATACGAGGGCGGTTCGGAATCTTCTTAGCCTATTAATGACAGAGAATAGTTAGTTTTTCAAAAATATTTTTTTTTTTTCAATATAATCTCCTGAAACTTCAATAGCAATTCTATCCCTTCAATAGCAATAAATAGTTTTCCTCAAGGTCTTCAAACTAGTGATTTACAACTGGAATTGTATCTTCATTTGAGGTAAAACGCTTGCCAGCAAGGAATATTTTTAGATTTGGGAACAAGTAAATGTCACTGGTAGGTAAATCAGGAGAATAAGGTCGGTGGTCAAGCAACTCGTATTTTAATTCGTTGATTTTAGCCGTTGTCATAACCTTACCAGCCGATTGAATTGTTTTTGCCTTCTTTGGGGCACTTCCTCTAGCTTCAGTCCATTGTTTGGATTGTTCTTTTGTCTCTGGAGTATAGTGGTGGATCCATGTCTCATCAACAGTTATGAAACGACGCTTAAAAAATGCGGCATCCATCTTGCAGAAAACTTTTTCATCTGTAGTTCTTCATGCAAAATAAAATGGACTCGATCATTTGAGATGCCCATGATATTAGCAATTTCACGCACTTTTATTCGTCGATCATTTAATGTACTTTGGCTACAATTTCTGTTGTTGTTGCTGTTTTTGGACGTCCACTACGTGGTTCATCTTCAATGCTTGTACGATCACGTTTAAATTCAGCAACCCAATTTTTTACTGTTGCATATGAAGGAGCACTTTCACCTAACACATTCACCATATCATTATGAATTTCCCCAATAAACACAAGGATGAGTATTTTTCACATGTAACACCATATCAATTTGACAGTAAATCCGATATTCAACATTAATTCAAATCGCCTTGCAAATTGCTTGCCTTCAACAAATTTTCTAATAGGTTTGAAGCATTAAAATGAAATTTAGTTTGAAAAGTTATTGCTAATATGTTGAGAAATTGTTTTTTGTTGAGAAAGCGATTTTCTCAACAATTTCCCAAATTGAAGTTTAAGGCAATTCTATGAAAAAATGTTTGAAAGCGTATTGAGTATAAGCATTTCTCCAATGCTTGTGTTTATTGGGTCTTGTCCCGATAAACCTTAGAAGCACAGAAGAAATCAAATCATCAAAT
The DNA here is from genome assembly GCF_050003625.1 of Haematobia irritans. Lineage (NCBI taxonomy): Eukaryota > Metazoa > Arthropoda > Insecta > Diptera > Muscidae > Haematobia > Haematobia irritans. The sequence goes on along the minus strand of NC_134397.1, from coordinate 273,482,613 downwards.
CGTGGTATGGTATATATCACCCGTACCCACTTAAATAAGGAATTAAATTAGCTTGGCTGTTATCCCTTTCGTTTATTGCTCAATGGACTACATATATAGAAGTGTTGAACAAATCGCTCGGAATTTATAAGCTGTACTTTCTTTATTTGATAAATAATATATATGTGTATATTAATATATTTAAACCTATTTAAATAAAATAACAGGTTGGCTGATAAGTCCCCGTATATTATTTTTATATAGTATCAACCTTCAAATGATTCGTGTCAAAATTTGACGTCTGTAAGTCAATTAGTTTGTGAGATAGAGCGTCTTTTGTGAAGCAACTTTTGTTATTGTGGAAAAATGGAATTTCGTGTTTTGACAAAATACTGTTTTCTGAAGGGAAAAAATACGGTGGAAGCAAAAACTTGGCTTGATAATGAGTTTCCGGACTCTGCCCCAGGGAAATCAACTATAATTGATTGGTATGCAAAATTCAAGCGTGGTGAAATGAGCACGGAGGACGGTGAACGCAGTGGACGCCCGAAAGAGGTGGTTACCGACGAAAACATCAAAAAAATACACAAAATGATTTTGAATGACCGTAAAATGAAGTTGATCGAGATAGCAGAGGCCTTAAAGATATCAAAGGAACGTGGTGGTCATATCATTCATCAATATTTGGATATGCGGAAGCTCTGTGCGAGCCCACATTTGACCAAAAACAACAACGTGTTGATGATTCTGAGCGGTGTTTACAGTTGTTAACTCGTAAACACCCGAGTTTTTCCGTCGATATGTGACAATGGATGAAACATGGCTCCATCACTACACTCCTGAGTCCAATCGACAGTCGGCTGAGTGGACAGCGACCGGTGAACCGTCTCCGAAGCGTGGAAAGACTCAAAAGTCCGTTGGAAAAGTAATGGCCTCTGTTTTTTGGGATGCGCATGGAATAATTTTTATCGATTATCTTGAGAACGGAAAAACCATAAACAGTGACTATTATATGGCATTATTGGAGCGTTTGAAGGTCGAAATCGCGGCAAAACGGCCCCATATGAAGAAGAAAAAAGTGTTGTTCCACCAAGACAACGCACCGTGCCACAAGTCATTGAGAACGATGGCAAAATTCATGAATTGGGCTTCGAATTGCTTCCCCACCCACCGTATTCTCCAGATCTGGCCCCCGGCGACTTTTTCTTGTTCTCAGACCTCAAAAGGATGCTCGCAGGGAAAAAATTTGGCTGCAATGAAGTGGTGATCGTCGAAACTGAGGCCTATTTTGAGGCAAAACCGAAGGAGTACTACCAAAATGGTATCAAAAAATTGGAAGGTCGTTATAATCGTTGTATCGCCCTTGAGGGGAACTATGTTGAATAATAAAAACGAATTTTGACAAAAAATGGGTTTTTCTTTTTTAGACCGGGGGCTTATCAGCCAACCTGTTATATTTTATGAGGAAAAAATTGTATTTTAATACGGTTTCCAATATTAATAAGGTTGAATAACACAACTGAATTGTGAAGGTAGCAGCAACCTATGCCATCGGTTTACACAACCAATAGCTTATGTTGTATTAGTTGTATTGATCGAATTATTTGGGAGTCATAACTGCCTTTTAATAGTTGCTGTAACTACCAAAAGGAGGTTGGCTATAAATTGGGTTGCAACAACCAATCTGTATTCTCTGTATAGGTACCAAGCCTGCGACAAACATTAGGGCCTCTAGAATACTTATCAAAAATTTAAACACTGTATGTATCCTAGTAAAAATTGAAGAAAACTCTATACACACAAAAAAATTTCACGAAATTTTTTCCAATTAAAATATTAATTGAGTTTTAAAAATATTCAATTAAAAATTTAATTGATTTAATAAATTTTTAATTGAAACAAAAAACAATCACAAAGATAATAGTATCAATTATTTTTTTAATTATACACATAAATTTAGTTAGGCGTGAACAGTTTTTTACTAGCATTTAACACCATTTTAAATGCATTTAAAACTTTTCGTGTTTTGTAGTTAATTTCATTTTTACCCTAATGTTAAGGCCGGTATTGAGTTGGCATTATCGTTCTAAATTGACCCTGTTTTGCCTTTTACTTTTCTTTAATAATTCATTTTAAAGAAAATAAACTTTTTCAATTTTTTATCAAAACTCGAACTTAATGCCCGCTTCCGAATGTCTATTCTCTTTACATGAGTATTCAAATTAAATAATATTTAGACTTAAGCATATCAAATTTTTGGCCTTATTATAAAACAGTTTTCCGGAACAACACACAAGCAGGTTCACAGAAATTGCTCTCTTTTGATGTGTTATGTTGATATCTTTCGTCAACCCTCCCGGTTTCCATATCTGTCGCTCTCTGAATAAAATATCACAACATATATATGTTTACTCGAAATTTGTAAATTTATATATGTTTACATTCACACATATTATTTTTATTAAACATTCATGCCCCACACATAATATATTCTAACGTATTAACATATGTGTCCCAAACATTTAGTGTTAGTTTAGGAACATTACATGTTTGCACTTAAATATATTGTGTTTAAAAATTGTGCCCGAAACACATTTTTTTTACATCGGAACATATGAAAAACATATTTTTCTAACAGTGCAATCTGTATTCTCTGTGGTTGATGTATATGGGGTCTATACCTCCAAAAATAGGCCGATATGGCTCATTTGGAATATCCGACTTATATTAATAACAATTACTTGTGCCAAGTTTTAATTGGATAACTTGTTCGTTCATAAGATAGCGTGATTTCAACAGACGGACGGACGAACGGACATCGCTAGATCGACTCAGAATTTCTCCACGACCCACAATTTATCTATACTTTATGAGGTTTGAGACTAATATTTTGATAAAAACAGAGAACAAAATAATTTTTGGTATTATAATGCCAGGAGCCACAGGATATTATATATCTACATAAAACTTCCCATTTCTACTAGGAATAGTAAAGCAAAATATATTTCAATTTAAAGTCAATGGCGTTATTATTTTTAAACTATTACAAAAACTTTCACCTTAGTACTGCCAAACATTTGAGCCATTTAAAGCTCATTTAAATATTTAGTCTGAATTAATCGACACTCTCTGCTATTGTGGATGAGGATAAATCAACGGAATAAAAGATTCTAAAACTGTTATCCTAATGCATATTTACATAGCTTCCACTCCGACACCCCCACCAGAACATCTAGCTTGTCATTGAAACGAGATGTGCAAGGATAATCATAAGGATGCTGTGAAAATTGATGGTGGCCCGGTGGTCGAAGAGATGGCCTGGTGCTGCATTTGTGGGGAATGCATGTCGATGATAATGTTGAACGATGTGATTGCTCAATTGAAATGTTTGCTTAAGCAAATACTAAAGACAAATAAAACTTAATAATAACCTGCCAGCCCGGCTGACTGCTCCCTTTCTATTGCTGGCAAGGCAACAGGCAAATGAATGGACTTGTTGAAAGTCATAGCCATACAAAATTTTCTCATGCAATTCTAATGGACAAACAGATGGACAAGGACGGCAAAAGACCATACAAATAGACAGGTATAGAAGGATATGCTATATAGTGTTTCGTTTGGTCATAATTTCACCAAACGAAGGCCTTTTCATGATACGGTAAGAATTTTGAAAATTTACCCATACTCAATAAAGGATACGCGATATTTCCTCCCAGACTTACATGTATGGAAGATTTTTCACATTGAAATGTTTATCCATTTATTGATAAAAAAGTGATGAATTTATATATATATATATATATATATATATATATATATATATATATATATATATATATATATATATATATATATATATATATATATATATATATATATATATATATATATATATATATATATATATATATATATATATATATATATATATATATATATATATATATATATATATATATATATAAATTGGAGAGGAGACATTCCCAATTAATTAGTGAATCTAATATAGAATTGTATAGGTCATGACGATGCATTGTATAATGAAGAATGTAACAATCAACGAATGAGGGAATGAATTACGAATATTATTTTTATTTTATCTTTTGGGATTGGGCAACCCTAGTGTTGCAATCTGCCAACTGACTGCTCTATCGTAAAGCTTGACATTTTCGAGGTCATACATACTAAGAACGTTTTGACATATCATCGCTATTTGAGTTGTTCACTGTTACTTAAAAAATTCACCTGGCCCGAAAAATGAAATTAAATAGTGAACAATTTTGTGCGATTATTATTTACAACTTTCGATGGAGATTTAGTGAACAAAAGTTGTACAGTTCTATATAGTTAGTTGTCTTTTATATTTCATAGAATCTTTCCAATATAGTTTCCAACTATAATAAAACTATAACACTTAGATAACACTTTCGGGAAAAAATATCTAAATATTATCAGTTGTTTCTATTATTTTTTGCCTTAATATTTTTCGTTATAATTTATTTTTGTTATAATTTAATGGCTCATAGTATTTCGCATTGTGATACAATATTATTTTCGGTAAGCAATGATTTTGAAAAGGTGATTTTCTGTAGTAAATTTAATTTTTATGGATGCGGTGCTGATGAACTCCCTATTGTGTGGCAATCGTACATCTATGGCTCGTACGGATAGAACTAATGGAGGTTCCAGAGACATAACCAAGAACTTAGTAAGTATTCTATCTAAACAAAGGAACGGGGTATCAATCTGTCACATTAACGCGCAGAGTTTAGAGAATAAGATAAACGAATTCAGATACATATTTGAGTACATCTATGGCTCGTACGGATAGAACTAATGGAGGTTCCAGAGACATAACCAAGAACTTAGTAAGTATTCTATCTAAACAAAGGAACGGGGTATCAATCTGTCACATTAACGCGCAGAGTTTAGAGAATAAGATAGACGAATTCAGATACATATTTGAGGATACGGGTACTGACATTATATGCGTCTCAGAGACCTGGTTAAGCTTATCCATTCTTAATGGATTGATAAATTTAAGGGGATATTCCGTGTTCTGATATGATAGGTAAAGCCGTGGAGGAGGTGTCGCAATATTTGTGAGGAATACCTTGAAGGCAAAGTTTCGTACGAAATCTACCCGCGATGAGAGAATAGAGTATGTATTTGTTGAACTTGTGTCTACTTCAAGGAAGATTTTAGTTGGATGTTGTTATCGACCCAATAATACGATAAGTATGGATCAGTTTCAGATTAAATTAGGATCCATTACATTGGGGTATGAAGACGTAATTATAACCGGTGATTTTAATTCGAATATTCTCGTCAATTCCACATTAACAGATAATATGTTGGCTATTGGTTTATATACACCTAATAATACGAATCCGACACATTTTTCTTCCTCTTCTAATACTCTTCTGGACTTGTTCTTTGTAAATAATTTGTCTGACGTCCTCCTATACGACCAGATTTCGGCTCCTTGTTTCTCGAAACACGACCTTATATTCCTGTCTTATAATCTTGAATTACAGTATCGATCGAATACACGTACCGTGATTTTCGTAATTTGAATTATATTGGACTGCAGGATATGTTTGGACAAATAGATTGGCATGACATGTATGGACTCATATCTGTTGACCAGCAATTCGATTTTTTGCGAAATGCTATATGTAACGCAACTGTGCCTATTAAGAGGATCAAAGTGAAATCAGGTACTAAACCATGGTTTAACGACACCATTAAGACTGCTATTAGGGAAAGGGATATTGCATACTCACGATGGAAGCGCTTTAGATTACCACATCTTCTAGAGGAGTATCGATCGGCGCGGAGAATAGCGAACAGAAATATCAATGCGGCGAAGACTGAATATTACTCTATGCGTTTCAATTCTGCTGTAGATTCCAGGGAAAAATGGAGAATTATACATGATATTGGCGTTGGGAAGTCTAGGTAATCGGGCGCTTATCAAGGTGATCCAAATGACTTGAACGAGATGATTACTAATATCCCTGCCCCTCCGACGGACACATCCTTCTATGACACGGATGACGGCATAGGAGGAAACTTATCTGAGAGGAACGATTTCGAGTTCAGGTGCATTACCCAAGATGAGGTCATAGAGAGTTTTTTTCATGGTTAAGTCGAATGCTATTTGCCTGGATGGAATGGACCCCAGGTTTATACGAATACTGCTCCCTCAACTTGTTCCTCTTTTCACCTACTTATTTAACACAATTCTGACCTCCAGTACTTATTCCACGATATGGAAACATGCAAAGATTATTCCGATACCAAAATCTAATTCAGAGTCACGACTCATTGTTATTTTGTGGTATGTTTCTAAAGTGTTCGAAAAGATTTTACATAAGCAGATATATGATTATCTTCTTCGCGGTAACTTGTTATCTGAAAGGCAGTCTGGTTTCCGCAGAGATCATAGTTGTGTGAGTGCACTGATCGATGTATCGGAGTCAATTAGGAGAAATATTGATGAGAACCATGTTAGTTTTCTTGTACTCTTAGATCACTTAAAGGCTTTCGATACTGTTGGTCACAAAATGTTATGTCTAAAACTTCAAAGATTTTTCAATTTCTCACCTACTGCTACCTCTCTCATAACTTCCTATCTTAACAATCGGTTACAGACGGTTTACATCAGAGATACTTTTTCATTGCCATTACCAGTTACGAAAGGGGTTCCACAGGGTTCTATAATTGGACCTCTATTATTTTGCATGTACGCAAATGGCCTCCCTCTAGAAATAGTCCATAGTCAGATACTTATGTATGCAGCCGACATACAAATCTTTTTAAGTAGTCCGGTAGGTGATACTAGTGAGTGTTTGGGGAAACTTAACGATGACCTTGATCGTGTGTTTCGATGGGCAACAGCAAATGGTCTGCTACTAAATCCACAAAGGTCTAAATGTTTGACTATACACAAGAATAGAAGGTTCTCTTTGTCCAATGCTGACATTATGTTGAATGGTAAAAAAATTTATGTAGTCACTAGTGCTAAGAATCTTGGGGTAGTATTCAATAGCACATTGAGTTGGTCAAGTCATGTAAACACAGCCGTTGGACAAACATATGCAAAACTACGTGCTTTATGGGTTACTCATTCCTACACACCAGTCAATATTCGACTTCTCCTTGCGAAAGTCTTTTTTTACCGGGTTTAATTTACGGATCTGAACTCTTCGCGAATTGTGACTCCGTGAGCAAAAATAGACTTAACGTGGCATTCAATAGTATAGTTCGTTCTGTGTATGGGTTATGCAGGACCGATCATGTTTCGCATGGCTTTAGTTTTAATACCCTGCTTAATGTCTAGTCGTTAGTATTTGTACACAAATTGATTTACAAACGGAAACCCAGCTATCTCTATGATAAAATTCGGTTTACCAGATCTGATAGAAATAGGAATATAATATCCTCTATAAGGACAAGTCTTGTATCCGAATGGCAATTCTTTATTGGCACAATACGTCTTTTAAGAAGAGTATTCAAAATTTTTTTCAAAATTAGAATATTTATCATTAAAAATTTGCTTGTAGATATAATATAGTATCACAATTTCAATTTCAATCATCAATAATATAATGCAATTGAATATTAGAAGTAATTTCTATATATATATATATATATATATATATATATATATATATATATATATATATATATATATATATATATATATATATATATATATATATATATATATATATATATATATATATATATATATATATATATATATATATATATATATATATATATATATATATATATATATATATATATATATATATATATATATATATATATATATATATATATATATATATATATATATATATATATATATATATATATATATATATATATATATATATTTTCTATTATTATTAATACAATTTTTATTTATTTTAATTTTAATTTATTTTCTTTTTATCTTTAAATTTAATTATTGTACTTATTATTAATCGGAGATGTTTTAACATTTATAATCCTGCATTGTAATTATAAGATTTTAATCTTGAAAATGAAATGAACATGCGCAGAGTCCTAAACACCCTTGTAAAGGATTTTGTAGTCAAAAAATAATGACAAACACTATTCAAAAAATAAATGCAAACACTATTAAATAAATTGTAAATATTAAATAAATTGTGTTTCCATTAAACCATCGTGGCAATCGCATTGTTTTCCCCTTCCCTACTTTTTCTGCTTTTGATGTAAAACCATTCGACGTTGTAGAACAGTTTTCATCGATGGTATGGTGAATTCAAACGAGGTCGTAGTTCACTACAAGACGAATGTTGTGAAAGTCGTCCAAAAACAGTTGTTGTTGAGAAAACCATCGATGCTGTGCACCTACTGATATTGCAAGATCGTCATGATCTATCGTGAAATTGAAACAACCTTAAGCATTAGTGGGACTTGCATACATTCAATATTGTCCATCGCTCATAAAAAAGGCTTGTGTCGATTGGTTGAAAGAAATGCCCCAAAAATACGATAGCGGTGTCTCGAAATACGTCTATGACATCGTGACAGATGACGAATTCTGGATTTACCCGTATAAGCCCGAACGTAAACAGCAGAGTAGGGATGTTTCAAGAAGAGCCAAATCTAACGAAAGTTTCTAGCACACAAAGCTTGTTTTATCGAAAAACTGGATATATCACAATCGTACCACTTGAACAACGCATAACAGCCTAGCAAAAAAATTTGGCAGTTGCTCTAAAGGAACAACTTTAAAAAATGTCCTCCCAAAGATGTTCATTATTTTTACATCAAAAGATTCTATTTTTTATAACTCTTTTTTTTTCGTTTTTTAATGGGAAACATTAACGTGTTTTTGTTTGAAATAGGTTAAAACAGAGCCTTATTACTATTAATAAAATTATATAAATTAGTTAAATTTTGTCGAAAAAAAATGCTAAATCCATTTTAGGAAAATTGCGAATTTTGGAAAATATTTGATGTCAACTGTTTCAGACAAGCGTTGGAATGCATTAAAAATCATAAAAAATTATAAAAAATATTTATTTGGCAAAATATCGCAAAGTTTTTAAATTTACATTCCAAAAACTTTATTCGGATTACACCTTAAGAAGTGGTGCAAATTCAGTGCAACTGAAGTTGAAATGGTGGACATCCGTCCTATGACAAGCCCATGTTAAATTAATCGCTTCTGCGCCAATTTTGCAACACCTCCGGATCCAAATAAAATTTTTTTGGTGACGCCTTTTTTTGCATGGAGTCAATTTTGTTTGCCAGTTGTTTAAAAAAAAAAACAAGTAAGGGAAGTCTAAAGTCGGTCGGGGCCGACTATATTATACCCTGCACCACTTTGTAGATCTAAATTTCCGACACCATATCACATCTGTCAAATATGTTGTGGGCTATATATAAATGTTTGTCCCAAATACATACATTTAAATATCACTCGATCTGGACAGAATGTAATAGACTTCTACAAAATCTATAGACTCAAAATTTAAGTCGGCTAATGCACAATGTTAGTAAAAAATATACACGTTTTTGTGAGCCTAAAATACCAGAATATTTACAATTTCAGGCAAATCAGATAAAAACTACGGTTTCTAGAAACCCAAGGAGTTAAATCGGGAGATCGTTCTTATGGGGGCTATACTAAAATATGGACCGATACTCACCGTTTTCGGCACACCTCTTTATGACCCGAAAATACCTTTTGATTTCCAATTTCAGGCAAATAGGATAAAAACTTCGGATTCTAGAAGCCTAATAAGTAAAATCGGGAAATCTGTCTATATGAGGGCTGTATCAAAATATGGACCGATACTCTCCATTTTCGGCACACCTCTTTATGGTCCTAAAATACCTCTAGATTTCCAATTTCAGACAAATAAAAACTACGGTTTCTAGAAGCCCAAGACCCCAAATCGGGAGGTCGTTTTATATGGGGACCATACCAAAACATGGACCGATACTCACAATGTTTAGCACACGTATTTGTGGTCCTACAATACCTCTAGACTTCCAATTTCAGGTAAATTGAATAAAAACTGCGGTTTCTATAAGCCCAAGCAGTAAAATCGCGAGATCGGTCTATATGGTGGCTATACCAAACTATGAACCGATACTCACAATTTTTGGCACACATATTTGTGGTCCTACAATACCTCTAGATTTCCAATTTCAGGTAAATTGAATAAAAACTGCGGTTTTTATAAGCCCAAGAAGTAAAATCGGGAGATCGGTCTATATGGGGGCTATACCAAAACATGGACCGATACTCACCATTTTTGGTACACCTCTTTGTGGTCATATAATACCTTTAGATTTCAAATTTCAGGCAAATTGGATAAAAACTACGATTTCTATAAGCCCAAGACCCCAAATCGGGAGGTCGGTTTATATGGGGACTATATCAAAACCTGGACCGATATAGCCCATCTTCAAACTTGACCTGTCTGCAGACAAAAGACGAGTTTGTGCAAATTTCAGCACGATTGCTTCATTATTGAAGACTGTAGCGTGATTACAACAGACAGACAGACGGACATCGTTATATCGTCTTAGAGTTTCTCCCTGATCAAGAATATATATACTTTATATAGTCGGAAATCGATATTTCGATGTGTTACAAACGGAATGACAAACTTATTATACCCCCGTCACCATTCTATGGTGGTGGGTATAAAAAATATGGGAAACGTTTAAATCTGAAGCAATTTTAAAGTTTATTTATGATTTATCGCTCGATATATGTGTATTAGAAGTTTAGGAAAATTAGAGTCATTTTTACAACTTTTCGACTAAGCGTGGCGATTTTACAAGGAAAATGTTGGTATTTTGAAAATTTTTGTCGAAATAAGAAAAACATATATATGGGAGCTATATCTTAATCTGAACCGATTTCAACTAAATTTGGCACGCATTGCAACAATGCTAATTCTACTCCCTGTGCAAAATTTCAACTAAATCGGAGTTAAAAATTGGCCTCTGTGGTCATATGAGTGTAAATCGGGCGAAAGCTATATATGGGAGCTATATCTAAATCTGAACCGATTTCAATAAAATTTGACACACTTGACTATAGTGCTAATTGTTCTTCTTGTGCAAAATTTTAAGCAAATTAGGGTAAAACTCTGGCTTCTGGGGCCATATAAGTCCATATCGGGCGAAATATATATATCCCTTTCCGACCTATAGCCGATCCACGTGATAGATTTTCCTAAATTTTTCAATTCTGTTATTTATGTGTACATAGAACATTTTAAATTATTAAGTTTGTTCAGTTTGATTCTGTATCCTGTTTTTTTCCGGTAAAATTCCGGACGTAAAAATATCAAAAAACACAAAATAATCACGAAGTTACTGTTTGCATACAATATTTAAAATGTTTTCTTATTGAAAACACTTGTTTGATGAAATATTCCACAATTTAAATAATTTTAATATATTTGCAAACTTACATCTTCCACTCATTTTTACAAATGCGCAAAGTACACTGCTGAAACTACAAAATTAATATGAAAAGCAAATATTTATAACGGTTCTTCACATTCTTAGACACCAGCATACACCATTATTTTTTGCCGCCTTTATCGCAGTACGTCATATATTAAAGAAATTATAGAGACTTAAACTTACCCGCACAATTGTGCGTACACGGTCGGAAAGGGATATGGGAGCTATATCTAAATCTGAACCGATTTCTTCCAAAATCAATAGGGATCTATTCTGAGCCAAAACACATACTTGTGCAAAATTTGGACTAAAACTGCGACCTAGACTTTGATTACAAAAATGTGTTCACGGACAGACGGACATGGCTATATCCACTCAGGAGCCCACCCTGAGCGTTTTTGCCAAAGACACCATGTGTCTATCTCGTCTCCTTCTGGGTGTTGCAAATATATGCACTAACTTATAATACCCTGTTCCACAGTGTGGAGCAGGGTATAAAAAACAAGTAAGGAAAGTCTAAAGTCGGGCGGGGCCGACTATATTATACCCTGCACCACTTTGTAGAACTAAATTTTCGATACCATATCACATCCGTCAAATGTTTTAGGTGCTATATATAAAGGTTTGTCCCAAATACATACATTTAAATATCACTCGATTTGGACAGAATTTGATAGACTTTTACAAAATCTATAGACTCAAAATTTAAGTTGGCTAATGCACTAGGGTGGAACACAATTTTAGTAAAAAAATATGGGAAACATTTAAATCTGAAGCAATTTTAAGGAAACTTCGCAAAAGTTTATTTATGATTTATCGCTCGATGTATATGTATTAGAAGTTTAGGAAAATTAGAGTCATTTTTACAACTTTTCGACTAAGCAGTGGCGATTTTACACGGAAAATGTTGGTATTTTGACAGTTTTCGTCGAAATCAGAAAAACATATATATGGGAGCTATATCTAAATCTGAATCGACTTCAACCAAATTTGGCACGCATAGCTACAATGCTAAATCTACTCCCTGTGCAAAATTTCTACCAAATTGGGCCAAAACTCTGGCTTTTATTATTAGTCCATATCGGGAGAAAGATATATATGGGAGCTATATCTAAATCTGAAACGATTTCAATAAAATTTTACACAATTGACTATACTAATAATTGTACTCCTAGTGCAAAATTTCAACCAAATTCGGCCAAAAATCTGGCTTCTGGGGCCATATAAGTCCACAACGGGCAAAAGATATATATGGGAACTATATCTAAATCTGAACCGATTTCAATCAAATTTTGCACACTTGACTATACGACTAAGTGTTATGTTTGTACAAAATTTCAAGCAAATCGGTATAAAACTCTGGCTGCTGGGTCCATAATAGTGCATATCGGGCGAAAGATATATATGGGAGCTATATCTAACTCTTAACCGATTTCTTCCAAAATCAATAGGGTTCTATTCTGACCCAAATTAGGAACATGTGCCAAATTTGAAGGCGATTGGACTTAAATTGCGACCTAGACTTTGATCACAAAAATGTGTTCACAGACGGACGGACGGACGGACATGGTTATATCGACTCAGGGACACACCCTGAGCACCATGTGTCTATCTCGTCTCCTTCTGGGTGTTACAAACATATGCACTAACTTATAATGCCCTGTTCCACAGTGTGGTGCAGGGTATAAAAAACAGGAGAACCAACCGCCAAAAACGGATCACCCTTCACCTCGGATTTGACGGGTCATACATACGTTAAGTCCTGACTTGCCACCGAATGGCTTATTTTTTTCAAGAAGTAAGGAAAATCAATCGCGAAACCACGACAATGCGAGCTCTCACACATCAGATTTGATTGGTTATCCGCCGTATAGTCCCGAATTGCCACCGAATGACTTCTTTTTATCCCCATATGTAGGGAGCCACCGTGGTGCAATGGTTAGCATGCCCGCCTTGCATACACAAGGTCGTGGGTTCGATTCCTGCTACGACCGAACACCAAAAAGTTTTTCAGCGGTGGATTATCCCACCTCAGTAATGCTGGTGACATTTCTGAGGGTTTCAAAACTTCTCTAATTGGTTTCACTGCAATGTGGAACGCCGTTCGGACTCGGCTATAAAAAGGAGGTCCCTTTTCATTGAGCTTAGCATGGAATCGGGCAGCACTCAGTGATAAGAGAGAAGTTCACCACTGTGGTATCACAATGGACTGAATAGTCTAAGTGAGCCTGACACATCGGGCTGCCACATAACCTAACCTAACCTATCCCCATATGTAAAAATAAAGTAAAAGGTCAACGTTGATGCGTTCAGATTACATGTTATGCACTGAAAAAATATTGTCCTAAGATCAAAAATTTTATGCACTTAAAATACGAATGTGAATTTTGCTTAGCATAGAAAACGCATTTCTCTGATATAAATTTTTTTCTGTGTCCTAAAGACGATAAATTTTTCGATTTGTCCTTATAATTAAGTGATTCGACTTAAAAATGGGTATCTTAAAATGAAGGAAGAAGAAATTTGTTGTCTTTTTGCATCTTGTCAACAAAGCAAAAAATCGTTTAAATATAAGCGAATTTTTTACCATTTTATTTTAAAGACGACTTTTACATGGAACTTGTACATGAATTTGAACATTTAAGTTGCCGTTAATACGTTTTTAAAGGACTTCGATAGTAAATGAGGAAAATAAGAGTAAAAATTAAAATATGTTTCCTAGAAACAATTACGCAAAACATAAATTTAAAAGAGATTTCTGTCTTAAAAGTAATCTTACTTCAATTCTCCGCTTGGAGTCAATATCAAAATCACTAGTGTAAAGACAAAATCTTTTGAAACGGGCATGTTTTTCTTTTCAGTGTGGAGATACCTCAATCAGAGTGGCAAAAGTGCTTTGACAATTGGTTCGAACTCATGCAAAGGTGTATAGATTTTAATGAGGAATATTTTGAAAAATAATAAAGCAATTTTTGATGATTAAAATAAATATATTTGTTTTTGTTCTCTAACCCCAAAATATAAAAGACAACTCTCGTATGAGAGAGACATCAAAACTGTTGATGTAAAGGCCTTTCCTCGCTTGTGGTTGCCATTCTTCGCTTATGGTTTAATTCAAATTTTCCCCACACTCACCCACATATACGAGATAAAGTTCTATTGAGAGCCTAACAATGGCCATGGAAGATGGCTTACCGCACACTCATACACACACACACCAACACAGTCTCATCTTGCACACATGATGGTTTACCAAAGACCCATATTAAAGAGTTAGAAGAATGGACAATCAAATGTTTTCATTTAAAAACGAAACCTTTGCAATACACACAAAACGTCCATATTGAAGACTAACAAATAGAAAATCTCACACGACGAATACACACACACACAAATATATATTCCCTTGAAACCTGCAGGTGTTTGTGTTCGTTGAGGACATTTGTGTTTGACGACTTCAAATGCATCTTCAACACCAATACAATGGCACATACCATGTCCTTCGACAACTCATCAAGAGAAAGAGAGTAAATTGTTATACCCTTAATAGAGCTATTGATGTGGACAAATAGAAAACCTTGCCAATTGCTGATGTGTGATTGGAAGCTGGGGCTTATATAGTGGACACGACGACGACGACGACAATTAAACGAACAAACATTTAAAGTTCAATTGCAGGCATTTTCAATTATTATCTCGTATTGGCAAACGGACGGAAGTGCAATAGAGTGGCATAATTTTCAATTTCGAGCAGGTGATGATTGAGTGAATTAGGTTATTGAAATCCAAAAATGCAATATCAAGTTGCATTTTGTAGAAGGAATAATTTTCAGCCGATTTACTTGGATTTTGTTACACGAGGATTGTACACAAAAAATATATTCGACATTAACTCATACTGTATATTCACTAGCAACAGAAAAACAAGAGAAATGAGATGTGTTAGTGATGATGGTTTTGGGGGAAATTTATATTAAAAACAAGTATATACGGCCTTAAGTTCGGCCAGGCCGAATCTTATGAACCCTTCACCATGGATTGCGTAGAAACTTCTACGAAAGGCTGTCATCCACAATCGAATTACTTGGGTTGTGGTATTAACCCAACTTCTTAAAACTTCTTAACATCGTTTTCTAAATTGTGAGTTAGTCCATGGTCCACGTGGTATATATTAGACAAAAAAGTTATGTATAGGTAAGTCTACAAATAATTACGAATCGACATGGACTTTTGCACAGTACGTAGAGAGCCAGAATTGAAATATGGGGGTCGCTTATATGGTGGCTATATAGAATTATGAACTTGATATGGACCAATTTTTGTGTGATTGGGGATCGATTTATCTGAGGGCTATATATAACTATAGTCCGATATGGACCTAGTTAGGCATGGTTGTTAACGGCCATATACTAGCACGATGTACCAAATTTCAACTGACTCGGGTGAAATTTGCTCCTCCAAGAGGCTCCAAACCAAATCTCGGGATCGGTTTATATGGGGGCTATATATGATTATGGACTGATATGGACCACTTTTGACATGGTTGTTAAATATCATATACTACCACCACGTATCAAATTTCAACCAGATCGGATGAATTTTGCTTCTCCAAAAGACACCGGAGGTCAATCTGGGGACCGGTTTATATGGGGGCTATATATAATTATAGACTAATATGAACCAATTCCTGCATGGTTGGTGGATACCATATACTAACATCACGTACCAAATTTCAACCGAATCGGATAAATTTTGCTCTTCCAAGGGGCTCCGGAGGTCAAATCTGGGGATCGGTTTATATAGGGCCTATATATAATTCTTGACCGATCTCGACCAATTTTTGCATAGGTATTTGAGGCCATATATTAACACCACGTACCAAATTTCAACTGAATCAGATGAATTTTGGTCTTCCAAGGGGCTCCGGAGGTCAAATCTCGTGATCGGTTTATATGGGGGCTATATATAATTATGGACCGATGTGGACCAATTTTTGCATGGTCATTAGAGACCATATAATTACACCATATACCAAATTTCAGCTGGATCGGATGAAATTTGCTTCTCTTAGAGGCTCCGCAAGCCAAATCTGAGGATGGGTTTATATGGGGGTTATATAATTATGGACCGATGTGGACCAATTTTTGCATGGTTGTTAGAGACCATATACTAACACCATGTACCAAATTTCAACCGGATCGGATGAAATTTGCTTCACTTAGAGGATCGGCAAGCCAAATTTGGGGGTCCGTTTATATGGTGGCTATACGTAAAAGTGGACCGATATGGCCCATTTGCAATACCATCCGACCTACATCAATAACAACTACTTGTGCCAAGTTTCAAGTCGGTAGCTTGTTTCGTTCGGAAGTTAGCGTGATTTCAACAGACGGACGGACGGGCGGACATGCTCAGATCGACTCAGAATTTCACCACGACCCAGAATATATATACTTTATGGGGTCTTAGAGCAATATTTCGATGTGTTACAAACGGAACGACAAAGTTAATATACCCCCCATCCTCTAGTGGAGGGTATAACAAGTAAGTAAAGTCTAAAGTAGGGCGGGGCCGACTATATTATACCCTTCTCCATTATTTAGACCAAAATTTGTGCTACCATCTCAACTCCTTCAAATTTGTTGGCAGTTATTATCAACGTTTATATTCCCATATACAAATATTTATATCTAAAACGATTTGGAGACAATTTTTTGTACTTCTATGAGGGCGGTTCGGAAACTTCTTAGCCTATCAATGAAAGAGAATAGTAAGTTTTTCAAAAATATTTATTTTTATTTTTCTATATAATCTCCTGAAACTTCAATACACTTAGTCTAACGCTTTTCTAGCAATTCTATCCCTTGATTAAAATAGTTTTCTTTAAGGTCTTCACAATATTGGTTTACAACTGTAATTGCATCATCATTTGAGGTAAAACGCTTGCCACCAAGGATTTTTTTAGATTTGGGAACAAGTAAAAGTCACTGGGAGCTAAATCAGGAGAATAAGGTCGGTGGTCAAGTAACACGTACTTTAATTCGTTGATTTTAGCCATTGTTAAAACACTCTTGTGCGCTGGTGCGTTGTCTTGATGAAAAAAATTTTTTTTTGTGTTGTAAGCCAGGACGTTTTTCTCCAATTTGTATTGTACTTATTCAATGCTTGTACGAATTCAACGTAAATTCAGCAACCCAATTTTTTACTGTTGCATATGAAGGAGCACTTTCACCTAACACATTCACCATATCATTATGAATTTCTTGTCCCGATAAACCTTTTTTATGTAAATATTTAATGACAGCACCCATTTCTAATTTTTCCCATTTTCGTAAAAAAAATTGCGGATGCGTCTTTTTTGAACACCTGTTTCTATATGAAGGAGTTGCCAGATCGAAACAAAATTTAACATGTGTTCATAACAGAGATGGAAGTTTCCAAAACACGTAACTTTTTCTGTTTATACCGCGCTTTTTGTGCTAGGCTAAGAAGTTTCCGAACTGACCTCGTACAAAATCGCTAGAATTAAAAATTAAATCGGCTAACACCATAGGATGAAACACAATGTTAGTAAAAAAATATGGGAAAGATAAAGCTAGAGCAATTATGATGCAATTGTACAAAAGAGCATTTATGATTTATCGGCGATACATACAGTATGTCAAGAAAGTCTTTTGACATTGCCAACTATTTCAACTTCTAGAAATAATTGAAATATTAAATATTTTATTAAATTTTTAATTCTGTGTACGTATGTATACTTTGCAAAATACATAATAAAATATTTTTTTAAAATTTCATTATATTTAATTTTGGAACAAAACATCATTTTTATCCCATTGTCAAAACACTTTCTTGACAAACTGTATGTATTTGAGATATAGGACAATTTGAGTAATATTTACAATTTTTGCTACTCAGCAGTGGCGATTTTACAAGGATATTGGTTAAATCTCGCCAAGATATATTATTTGGGTGATATTTCAACAAGTGGAGCTTTATTTAAAATTCGACCATTCTGTGGAAAGTTTGGCATTGCAGTGTATAGGATATGACTACGACATGGGGAAATCATCACACACCCAGAAAAAAGTGACCCCTTCTTTAAGTTAAAATGAACTCATTGTGAAGAAAGTTGAACTTCGTATAGCGCCAAAGACATTTTTATTTGTTTGAACGATGTGATTTTCGTAGAAATTAGAAATAATGCTTTCCATATATTAGTTAACATTTTCCTATATTTATATACCACTATACTACAGAATGAAAAAATTTAACTAATTTGAATTCATATGTGGAATGATTTTATTGAAATTTTTTCATTCATTTCGACAAATCTTACACATTTGTGGTAAAACTTTTACTTCATAATTAGAACTGCTTACCTTCGTTTTTAAATACAATTTTATTTATTTCTATAAGCAATTTTATCTTCAATAAAAGACATGTTTTATTAATATATTGAATATATTTATTAAGAATCAACAGCATCGAATCTCTTTGAAATATTAGTTTATTATTCCACTATTTCCAATTT
The DNA here is from genome assembly GCF_050003625.1 of Haematobia irritans. Lineage (NCBI taxonomy): Eukaryota > Metazoa > Arthropoda > Insecta > Diptera > Muscidae > Haematobia > Haematobia irritans. The sequence goes on along the minus strand of NC_134397.1, from coordinate 273,463,622 downwards.
CCGTGTGATATTATCAACTGTAAAACGCACTTTTTCTTCTTCTTGTACTTTTCACTTTTAATAAGTTGCTGCCTAATGATTTTGTCCTCCTTTTACAATTTCAATACCTACAAATATAAAAAATCATAAAACATTTTTGTTGCAAAAGGTTAGCGTCACTGAATATTACCTGATAATTGAAGATTCCAAAGTGAAGACAAATGAAAGGGTTGTTATTCTGCTGGTGTTTTCTTTCTTTATACACTATCACGAACATTGATAGATTTATTTAAAAAAAAACGAAAATTTTTCTCACTAATTTAAAATAACAAATATTTTATATATTTTATTTGTTATTTATTATATTATTTTACCATATTATTTTTTAACAATCTCTCCGTATACCAAAACAACGCGATTCCAACTAAAAAAACAACCGACGCGCAAATATATCGATTACACCCACGCGCAAACACATCGATTACGATGGCAGGTATCGATTACAGGTAGACAATAGAAATTTAGGAAAATTTCCTATATTCTAAGAAGTGTGTTTCCTTAAGTTTTGAAAGGATTGCATACTTCTTAGTACGAATGAACTAAAATATTTTTCTATGCCAAGTGTTGTTCGTATGTATGAAAAACTTTCTATTATAAAGGAAGTCGCAATTATCATTTTATAAGAAATTTTACTAATTTTGAAGAAACTTGGTTTTAGTTCGGTTTTTGTTTATTTTTACGAATGCTTTGTTATCGGTGAATAAAATTTTCTTTTTCAGTAGTAAATTCTTATACCCAGCGAAGAAAATAGTATGAGTAAAATTCCATGCCTTATTCTAGTTAATGAACTATTCCTAACTGCTTACAGTTTAGGATTTTTTTACTGAAACGAGTAAATTTTATTATTTTTCACAAAAATTTACCTTAATGGAAATAAAATGGATAAACTATATTGATGAAAATTTTTTCCTTTAGTTTCGAAGGCACTTTTTTCTGGGTGCAGAATTTTGTGTAAAATGTGGGTATTTTGGCCATATTAGATCAAGATGACACACTTAAATAGCATATTAAATGTATTCTCTGTGGAGACTATCGAGTCAATTGGAGGAAACTCCCATTGAAAATGGGTCTAAAATATGAAACATTCTACCATATTTCCCCTACTCGAGCGTGCAAAAAATTATTAAAGCCATGGAAATCCTTTTAAAACGTTATAATTCCATGAACTAAAATAGAGTTAAATCGGCTTTAGGGTGAGTAAAGGGTGATACGGTCAAAATTTGGTCAATATAAACTTGACGTATTTCTTTCAATTTTGCATTTAAAAAACCTGAACGCCCCTCATTTTTAAGGTGTGTGTATGTAGAATGTTGCTCCTATTTTGAATTTGGAATTCACTCTTCAGTTGTCAAAATGCCGTCCAAGCAAGAAGAGCAGCGTATCAAAATTTTGCTAGCGCATCGCGAAAATCCGAGCTACTCGCACGCAAAGCTGGCAAAATCGCTAAAAGTTGCCAAATCAACCGTTACAAATGTAATTAAAGTGTTTGGGGAACGTTTGTCGACAGCCAGGAAGTCTGGATCGGGGGAAAATCGAAAACCGGAAGCCGCTGAGACGACAAAGAGAGTTGCCGGTAGTTTCAAGCGAAACCCTAACCTCTCCCTCCGAGATGCCGCAAATAAGCTGGGTGTATCGTCTACAACCGTGCATCGAGTCAAAAAACGAGCCGGACTATCGACTTACAGGAAGGTAGTGACTTCAAATCGCGATGATAAACAAAATACGACGGCCAAAGCGCGATCCCGGAGGCTGTACACGACGATGCTGACGAAGTTTGACTGCGTGGTAATGGACGACGAAACCTACGTGAAAGCCGACTACAAGCAGCTTCCGGGACAGGAGTTTTATACGGCAAAAAGAAGGGGAAAGGTAGCAGATATTTTCAAGCACATAAAACTGTCAAAGTTCGCAAAGAAATATCTGGTTTGGCAAGCCATCTGTACCTGTGGCTTGAAAAGCAGCATTTTCATAGCTTCCGGGAATGTCAACCAAGAAATTTACGTGAAAGAGTGTTTGAATAAACGTTTGCTGCCTTTCCTGAAGAAACACGGTTGTTCCCTACTGTTTTGGCCGGATTTGGCATCTTGCCATTACGGTAAAAAGGCCATGGAGTGGTACGCCGCCAACAACGTGCAGGTGGTTCCCAAGGACAAGAACCCTCCCAACACGCCAGAGCTTCGCCCAATTGAGAAATACTGGGCTATTGTCAAGCGGAACCTAAAGAAGACTAAAAAAACTGCTAAGGACGAGCAGCAGTTCAAGGCAAACTGGCTTTCTGCGGCGAAGCTGTACAAAATCTACACCTTGGCTGTACAAAATCTGATGGCAGGTGTCAAGCGTTAGGCCCGGCAATTCGGATTTGGAAAAGCGAAAGCCTAACTGAATATTTTTCCTGAATTTTATACTAATTGAACTTGAAAAATGAATTTAATTTGATTTTTTAAATAAACGATTTCACCGATTTACACGCGTTTTCCCTTGACCAAATTTTAACCGTATCACCCTTTACTAAGTTCGAGTTTAGCCGCTAAAGTGAAAACTAAATCAGCAAAAAGAGGCATAAAATTATACATATGTGTTGCAAATTTTATTATAACTTGATGGGGAATAGCCCAAAGAAAATTTCCACAAAGTTTGTATTCCTTAAAACGGATTATTAAATGAAAGTAATCGTGAAAAAAATTACGAATTTAGCGGCTAAATTCGAACTTAATACCCATCTTTAGTGAAATATTGGGTTCATTTTTTTTTGGGTGTATAAAAAAGTAGTTGGCTGAAAATTCTATTTAATATCCATATTAAACATAGACTAATATCGAGTAATTGACTCTTCAACAGTTTTCTATAGAGTAAGAAGTTGCATTAATTGGCATTGCCAGGTATTGTTGAATAACCTCCCGACTTGCCTTACTTGTTTCAATAGTTAATTTGTGATAGATGTAGATTGATGTGAAGTGTAATCTAAAGGGAACAAATACTAAAGGGCTACACATACACACATCGAGTTATATAGAACTCTATAGTTATATAACAATAATTGTGAACTTACTATCGATGTAGGTAACATAACACCAGAGAGGCAGTGACAGACATCAGCTGTGACATACTCGTAAGTGGCAAACTTCATTCTCGAATTGATTTTCGGTTTTTTTTGTTCGTGTCATTGTGATAAATACTTCATAGATTTAACTTCCGGAAATAAAGTTATTCTCATATTCATAGGAAACACGTCTTCACACACCCACATGCAAAATCACACACCAACACACCCATAAAGGAGTGTCAATGTGTATGCAGACATTTCAATTGACATTCGAAAGGGGGCCATCATTTATTTATTACACAATGTTACACTTTCCGGGAGCACAAATGGTTAAACGGACAGAAAGATAGACGGACGAACGGACGGATCAAGTGAGACAGGCATATATGTATAAGCACACATGACTTGTGTGCCACTGTTAAAGCGAATCTGTTTGTCTATCCAATTTGAAAACTTTCTTTTATCTGTTGAAGTGCATGTGTTCGTGCTGGTGTTAGTTCGAGTGAGTGTTGATGTTCAATTTACAAAGCTCTTGTCGGCGAGTACAAGCAACTGCAATTGCATCGGCAGCAGCAGTAGCAGCGGCAATGGCCGGAAGAAGAATGTTGTTCTTTTTAATCCTATTTGTCTCAGTAAGTGTTAGAGTGTGAGTGTGTGCCTGTGTTAGAGGAGAGTATGCTTAAGAATTATTTAAGCACACATTACAAAGTAAATACACGCTCGTACACCTCTTATCTTCACTAAGCTTGTCTAATGCAGCTATGAATAATAGTTTTATACATCTGATCTGTACTCTTTCGCAAAGGATGTCTGTATATAAGTTATGGGACCAACACCAAATGCTAACAAGCATTTACTCAATCCTGCTCCAAGGAAATACTGAAAAAGGCCACTATCAAAATAATATCGAAAATCGAGTGGAATTCATTATATTATTACAAATATGATACGAAATATCTCAGGCCGATAGCATCTAATTGCTTGTGCCCGTATAAATAAGTTCATTGTAATTTGTAATTATAATAAATTAAATAATAAATAAATAAATAATAATGATACGAAATAATTTATTTCTCTCTAATATGCTTAGCCGAAACGGCCTACACTTGGTACGTTTGGTAATGAAACTCATTGAAAAGAAAGTACTAAATTCTTTAAGAAATAAAAAGAAATGACAGCTGATATTGAACGCTCTCCAGATTTAATTCACACTAGCATGTCGTCGCCGAAGGACTTAAAAAAACATATTAAAAAAACACATTGAAGTCAATTAAGATCCATGTGCATACTTGCGTAAAGTAAACTGTTTTAATGAAAAATTAACTCGTTCCAAAATTGAACTAAATTTTTATTGCAGTCTTTTTGCGGTTTCCATAATGTGTTATGAAAATAACTACAATTTATTGATATTAGTGGATTTTTAATAACCATGTAAACATTTTTGTTTTCTGATAGGAGAAAGATCCAATTTCTCAAAAATCATTACCTATTAACCACAAGTTTTTAGAATTATTATACGATTTGTTTTAAATTATTTGAACGGTGATTGAAATTTATTTCCACGTTTAGTTCATGCAATTTTTGAAACAGACTGGGAAAAATTATTAAAAAAAAAACATAAGTTCATTTTAGCATACTCATTCTCTATTATGGGTTAATAAAAATTTTATAAAAAATACAAATTTAAGTTCGGCCAGGCCGAAGCTCATGTACCCTGCACCATGGATTGCGTAGAAACACTGCCATCCAAAATCGAATTAATTAAGCGTTACCGCATGCCGATGGCAAGGTATCTTAAAACCTCCTAACACCGTCTTCTAAATTGTATGTAAGCCATACGTGGTATATATTAAATCAAAAAGATCGATCAAATACGTATATAAATAATTCAGTTTGACAAAATTTTCTATAGACATGAAATTTTTACAAAATTTTCTATAGAAATAAAATTTTCTATAGAAATAAAATGTTCAAAAAATTTTATAGAAATAAAATTTTGACAAAATTTTCTACAGAAATAAAATTTTAACAAAATTCTCTATAGAAATAAAATTTTAATAAAATTTTCTATAGAAATAAAATTTAAAAAAAAAAAATCTATAGAAATAAAATTTTGACAAAATTTTCTATACAAATGGTAGATTTTTGGTAAATTATTTTTGGCTCGAGTGGCAACCATGATTATGAACCGAATAAAATTTTAACAAAATTTTCTATAGAAATAAAATTTTGACAAAATTTTCTATAGAAATAAAATTTTGAAAAAAATTTCTGTAGAAATAAAATTTTGGTAGATTATTTTTGGCTCGAGTGGCAACCATGATTATGAACCGATATGGACCACTTTTTGTGTGATTGGAGATCGGCTATATATAACTATAGACCGATATGGACCAATTTTGGTATGTTTGTTAGCGACCATATACTAACACCACGTTCCAAATTTGAAACGGATCGGATGAATTTTGCTCCTCCAAGAGGCTGCGGAGGTCAAATCTGGAGAATGGTTTATATGGGGGCTGTATATAATTATGGACCGATGTAGACCAATTTTTGCGTGGCCATTAAAGACCATATATCAACACCATGTACCAAATTTCAGCCGGATCGGATGACATTTGCTTCTCTTTGAGGCTCCGAAAGCCAAATCTGGGGATCGGTTTATATGGGGTCTATATATAATTATGGACCGATGTGGACCAATTTGTGCATGGTTGTTAGATACCATATATCAACACCATGTACCAAATTTCAGCAAGATCGGATGAAATTTACTTCTCTTTTAGGCTTCGCAAGCCAAATCTGGGAATCGGTTTATATGGGGTCTATATATAATTATGGACCGATGTGGGCCAATTTTTGCATGGTTGTTAGAGACCGTATACCAACACCACGTACCAAATTTCAGCCGGATCGGATGAAATATGCTTCTGTTAGAGGCTCCACAAACCAAATCTGGGGTCCCTTTATATGGGGGCTATACGTAAAAGTGGACCGATATGGCCCATTTGCAATACCATCCGACCTACATCAATAACAACTACTTGTGCCAAGTTTCAAGTCGATAGCTTATTTCGTTCGGAAGTTTGCGTGATTTCAACAGATGGACGGACATGCTTAGATCGACTAAGAATTTCACCACGACCCAGAATATATATACTTTATGGGGTCTTAGAGCAATATTTCGATGTGTTACAAACGGAATGACCATCCTATGGTGTAGGGTATAAAAACAGCAAAATTTCGTATGATACCAAAAACATTTTTGCGAAATTTTTCTGCTTTCTGCTTCAAAAGTGCATACAAAAATATTTTTTGAATCGATCAGGAAATTGATTATTCCTATTAATTTTTTAATTGAAATGACTTCAATCAATTAAAACCGTGATTGATTGTATCAATCAATTGGGCGTACAAAAAATAGTCGATTAAAAATTAATTGATTTGTTTTGAAAATTTCAATTAATTTTATTGATTTAATTAAAAATTTAATTGGTGTTGATTGAAAAACTAAATAAATTTCTTGAAATAAAAACGTAACTATTTTCAATTACTTTCTCATCTGATATTGTGTTGTTAGTTTGATTAAAAAATTGATTGTTTGAAATAAATTTTTATTTAAAAATTAAAAAAAGTCCATCACGTTTTCACCTTTACCTTTGTCTTCCGAGTTTGATTAAAAAGTTAATTGTATCAATTATTTTTTTAATTGAAAAATTTTCTTATAGTTCTCGATGCAACATTTGTATGAGCCATCTAGAACATAGTTGCACTGGTATTCTATCCAGGACTTCTCATCGGTGGAAATCGCATCGATGTTGTCAGATGGTTTTTGTGATAATGTTACTTTTTAACCATTCACAATAAGATTTTATTGGGATTAGTTAGTCGATTAACATGAAATTAAAAGTGGTAAAGTTACATAAATAATCACAGCAGTAAATATTTTTATACCCTCCACTTTTTCATTCCGTTTGTAACACATCGAAATATTGCTGTAAGACCCCATAAAGTATATATATTCTGGGTCGTGGTGAAATTCTGAGTCGATCTGAGCACGTCCGTCTGTCCGTCTGTTGAAATCACGCTAACATCCGAACGAAACAAGCTATCGACTTGAAACTTGGTACAATTAGTTGTTATTGATGTAGGTCGGATGGTATTGCAAATGGGTCATATCGGTCCACTTTTACGTATAGCCCCCATATAAACGGACCCCCAAATTTGGCTTGCCGATCCTCTAAGATAAGCAAATTTCATCCGATCCGGCTGAAATTTGGTACATGGTGTTGGTATATGGTCTCTACCAACCGTGCAAAAAGTGGTCCACATGGGTCCATAATTATATATAGCCCCCATATAAACCGATCCCCCGATTTGGTTGCGAAGCCTCTAAGAGAAGCAAATTTCATCGGATCTGGCTGAAATTTGGTACATGGTGTTAATATATGGTCTCAAACAACCATGCAAAAGTTGGTCCATATCGGTCCATAATTATATATAGCCCCCATATAAACCGATCACCAGATTTGACCTCCGGAGCCTCTAAGAGAAGCAAATTTCATGTGATCCGGCTGAAATTTGGTACATGGTGTTAATATATGGTCTCTAACAACCATGCAAAAATTGGTCCATATCGGTCCATAATTATATATAGCCCCCATATAAACCGATCGTCAGATTTGACCCCGGGTGCCTTTCGGAGAAGCAAAATTCATCCGATCTGGTTGAAATTTGGTACGTGGTGGTAGTATATGATATTTAACAACCATGCCAAAAGTGGTCCATATCAGTCCATAATCATATATAGCCCCCATATAAAACGATCCCGATATTTGGTTTTAGAGCCACTTGGAGGAGCAAATTTCATCCGAGTCAGTTTAAATTTGGTACATTGTGCTAGTATATGGCCGTTAACAATCATGCCTAACTAGGTCCATTTCGGTCTTTAGTTATATATAGCCCTCAGATAAATCGATCCCCAATCACACAAAAATTGATCCATATCAAGTTCATAATTGTATAAAGCCCACATATAAGCGACCCCCATATTTCAATTCTGGCTCTCTACGTACCGTGAAAAAGTCCATATCGATTCGTAATTATTTGTAGACTTACCTATACATACCTTACATACCTTTTTGTCTAATATATACCACGTAGAGACTAAAAATTTAGAAAACGATGTTAAGAAGTTTTAAGCTACCACAACTCAATTAATTCGATTGCGGATGACAGTTTTTCATAGACAATCCATGATGGAGGGTACATAAGATTCGGCCTGGCCAAACTTACGACCGTATATACTTGTTATTATTTGAGCACTTTATAGATTTCAAATGTAAAATTTCACTGGTTTCTTTGTGATTGTTCTTAATCAGCTGATGCCTGTGTTGCACATTTCTTGACGTATCCGGGATAAACGAGTACTCTGTTTTCTTTAAGCCCATCACGGCTTGGTTATCCAGTACTTAAAGAAAACAAACCTAATGTCTAATAAATTTTCTACTATTTCCTTCCTGGAGAAATGCACACTTTTTTTCCAGTGCATTTGATGTATTCGATCCATTTCCATTTTGGAGCAGCAAAAATTTTCCCACAAAGGCATTATACCTTCTTCAAAACCTAACTCATCATTCTGCTCTCGTCCCAATTCCGTTTGTGTATTTCTCATATGAAATATGTGGCATTGTCTCATTCATTTGTCTGGCCGATCTCTTTGTTTTTGTGTAAAAAAAGTTTATATCTACTCTGCTTCCTTTATCATCGTTGTCTGAATGTGAAAGTGTTTATGGCTAGAGTTTTTTTTCTATATGTGTGGAAATATCTGAGTCTAGGAGAATTTCTCGGTTTGATTGTGTATTAGTGTGTGTGTGTGTGTGTGTTAGAAAATTGGTTGTTGTATGGATATGTTCTATAGGTTGAATAAATGTAGCTTGCAATTTTGTTTGTGTGTGTGTATATGTGTGGGATTGCCACTTGTTATCTGAAACGGTAAACCAAAAAATATATTTTCCCATATTTTTGCTCAGACAACAAAATGGAACAAACAATCATACAAACAATTACAAAGAACTAGTGAGGAATGAAAGGGGGAGGGTGGAGGAAATACCATAAAAAATCTAGACAAAACCGAATAATAACAAAAAGTGTGGAAATATCACAACAATGCCAACAAATGTAGCAAAACAAAAGGACCAAGGGAGTTCTGGAAGAGGAGGAGGAGGATGAGGAGGGGTGGGATGAATAATACCAGAAAATTCAAGTTATTTTCTAGTCACGTAACTATTTAGCCCGGTAGTTATTTGACTTCCGTTTCCGGTTTACGAATACCCTCATGCAAGGGCAGTTGTTGTGCGAATACACGACTGCCCGAATTACCTCCCAACTCTCAAATATGAGTATTTGACGCCATTTATTTCTCTAATGTTGGCACACTGGCCTCCCTTCTGACAATTGGTGGAGGGCGCCTATAAATAACTCGATGACAAGTTGAACATTTGAATGAGTGAGCGACTAGCTAAGTGACTGAATGAATGACTGTCACACACAAAGTAGTCTTCCTGTATTTTTTCTTTCTGTCCTTTGACATACCCCCCAGGGATCAATCGTAGGAGAACGAAGCAAAGTCAAAAGAATAGTTTACGTGATTGTTATGTGATTTAGGAAATCTCTTCATATGGCTCTTATTAAATTTCAAAACAAATCCACGATGTTTCTTGGGAGTGTTTGGATGGAAAATCCATCCTCCTCGTGCTCGTTTCATTATTGATAACTTTTGATACTTGGGTTATTTTGAGGAGCACACGTGTCAACAAAACTTAAGATAATTGAGTATTTAATATCAATAAGGAGAATGTGGTGAACAGGACATTTTTCGGAAATTAGAGCTTGACTTCAGAGGTTATTGGATTCATTGGATGAACGAAAAAAGATTTTAAAATCATCGCTTTATTAGCTTCAAAAATAGGTCATTCCTTTAAGCTTGTATTTTTGCCAGATATGAGGAAGCAGAAATGATTCATAAACAAATGCTCAAGTTTGGCATATGAGCTATTTACGAAATATCGAACAGATCAAAATGACGTAAATCACTTTGGAGAACTGGGACATAACAGGTTGGCTGATAAGTCCCCGGTCTGACACATAGATGGCGTCGCTAATATTAAATGCATATTAGTTTTATATAGTACCAATCTTGAAATGATTCGTGTCAAAATTTGATGTCTGTAAGTAAATTAGTTCGTGAGATAGAACGTCTTTTGTGAAGCAATTTTTGTTACTGTGAAAAAAAAAATGGAAAAAAAGGAATTTCGTGTTTTGATAAAATACTGTTTTCTGAAGGGAAAAAATACGGTGGAAACAAAAACTTGGCTTGATAATGAGTTTCCGGACTCTGCCCCAGGTATATCAACAATAATTGATTGGTATGCAAAATTCAAGCGCGGTGAAATGAGCACGGAGGACGGTGAACGCAGTGGACGCCCGAAAGAGGTGGTTACCGACGAAAACATCAAAAAAATCCACAAAATGATTTTGAATGACCGTAAAATGAAGTTGATCGAGATAGCAGAGGCCTTAAAGATATCGAAGGAACGTGTTGGTCATATCATTCATCAATATTTGGATATGCGGAAGCTCTGTGCAAAATGGGTGCCGCGCGAGCTCACATTTGACCAAAAACAACAACGTGATTGATGATTCTGAACGGTGTTTGCAGCTGTTAACTCGTAATACACCCGAGTTTTTCCGTCGATATGTGCATGCACAGAAAAAACATGTTTGGACATGGTTGCCGCATCCATTTATTGCTTATTTAGAGTATGTAATTGTCGCGAAAACCATGTATTTTGTCTTTGTAAAAATAATTTTCGAGCGGAGAAAAATATATGTTGGCAATAAGCATTTAAATGGTTCTCAAATGCCGCAAACATGTTCTATTATTTAAATGATAGAATTTGAGACCATTATATGGTCAGGAAAATCATGTATCTGACCATTCATTTTTTTACTTTTTTGCAGAGAAAAAATATTTTTATAGTTTACGTATAGACATGTCTACAACCATTACATGGCCATAAAGACCATGTATTTTTTTTATAAAAACATTGAGCAGGTACACACGATTTTCATTTTGCGCGTCAGTCGTGTGTTGATTGTTTCTTGGAATGGACGGAGAATACGGAATTATTGTGTTTTGTGTTAATTTATTTATTCAGAAATGGCACGTGGTTTTATGTGAATACAAACAAGGAAAGTGTAATTGAAAAAAATATACCTGGTTTTTGTTCTGCATTTTGATATATGGTATAATTTATTTTTATTTGCAGTTACATGATGTCTGCGTTTGTACATTTGATGGTCACGAAGTAAATATGGAATGATTACTTATTGTTGAAATTGAACCAAACTAGAGTGTGTAAAAATATGTGATGTTTGCTTGCACGACATTATAAATACAAATAAACAATGAATTAGTTTATCAATAAATAAAAACAAATAAATAAAGTTGATTTTGTGTTTTCTTTTCTCAAGTGGCGTCCTTTTTTCGACGACGAAAAAAGTTTTTTCATAAAAATCAAAACATTTTAGGTTGTGACCATGTTCTTTTAACTAGAAGAAAAACATTTTTGACGAATAACATAACATTTTAGATCGTGACCATTGTCTTTTAATGGAAACAAAATTCTTTTTATCAATATAATAACATTTTAGATGAGGACAATTGTATTTTTCTTAGAACCATGTTCACTGAGCCAACATGGTTGCAGGTTAAAATGTTACATGGTCGCCGCAAAAATAGCTGCTATCATATTATTTTGCTCTTCGAATATGATTGTGGCAATCATGTTTCTTCTCTGCGTGTGACAATGGATGAAACATGGTTCCATCACTACACTCCTGAGTCCAATCGACAGTCGGCTGAGTGGACAGCGACCGGTGAACCGTCTCCGAAGCGTGGAAAGACTCAAATGTCCGCTGGCAAAGTTTTTTGGGCCTCTGTTTTTTGGGATGCGCATGGAATAATTTTTATCGATTATCCTGAGAAGGGAAAAACCATCAACAGTGACTATTATATGGCGTTATTGGAGCGTTTGAAGGTCGAAATCGCGGCAAAACGGCCCCATATGAAGAAAAAAAGTGTTGTTCCACCAAGACAACGCACGGTGCCACAAGTCATTGAGAACGATGGCAAAAATTCATGAATTGGGCTTCGAATTGCTTCCCCACCCACCGTATTCTCCAGATTTGGCCCCCAGCGACTTTTTCTTGTTCTCAGACCTAAAAAGGATGCTCGCATTGGCTGCAATGAAGTGGTGATCGCCGAAACCGAGGCCTATTTTGAGGCAAAAGCGAAGGAGTACTATCAAAATGGTATCAAAAAATTGGAAGGTTGTTATAATCGTTGTATCGCTCTTGAAGGGAACTATGTTGAATAATAAAAACGAATTTTGACAAAAAATGTGTTTTTCTTTGTTGGACCGGGGACTTATCAGCCAACCTGTTATATTTTAATTGACTTCTAATGAATCAAGGTTATCAAAGGCATTAGTATCTATCACTGCCCAGCAAAAAAAGAGCTTCAAAAAAATTAGTTTGGATCCCCAATTTGTGATCCGGAAGTAATGCAAACTTGGATCATCTGCAATGAATTTTACATGGACCTGTCATAGGACGGATGTACTTGGAATTTCATTTGGATGCAGAAATTTAAAAAACTAAAAAAACAAAAATTTTTTTTCTCCAATTTCAATTTTTATTTTTATCAGTATTTCTTGTTACACTATTATTTTCTTATTATCTATCGGGGGTTGAATTTGGGTCTGTTGGCATCATAACAGATCACCTTAGTACACACGCCATTGTGCATCAAAACGTCTATTGAAATGTTTGTGATATACATTGAATATGACACCACGACATTACATTCTAACTACTTTCTGAGATGTTCTTTATTATTATGAATAAAAAAATAAAGAAATCTGAAATTTTTTTATACAATATTTTTTTATTTTTTTTTTTATGTTATACATTGTTTTTATTTAGTTTCTTTTTTTTGGACATATATTTTCTATAAATATATTTTAAAAAATCAAAAAAAAAAAAATTAAAAATTATTGTAATTTGCAAAATCTTCTCAAAAGAACTTCCATGGAAGTGAAAAAATCAAACGGTACAGGTTCAAATCCCAGCGGGAATGACTTATTTTTATTTTGGTTCTATTATTTTTTAAATTTTTTATTGATATTCTATTTTTGCGAAATTTAAAACGGCCTAATTCCATACTTACTAAATCTTTTCCTAAAGGACTGCATTGGAAGTAGAAAAAAATTGATGGGGAATGTGCTTTAAAAAAATGTTTGTGGAACAACTTCCAATTTTTTTTTTGGTGGGTGGTCTTGTTAGTTTCACTGAGTCTAACATATATAATAATTTTTTATATAATACATTTTTTATTAAGTATTTTTTCGATGCCAAAATTAAAACTGTTATTACATAATATTATTTTCTTGATTGAAGACATTTCAATTAAAATATTAATTGCATCAATTAATTTTGTGATTGAATCAGAAAAAATTTTCTGAAAAACTTTTTGGTATTCGGTCGAAGCAGGGGTTGCATCCACGACCCTTTCTATGTAAAGTGGATATGCTAACCATTGCATCACGGTGTAAAATTTTAGGTCAATATTTTTGTCAGTATAGCTGCACGCAGAGAAACACGTTTCAAGGGCAATATGTTATGTTTGAGAATGGAGCATTTGTATAGCAAAAATGTTGTTTTTTCGGTACAAACATAAAGGGTGATACGGTCAAAATTTGGTCAAGGGAAAACGCGTGTAAATCGATGAAATTGTTTATTTAAAAAATCAAATAAAATTTCTTTTTCAAGTTCAATTAGTATAAAATTCAGGAAAAATATTCCGTTAGGCTTTCGCTTTTCCAAATCCGAATTTCCGGGCCTCACGCTTGATACCTGCCATCAGATTTTGTACAGCCACCTTGTCCACCTTCTTCGCCGCAGAAAGCCAGTTTGCCTTGAACTGCTGCTCGTCCTTAGCAGTTTTTTTGGTCTTCTTTAGGTTCCGCTTGACAATAGCCCAGTATTTCTCAATTGGGCGGAGCTCTGGCGTGTTGGGAGGGTTCTTGTCCTTGGGAACCACCTGCACGTTGTTGGCGGCGTAGCACTCCATGGCCTTTTTACCGTAATGGCAAGATGCTAAATCTGGCCAAAACAGTACGGAATAACCGTGTTTCTTCAAACACTCTTTCACGTAAATTTCTTGGTTGACAGTCCCGGAAGCTATGAAAATGCTGCTTTTCAAGCCACAGGTACATATGGCGTGCCAAACCAGATATTTCTTTGCGAATTTTGACAGTTTTATGTGCTTGGAAATATCTGCTACCTTTCCCCTTCCTTTTGCCGTATAAAACTCCTGTCCCGGAAGCTGCTTGTCGTCGGCTTTGACGTAGGTTTCGTCGTCCATTACCACGCAGTCAAACTTCGTCAGCATCGTCGTGTACAGCCTCCGGGATCGCGCTTTGGCCGTCGTATTTTGTTTATCATCGCGATTTGGAGTCACTACCTTCTTGTAAGTCGATAGTCCGGCTCGTTTTTAGGCTCGATGCACGGTTGTAGACGATACACACAGCTTATTTGCGGCATCTCGGGGAGAGAGGTTAGGGTTTCGCTTGAAATTACCGGCAACTTTCTTTGTCGTCTCAGCGGCTTCCGGTTTTCGATTTCCCCCCGATCCAGACTTCCTAGCTGTCGACAAACGTTCCCCAAACCCTTTAATTACATTTGTAACGGTTGATTTGGCAACTTTTAGCGATTTTGCCAGCTTTGCGTGCGAGTAGCTCGGATTTTCGCGATGCGCGAGCAAAATTTTGATACGCTGCTTTTCTTGCTTGGACGGCATTTTGACAACTGAAAAGTGAATTCCAAAGTCAAAATAGGAGCAGGTGTGTGTAGAATACACACACCTTAAAAATGAGGGGTGTTCAGGTTTTTTAAATGCAAAATTTAAAGAAATACGTCAAGTTTATATTGACCAAATTTTGACCGTATCACCCTTTACATGATCATATTATATACATCAAATGCATAATTTTGGGTAACATAACATGGTTGTGACAAACATGTTATATGTTCCCCGTCCAAAAATAACATTGTGCTCTTAAAACATGTTTGAGGTGATCATATTCCTTCTCATTTTGTGGTCGCAAGCTTCAGCGACCCAATCACAAATCACAAGCTTTGCGTGCGAGTAGCTCGGATTTTCGCGATGCGCGAGCAAAATTTTGATACGCTGCTTTTCTTGCTTGGACGGCATTTTGACAACTGAAAAGTGAATTCCAAAGTCAAAATAGGAGCAGGTGTGTGTAGAATACACACACCTTAAAAATGAGGGGTGTTCAGGTTTTTTAAATGCAAAATTTAAAGAAATACGTCAAGTTTATATTGACCAAATTTTGACCGTATCACCCTTTACATGATCATATTATATACATCAAATGCATAATTTTGGGTAACATAACATGGTTGTGACAAACATGTTATATGTTCCCCGTCCAAAAATAACATTGTGCTCTTAAAACATGTTTGAGGTGATCATATTCCTTCTCATTTTGTGGTCGCAAGCTTCAGCGACCCAATCACAAACCTGACACTATTGAGAAAAAATGGTAGGGATAGTAAGTTAACGACAGCCCAGAATAAATGAATGAACGGAACTCTATCAAAATTTACGGGAAGTACACTGAAAAAAAAATTGTAAGCAGAAAGATTTAATGACCTTAGAATACAAATGCCAAAGGTTTCTACTCGACAAAGATTTTCTCTTTGACCAAAACTTGATAAACTTTTCAAGATGATAATTTCTTCAGAAATTATGATCGAAGTCATTTAGATTTTATCTCAATGGAGCGAAGCGGGAATTCAAGTGGCCCTTCGAGATTTCATGTATGAAAGGAACCGGGGTTAAGTCAGAGGGTTAGGAACCAAAGACATAACATGACCAAATTTGATATTAAAAATTTCTTCTTTCAGGAACATTTTAAACCAATTTTTATTATATTCGGAATCAGATTTTATTTAGTTTCCCCCCCAAATACTGTCAACATAAATGGGTCGATGCAATTTGGGTCGAATTATTTTTTTTTTCGTAGAGGCGAGCCTCAAAATGATGGTACAGAAAAGTTCATATAGGTCCATGATTAACAATAGCCACCATATTGACCCAATGTCGAAGTTCCTTCTATTGTGTTCCCAGAATTCAAAGTTCTTAATCGAATTGATTGAATTATGAAATTATTTGAAATCCATGGTGTTTTGAGATTAAATCGCCACACTCGTTTAGGTAAATTGTACATTTTTTTTGTATTTCCCCACTTTTATATTCATGTCAAATACAATCATGCCGAACAAGATAATCCCTTTTTGATGGAATATTGCCCATATGTTTCTTAAATCACATTTGACTATTCAAGTGTTTTCCGACGATGTCTATTCTATTTGGTTTGTGGTGATATGACCATACAGACCCAGATGTTATGTCACATTTTTATAGTAACAATCACTCTGTATCCCTGTCTTGTGTATCGTCGTTCTCTTTGTCCATCTATGTGATTTCATTTTCAATTAAATCATGATTGATAAAGGCGGTCAATGTGTCATGACCAGTAACGATTTCCATAGTAGTACTGACAGAAAAGCAACGATGTCACACATTCTGAAACGACATACAAATATGGATGGATGGTCTAACGAATGATTGGAACAAAACAAAATAAAGTAGAAATAAACAAATTTTATATTTTATATGTCAACAACAATGGGACTGTGATAAGGGCAATAACTTGCAGAACAGCCTCAGCATCATCCTCCGCACTATACAAAATAAATGAAAATTCATGCATTTAGGAATGCCCAGGAAACTTTTTCGATCATCGATTCAGTGAGAGACAAAGTGTTCAACGACTGTGATGTCCCAAGGGTTTTGATAGTCTCAGTGTTACAAGACATTTCCACAAACTATCCTAGGGCCAAAGATAAATAAAGTGTCGCAAAGGGTATATGGGAGGACGTCCCAATGAAATAAAGCCCCAAAAACATAAATTAAATGAAGACCCAAATATTTATAACATATAGGGAACAAATACAAAGTATTTTGGGGTGTTATTTTATTGTTTAAGCTCGGACATAATGTTATTTCGGTGGTCAGAACATGGAACCTAGGAAAATGAGCTCCAAAACCAAAATCAAACAAGCGTACAAGTATGGGGCGACTTGAAAACGAAGCACAATACCAAAAAGGAAATTGGAATTAATTACAATATCGGGGTTTGTTTTTCATTTTGCAAACCGTCTCAGTAAAAAAAATTTAGATCAACGAATATCTTTTCGTGGAAACTGAGTTTTTTTTTTGGAAGAATAGTATTTTACTTTTTTGAGAAAAAAAAAAAAAAAAAACAAGTGAGGAAAGTCTAAAGTCGGGCGGGGCCGACTATGTTATACCCTGCACCACTTTGTACATCTAAATTTTCGATACCATATCACATCCGTTAAATGTGTTGGGGGCTATATATAAAGGTTTGTCCCAAATACATACATTTAAATATCACTCGATCTGGACAGAATTTGACATCTACAAATCTATAGACACAAAATTTAAGTCGGCTGATGCACTAGGGTGGAACACAATATTAGTAAAAAAATAAGTGAAACATTTAAATCTGAAGCAATTTTAAGAAAACTTCGCAAAAGTTTATTTATGATTTATCGCTCGATATATATGTATTAGAAGTTTAGGAAAATTAGAGTCATTTTTACAACTTTTCGACTAAGCAGTGGCGATTTTACAAGGAAAATGTTGGTATTTTGACCATTTTTGTCGAAATCAGAAAAACATATATATGGGAGCTATATCTAAATCTGAACCGATTTCAACCAAATTTAGCACGCATAGCTACAATGCTAATTCTACTCACTGTGCAAAATTTCAACTAAATCGGAGCAAAAAATTGGCCTCTGTGGTCATGTGAGTGTAAATCGGGCGAAAGCTATATATGGGAGCTATATCTAAATCTGAACCGATTTCTTCCAAAACCAATAGGGTTCAATTCTGAGCCAAAACCACGCTTGAATTTTGCATATCAATCAGTTATTGTTGATTTACCTGGGGCAGAGTCCGGAAACTCCTTATCAAGCCAAGTTTTTGCTTTCACCGTATTTTTTCCCTTCAGAAAACAGTATTTTATCAAAACACGAAATTCCTTTTTTCCATTGTTTTCACAATAACAAAAGTTGTTTCAGAAAAGACGCTCCATCTCACAAACTAATTGACTTAAAGACGTCAAATTTTGACACGATAGGTCCGTCAGTGGCAATTTGCACTAATTTCCCGTAGGGTATGTACCTCTTTAAAACACTGTTAAATATTTGTTGGGTATTCTCACATATGCATACCATTAGGGGGTATTATTGCTTTGATAGCATCTGTGTGTGTGAGTGAGTATGATGCAACATGATCTATTGACACCAACTAGTTTGATATGACTTAATTATACTATTGTTTCCCCTTGATAGAAGGAAATCTGGGGGAGAGAGAGCGAAAAGGAAACCATAGACCTCCACATAAAAAAAACCATCAGCAGGCTGTGAGTTAAAAATGAAAAATTGCATTGGCAAAATAGACCCATTTTGTTATCTATCACTAGCATCCCTCGCAGCAGTTGTCTGTCGATTATACAAGCTTGGTGAATAGCTTTGCTTTTTTGTTTTGGGTGAAAATAGAATTAAATTACTCTCTTGTGAACTTTACATCGGTAAACACACATCTATGGTTAGCTACCATCATCAATGGATATTGCACACACAAGTAAGGATGGGTTCATCGGAATTGCGGAATAAAAATGTAATTTAGGACCATAACTAAACTTAAAGGTTGAAGTTTATAAATATTAATAGGAATTGAATTTAGATTTCATTAGTCAGTTTTCATTGATGCTCATGAACTAGAATTTGGTATTGAACTTTTTGTTAACTGCTCATGATCAAGAAGTAAATCATAATAATCTCTTAACTATTGATCCACTTAAATGGTTGGGAGCTGTCGTGGTGCAATGATAACTATGACCCACATAAATATAGAGGAAATCTTTTTATGGGGCTTATTCCAAATTTCAGGAAATTCAAATGAAACTTGCGGTTTCTATGCCTTCGAAAAAAGTAAATGGAAAATTGAACTATATGGAACCTTGACATAGGTCAATAAAGACTAAAATTGACATGTACTGATCTGCATTTAAGTTAGCTACCGACTTCTCTCATGTTCTCATCAACGCATCATAAACTGGCTTTAGCCCCTTGTCGATTTGTCAGGTGAGAGCTAACTTCACAGCAGAAGCTGCGGCGGTGAGCTTCTCCGTACTAATCCTACTGATCAAGGAATTAAATCTAAACATAAGTAAGATTATTAAGAACAATGTCACATAGGCGTAAACATAGGTAAGTTACAGGTCACCATAAGCGCCCTATTGTACTGCGGAAGAAGGGGTATTGGGCGGCGATCCCAACGCTAAAATCTAACGATATGGCACAATTGACCTCAGCCAACGTAACCGATATGATCAACTGAACCCAGATCTAGATACTGATGTTGAAGTGGAGCTTTGTACTCTAAAACTTATAGTGGGTAGGGTGATTTCACATCAAAGAGAGGGCCAATGTGCAGAAGAGCGGTGGAATCTAAATGGGGTCTGAATCCAAAGGTGACGCACTGAATATATGAGAGCGTAATAACGCGTCGATAGTCTGGTGGACACCAATGGAGAGGAAGTATAAGGTTAGGTTAGGTTAAAGTGGCAGCCCGATTAAGATTCAGGCTCACTTAGACTATTCAGTCCATTGTGATACCACATTCATTCAAGTATAATATAGACATTTTACAACGGACATAACAGGTTGGTCCCCGGTCTGACACATAGATGGCGTCGCTAGTATTAAATGCATATTATTTTTATATAGTACCAACCTTCAAATGATTCGTGTCAAAATTTGACGTCTGTAAGTCAATTAGTTTGTGAGATAGAGCGTCTTTTGTGAAGCAACTTCTGTTATTGTGAAAAAAGGAATTTCGTGTTCTGAAGGGAAAAAATACGGTGGAAGCAAAAACTTGGCTTGATAATGAGCTTCCGGACTCTGCCCCAGAGAAATCAACAATAATTGATTGGTATGCAAAATTCAAGCGTGATGAAATGAGCACGGAGGAAGGTGAACGCAGTGGACGCCCGAAAGAGGTGGTTACCGACGAAAACATCAAAAAATCCACAAAATGATTTTAAATGACCGTAAAATGAAGTTGAACGAGATAGCAGAGGCCTTAAGATATCAAAGGAACGTGTTGGTCATATCATTCATCAATATTTGGATATGCGGAAGCTCTGTGCAAAATGGATGCCGCGCGAGCTCACATTTGACCAAAAACAACAACGTGTTGATGATTCTGAGCGGTGTTTGCAGCTGTTAACTCGTAATACACCCGAGTTTTTCCATCGATATGTAACAATGGATGAAACATGGCTCCATCACTACACTCCTGAGTCCAATCGATAGTCGGGTGAGTGGACAGCGACGGGTGAAGCGTCTCCGAATCGTGGAAAGACTCAAAAGTCCGCTGGCAAAGTAATGGCCTCTGTTTTTTTGGAATGCGCATGGAATAATTTTTATCGATTATCTTGAGAAGGGAAAACCATCAACAGTGACTATTTTATGGCGTTATTGGAGTGTTTGAAGGTCGAGATCACGGCAAAACGGCCCCATATGAAGAAGAAAAAAGTGTTGTTCCACCAAAACAACGCACCGTGCCACAAGTCATTGAGAACGATGGCAAAAATTCATGAATTAGGCTTCGAATTGCTTCCCCACCCACCGTATTCTCCAGATCTGGCCCCCAGAGACTTTTTCTTGTTCTCAGACCTCAAAAGGATGATCGCAGGGGAAAAAGTTGGCTGCAATGAAGAGGTGATCGCCGAAACTGAGGCCTATTTTGAGGCAAAACCGAAGGAGTACTAGCAAAATGGTATCAAAAAATTGGAAGGTCGTTATAAACGTTGTATCGCTCTTGAAGGGAACTATGTTGAATAATAAAAACGAATTTTGACAAAAAAAATGTGTGTCTTTGTTAGACCGGGGACTTATCAGCCAACCTGTTATTGTGTTGGCATAACTGGGGCATTGAGTGTCTAGTCAACCAGAGGCGATAATTGACTTAAGACCTATAGAGGTCAAACGTCAGGCGGCCATAGACATGGCGAACCATCAGAAGATAGACAGCGAGTGTAATGGCGGATACACCCATCATAAGCGTGTACCTGGACACAGCTGCCGAGTGTAACATTTTGACCTCAGTTAAATGATTCTGGAAGAATAGGAGCCCAGAACAGATACCAGAGGTCCTTAGATGGGTGAGAGGATGGTATTTGGCGTATATTTGGAGGATTCAGACACCGAGATTCTATTCCGATTACCAGACCACAGTACAATCATTCAGGCAGAAGTGCGTGACATAACGGAATGTATTAAATAGCTCGGAAACAACACGAGGCAACAAACCGTGACCACTTTCACAAATTTCCGGGGGGCAATGAAGACAACAGGAGACATTACGTTTAGATCGCGAAACGTACCAACAGGAACAAGAGGAAACGGAAATTCAGATGAAATGGCGATAAGAGCTAGGACCCATATGGAACATAGAGTGGGATGAATGTACACGTGAGATACATAAAGCTATATGGATCAATGCAACGATCGGTTGGATGACGAAAATAAAATAGTGTGACTCAGATGAGAAAAAGTCTGGAGAACTACTCAAGGAGAATAGGATGACAGTCAGCAAGGCCGTGGGAATAATGACCGGCCACCTAGAATTGAGAGCACATCTGTGCTGAATAGGAGCAGGAGAGGATAGTGCATGTAGGGCGTGATGTGAGGTTCATGAGAACTTGGAATACTAGATTTGTTACTGCCCTGTCTTTAGTAGGCAAATAGTTAACAATATCGCTGAATAGGTTATTCGGACCTGGCTCAGTGAACTTAGAGAACACAAAGTCTATAAAGGCAACGAGGGCCGAGTTAAATGATTGGACAAGGGAGACACATAAAACGATGTGGACCAATGTAAAGGAAGGACGACGAAAATACTATGAGGTGATCAAGAAAAAATCAAAAACAAGTTTGGAGAACTACTCAATAAGAGTAGGTCGACAGTCAGGAGGGCCGTGGGAATAATGGTCGTGCTCAGGGAATTTAGAGCATATCTCGAATAGGAGCAGCAGAGTATGGTGCATGTAGGGAGTGTTTAGAGTGTTAAAAAAAAAAACAAGTATATACGGCCGTAAGTTCGGCCAGACCGAATCTTATGTATCCTCCACCATGGATTGCATAGAAACTTGTACTAAAGACTGTCATCCACAATCGAATTACTTGGGTTGCGGTGCCCATGGCAAGGTATCTTAAAACTTCTTAGCACCGTTTTCTCAATTGTAAGATAGTCCATACGGGGTATATATTAAACAAAAAATGCCGATTAAATACGTATATAATTCCGTTTAACAAAATTTTCTATAGAAATAAAATATTGACAACATTTTCTATAGCAATAAAATTTTGACAAAATTTTCTATAGAAATATAATCTTGACAAAATTTTGTATTGTAATAAAATTTTTCTATAGAAATAAAATGTTGACAAAATTTTGTATAAAGGGTGGTTAAATTGTAAGGGCCGATGTTGAATGTGAACCACACCTAAACGCCTAGTTTTTTCCGAATTTTATTTGAAATTTCTCTATTTCAGACTTACTCAATTTGAACCATGAAGAGATACACAATCCAACAACGTGTTAAATGGTTCCAAGAAATGGCAACAGTGGATGATCAATTTTCGAAGAAAATCATCTTCAGTGATGAGGCACATTTTCACCTCAGTGGATTCGTCAATAAACAGAATTGCCGCATTTGCCAATGCACCCACAAAGAGTGACATCATCGGGCCGTATTTTTTTCCAAAATGAGGCCGGTCAGGCAGTTACTGTGAATGGTGTTCGCTATCGTGAGATGATAACGAACTTTTTATGGTCCGAATTGGAAGATATGGATGTGGACTATATGTGGTTTCAGCAGGACGGTGCCACTTGCCACACAGCTAACGAAACAATGGCTCTTTTGCGCAACAAATTCAATGGCCGTGTTATCTCACGTAATGGCGACGTCAATTGGCCGCCAAGGTCATGTGATTTGACACCGTTGGACTTTTTTCTTTGGGGTCGATAAGGCAGTGAAAAAATGAGAAAATTCGGCACATTAACGGCATAGAACCTCCATTATGCCTCAGCGTCATCGAAAATTTGGACCATCGGATGAAGGTGTGCCACCGAGGTCGCGGCGCCCATTTGGCCGATAGTTTGTTCCATACATAATTGAATAATACCAATATATCATAATAAAATAAAATTACAATAATTTCCTAAATAGTTTGTGTTTTATTCGAAATCAACATCGGCCCTTGAAATTTTAACCACCCTTTAGTAATAAAATTTTGACAAAATTTGCTATAGAAATAAAATTTTGTTAGATTATTTTTGGGGATCGGCTTTATATAACTATAGGTAGGTCAAATCTGGGAATCGGTTTAAATGGGGGTTATATATAATTAAGACCGGTACCAAATTTCAACCGGATCGGATGAATTTTGCCCTTCCAAGGGGCTCCGGAGGTCAAATCTGAGGATCGGTTTATATAGGGGCTACATATAATTATGGACCAATATGGACCAATTCCTGCATGGTTGTTAGATACCATATAGTAGCACCACGTACTAAATTTCAACCTAATCGGATGAATTCTGCTTAGCCATGAAGCTCCGGAGGTCAAATCTGGGGATCGGTTTATATGGGGTATGTAGCCCCCATATATTATAATTATAGACCGATGTGAACCAATTTTTGCATGGTTGTTATAGATTCTAACACCATGTACTAAATTTCAGCCGGATCGGATGAAATTTGCTTCTCTTAAAGGCTCCGCAACCCTATATATAGTTATGGACCTATCTGGACCAATTTTTCCGTAGTTGTTAGAGACAATATATTAACACCATGTACCAAATTACAGCCGGATCGGATGAAATTTGCTTCTCTTAGAGTCTCCGCAAGCCAAATTTGGGGATCGGTTTATATGGGAGCTATATATAATTGTGGACCGATTTGGACCAATTTTTGCATGGTTGTTAAAGACTATATAAAGGGTGATACGGTCAAAATTTGGTCAATATAAACTTGACGTATTTCTTTAAATTTTGCATTTAAAAAACCTGAACACCCCTCGTTTTGAAGGTGTGTGTGTGTGTGTGTAGAATGTTGCTCCTATTTTGATTTTGGAATTCACTCTTCAGTTGTCAAAATGCCGTCCAAGCAAGAAGAGCAGCGTATCAAAATTTTGCTCGCGCATCGCGAAAATCCGAGCTACTCGCACGCAAAGCTGGCAAAATCGCTAAAAGTTGCCAAATCAACCGTTACAAATGTAATTAAAGTGTTTGGGGAACGTTTGTCGACAGCCAGGAAGTCTGGATCGGGGGGAAATCGAAAATCGGAAGCCGCTGAGACGACAAAGAGAGTTGCCGGTAATTTCAAGCGAAACCCTAACCTCTCTCTCGAAGATGCCGCAAATAAGCTGGGTGTATCGTATACAACCGTGCATCGAGCCAAAAAACGAGCCGGACTATCGACTTACAAGAAGGTAGTGACTCCAAATCGCGATGATAAACAAAATACGACGGCCAAAGCGCGATCCCGGAGGCTGTACACGACAATGCTGACGAAGTTTGACTGCGTGGTAATGGACGACGAAACCTACAAGCAGCTTCCGGGACAGGAGTTTTATACGGCAAAAGGAAGGGGAAAGGTAGCAGATATTTTCAAGCACATAAAACTGTCAAAGTTCGCAAAGAAATATCTGGTTTGACAAGCCATCTGTACCTGTGGCTTGAAAAGCAGCATTTTCATAGCTTCCGGAACTGTAAACCAAGAAATTTACGTGAAAGAGTGTTTGAATAAACGTCTGCTGCCTTTCCTGAAGAAACACGGTTGTTCCGTACTGTTTTGGCCGGATTTGGCATCTTGCCATTACGGTAAAAAGGCCATGGAGTGGTACGCCGCCAACAACGTGCAGGTGGTTCCCAAGGACAAGAACCCTCCCAACACGCCAGAGCTCCGCCCAATTGAGAAATACTGGGCTATTGTCAAGCGGAACCTAAAGAAGACCAAAAAAACTGCTAAGGACGAGCAGCAGTTCAAGGCAAACTGGCTTTCTGCGGCGAAGAAGGTGGACAAGGTGGCTGTACAAAATCTGATGGCAGGTGTCAAGCGTGAGGCCCGGAAATTCGGATTTGGAAAAGCGAAAGCCTAACTGAATATTTTTCCTGAATTTTATACTAATTGAACTTGAAAAAGAAATTTACTTTGATTTTTTAAATAAGCGATTTCACCGATTTACACGCGTTTTCCCTTGACCAAATTTTGACCGTATCACCCTTTACTAGCACCATGTACTAAATTTCATCCGGATCGGATGAATTTTGCTCCTTCAAGAGGCTCCGCAACACTATTCATAAAATAAATGTATTATTGTACACACGAGTTTTTAGTAAAAGAAATATGATTTGGCTAAAGTTTTTTAGTTTGTCACTGTGATTGTGTGGAATGTTTTAGCACCCAGTAATGATGCGACATCTGTCAAATTTCAAACACTTTTCTTTTAAAGTTCAGGGCTCACTAATTTATTTATACCAACCGCTGTCCAGTAACAATATCAGATTTAACTCTTATGGTGGCCATATTTTCACATCGATCAATGTTATTATACTCTGACCACTTAATGTTGTAGGGTATAAATAATTGACAGTCATAGGGTCGAAATTTACTCACATAACTGACAGTATATCAGGCATGTCTCTCTGTGACAATATGCCATTTTACATAAAAACCATTAATGACATTAAATCGACTTCCATTTGCATCATGGTGAAATAGTGAACGATGCATGGATGGCATCACTCGATGTTTATTAATTGCAATTTACATTTGTGAAAGGTTTAACCATAATTGAATGACAATCCATGGCACAGAAAAAAAAGGAAGCCGATTTTTTATAGCCAATTCAGTCTATTCAAAGGATTTTAGATAGATTTTTAATAAAATTAAATTTTGTTCTAAGCAATTTAGAAAAATGCTACTTAACACTAACTTTTGCCATTGTCTCCTACAACATCCATAGCTTACTGCACTCAGAGAAAATATAATTTCTTACCGAATGAAATTGTATACAAGGGAAATATCCATTTCCCATGTTGTAAAGGTTTTTCTTCAATAGAAAATAAATCCAAAATATGACAAAAATTGATCTGAATATGTTTTTTTTTTGATCCCAAAGAAATTGTTTTAAGATAATGGGAATTTCATTCCAGACAAAAGAAAAATGTTCTTTCAGTGTATATGCCTCTGGAGAAAGATTTATCTTTGATATGGGTGGTTTGGGATATTGGGTGCAAAATGCTATTTTGACATGCAAATAGGTGTAATTTTATGGAAGTTTTATGCAATTCTGAGTGTCCATGTGTGTGTGTGTGTTCCTATACCAACACATATATGAATGAGGTTATCAGAATACTTACCACCTACATACAGATGTCTGTGTAAAAAGTGTACGAGTGGTTGCGAGTGCATTTATCGAAGTGTACATTTGTTCAGGGTGTAGAGATCATTTGTCTAAGTCTATTGGTTGGTTGGTCTGTTGAATTGGTCCAGACTTGCTTGGGTTTGATGCGATACGCTTTTGCTTTGCTTGTCATCAGTACTTCATGGTATCTATGTACTACCCTCGGGGGATATTCGAGAGCTAGAGCTAGTTGTGGTTTCTACCGATATGCTTTCATGGATAAGAGCCTTATGTGTGCCTTACGTCGATGTTGTTACTGCCACAGAACTACTGTTGTTGCATTGACTGCATTTGCATTGGTTTTTTTCGTTTGCGTTTTTTTTTTTTGGAGTGCAACCAAGTTGCAATTGTGGTGAGTCTGTGTTAATGTTGTTTCTCTATGGTTTAATGTATGTAAAGTTTTGTAATATTTCTGGTTTCTAGATTCCAATGCGGAGGGGTTTTCTTTTTTGAGAATTGAAGGCAAATAGAAAACTGTTTGTTCACAATGCTCGTATGGTAAACAGTGTTTTAATATGTCGGGGAATCACACCATGATGTTCCCCCAAAATATGTTGCCACGTAAGTGCAGGTTCAGTATCGTAGCTTCTACCATATGACGAGATGGGTACTTTAATTGGTTTCGATATCATTCAGATTTTTCCTATTGTAATCCTTCCGCGCCCAGAGAAAGATTGTGATCACCTCCTAGAGCAAATTGTTATTTTTCGACTGTGAACATGTTTGCGCAACCATGTTATTTTCTAGGACTTATGTATCTGATTTCGACAACCATTTTATGTGTGGTGGTTCCCCATCCAAAAAATGCTTTTCATTCCCGGTGCGCGATCTTACTACAGTGCGCCCATTTATGTCTTCTGGGATCCCATCAAACTTGCTATTTCCATATTTGTTTGATTATTAGCACCCAGACGATGCAACTCCTAACATATTTAGGGTAACTAAAGAGGTTTGCACAATTCCATTTGTAAATGCAGAGTACACGTGTACTTGCTACATGAGTACATCTATTTGAGAGAGTCGCAAAACTATTGGTACACATTTTGATGAACACCAAAAGCCACGAATAACTTCTTCTTGCTACTCTGATTTCGGGAGCCACCGTGGTGCAATGGTTAGCATGCCCGCCTTGCATACAAGGTCGTGGGTTCGATTCCTGCTACGACCGAACACCAACAAGTTTTTCAGCGGTGGATTATCCCACCTCAGTAATGCTGGTGACATTTCTGAGGGTTTCAAAGCTTCTCTAAGTGGTTTCACTGGAATGTGGAACGCCGTTCGGACTCGGCTATAAAAAGGAGGTCCCTTGTCATTGAGCTTAACATGGAATCGGGCAGCACTCAGTGATAAAAGAGGAGTTCACCAAAGTGGTATAACAATGGACTGAATAGTCTAAGTGAGCCTGATACATCGGGCTGCCACATAACCTAACCTAACCTACTCTGATGTCTTCACTACCAACCAACACATATTCCTCTTTCTCTCTTATTGAAGTGTACTCAGAGTGATCACGTCGAGTATGTTGCGAGAACAAAACTTCATAGAGTACTCCATGTACCACGTGCAGTTTCAGAAATACAAAAAAAGTTACTCTCCATAATATATGTTTTGGTTTTTTATAAAGAACGGCAAACGTTAAGGTAAGTGTGTGACATACATAAATATATGAAATATGTGATGTACATACATATCTATGATTCATAATAATGGAAAGTTTTGCTTCGCACATAACTGAGAAATACTTGTGGTACCACGTGAAGTGAAGAGAATCCATGTTGTACTTTTTCTCAAGTACTTATATTTTTATACCCACCACCATAGGATGGGGGGTATATTAACTTTGTCATTCCGTTTGTAACACATCGAAATATTGCTCTAAGACCCCATAAAGTATATATATTCTGGGTCGTGGTGAAATTCTGAGTGAGATATAAACCGATCCCCCGATTTGGCTTGCGAGGCCTCTAAGAGAAGCAAATTTCATCCGATCCGGCTGAAATTTGGTACATGGTGTTAGTATATGGTCTCTAACAACCATGCAAAAATTGGTCGACATCGGTCCATAATTATATATAGCCCCCATATAAACCGATCGCCAGATTTGACCTCCGGTGCCTTTTGGAGAAGCAAATTTCATCCGATCCGGCTGAAATTTTGTACGTGATGTTAGTATATGGTCTATAGCAACCATGCAAAAATTGGTCCACATCGGTTCATAATTATATATAGCCCCCATATAAACCGATCACCAGATTTGACCTCCGGAACCTCTTGGAAGACCAAAATTCATATGATTCAGTTGAAATTTGGTATGTGGTGTTAATATATGGCCTCAAACTCCCATGCAAAAATTGATCGATATCGGTACATAATTATATATAGGCCCCATATAAACCGATCCCCAGATTTGACCTCCAGAGCCCCTTGGAAGAGCAAAATTCTTGCCATTCGGTTGAAATTTGGTATGTGATGTTAGTATATGGTATCCAACAACCATGGAGGAATTGGTTCCTATCAGTCCATAATTATATATAGCTCCCATATAAACCGATCCCCAGATTTGAACTCCGGTGCCTTTTGGATAAGCAAAATTCATCCGATCTGCTTGAAATTTGGTACGTGGTGGTAGTATATGATATTTAACAACCATGCCAAAAGTGGTACATATCAGTCCATAATCGTACATAGCCCCATATAAACCGATCCCAAGATTTGGTTTTGGAACCTCTTGGAGGAGCAAATTTCATCCGAGTGAGTTGAAATTTGGTACATTGTGCTAGTATATGGTCGTTAACAACCATGCCTAACTAGGTCCATATCGGTCTATAGTTATATATGGCCCTCAGATAAATCGATCCCCAATCACACAAAAATTGGTCCATATCAAGTTCATAATTGTATATAGCCCCCATATAAGCGACCCCCATATTTCAATTCTGGCTCTCTACGTACAAAAAGTCGATTCGTAATTATTTGTAGACTTAACTATACATAACTTTTTTGTCTAATATATACCATGTATGGACTAAATCACAGTCTTTCGTAGAAGTTTCTACGCAATCCATGGTGGTGGGTACATAAGATTCGGCCTGGCCGAACTTGCGGCCGTATGTACTTGTTATTGTTCCTTTTTTCGGAACACATATTGTTTCTATAAGTACTTGGTGGTGTTTGACAAGCAAGTGTTCTCTTCACTTCACTACTTGCGCTCTGAGAGAAAGACAGTGTATGTACTATATTCGACAGCGAATTGCATACTTGTAGTAAAAAGATATTCGATGCAGACCTCTAGTAACTATTGACCAGACACCGATATTATATTCCGATTACCGGGCCATAGCTCAAGCAGGCAGAAGTGTGTGTGTTGTACCATAGAACTGCAACCGGTGGCTTTTTATACCCTCCACCATAGGATGGGTGGTATATTAACTTTGTCATTCCGTTTGTAACACATCGAAATATTGCTCTAAAACCCCATAAAGTATATATATTCTGGGTCGTGGTGAAATTCTGAGTCGATCTGAGCATGTCCGTCCGTCTGTTGAAAACACGCTAACTTCGGAACGGAACAAGCTATCGACTTGAAACTTGGCACAAGTGGTTGTTATTGATGTAGGTCGGATGGTATTGCAAATGGGCCATATCGGTCCACTTTTACGTATAGCCCCCATATAAACGGACCCCCAAATTTGGCCTGCGAGACCTCTAAGAGAAGCAAATTTCATCCGATCTGAAATTTAGTATATGGTTTCTAACAATCATGCAAAAATTGGGTGACATCGGTCCATAATTATATATAGCCCCCATATAAACGGACCCCCAAATTTGGCTTGCTAGGCCTCTAAGAGAAGCAAATTTCATCCGATACGGCTGAAATTTGGAACATGGTGTTAGTATATGGTCTCTAACAACCATGCAAAAATTGGTCCACATCGGTCCATAATTATATATAGCTCCCATATAAATCGATCACCAGATTTGACCTCCGGAGCCTCTTGGAAGACCAAAAATTCATCTGATTCAGTTGAAATTTGGTACGTGGTGTTAATATATGGCTTCGAACTCCCATGCAAAAATTGGTCGATATCGGTCCATAATTATATATAGGCCCCATATAAACCGATCCCCAGATTTGACCTCCGGAGCCCCTTGGAAGAGCAAAATTCTTCCCATTAGGTTGAAATTTGGTACTTGATGTTAGTATATGGTATCCAACAACCATGCATGAATTGGTTCATTTCAGTCCATAATTATATATAGCTCCGATATAAACCGATCCCAGATTTGACCTCCGGTGCTTTTGGAGAAGCAAAATTCATCCGATCTGGTTGAAATTTGGTACGTGGTGGTAGTATATGATATTTAACAATCATGCCAAAAGTGGTCCATATCAGTCCATAATCATACATAGCCCCCATATAAACCGATCCCGAGATTTGGTTTTGGAGCCTCTTGGAGGAGCAAATTTCATCCGAGTGAGTTGAAATTTGGTACATTGTGCTAGTATATGGCCGTTAACAACCATGCCTAACTAGGTCCATATCGGTCTATAGTTATATATAGACCTCTGATAAATCGATCCCCAATCACACATAAATTGGTCCATACCAAGTTCATAATTGTATATAGCCCCCATATAACATAAGCGACCCCCTATTTCAATTCTAGCTCTCTACACACCGTGCAAAAGTCCATATCGATTCGTAATTATTTGTAGACTTACCTATACATAGCTTTTTTGTCTAATATATACCACGTATGGACTAACTCACAATTTAGAAAATGATGTTAAGAAGTTTTAAGATACCACAACCCAAGTAATTCGATTGTGAATGACAGTCTTTCGTAGAAGTTTCTACGCAATCCATGGTGGAGGGTACATAAGATTCGGCCTGGCCGAACTTACGGCCGTATATACTTGTTTTTTGTTCATTAATTCTCTAACATTTGAATAAATCCGGCTTGGGAAAAAAATGTTTTCTTTTTATTTATTTCTAAAATACTGTGCCAACCAATGTATGATGCACATCATAACGCTTGACTTTCTGATATTTTCATCAAATCAGACCATATTGGCAACATCAGCGCTTGCAGCAGTTCGTACAATACCAACTGTATTCTCATGGCAAGGCATGGCTGTTGCTTAGCAGATAGAGCATTAACGTCAAACACTCCAAATTGACCATAAGGGCAATTTTTATCTTGCTCTTCTTTCCATGCATTTTGGAATCTCTCTTCAATGCTACAGGAACATTGTATAAGTGATGCAGTCTGTCTGATATTGTTTCCAAAGCCTCCTGCCACGGCCAAAAGGAAAATAACAACAGTAGCATCAACATCAACATCTTAAGCCAGTATCCATTTATGAAAACTCCTAGCCTGTGGAACACTTAAACAAAGTGTTGATTTGAATTACAGGCTAACTCTGCTCTGGAGGATTGGTTTGCCACTTGCCTAGCAAATCATAGTAGAGAACCTTTTTCCAGACTAAAATGAGTGTGGAGTTTAACTTTTATCGAGCTGTTTACCGATTATGCACAGGACATCACTAAAGAGTTTAAGAGTCACACACACACAAACACATAGACTATGAAAATAACCCGCAGGTGTATTTATCATTGTAAGGAAAATTGATTTTTTTTTCGAAAGGTTTTCAATATCTTTGTGGTGTGATAAAACAATTTGAGGATATGAAATACACCACAATGTTGAAGGACATTGAAAGTTCTATGTTAGTTTCAAATGTGAGTTATCAATGGAAGTGGATGGGCCCCCATGGAATCGTATTTTGTGGGCTTTGTGAATTTTTTAATCAAAACCTATGAATTTATGGTACACTATTATTATGGAAAACGTCAGTAAATCCTACTTTTGGCAACTTGCTTATGAAAGACTAAAAAACGTTGAGTTCAGATATGTTTCACGGTTGCCATAGTTCGTATAATTCTACCAAAATTGCACATTTTTTACTGTTTAAAATTCTTGAACAATTTTATGTAGAAATAATATTTTGAAAAAAAAAAAATTTAAAGAAATCAAATGTTGACAAAAATATCTACACCAAAAAAACGTGAACCCATCGTGGAAGAAAATTTAGGTTTATTTTAGAAAATTTTAACTCAAATAGTTTTCTAATTGCAACATGTTAGAAATAAGTTAATACTTTTTGTCAAACTGAGGGATTTTTTAAAAATAATTAATTTTTTTCTGTTGTTTAAGAAAATTGCATATGTTGAAAGAAAAAATTGGATTTAAATATTGTTAAAATGTCTTTAGCGCTGTACGAAGTTCAAGACAGGTACAATTTTAATAAAATTTACTCATTTGAGACACTTATGAATCCAAACTTCTGCCATTTTAGGAAAATATGAACTATTTTATTTTATAGTAAAATTGTGCACTATATTTGCATACAACTTTTTTTCTTATTTTTAGTTCACGTCATTAAAGTTAGCAAAAAATATCAAAATAAGGAATATTTACTCATATTGTGCAAAATTTAACTAAAATCAACTAATCTTCATGAACTAAAATAAAGTTCAGTTGGCCTTAGATCCCCTTTTTCTGGGTGTATATAATTTTTTTTTTTGACAAAAATGTCTATAGAAGTAAAATTTTTAAAAAACATTTCTATGGACATAAAATTTTGACAAAAATTCCTATATTCAAAACATTTTTGACAAAAATTTCTATAGAAATACATTTTTGAAAAAAATTAAAATTTTCAAAAAAAATTAATAGAAATTAAATTTGACAAACATTTTTTGACAACATTTTCTATAGAAA
This sequence comes from Haematobia irritans, assembly GCF_050003625.1. NCBI lineage: Eukaryota > Metazoa > Arthropoda > Insecta > Diptera > Muscidae > Haematobia > Haematobia irritans. The sequence goes on along the minus strand of NC_134397.1, from coordinate 273,429,974 downwards.
TTTTTTTGTCAAAATTTGCTATAGAAGTACAATTTCGAAAAAAATTCTATAGAAATAAAATTTTGACAAAATTTTGTAAAGAAAACATTTTGAATGTCTATAAATGTCTATAAAAAATTCTATAGAAAAACAATTTTGACAAACTTTTCTATAGAAATGAAATTTTGACAAAAAGATTCCATAGAAATAAAATCTCGACAAAATTGTCTGTGGAAATAAAATTTTGAAAAAAAATGTTCTACAGAGAAACATTTTGAAAAACTGTTTATAAATGTCTATAAAAAAATCTATAAACATGAAATTTTGACAAAATTTCCTATAGAAATAAAATCTCGACAAAATTGTCTGTGGAAATACAATTTTGAAAAAAAATATAGAAATAAAATCTTGACAAAATTGTATGTAGAAATAAAATTTTGAAAAAAAAATATATATTTATAGAAATAAAATTTTGACAAAATTTTCTAAAGAAAAACATTTTGAAAAACTGTCTAAAAATGTCTATAAAAAAAATCTATAGGAATGAAATTTTGACAAAATTTTCTACAGAAATAAAATTTTGAAAAAAAAGTTTCCATAGAAATAAAATCTCGAAAAAATTTTCTGTGGAAATAAAATTTTGAAAAAAAAAATTGTAGAAATAAAATTTTGACAAAATTTTTTAAAGAGAAACATTTTGAAAAATTGTCTACAAAAATAAAATTTTGAAAAAATAAAAATTTTAAAAAATATTTTATAGAAATAAAATTTTGACAAAAAGTTTCCATAGAAATAAAATCTCGACAAAATTGTCTTTAAAATTAAAATTTTGACAACATTTTCTATAGATATAAAATTTTGACAAAAAGTTTCATAGAAACAAAATCTCGACAAAAATGTTTATATAAATCAAAATCTCGATAAAGTTGTCTGTAAAATAAAATTTTGACAACATTTTCTATAGGAATAAAATTTTGACAAAATTTTCTATAGAAATAAAATTTTGAAAAAGTTTTCTACAGAAATGAATTTTGTGAGGAAAAATTCATTTGGTAAGCAAATAATGAATTAATCTTTATGAAATTATTTTTACATTCCGTTATTAGAAAAAGTATTAACTTTTCTTCCAAATAAACTTCCTTACAGCGAAAAGCGAATGGGAAACGATATTTGTTTATCTAAAATTCTGTTTGGAATGAAAGAATTATATGTTTGTATAGAGTATCAAGTCAGCAAAGCCTTGAGCAATTCCTCTTTTCTTTGTCTCGTAATCAGCACCAAAGTTATTAAAGTAAAATGAATTAAAAATTAGATTTAATTATTTAAGATTTAAGTTGAAAATAATTTAGCAAAGATAAATTTAACCAATTTTGAGCAAACATAAAGGGTGATACGGTCAAATTATGGTCAATATAAACCTGACGTATTTCTTTAAATTTTGCATTTAAAAAACCTGCACACCCCTCATTTTGAAGGTGTGTGTGTGTAGAATGTTGCTCCTATTTAGATTTTGGAATTCACTCTTCAGTTGTCAAAATTCCGTCCAAGCAAGAAGAGCAGCGTATCAAAATTTTGCTCGCGCATCGCGAAAATCCGAGCTACTCGCACGCAAAGCTGGCAAAATCGCTAAAAGTTGCCAAATCAACCGTTACAAATGTAATTAAAGTGTTTGGGGAACGTTTGTCGACAGCCAGGAAGTCTGGATCGGGGGGAAATCGAAAACCGGAGCCGCTGAGACGACAAAGAGAGTTGCCGGTAGTTTCAAGCGAAACCCTAACCTCTCTCTCCGAGATGCCGCAAATAAGCTGGGTGTATCGTCTACAACCGTGCATCGAGCCAAAAAACGAGCCGGACTATCGACTTACAAGAAGGTAGTGACTTCAAATCGCGATGATAAACAAAATACGACGGCCAAAGCGCGATCCCGGAGGCTGTACACGACGATGCTGACGAAGTTAGACTGCGTGGTAATGGACGACGAAACCTACGTCAAAACCGACTACAAGCAGACAAAATTTTCTATAGAAATAAAATTTTGAAAAAGTTTTCTACAGAAATGAATTTTGTGAGGAAAAATTCATTTGGTAAGCAAATAATGAATTAATCTTTATGAAATTATTTTTACATTCCGTTATTAGAAAAAGTATTAACTTTTCTTCCAAATAAACTTCCTTACAGCGAAAAGCGAATGGGAAACGATATTTGTTTATCTAAAATTCTGTTTGGAATGAAAGAATTATAGGTTTGTATAGAGTATCAAGTCAGCAAAGCCTTGAGCAATTCCTCTTTTCTTTGTCTCGTAATCAGCACCAAAGTTATTAAAGTAAAATGAATTAAAAATTAGATTTAATTATTTAAGATTTAAGTTGAAAATAATTTAGCAAAGATAAATTTAACCAATTTTGAGCAAACATAAAGGGTGATACGGTCAAATTATGGTCAATATAAACCTGACGTATTTCTTTAAATTTTGCATTTAAAAAACCTGCACACCCCTCATTTTGAAGGTGTGTGTGTGTAGAATGTTGCTCCTATTTAGATTTTGGAATTCACTCTTCAGTTGTCAAAATTCCGTCCAAGCAAGAAGAGCAGCGTATCAAAATTTTGCTCGCGCATCGCGAAAATCCGAGCTACTCGCACGCAAAGCTGGCAAAATCGCTAAAAGTTGCCAAATCAACCGTTACAAATGTAATTAAAGTGTTTGGGGAACGTTTGTCGACAGCCAGGAAGTCTGGATCGGGGGGAAATCGAAAACCGGAGCCGCTGAGACGACAAAGAGAGTTGCCGGTAGTTTCAAGCGAAACCCTAACCTCTCTCTCCGAGATGCCGCAAATAAGCTGGGTGTATCGTCTACAACCGTGCATCGAGCCAAAAAACGAGCCGGACTATCGACTTACAAGAAGGTAGTGACTTCAAATCGCGATGATAAACAAAATACGACGGCCAAAGCGCGATCCCGGAGGCTGTACACGACGATGCTGACGAAGTTAGACTGCGTGGTAATGGACGACGAAACCTACGTCAAAACCGACTACAAGCAGCTTCCGGGACAGGAGTTTTATACGGCAAAAGGAAGGGGAAAGGTAGCAGATATTTTCAAGCACATAAAACTGTCAAAGTTCGCAAAGAAATATCTGGTTTGACAAGCCATCTGTACCTGTGACTTGAAAAGCAGCATTTTCATAGCTTCCGGGACTGTCAACCAAGAAATTTACGTGAAAGAGTGTTTGAATAAACGTCTGCTGCCTTTCCTGAAGAAACACGGTTGTTCCGTACTGTTTTGGCCGGATTTGGCGTCTTGCCATTACGGTAAAAAGGACATGGAGTGGTACGCCGCCAACAACGTGCAGGTGGTTCCCAAGGACAAGAACCCTCCCAACACGCCAGAGCTCCGCCCAATTGAGAAATACTGGGCTATTGTCAAGCGGAACCTAAAGAAGACCAAAAAAACTGCTAAGGACGAGCAGCAGTTCAAAGCAAACTGGCATTCTGCGGCGAAGAAGGTGGAAAAGGTGGCTGTACAAAATCTGATGGCAGGTGTCAAGCGTGAGGCCCGGCAATTCGGATTTGGAAAAGCGAAAGCCTACCTGGATATTTTCCTGAATTTTATACTAATTGAACTTGAAAAAGAAATTTAATTTGATTTTTTAAATAAACGATTTCACCGATTTACACGCGATTTCCCTTGACCAAATTTTGACCGTATCACCCATTAATGACTTGACACGCAAAGAAAGAAAAAAAAAACAAAACGTTTGGAAAACGTGTATCGAAAACGTATGATAGAGTTTTTTGAAATTCTTCGAAAATGTTAAACTGTTATCACCAAAAACAAGTAAGGAAGTCTAAAGTCGGGCGGGGCCGACTATATTATACCCTGCACCACTTTGTAGATCTAAATTTTCGATACCATATCACATCCGTCAAATGTGTTGGGTGCTATATATAAAGGTTTGTCCCAAATACATACATTTAAATATCACTCGATTTGGACAGAATTTGATAGACTTTTACAAAATCTATAGACTCAAAATTTAAGTTGGCTAATGCACTAGGGTGGAACACAATTCTAGTAAAAAATATGGGAAACATTTAAATCTGAAGCAATTTTAAGGAAACTACGCAAAATTTTATTTATGATTTATCGCTCGATATATATGTATTAGAAGTTTAGGAAAATTAGAGTCATTTTTACAACTTTTCGACTAAGCAGTGGCGATTGAACAAGGAAAATGTTGGTATTTTGACCACTTTTGTCGAAATCAGAAAAACATATATTTGGGAGCTATATCTAAATCTGAACCGATTTCAATCAAATTTGGCACACATGAATATATTACTAATTGTACTCCTAGTGCAAAATTTCAACCAAATTGGGCCATATAAGTCCATATCGGGCGAAAAATATATATGGAAGCTATATCTAAATCTGAACCGATTTCAATCAAATTTGGCACGCATGACTATACTACCAATTGTACTCCTTGTGCAAAATTTCAAACTAATCGGGATAAAACTCTGGCTTCTGGGTCCATATAAGTGCATATCGGACGAAAGATATATATGGGAGCTATATCTAAATCTGAATCGATTTCAACCAAATTTCGCACGTATAGCTACAATGCTAAATCTACTCCCTGTGCAAAATTTCAACCAATTTGGGTCAAAACTCTGGCTTTTACGACCATATTAGTCCATATCTGGCGAAAGATATATATGGGAGCTATATCTAAATCTGAACCGATTTCAATTAAATTTTGCACACTTGACTATACTACTAATTGTACTCCTAGTGCAAAATTTCAACCATATTCGGCCAAAAATCTGGCTGCTGGGGCCATATAAGTCCATATCGGGCGAAAGATATATATGGGAGATATATCTAAATCTGAACCGATTTCAATCAAATTTTGCACAGTTGACTATACGACTAAGTGTTATGTTTGTACAAAATTTCAAGCAAATCGGTATAAAACTCTGGCTGCTGGGTCCATATTAGTGCATATCGGGCGAAAGATATATATGGGAGCTATATCTAAATCTGAACCGATTTCTTCCAAAATCAATAGGGTTCTATTCTGACCCAAATTAGGAACATGTGCCAAATTTTAAGGCGATTGGACTTAAATTGCGACCTAGACTTTGATCACAAAAATGTGTTCACAGACAGACGGACGGACGGACAGACGGACATGGTTATATCGGCTCAGGGACCCACCCTGAGCATTATTACCAAAGACACCATGTGTCTATCTCGTCTCCTTACAAACATATGCACTAACTTATAATACCCTGTTCCACAGTGTGGCGCAGGGTATAAAAAAAAAACATTTTTGAACCAAGTACACAGTCTATTTCGTTTATATCAAGCACTGTTCTTTTCTTTTTTAATAAGACACATTTTCATAGTACAAATTTAATATAGTAGCATATAATGTTGAACATCTTTTCGGAATCTTCCAAACATATCTGTAATATATGTTACAAAAAAAAACGTTTTGGTGTTCGGTCGAAGTAGGGATCGAACCAACGACGTTTGGTATGCAAGGCGGGCGTACTAACCATTGCTCCACGGTGGCCAACTAAATGTATGTTTCCTTTAAATAAAATTTGTGTAATCGGCTCGTGGGCGCCACAAACTATGCTATATAAATATAACTTATAACGATAATTGTCTATTGTGGACAATAACGACTACTTAGCCCATGTGGATAGTGTGTTGGCTTACAAATTGCATGGTCCGCGGTTCGATTCTCCGTCTAGGCGAAACATAAAATTTTGAATAATTTATAAAATCGAATAATTTCTTCTACATTGTGTGTATTACAGAAAAAGATGCTGAGAACTAAAAAACATCGTGGAAGTGAGAAAGATGTGAATCTAAATGCAATTAGCCAGAAAAGATTGTTTTTTTGAGTTAGTCTTTATGAAATTGTGTTTACATCCTGGAAAAAAATAAACGTTTATCACAAAAATTATATAATTTCTTGCTTTTCGCAAATGAGAAACGCTCTTTGTTTTTCTAAAATTTTGTTTGGGAGGAAAGAATTAATTTTTTGCGTGTACGAGGCTTTGTACTAACTTTTCCCTTAACAAATATTGCAGCAAACAAAAAAAAAAACGAAAGAAATAAAATTAATGCTGAAAACTCATTACAAACATGGGAGGTGTTAGGTCCAATTAATATTATCAACACCAGTAAAATTCTACAACAACAAAAGTGCTCTTTTTATGTCCAGAATATCCTAAGCCGCCAAACCACCATGTTATGGATGTCGTCTAAAGTATTTGACATTTAAATTCTTGTGGTGCATAAATTTAGATTATCGTCATTATATTCGTTTATTTGGTTACCAAAGAAAAGAAATTGCAAAATGTTAGTCTACTTGCAAATAAAATTGCGAGACTTTCCCCTTTCCTTCCGCCAACATATAAACACGCACACACTAATTCATATGACCCAAGTGAATTTCGAAGGATTTTTTTCCCAACGATTCTATACTTGTGAGTGTGTGTATGTGTGATGGAATTGCATGTTGTTACTTCCGGTCTTAACGAGAGCAAATACAACTGTGGTGGGGCAAACTAGGTGACACAACGAGGGGGTAAGAAGAAAAACGTGTTAAAGACTTGTTAAAAGCATGAGGCTTATTAAGCGGCATGCAAAATAATACTTTTGCCACAGTACTATTTGATATATAGCTCTCATTTGACGAGGTTCGTTGGAAAATGATGGGAAAATAGATCAAAACTATACTATAAGGGGGGTATTTATAAATTAAGACAATGGTTATCCATGCTTCAATCTACGATCAATAAAGATAACAAGTAAGGAAAGTCTAAAGCCGGGCGGGGCGGACTTTATTATTCCCTGCACCACACTGAAAAAACAGTGAACCCTTTTCCATTGCAAAATGAACTAAACTGTAGTAATATTGACCATGATTTAGCCCTTAAGATTTTTTTCAACTTGTCTAGTTTATAATTCTCTTAAGTTTTAGTTCATCTATAACATTGTTTTTTAGTTCTTTTTTACAACACCATAAGATTTATATACCCCTACCAAGTTAAAAAGTGAGTATTATTTTGATTTACTTGCTTATTTTGTGGGAAACCCGATAATAAAAATTGGTTAACAGTCTCTTTGAAATGTCGACGATTAAACTATTTTTAAATCAATCATTCCACAGTACAGAGAAATTAAATAATTAAACGAACAACAAACCGTTTTACTATTATGCAAATTTTCATACATTAAAATTAAACTTTCTTTAAGCAAAAGTACTTTATTTTAAAAACTTATGATGAAAGTTCTTAATACAATGTTTTTTGTGAATAACAATTATGACCACGTGGAACAGAGAGTAGTTCATTTGAACCCGCTGTTTGGACATTTTGACTTATCCTTTTCTTAATCATCGTAGGTAATTTTTTCACATATCTTGCTGGAAAAAAATGGAAACAACAATGAAAATTGTTAAGAATTAACACCATGTAATAAAATATAATTTTTTAATTCTTTAGTTTAGCTTGTAACTTACCATATGTGGAGGCATTTTATCAAATGGTGTAAGCAATTCAACTTTTATTTGGAAAACGTATCTCATCATAAAATTTGTACCTGAAACAATTAGAGAAATAATGAAATATTCTATATAAACTCATAAAACTGTGTTGTTATCGATGTGAAGAATATAATAAACTAAATATTCTAGTTGAAAGAAAGCCAAAGTTTTAATATAAAACTTACCAATTCTCTATTAAATTGTACGCTGAGGGGAAATATAAAAAGTTGTCCAAATTTATTTGGGCTATTCTGAAATTAAATATTAAATAAAATAATTAAATAACTTTTCAAAAAATCTAATGAAAAAAATAATAATATGCATAAAAAACCAAATATTCTTGATATTCCTAGACAGTCATCAAAATGACGACACGTATTTTCATTTTCGATTTAAAATGCATTTTAGTCTATTGGGAAATGGTAAATTTAAGTTATACTAATTCGACCGTTTTATGAATTTTTGTTTTATACTACTTAAAACCAAATTGAATAAGAAAATAAATGCAAGTTTGGTTCACTTTTTCGCTCACGATGAAAATTATATCGTCTTGAAATCAGCCGTAGTCAAAATGACGAAGGATGACGTTAATGTACAAAAAATAAGGATGGCTGTCCAGGGTTAAAAGAAAGTTAAAGAAAACTTACCAATTCACTATTAAATTACAGGCAAAGGAGTACTAAAAATTTGTCCAAATTTTAAGGGGTTATTCTGAAATTAAATATTTATTTTTACATTAAAAATATTACATTAGTTTCCAAAAAAATTAATTAAAGAAATACTAAAATAAGGTATTAAAAACCTGTAATTTTGATGATAAAAAGGTCATAAAAACGTAAATATTCTAGTTGAAAGAAAGCCAATTTTTAAAAGAAAACTTACCAATTCTCTACCTTTTTAAATTTGTTTGAATCCGTCTGGAGTTGCTCTGAAATTAAATATCGCTTTTACAACAAAGAAAAACATTAAACTGGTTTCCAAAAAAAAAAAAAAAATAATTAACAAATAATAATATACATAAAAAATATTCTTTTCAAAAGAAAGCCATATTAAAAAAATACTTACCAATTTATGAATAAACTATACGCTGAGATATTACAAAAAGTTTCCAAATTCATCTGGAATTGAATATTAATTTTTTACATTGAATAAAGAAAATTTCAATACACTTTCAATTTCAACATATTTTACAAAATATTCTTAATAACTTTTTTCTAAACTACCGATAAAATATTAATAACTTTCATTTAAAAGGTTTAATAAACAAACACCAATATATGACTCAAAAATCCAAAATATTCCATGCCTTTATATTCCCTTGTTGCATACTTAAAAGATGCAACAGCCCACGCCAACGCCAACTATACAACTGAAGCATGCCAAACAAAACCAAGCAAAGCCAAAACATTCCTACAACAACAAAAACACATGTGCCTTTATTGAAAACAACACCTCATCCAGCCAAAAACCATCAACGAATAACAAACACACACACACAAGCCACTAAATGAACAAAAATAAAAACAACCCCACGCTCATGTATACACAACAAAACTCAAGTAACATCATCTTTACATTAATCACATTCCACTATTCCGATAAAAATCTCTGTACTATGCATTAGTTCATCGCATCTGCTGACAATTTACTCTAAGAATAATATTCGTAAAGGCACACCAGTTTATGAGCGATGAAACGTTTAACTTAAAATTTGCAAAATTTTCATGAAATGTTATCTACCATTTTTGACGAAAATGTCTATAAATTTAATTACATGTGAACTAAAAATATTTCATTGTGTAATTTTTTACCAACAATTATTAACTATAGGAATAGTCAGTAAGAAATTGCTATCCACTTTCAAGTTCATTTTTCGTAAAAAAATATTTTCTCATACAAAAAAATCTTATAGTAAATTGCACTTATTATTTAGAAAATACTTTGCATTTCACAAGTAGTTTTATAGCATGACAAACGAATTTTTAACTACCAGTTAAGAAATTTTTTAAGGAAATTTCCATCGTATTTTGTAGGCCATGAACTACTTAGAATTTGTAAAATTTCCTTTCGAGTAGTTAATTTTCGTTCAAGATACGAAAAATGAACTAAAATTCTGGAAAATTCTTGTAATAAATTATTGTAAAAATCTTCTTAATTTTACGAGACACTTTTTTTTCTGTGCACTGCGTAGAGCTATATTTCGACATCACCTCAAATCCTTCAAATTTGTTGAAGAGTTTTATATTCCCATATACCCGATATGGACAAAATTTGTTAGATTTCTACCAAAGCTATAGACTTAAAATTTAAGTCGGCTAATGCTCTGGCGTGGAACACAATGTTAGTAAAAACAAGTATATACAGTAGAAAGTTCGGTCGGGCCGAATCTTAAATACCCACCACCATGAATCAAATATAATAGTTTCCTTTGAAAATTTCAGGGGGGTTTGATGGCAGATATTTCTCCAAGCAGATCAGTTCAACCAGTATGCTTCCCACAGATAAATGAAAAGATTTTACCTATGAAGACTAGACCAGATTCTGAATTTATAAGAACCATTTTTTGTTTGAGTTTTAGAGGAATAATAAACATCTCTTGTAAGTGTGCAAGAAAATGATGAAATAACGCCTTGAAATCTACAATCTGTGGATTTTCATCCCAATTATTTAAATCACTACGAGAAGTAAAATCTGGAAATTTTGCATTCAGTTTAAAGCAACTTTCATGATTAGTGCGCCTTCTATACCCTTAATAAGTGAATACGGAGGCTTTACCAAATGAACCGATAAAACTAAATCATATACACTTTGTTATGGGTCTAAAATGCCAGTATATTTTCAATTTGTGGCAAATCGGATAAAAACTACAATTTCTAGAAACCCTAGGAGTTAAATCAGGAGTTCGGTGTAATGGGGGCTATACCAAAATATGGCAGGATACACACAGTATTCAGCACATTTATTTGTAGTTCTAGAATCTAGACCCCAAATCGGTGGGCCGGTTTATAAGGGGGCTATATCAAAAACTGTACCGATACTCAATATATTCGGCATACCCCTTTATGGTCCTAGAATACCTCTAGATTTCCAATTTCAGGCAAATTGGATGAAAACTACGGTTTCTAGAAGCCCAAGAAGTAAAATCGAGAGATCGGTTTATATGGGGGCTATATCAAAACATGGCCGATGATCGCCATTTTCGGCACATCTCTTTATTATCTTAGAATACCTCTAGATTTCCAATTTGCGGGTAAAAACTACGGATTATAGAAGCCCAAGAAATAAAATCGGGAGATCGGTCTATATGGGGGCTATATCAAAACATGGACCGGTACTCACCATTTTCGACACACACTTGTATGGGCCTGGAATACCTCTAGATTTCCAATTCCAGGCAAATCGGATAGAAAATAAATTTTTTAGACGCCCAAGAAGCAAAGTCGGGAAATCGGTCCATATGGGGGCTATACCAAAACATGGACCAATAGGCACCATTTTCGGTACACTTTTTGATGGTCCTAAAATACCTCAAGATTTCCTATTTTAGGCAAATTGGATAAAAATTACGGATTCTATAAGACCAAGATTTCAAATTTCAGGTAAATTGGATTAAAACTACGGATTCTAGAAGCCCAAGAAGTAAAATCGGGAGATCGGTCTATATGGGGGCTTTATCAAAATATGGACCGATACACCCCATTTTCGGCACACCTCTTTATGGTCATAGAATACCTCTAGATTTCCAATTTCTGGCAAATCGGATAGAAAATACATTTTTTAGACGTCCAAGAAGCAAAGTCGGGAAATCGGTCCATATGGGGGCTATACCAAAACATGGACCGATAGGCACCATTTTCGGTACACTTTTTGATGGTCCTAAAATACCTCTAGATTTCCAATTTCAGGCAAATTGGATAAAAACTACATTTTTTATAAGCCCAAGACACCAAATCGGGTGGTCGGTTTATATGGGGACTATATCAAAACTTCGAACTTGACCTGCCTACAAACAAAAGGCGAATCTGTGGCAAATTTCAGGACAATAGCGCCATTATTGAAGGCTGTAGCGTGATTACAACTGACAGATAGACGGACATGCTTATATCGTCTTAGAATTTCTCCATTTTTGACAAAATCGGAGAAGCTATATCTAAATCTGAACCGATTTTAACCAAATTTTTCAAGCATATTTAGAATGATAACTCTACCCCCAAATTAGTATAAATTGGGCAAAAGATAAATGTGGGAGATTTATCTAAATCTGAACCGATTTTTTCTAAAATCAATATGGTTCTATTCTGACCCAAAAAAAAAAAACATACATTTGAAGTCGATTGTATTAAAACTGCGGCCTGGACTTTGATCGCAAATATTTGTACACAGACACACGGACAGGCGGACAGACCTGGGTCGACCTAGGTCGACCCTGAACATTATTGCCAAACACACCATGTATCTATCTCGTTTCCTTCTGGGTGTTACAAACATATGTACTAACTTACAATACCCTGTTCCACAGTGTGACGCAGCGTAAAAAAATAGCTTTACTCGAGGCCAACAAAAAAGGTCTTTATGGAGTGGTGAGCATTTTATACGTTTTTGTACCCAGCGAGTTAGTTTTTTAGTTTTTATTTTGTTTATAGAAGATATGCTGGACCAATTATATAGTGTATTTTTTCACCAAACGGGAGAGTTGTTTTTCTTAAATTAATCAACAGATCATCAACAAATTGGTAATAGGGTATTAAATTGAATCGTTTTTGTCTGCTGACACTCAATTTTTGTTTCAATCTTCCAAGCCCATGAAAATCCATTACGGTTAATCCAAATTCGCTTTACTTCCGAATCACAAGTTAAATGTGCAGTCACTGTTCCCAAAATTGAAAGGATCTATGATATCCGTCGAAAATCTGTGAGGACAAAATTCGTCTACTCGTTTTTGTCCACATCGTTTTATTATATCTATTGAAATTGTTTTATTTAATTAATGTTATAAAGAAAACTAATTAAATTTGATATTCATTTGAATGTTTTCTGTGGGTAACGGAAAGTACCCCGGCGGAGAGATCGTACATTGAGTTGCACCGGCTATAATGTATAACGCATTGGCAACACGAGTCCCACCATTAAGTTGGCATCGCTGGAGAGTTGGGAACACTATAAAAGGCGAGCACTCGTACAGGCAGTGTTGCCAACTCCCCAAGGCCAAAAAGCACCAAAAATATATTAGAAATTCTAACATACTACCTTCCACCACACAATCGAAAATTAAATGCTCTACTAAAAAAAAAAAAAAAAAAATGTTCCGAAGATGTATTACAGAACTTTTGTGAATTGAATTTTAAGAAGTTAAGGTGGGTGTTAAGAGCGAGTTTAGCTGCTAAAATAGTCATGTTTTCAGAATTACTGTTCTTTAATAATTAATTTTAAGGAATACAAACTTTGTGAAAATTTGCTTTTGGCTATTCCCCCTCAAGTTATAATAAAATTTGCAGCAAATATGCATAATTTTATGCCTTTTTTACTGATATAGTTTTCACTTTAGCGGCAAAACTCGAACTTAGTACTCACCATTATGAACCGCTATTCAAGTATACACTTTGATCACGTTTAATGCTTTCGTCCAATTCATTTTGGTCAGTGATGTTTTTCAACTTTCAAAATATTAATATATGAAAGGAGTCTATTGCTTATTTCAGTTGTGCGTGCTTTTGTGAATTTAATGCAAACGTTTTTAATGACATCTTTACCAAATTCAAAAATTTGACACTAATCGCTCGACTTTCCTACAGAATACCCTAAATAAAAATATTATTTAAAAAATAATCAATACCAACTTCATAACAATCAAATTCTATATTTGGCAATAAATTTGAGTTTCTTCGGCTCTTGAAAGTCTAATCAAAATTTTTGTATCAATTAAACTTAATACTGTTCAAAATAAAACAAGTATATACGGCCGTAAGTTCGGCCAGGCCGAAGCTTATGTACCCTCCATCATGGATTGCGTAGAAACTTCTTCTAAACACTGCCATCCACAATCGAATTACTTAAGCTGCGGTAACGCTTGCCGATGGCAAGGTATCTTAAAACCTCCTAACACCATCTTCTAAATTGTATGTAAGTCTATACGTGGTATATATTAAATCAAAAAAGATCGATCCAATACGTATATAATTCAGTTTGACAAAGTAGACATAAAATATTGACAAAATTTTCTACAGAAATAAAATTTTAACAAAATTTTCTATAGAAATAAAATTTTCACAAAATTTCCTATAGAAATAAAAATTTTGACAAAATTTTTAATAGAAAGAAAATTTTGACACAAATTTCTACAGAAATAAAATTTTAACAAAATTTTCTATAGAAATAAACTTTTGACAAAATTTTCTATAGAAATAAAATCTTGGTAGATTATTTTTGGCTCGAGTGGTTATGAACCGAATAAAATTTGAACAAAATTTTCTATAGAAATAAAATTTTGACAAAATTTTCTATAGAAATAAAATTTTGACTACGATGAAAATTTTATTATGAACCGAATAAAATTTTAACAAAATTTTCTCTAGAAATAAAATTTTGACAAAATTTTCTATAGAAATAAAATTTTGGTAGATTATTTTTGGCTCTAGTGGCAACCATGATTATGAACCGATATGGACCAATTTTGTGTGATCGGACCAATTTTGGTATGGTTGTTAGCGACCATATACTAACACCACGTTCCTAATTTGACCCGGATCGGATGAATTTTGCTCCTCCAAGAGGCTCCGCAACCCAAATCTGGGGATCGGTTTATATGGGCGCTATATATAATTAAGGACCGATGTGGACAAATTTTTGCACGGTTGTTAGAGACCATATACCAACATCATGTACCAAATTTCAGCCGGATCGGATGAAATTTGCTTCTCTTTGAGGCTCCGCAAGCCAAATCTGGGGATCGGTTTATATGGGGGCTATATATAATTATGGACCGATGTGGACCAATTTTTGCATGATTGTTAGAGACCATATATCAACACCATGTACCAAATTTCAGCCGGATCGGATGAAATATGCTCCTCTTAGAGGCTCCACAAGCCAAATCTGCGGATCGGTTTATATGGGGGCTATATATAATTAAGGACCGATATGGACCAATTTTTGCATGGTTGTTAGAGACCATATACCAACATCATGTACCAAATTTCAGCCGGATCGGATGAAACTTTCTTCTCTTTGAGGCTCCGCAAGCCAAATCTGGGGATCGGTTTATATGGGGGCTATATATAATTATGGACCGATTTGGACCAATTTTTGCATGGTTGTTAGAGACCATATACCAACACCATGTACCAAATTTCAGGCGGATCGGATGAAATTTGCTCCTCTTTTAGGCTCCGCAAGCCAAATCTGGGGATCGGTTTCTATGGGGGCTATATATAATTATGGACCGATGTGGACCAATTTTTGCATGGGTGTTAGAGACCATATACAAACACCATATACCAAATTTCAGCCGGATCGGATGAAATATGCTTCTGTTAGAGGCTCCACAAGCCAAATCTGAGGGTCCCTTTATATGGGGGCTATACGTAAAAGTGGACCGATATGGCCCATTTTCAATACCATCCGACCTACATCGATAACAACTACTTGTGCCAAGTTTCAAGTCGATAGCTTGTTTCGTTCGGAAGTTAGCGTAATTTCAACAGACGGACGGACGGACGGACGGACGGACATGCTCAGATCGACTCAGAATTTCACCACGACCCAGAATATATATACTTTATGGGGTCTTAGAGCAATATTTCGATGTGTTACAAACGGAATGACAAAGTTAATATATCCCCATCCTATGATGGAGGGTATAAAAAGCACCAAAAGCACTAAATGAAAATGCCAGAAAGCACCAAGTTGGTGCTTTTTTTGAAGAGGCACCAAAAAGGCAATTTGGTGCTTTTTAGAAATCAAAAAGCACTAAATTTGGTGCTAAAAGCACCAAATTGGCAACACTGCGTACAGGAGAAGTCAGTTCGCCAGTAGCCGGCCAACAGGTAGGACTATTTTGGGATCATGGCGTTGTAACGCAGTGACCAAAATATTACTATTTAGACTGCTAGTGAAGTGGGAAAGTTGTGACTTCCCCTTTTCTAACAATCGCCGCCGCCCGTGGTTGTCGTTACAACTGCGTATCATCGTCGCTGCCCGTGGTTGTTGTTACAACTGCGCCATCGGTAGTGGTTGTCTTTACAACCGCTCCGTCGCTGCCGCCCGTGGTTGTTGTTACAACTGCGCATCATCGCCGCTGCCGCCCGTGGTTGTCTTTACAACTGCGTCATCGTCGCCGATAGTGATTGTCGTTACAACCGCTCCGTCGCTGCCGTCCGTGGTTGTTGTTACAACTGCGCCATCGTTACTGTCGCTGTGGCCTGTCATCAGTTTAGCATCGGATCGACGCCGTAAGCCGTTTATCTACGCATCTTCGTCCATCGTCTCTGATTCGTACGGCAATCTGTGTTTATGTAGATGTGTGTGAATATAGTGTTAATGTTGTGTATTAGACCAATAAAATTATAACGTTGAATGAAAACATAAATAAAGCCTGGTCAGTGTTTTCTCTTTCTGTGGAAATATATAAATATTTTGTAACGACCCTGGACACCCTGAGTTTGCCCCAGCTTCAAAGTGGAAACACGTCGTTACAACTCACATTCGAGAATATGCTATTGGTAGTAGATTTCTTTTCTCCACTCTTCCACCATGAAGTAAATATCTTATTAGACCACCCTCATATGGCATTTTTTTCATAATAAATGTCTTCCCAGCTCAGTGTTGCCAGGTGATTTTTGATTCTTCCCCCCAAATCTTAAGAAAAAAACCCCTAAATTGGTCTAAGCTTTTTTCAAACCCCCCAAAAAATTTCTGAATATAAAAGTACAAAAAGTGGTCCCAAAATTACGTGAAAAAAAAAATCATGTGGTGATACACTTTAAAAATTAAATTTAACACAAATATATATCCTGAAAGAAGAGTTCTTTCCTGAGAAACGAAATTTTAGAAAAACTAAGTTTTTTTGATGCTAAATTTTTTTTTCGTTTGAAGTAAATAAAAAATAAAATTTGCTATTTAAGAAAATACTTTAAAACAAAAGAGATTTTCGTTTGTTTACAATTTCATCCATGAGGAAATTATTTTTTCTATGGATGTAATAATATAATATGTATATCAATGTAAAAAGCGGGCTTACTCTTAAAAAGCTTTCAGCTGCTAAGTTAAAATACGATTGTTTTTAATTTTGTCAAATATTAAAAATGCCCTTTCAACAGAAGAGTTTAAAAAAGATAACGAAAATAATGCTATTGGATACTTGTTTGTATTTAGGATCTTCTTGTTGACTTTCCGCATCTTTTTTCTCATAACTAATGCTAGAATTGTTCCGAATTTGCTTGAGAATAGCTCCACTTTATAAGGTCTGTAATAATTTTTTATCCCCAAAAATCCCCCCAAATAATTTTTACCCCTAAAAATCTCCCTAAACGTGAAAAAAACCCCTAAATTTGGGGGGGAAACCCCTAACCTGGCAACACTGTCCCAGCTTACTTTCGTCACTCATCCTCTCTCACTCTTGTTGTTATAGCCCGTCATTGTATTAAGTGTTGAAATACCTCATACCTTTTGTCAGCACAGGAGGAGAAGGGATACCGTCTGCTACCACTTTTGCATGTACTTGCTGAGTTAACACCTCTGCTGACATACGAAGTTAATTTTTTCTTTGGGAATTTGCGTTTTTTTTGTTTTGTTTCATTATGGGCTGTAGTATACAGAGGTTTTTGTTTCTTTTGGTGTAGCTTATTTTTGCAAAATGTCTTACTTTCCTACTAGAAACAACATTGCTTGATACTGTTTGGGAAAATTATTTGGTCTTTGGACTGAGAAAAATGACGACGTTGAAAACGCCACATTATTTCAATTCTCTAGCTTCACTATTTGCAGCTACTAGAGGCCGTTAGTTATTTTTTGGGGGGAAATTTGTCCGGCAATAAATTTACCATCTTTTTGGGTTGCCGACACTAAAGGGATACGCTTTACACAAATGCGCGTGTTTGACGATATAATAACACCAACAACAACTGTGAATATAGCAATAACAACAGCAACAACCACAAAAAGAGCCTGTAAGGTTTGGTGAAAATTCAAAAATTATTCGAGGCCTCAAAGGTACGAATTTTCACATGAAATAATAGCAGCAGCCATAACAACAACAACAAAAGCAACAGCAGCTGTAATAACAACAAACTGCCATGTCAACAACTTTTCTTCTTTGGTGAACATAAAAAGCACACATTAAGCCCTTTACTTACGTGCTCTCACACATACACAAGCGAAGGTGAACATAAGGATTTGGCAAAGGTAAATGACAGGGTTGCCGTGTACTAGTGTGAGATGTATGTTTAGGATAGGAAGGCTTCTTCATGCCTTCATTTATTTCATGCCGTATGCAAAGGAATACGCAGAGACTTAGCGTTTTACACAATATTGGGCCATTGAGTCGAGGTGAATGGATGTGTTTTTTATAACTGGGAGTATTAAAAAAAATTACTTCGTAAAAGAATCTACTGCAAATTTTTCACATTATCCTTTGGGGAAATGGATCGGTTCAGAACTAGTATGTGATGTGTATGGACCTGGTTTAGATTTGATCAAAAACGTTTGGAAGGGACCGGTCCTTTTAACATGGGTTTCTTATTGAGGAGGTAAATTTATACTCTAGGACATGACTTAGACTTATTCCAAAGAACTCTCGAAAAGTTCTCACAGTTTGTGGGACCACTGAATAGATCTAAGATTACAAACGCAATGGAGTTTTATTCACAGTTCGCACTATTATCTTGGCCAAAAAATGACCAATCTTCCCCGGTCGCCTTGATCTAGGCTAGCTTGCAATAATTTCAGTTTTTGTTTTTGTATATAATTTATTATTCATTAAAGATAGTCCTTTTCACAATCCCAGCCTCGGCCGGCTAAAATTCTAGCCAAGCACCTGTTTACCTATGGAAATAAAAATGTGTTTTCAGCTAACGTTTATGGAATGCTCCAAAGTGAGGCGTACAACCTATGATTATATTTTTCACATCTCAATACCATAACAATTGATATTTGACGTAATTGTACATGTGTGTGTGTGTGTATGTAAGGAATTTGAGCGGTTACCAATGGGATTGAAGATTTTTTTTTTTCCTCCAAACAAGCATGCATCACAATTGAGAGTTATTACGCAAATGCCAAAGATTTTTATCGTTTAGTACAACCTTTAGTATTGGAATTAAGGAAAAAGGAGCAAACATAAAAACAAGTGTTGGCCTTGTTTGTCAAACTACTAACCTGATAACACACTGGTTGGTGCAGATGCTTAGTAATTTAGCGAAACAGGTGTTTCTGGTGCACTTAATTGGTGCAGTGACTGCATGCGACATACATAATTGTTGTGAAGCTTTAATTATGTCATTTTATTACAAGACCTTTTGCCTGGATACCACAATGTAATTAAGGGTTTTCAATATAATTTTTGCATAATTTAATAATACAAGTATATACAGCTCATAGTTCGAATGGGTCCAATTTTCGGAACCCAGCACATTGAATCAAATATAAAAGTTTTCGCCTTTCGTCGTAGCCAGGGCTGTGGAGCCGGAGTCGGAGTCGGAGTCTGAGTCTGAAGATTTTGCTGGAGTCGGAGTCGTAAAAATTTTGCTCGACTCCGAATCCGGCTAAACCAAATTTTTAAAACACTTCACATTTTTGTAACTAAGCAAGTTTTTACGCAATTTAGTTTCCATTGCGTTATTCATTCGATCAATGTACAGCATGACTGTAAATGAAAATCAACTTCCAATTATGGCTACCTTTTTAAGTTTCCTAGAATGTTAGACTAGCAGATGGGCTGGATCGATCCATTTTAATGCCCATATCAATTTATTTGAAATATTTCGAACAGTCGAAATTATTTTTTTTTTTTTAATTTTATTTTAAGGCCATATACATACACAGTCTCACGCAAGTTTACAGTTTTTTATCTATCAACTAATCCTGTTTCTTGTTGTTGTTTATAACCCACACCAAAAAATCTTCTTGCTAATAAACAAATACTTTCTTTTTCAAATTAATTTACTAAAACTAAGGGATATATGTATATTTTTTAAAATTTTATTATTTAAAGAAAATATAAATTGTTTAACCGCATGTAAACTTGTGTGAGACTGTGTATGTGGAATATTGACAGAAAATTTTTTCAAAGTTGTTTTTTATAGAAAATTTGGTAAAATGTTATTTCTATAAAAAGTTTTGTAAAAATTTTATTTCTATAGCAAATTTTGTCAACAATTTTGTCAAACTTTTGTTTTTTATAGAATGTTTTGCAAAATTTTATTTCTATAGAAAATTTTGCAAAATTTTGTTTGTTACACAAAATTTTTTTCAAAATATTATTTCTATTGATAATTTTATTTCTATAAAAATTCAAATCAAAATTTAATTTCTATAGAAAATTTTGCCAAAATTGTATAGTAATAGATTTTTTTATTACAAAATTTGGTCAAAATTTTATTTCTATATACAATTTTGCCAAAATTTTATAGTAATAGATTTTTTTATTAGAAAATTTTGTCAAAATTTTATTTCTGTAGAAAATTTAGTCAAAATTTTGTTTCTGTAGAATATTTTGCAAAATTTGATTTACTACACAAAAAATTTTATAAAATTGTATTTTATTGATAATTTTTTCAAAATTTTATTTCTATAAGAAAAAATTGTCAAATTTTATTTCTATAGCAAATTTTCTCAAATTTTTCTTACTGATGTTCACTGATACTCACTGTTATAAAAAATGTATTCAAAATTTTACTAGTATAGAAATATTTTTTTCTATATAAAATTTAGTCAAAATTTTATTTCTATAGAAAATTTAGTCAAAATGTTGTTTATATAGAATATTTTGCAAAATTTTGTTTGCTACGCATATTTTTAAATTGTATTTCTATTGATAATTTTTCCAAACTTTTATTTCTATAAAAAATTTTGCCAAATTTTATTTCTATAAAAATTTTATTCAAAATTTTATTTCTATATATTTGGTCAAAATTTGATTTCTATAGAAAATTGTGCCAAAATTTTATTTCTATAGAAAATTTAGTCAAAATTTTGTTTCTGTAGAAAATTTTGCAAAATTTTATTTCTATATAAAATTTTGCAAAATTGCGTGAGTATCAGTGAACTCAGTGCTAAGTCGAAAACTTGTAGAAATGACTCAAATTTTCAAATTTTTCAATGAATGAATCATAAATGCATTTTTGCGAAATTGCCTAAACAATTATAAATATTTCCCAAATATTGCCCGAGATTTTCCAGAAGTCTGATTTGAGATTTTATCAAAATGTAGATCTAAATACAAAGTTGTGCAGAGTATATTATAATTGGCCCGCCCGACTTTAGACTTTCCTTGCATTTTTATTTTTTGTTAAAATTGTGTTACGTCCCATAACGTTAGATTTAAATTTTAAGTACATAGATTTTGTAGAAGTATATACGATTTTGTCTAAATCGATTCAGATTCAAATTCATGCATATGGGAATATAAACCTTTATATAGCTCGCAACAAATTTAAAGGATTTGAGATAGTATCAATAATTTTGGTCCACAAATACATATACTGTAGGTATCTTCTCATAGTATGATGGGTATTTATATCATTATTTTATTTATTAAACATTGCCCCAAAATTTGAAATATAGAGTTAAATTGGCATCTAATGTGAAATTAAGACCTTTTTTGCACATATAAATAAATACGATACTTTATATCGATCCACTTACGGTACCCCCACAATAGAACTATAAATTAGTGGTATTAAAATAAGATTTAGTTATATTACCCGGAGTCGGAGTCGAGCAAAATGGCTCGACTCCACAGCCCTGGTCGTAGCGGAATACTTGAAAATATATAGAAATTCAGGCGGATTTTAAGACTTGTATCACCTCAAGAAGATTGGTTAAAATGACACGCTTCCCGAAGTTAAATTTAGAGTTTCTACATATGGAGACTACATCAGATTGTGGAGTTGCAATTGTTGTTTAAGTTTTAAAGAAATTTTAAACATCTCGTCTAGGCGTACAAGAAAACGATGAAATACCGTTTTGATTTGAAATCCAAATTCTGAAGATTTTTAGGAATGAGCACAAGAAATAAAATCTGGAATTTTTATACCCACCACCATAGAATGGTGACGGGGGTATAATAAGTTTGTCATTCCATTCGATTTCCGACTAAATAAAGTATATATATGCTTGATCAGGGAGGAATTCTAAGACGATATAACCTTGTCCGTCTGTCTGTCTGTTGTAATCACGCCACAGTCTTCAATAATGAAGCAATCATGCTGAAATTTTGCACAAACTTATGTCTGCAGACAGGCCAAGTTCGAAGATGGGCTATATAGGTCCAGGTTTTGATATAGTTTTTACCTAATTTGCCTGAAATTGAAGTCTAGAGGTATTTTCGGGTCATAAAGAGGTGTGCCGAAAATGGTGAGTATCGGTCCTTGTTTTGGTATAGCCCCCATATAGACCGATCACCGGATTTTAATTATTGGCCTTATAGAAACCGTAGTTTTACCCAATTTGCCTGAAATTGGAAATCTAGAGGTAATCTAGGACCATAAAGAGGTGTGCCGAAAATGGTGAGTTTCGGCCTATGTTTTGGTATAGCCCCCATATAGACCGATCTAACGATTTTCCTTCTTGGGCTTCTAGAACCCGTAGTTTTTATCAAATTTACTTGAAATTGGATATCGATAGGTGTTGTAGAACCATAAAGAGGTGTGCCAAAAATTGTGAATATCGGTCCATGTTTTGGTATAGTTCCCATATAAACCGACCTTCCGATTTGGGGTCTTGGGCTTATAGAAATCGCAGTTTTTAGGCAATTTGCCTGAAAGTGGAAATCTAGAAGTATTTTAGGATGATAAAGAGGTGTGTCAAAAATGGTGAGTATCGGTCCATGTTTTGGTATAGTCCCCATATAAACCGGTATATTAGGCTCACAAAAACGTGTATCGGATTAAGTTTTTATCGGTCCATTTGGTAAGGCCCTCATATCGACCAATTTCACTTCTTGGGGGTATATAAGGCGCACTGATCATTAAAATTGCTTGAAACTCAATGTAAAATTTCCATATTTTACTTCTCGGGTGAAAATCTACAGATTTAAGATTTCAAATGAAGACGTTATTGTATAATTTTCTTGCACACTTACAAGAGATGTTAATGATTGCTCCAAAACTCGAACAATAATGGTTCTTATAAATCCAGAATCTGATATAGTCTTCATAGGTAAAAACTTTAAATTTATCTTCGGGAAGCGTTAACAGGTTGGCTGATAAGTCCCCGGTCTGACACATAGATGGCGGCTCTAGTATTAAATGCATATTATTTTTATATAGCACCAATCTTCAAATGATTCGTGTCAAAATTTGACGTCTGTAAGTCAATTAGTTTGTGCGATAGAGCGTCTTTTGTGAAGCAACTTTTGTTATTGTGAAAAAAATGGAAAAAAAGGAATTTCGTGTTTTGATAAAATACTGTTTTCTGAAGGGAAGCAGTGGAAGCAAAAACTTGGCTTGATAATGAGTTTCCGGACTCAAAATTCAAGCGTGGTGAAATGAGCACAGAGGACGGTGAACGCAGTGGACGCCCGAAAGTGGTGGTTACCGACGAAAACATAAAAAAAATCCACAAAATGATTTGGAATGACCGTAAAATGAAGTTGAACGAGATAGCGAGATAGAGGCCTTTAAGATATCAAAGGAACGTGTTGGTCATATCATTCATCAATATTTGGATATGCGGAAGCTCTGTGCAAAATGGGTGCCGCGCGAGCTCACATTTGACCAAAAACAACAACGTGTTGATGATTCTGAGCGGTGTTTGCAGCTGTTAACTCGTAATACACCCGAGTTTTTCCGTCGATATGTGACAATGGATGAAACATGGCTCCATCACTACACTCCTGAGTCTAATCGACAGTCGGCTGAGTGGACAGCGACCGGTGAACCGTCTGCGAAACGTGGAAAGACTCAAAGTAATGGCCTCTGTTTTTTGGGATGCGCATGGAATCATTTTTATCGCTTATCTTGAGAAGGGAAAAACCATCAACAGTGACTATTATATGGCGTTATTGGAGCGTTTGAAGGTCGAAATCGCGGCAAAACAGCCCCATATGAAGAAGAAAAAAGTGTTGTTCCACCAAGACAACGCACCGTGCCACAAGTCATTGAGAACGATGGCAAAAATTCATGAATTGGGCTTCGAATTGCTTCCCCACCCACCGTATTCTCCAGATCTGGCCCCCAGCGACTTTTTCTTGTTCTAAGATGTCAAAAGGATGCCCGCAGGGGAAAAATTTGGATGCAATGAAGAGGTGATCGCCAAAACTGAGGCCTATTTTGAGGCAAAACCGAAGGAGTACTACCAAAAAGGTATCAAAAAATTGGAAGGTCGTTTGTAATCGTTGTATCGCTCTTGAAGGGAACTATGTTGAATAATAAAAACGAAGTACGACAAAAAAAAATGTTTTTCTTTGTTAGACCGGGAACTTATCAGCCAACCTGTTATTTAGGTAGACCGCCGATAACACTTCTTCCTATGTAAATACACATGCGCATTTGTTCACATAGATAACAGCCAACAATGTTTGGGTACAGCAAACAATGCTGGTGGCAATTATTGACAATATGGGAATCTATGAATATAAAAGGCAACTGTACAGAACTGTACACCGTAGTTTTTACCCAATTTGCCTGAAATTGAAGTCTAGAGGTATTTTCGGGTCATAAAGAGGTGTGCCGAAAATGGTGAGTATCGGTCCTTGTTTTGGTATAGCCCCCATATAGACCGATCACCCGATTTTAATTATTGGCCTTATAGAAACCCTAGTTTTCACCCAATTTGCCTGAAATTGGAAATCTAGAGGTATTTTAGGACCATAAAGAGGTGTGCCAAAAATGGTGAATATCGGTCCATGTTTTAGTGTAGTCCCCATATAAACCGACCTTCCGATTTGGGGTCTTGGGTTTCTAGAAACCGTACTTTTTATCCGATTTGCCTGAAATTGTAAATATTCTGGTATATTAGACTCACAAAAAAGTGTATCGTATTAAGTTTTTATCGGTCCATTTGGTAATGCCTCCACATAGACCAATTTCACTTCTCGAGGGTATAGAAGGAGCACTGATCATTGCTTGAAACTCAATGTAAAATTTCCAGATTTTACTTCTCGGGTGAAAATCTACAGGTTTAAGATTTCAAATGAAGACGTTATTGTATAATTTTCTTCCACACTTACAAGAGATGTTAATGATTGCTCAAAAACTCGAACAATAATGGTTCTTATAAATCCAGAATCTGATATGGTATTCATAGGAAAAAACTTTAAATTTATCTTCGGGAAGTGTACTGGTTGAATTGCTCTGCTTGATCTGTTATCAAACCCCCTGACATTTTAAGCGGAAACTATAATATTTGATTCATGGTGGTGGGAATTTAAGATTCGGCTCGGCCGAATCTTAAATATTAATCCTGCACTCATAGTTTGGTACACCATTGTATACAGATTTGATAAATCATTTTTTTTGATAAATCATTTTTTGATTTACAACGTAGAGCAATTTACTATTTTTTATATACTCGCTTTTAAAATCGTAATTCATTTGATATCTTCGCTGCTTCACTTTTTTTTCAAAAACTGAGCATCAATAACAATAAATTAATATATGAGAAAATGAAAAAACTCCTCAAAGTATGAACCTCCCAAAAATCGTTGTTTTTGATTCCTGTAGAAGAAATTGATACCCTGTTTCTGTATATCGAACGAAAACCCAGTCGACTGAAAAGCAGTCGCTCGAATTCGAATCAATTTGGGTTTATCTATTTTTGAAAGTTCATATCGTTTGTATGAGAGTACATTAATTATCAAAAATGAGTATTTTAAAATTTTGGGCCTGAGAATTTATTCAAATTTCAAAATTGTTTTTACGTTTTCTTCACACTTATGGCCTGTTCCTGTATATCGAACGAATGCTTTCTTTCGTATTCCAAACGAAAGAAAATTGATTTTTGTTCTTTTATTTCGAAAGGCAAGTCACTTCATATTTTGTTGTCGAGTAATATACGAACATATACAATAAGTGTCAAGAAAAAAGTAAAAGCATTGTTAACATTTCAATGAATTGTCAGGCCAAAAATTTAAAAATACTCATTTTTAATAATCAATGTATTCTCATACAAACGAATCGAACTTTCAAAAATAGAAAAAGCCAAATTCATTCGAATTCAAGTGACTGCCTTTCTTTCCAACTGGTTTTCGTTCGATATACAGGAATAGGGCATTATTGTATATGTTCGTTGGCTACTCGACAACAAAATATGAAGTGACTTGCCTATGGACATAGAGAAACCCAAATAATTTTTTTTTTCGTTTGAAATACTCTCGTTCGACATACAGGAACAGGGTATGAGGATTTATTTAATTTTTTATATTGGGAAGTTAATTCATGGTAACTTCTTTCTTGGAGGCGCTATGGCTACCAAAATCCTCGGACCTCAATCCGTTGGACTTGTGCGCCTGAGGCGTTTGGAAAAGTAAAGTTGGCACTAAAAAATTCCAAAGTGTCGATCATCTCAAGACTGCACTTCGAAGGGTATGGGTTGGTTTGGTCGCCGAGTCCGAACGGCGTTCAACATTGCAGTGAAACCACTTAGAGAAGCTTTGAAACACACATTATTAAGACGGATTTCCACCGGCTTAAGGTATTAGAGACCTTTAGAAATAATTCTGAAAATTGGATTTTGCTGTTTTTTTTTTCAACAAAATCCAATCACTCAAATCGCTGGTGGATAGTACACCCAGAGAAGGAATATGATCACTTCAAACATGTTTCAAGAGTACCATGTTACTTTTTCACAGCGACCATGTAGCATTTTTGCAAAAATATTCTTTTCTCATCAAACATAACATGATTTCCGAAATCAGATACATAATATCCGAGAAAAGATCATGGTTTCGACAAGCATGCGACATGTTTTCCGTGAAGATGTAACAGTTTACTCTAGGAACATGGTTGGGGTGATCATATTCCTTCTCTGCGTGTATACGAGCTTTTGCCTGGCTGAGCTCATTGCAGTTCTTTGGTATTCTCCATTCTTTAAAGTCAAACATTTAAATCAATTTTTAATGAATTCAAATTTTCCCCAGTTACTGGCTAATGGCAACGCCTACAAATCCATAGCTAAAATTTTCAACATTTGTTGCTTAACATTTGTTGCCATCCGGAGGCGGTATAAAAAAAATAACAACATGAATAATAACAACAGCAACAAAAATATTATTGTCGAATATTTAATGAAGTTCCTGTGGTCTGGTTACACCTTTTCGTTAACCATTTGCTGCCATCATCAACACCACCACAGCACAACAACAATGACGACTTTTAAAATCACTTTTATGGGTTTATAATTTATAGAGGGGCATTGCTTAATACGCGTGAGTAAGTCTATGCATGTCCTCTTTCAGAGGAACAATTCATATGGCAATTTGGTCTTAACCAAGGCCATTATTTCTCAAAATAGAGAGAGAGAGAGTGTGGTAGAAAGCGAGGGGCGGGGGCCTAAACATATTGAGTCGTCTTTATATTTCTGTTTATGTTTTGGCAACAATAACTGCCAGGAGTTGCAGAATAATTCGAGGATATCGAGCTATGCCATTTCTCGTTGTTGTTTTCGTAGAATTTATTAGCTTTTATTATGGCCTAATACAAACATTAGCCCAAAATCCATTCACTCGTTTGTTTCTCCTGCACTTCCCTCTTCACCCATCGACCCCTTTGATAAGGTGTGGTGCATTTGACCCAGAGAGAGAAACCCAGGGAAATAAGCCATTTGTTGTTTGTAGCTCGACATTTGTGTAAGGGGCCAATGTGGTTTGAATTTCCCTAGAAAATGAAATATTCTAAATATTTATGTTCATTGTTTTGGTGGTAGTAGTGGTGGTGTTGATGGTGCTCAGTCTCTCCCTCTCTTTCTCTCTGTTGTTGCTTATGCCCCATATGTGTGAGTGTATGAATGAGTGAATGTTGTTTGGAAGTGAGGAGTATTGCTTTGGAGTTCATGTTTCTGTTGAATTTATGGTTTCATGGGGGATTTGGCAAGTGCAGATTTATTATGAATATTTTATAAATCGGCTTTGTGAATATTTCTCCTAACATCTACATGGACACATTCGAACAGCCGTAGTAGAGGTTAAAGACTCCCAGACTGAGTGAGTGCATGAATTTCAAGCTTAATATTTTCGTATGTAATTTTCATTATCCTTTCTTATCCTTATGGGCAATTTCACATATACTCATACATACACACATATACATATCTTTGTATTTGTTGAATTTGGATGTTTGTTGGTGTTGGCGTTGATGTTTTGTTTTGTTACTTCTTCGCAAATTGAAATTATTTATATGGTAATGCCCAAAATGCTTCATTCATTTTGCTCTTGAGTATGATGCTCCAAACAACAAAACCACCACCTACCTCCACCACCAAAGGGGTTAAGTAAATGTTTAGCGAAAGTGTTGAATATTTTAAGGAGGTTTTGTTATTAAAGGATGCACATATTTCATCGGTTAATACATCCAGAGGGCAACATTAGGAATATTTTGGACGATGTAAATATAAGATGGACCATTTGAATTGGGGAATTGTTTGGGAGTGTGGAAATAATATGGGTAATATTCCCATGTAATGAAGAGGCATTTTTTTCACCCAAATAAAGAATACAAATTATAGTTCCCTTAGGCACTTAAGCTTAACAGTCAGTTTTGTTTTCCCTTTCGGTTCTATGATTTAAAAGCTTCTTTAATTTTGAGGGAGAAAAAACAACATGAAATAATTGGTTTATCATTCATATTTTTACCTCGTAAGAAAGGCGTAAGTTTTATGTTATAGTATTATTGTAAATTATAAACGGGAGTCTCAGAGATACTTTGATACTTATGAGAACATTTGTTTTCTTTGTATATTTAATTCAAAGAACCTATTGGGCTATATGAAAATACAAACCATTGTGACCGATAATTTGGAACAATTGAAGAGAAAATCATTTTATTCTTACAGCCATAAAAAATCGTACACAGAAATCGGGAAATTAGTGGAAAATAGTGGGTTTAGAATTCGGAGCAACGTTTTGAAGGGGAAATGTCAATGGTTGGCCATGAACTCTTAGTTATAAAGAGGAGAAAATGATTTTCCGAAAAATCACAACTTATCATAAATGAAGTTCACCACTGTTATATCACAATGGCCTGAATAGTCTAAGTAAGCCTGAAATATCGGGCTGCTACTATACCTAACCTATCATAAATGTACGTCGACACACATCGGAATCGAGGTTAAGGAGGTGTTAAATGAGGAATTTGGTTTCAAACCAATTTGAAGTACGCTGCATAGTACGGGATATAATGTATTTTTACTCTAATTGCTCTTCCAAGTCCCTTCATTTATAAATATGTTGATATAGGTAAGATTAAGTTAAAACAAGTAAGGAAAGTCTAAAGTCGGGCGGGGTCGACTATATTATACCCTGCACCACTTTGTAGATCTAAATTTTCGATACCATATCACATCCGTCAAATATGTTGGGGGCTATATATAAATGTTTGTCCCAAATACATACATTTAAATATCACTCGATGTGGACAGAATTTGATAGACTTCTACAAAATCTATAGACTCAAAATTTAAGTCGGCTAATGCACTAGGGAGCCACTGTGGTGCAATGGTTACCTTGCCCGCCTTGCATACACAAGGTCGTGGGTTCGATTCCTGCTACTACCGAACACCAAAAAGTTTTTCAGCGGTGGATTATCCCACCTCAGTAATGCTGGTGACATTTCTGAGGGTTTCAAAGCTTCTCTAAGTGGTTTCACTGGAATGTGGAACGCCGTTCGGACTCGGCCATAAAAAGGAGGTTCCTTGTCATTGAGCTTAACATGGAATCGGGCAGCACTCAGTGATAAGAGAGATGTTCACCACTGTGGTATCACAATGGACTGAATAGTCTAAGTGAGCCTGATACATCGGGCTGCCACATAATCTAACCTAACCTAATGCACTAGGGTGAAACACAATGTTAGTAAAAAAATATGGGAAGCAATTTTAAGGAAACTTCGCAAAAGTTTATTTATGATTTATCGATCGATATATATGTGTTAGAAGTTTAGGAAAATTTGAGTCACTTTTAGAAGTTTTCAACTTAGCAGTGGCGATTTTACAAGGAAAATGTTGGTATTTGGAGCATTTTTGTCGAAATCAGAAAAACATATATATGGGAGCTATATCTATATATGAACCGATTTCAACCGAATTTGGAACGCATAGCTACAATACTAATTCTACTCCCTGTGCAAAATTTCAACTAAATCGGAGCAAACAATTGGCCTCTGTGGTCATATGAGTGTAAATCGGGCGAAAGCTATATATGGGAGCTATATCTAAATCTGAACCGATTTCAACCAAATTTGACACGCATAGTAACAATACTAATTCTACTCCCTGTGCAAAATTTCAACTAAATCGGAGTTAAAAATTGGCCTCTGTGGTCATATGAGTGTAAATCGGGCGAAAGCTATATATGGGAGCTATATCTAAATCTGAACCGATTTCAACCAAATTTAGCACGCATAGTAACAATACTAATTCTACTCCATGTGCAAAATTTTACCTAAATCAGAGTTAAAAATTGGCCTCTGTGGTCATATGAGTGTAAATCGGGCGAAAGCTATATATGGGAGATATATCTAAATCTGAACAGATTTCAACCAAATTTGGCACGCATAGCTACAATGCTAATTCTACTCCCTTTGCAAAATTTCAACTAAATCGGAGCAAAAAATTGGCCTCTGTGGTCATATGAGTGTAAATCGGGCGAAAGCTATATATGGGAGCTATATCCAAATCTACACCGATTTCAACCAAATTTGGCACGCATAGCCACAATGCTAATTCTACTTCCTGTACAAAATGTCAACTAAATCGGAGTAAAAGATTGGCCACTGTGGTCATATGAGTGTAAATCGGGCGAACGATACATATGGGAGCTATATCTAAATCTGAACCGATTTCAATAACATTTGGCACACTTGACTACACTATTAATTGTACTCCTAGTGCAAAATTTCAACCAAATTGGGGTAAAACTCTGACTTCAGGGACCGTATTAGTCCATATCGGGCGAAAGATATATATGGGAGCTATATCTAAATCTGAACCGATTTCAATAAAATTTGGCACACTTGACTGTAGTACTAATTGTTCTTCTTGTGCAAAATTTTAAGCAAATTAGGGTAAAACTCTGGCTTCTGGGGCCATATAAGTCCATATCGGGCGAAATATAAAAATGGGAGCTATATCTAAATCTGAACCGATTTCTTCCAAAATCAATAGGGATCTGTTCTGAGCCAAAACACATACTTGTGCCAAATTTGAAGTCGATTGGACTAAAACTGCGACCTAGACTTTGATTACAAAAATGTGTTCACGGACAGACGGATATGGCTATATCGGCTCTGGAGCCCACCCTGAGCATTTTTGCCAAAGACACCATGTGTCTATCTCGTCTCCTTCTGGGTGTTGCAAACATATACACTAACTTATAATACCCTGTTACACAGTGTGGCGCAGGGTATAAAGAGAATTCATGCTGTCCTGTGTCATGTCGGCTGATATTCACTAAAATTTGTATTTGGCTTGTGGTGCGCTCTAACTTAATTTTTCCATCACATCCTTCTTTTATTGCAGGAACCCTGTGTTCCTGACGAATTCTCTAATTTGTTTCTACACAGAAAAAATTGCCACAAAAAATTTTCCAATTAAAATTTTATTGTAATATTCAATTAAAAATTAACTTGGTTTAACAAATTTTTTAATTGAAGCTAAAATCAATCACAAAACGTGATTGTATGAATTAATTTTTTAATTGACTTTTGTAACGGGTTTTTCTCGTTTGCAGAGGTAAGCTCAGTCGCCCCCAGGGTCTCCGTAAGGACCCACTAAACCTTCCGGAATAATAACACAATTATTTACCTCTTTCGAGTTTAATATTAATTGATTCGGTTTTATTGATGAAAACTATTTTACAATCTACTTGTGTGATATTTGACAATCACTCTAATGCGGTTTGAGTCTTATGGGAGCCGGCATTCGAGATGGCGTAGATGAAGAAGTATTTCGATTCGTAGATAACCGTAAGTACTACTTGATGATCGGGATATGATGAGAGATTCGGTTCGTGGATGAGTGCGTCGCTTTCTTTATGGTCGGTGGTCGTTGATTATTCGGCTTGTTGATGAGCGGAGATATATGAGGACGTCGGCTCGTAGAGCTTCGGTAATTGATGAGGTATTCGGTTCGTAGACAATCGGTAGTGGTTCGTCTATGCTGCCAAGTTGATGATTCGTTGACAATCGGAGGCTATTGAATTCGTTGAGACGTGGACGTTTGATTTTCGATTTGTAACTGATCGGAGACTGCTGATGAGATCTTCGGCTTTCTGACGGTTGCTAGTGTTGCTGCAGTTGATTGTTGTAGTGTGGCAGTGGTGTGACAGTCGGGATCAGCTTCGTGTCGGTAATCGGTAAAGGTCGGTTTAGTAATGTTCACGACTGCCATGCAAACTACTACTACGGCTACTAGCTAATCTACGAGCGAAGAGTAGGTCCTAAGGTCTCTGTGGTGGAACAGTAAACCCGAAGGTCTCTGTGGGGTAACAGTAGGCTCGAAGTTCTCTGTGGTGGAACAGTAGGCCCGAATGTCTCTGTGGTGGAACAGTAAACCCGAAGGTCTCTGTGGGGTAACAGTAGGCTCGAAGTTCTCTGTGGTGGAACAGTAGGCCCGAATGTCTCTGTGGTGGAACAGTAGGTCCGAAGGTCTCTGTGGTGGAACAGTAGGCCCGAAGGTCTCTGTGCCCGAAGGTCTCTGTGTAATATTTATTTCGCGTCTGGGAATAAATTCCTCAGGCGACGCAAAGAAAATATCACCGAACTTCGAGCGGAACGATATGCAATGAGCCACTCGTAGCACGATCTGCACCTGGCTGTACGCAGTAACATAGATGCAAGTGTTTGTCCGAAGTCTCAGTCAGTCGCCTATCCGAGTCTGCCTTTGGTTGGCAAAGCGTCCACCATATCGTATAAGTAATGACTGCAATGAAGCGACTGAGAATTACCGCCCCTTGTATCAAGTATTTCAAATAATTTTTGTCACCAAAAATCATTCATATGCAGCAAAAGACAAGCACTAAGCTGTTCATTATAATTGGTCGGTTGACTGTTTGGTAACGTAGGTTGGATTGATAATGTACGGCAAAATAACTAAATTAATTTTGTCACGTTACACTGTGATGATTGATAATATCATTTCTGAGATAGAATACATTTCACTTACGTTACGAGTTATTTCCACAGACTGATCTCTCCATCATACATAGTTGAATAAATACCCATTCTCTTGTTCTCTTTTCGCTCTTTACATCGCTCAAAATTATTCAATTTCAATCACAAAGGTGATTTGATCAATCACATGTGTAATTGGAAACGGAAACATTTTCAATTACGTTTGTAACTGAAACCTATTTCCGAATTGATTAACAAATTGATTGAATCAATTAATATTTTAATTGGAAACGTAACAAATATCAATCATTTTTTTAAATTGGTTTTTATTCGGATTTGATTAAATAATTAATTGAATCAATTAACATATTAACTGAGTCCATTTCCAAATTCAATTATGTGATTAATTGAAAACATTTCGTTGAAAATTTTTTGTGTGTACTGGAGGGGATAATCCACAGCTGAGAAACTTGGTGTTCGGTCGAAACTGGGGTTAAACCCACGACACTATGTATGCAAGGCGGACATTCTAACTATTGCACCACGATGGCTCCCGTCAACATGCACCATCTTTGTTGATCATATTCAGCATAGATCTGCTCTTCTATCGGCTTCCTTACTGTGGTCCTACTCTCCTTGAGTAATTCTCCAGACTTTTGTTGCCTGGGTCACCCCATAGGATCACATCACTTTATGGGTCTCCCGCGCCTATTCATCCAATTCGGCCCGCGGTGCCTCCTGACTCTTATCACCAGTTCATTTGCATTTACGTTTCCTTTTATTCCGACATGTCCCCGCTCCCATATATCGCGGATCGTGCTTTCGTATTCCAATACGGCTCGCGATCGAAACGTAATATCTGGTATTACCTTTATTATCATCCCGCAATCTGTCGCCCGTATTATTTCCCAGTCATTTAACACATTCCGTTATGGCGCCTGTAGGGTTATGCTGTGGTCCGGTATAGAGTCTCGAAGTCTGGACCCTCCACATATATACACACAGTCATGTCCTCTCACTCATCTTCGATCTATCGATATAGAAGCTATTTCCCTCTGGTATTTTTTCTCAGGACCCATAACCATCTTACTGGCGTCAGAATGTCACACTCCGCAGCTATGGCTACCTCTGTTTTACGATCATGGATTTCTGTGGCATCCGGAATTACACCCACTCTTCCCCGTATTATCCGTTGATGGTTCCTCATTCTTCGTGTTTAAGGCCATTCTCCCCACATCTTCAGTCTCATCGCAGCCATGGATCCGGTCACCCGATACTAGTCTAGAGACTTGATGAGTGTGTCGGTGGAAACGTTGTTGAAAGCTCCTTAAATGTCAATACAAACAGCTAGTGTGTAAAGGGCATGGTTGCCACACATGGTCGAATTCTACCAAAAATTATAGATTTTTTACTGTTTGGTAGGTTGGTAGAATTCTTGATGTTTTGGTATATTTTGCAAAATATTCCTCTCCAACTAAGAGGTACTTGGGAGCCACCGTGGTGCAATGGTTAGCATGCCCGCCTTGCATGCACAAGGTCGTGGGTTCGATTCCTGCTTCGACCGAACACCAAAAAGTTTTTCAGCGGTGGATTATCCCACTTCAGTAATGCCGGTGACATTTCTGAGGGTTTCAAAGCTTCTCTAAGCGGTTTCACTGCAATGTGGAACGCCGTTCGGACTCGGCTATAAAAAGGAGGTCCCTTGTCATTGAGCTTAACATCGAATCGGGCAGCATTTAGTGATAAGAGAGAAGTTCACCAATGTGGTATCACAATGGACTGAATAGTCTAAGTGAGCCTGATACTTCGGGCTGCTACCTAACCTAACCTAAGAGGTACTTCAAATTTTTATAGAAATACATTTTTGAAGAAATTTCTTATAAAAATAAAACGATAAGAAAATTTTCAAAAAAAAAATCAAATTTTGAGAAATAGAATTTTCAAAAAAAAAAAAATTTATAGAAATAAAATGTTGATAATAATTTCTATAGATATAAGGCTTTGACATAATTTTCTGTTGAAATAAAATTTTGCCAAAAGTTTCTGTAAATTCGATATTTTTAAAAATTTTAATTTTCGCGTTATCAAAGTCCTTTGGGAATAGTTTTTCCCTTTTTTGGTGCAAGCTAAAAATTTTATAACATTTTAAATTAGACACATTTACGATTCAAGGGATATTTTTACACCGAAAAAAGGTGTCATCTAAAATAAAATAATAAAACACTTTTTTCGAAGAAAAAAATATTTATTTATAGTAAAAACCAAAATTTGCCGAAAACTTCAAATAAGATTTAATTTGGTAGATTTTCGGTAAAATTTTCGTAGAATACTTTTGGCACGAGTGGGTTGGCGGCATCCACCGATCGTCCATTTACATATGCGTGATATATGTTCCACAAAATTTCAAAAAATCAAATCAGTTTTATTGAAAGCAGCAAATGTCAGGGTCTTCTTAAGTTGCTGATATCCAAAAAAAAAAAATAAAAACTAATTAGAAATATGCCTTTCAATTTAGTGTCCCTGTAATCTCTTGATGCAGCAACCAATTAACTGAGTATTTAAAATAAATAATACATTGGGAAATCCCACTTTAGAAAAAAACCATAGATGTACTTGCCATAACCGCTCATTTCTGTTAACTTTGAATTTCCACATTATACCATACTCAAAACCCATTCCTTCACCGTGCGAAGACATTTACAAGTGCTCTCTTACGATGACTTACTTTTCTTGAAACTTATTTCTCTTATAAAATCAAAATATCTTGTACAAACATCTTTCTTCGTCATGCATTTCTAACGTTATCCGCATGGAAGATGGAAGCAAGCCATCGTAGGTAGGTACTTAACATAAAATTTTAATTAATTTCAATCCAAAATCAAACAAAAATGCAAACATTGCTACTTGTCGACGGTGTTATCATCATTGGCGCCTTGGTTTTTTGTTCCGCCTGTTTAATTTCATTTCATTAATGAACCCTCTGTGATTTACGGGTGTTAATAACAGAGAAAATTGCCCCAAAGGAGGGAGAAGCATCATCTCGAGGCATATTTTTCATGATCTAAATATCCCACCGTGCCTTGTTCATACATTAAAAATATTCTTACACACACTTTCTTACTCTCACACACACACATGAAAAATAAACGAAACAAGAAAACAACAATTAATGCAGGAAAAGCGGCAAATATTTATGATGTTTAACAGCAAAATCACAAGAATTGTTGTTCTTTCGCTTCCGTTTCCGCTTCTCCTCCCATCCTCAAACAGTTCTCATTTCCTTTAAGCAAATATTGTGTCAGCAATTGAACAAACAAACAAACAAACGAATGAACGAAGCAACAGAGGAACTAACAACGAACGAACAAATCTCTAGCAAACCTAAACGTTGAGACACTACTCAGCTTAGTATGAAGGGCTGAAACAAAAGTTGGCCCAGCAATTGGGTCGATTGGTGTTGGTCCTGCTGGCAGTCAACCAAAGGTAGTCGAGACACGAATCCACATTCACCATCATCATCGTTTGATGATTAAAGCTTGCCATGCTAAGGTAACCTGTATTAAAAGACAATGCCAAACTCATTAGTGATATTTAAGGAGCATAGTTTCAACAAGTTTGCACATACTTAGAACTAAACCATACCCACGCTGTTTAGTAAGGGTAAGTAGTTGTTTGGGATCTAGACTTTAAGGCCCTAGACGAAACATAAGGTGGCTCTTACCAAACAGGTTTGCAAATAAAAGACTTAATTGAAGAGTTGTGCTGGAAGACGTGTGTTACTGATTTGTGTATTTAATTAATGGCGTTGGCCAGATTGAAGCCAATACCTTTCATCATGGGTTCGAATCAAACCCCGTATTTTCGCCTTTAACCCAGATATGTCGACGGGCCGTTATATTCTGTAGCACACCAACAAGTAGATTAGAAAATGTAAAGCACTGTGAACGCAGAAACCTGAACATAACAGGTGTACTACGGTCGGTAGTACGATCGGCATATCTGGGTTAAAAAAGAAACAAAACAGCCGTAAGTTCCGCTGGGCAGAATCTTAAATACCCATAACCATTAATCAAATACAATAGGTTCCTCTGAAAGCCCCTCGTTGTAGTGGGTTCTTTAAAGAGTTTCAGGTGTATTTTAAGAAATATATTACCTCAAGAAGATTGGTTCTAATGATACGCTTCCAGAAGTGAACTTTAAAGTTTACACACATGGAGACATCAAATTTTAAATTTATTCACAGAAAAAAGTGAATACTTGTATCAAATACAACAATTGTGATTTCAATTATTTTTGTATTTGATTTTCAGCTTATAACGAAAATCATAAACCCAATTACCCAAATTGTAAGGTTGTCATAAAATTATTTTCAAATGAAGGAATATTTGTGTTGAGTAGAAAGGTAATTGGAATTTGTCATAATATCCAAATGACATAGTACTCAATCCAAATACATTAGTATTTGAAGTATATAAGCTTTTCCAATTACAGCCATAATTGAACGGAGTACAATATTTATAGAATTTTACATCCTATACAATTACTACCGTATATAATCTATATTAATTTAAGAAAATTATACAAATACAATGCTTTTTATTATAAAAAAGAAATTCTGAAAATATGTATAATTGAAAATACAGCGAAGTACATGTTTGGTAGAAAAATACAGAATATTCATTATAAACGACGTATTTAACAGGCTAACTCACAAAGAAAAAACAGTTTTTGAATTATCTGTACCACCTGCTGGAATTTTTCGAAGTAAACACATTTTCCTCTAGGCCACATATACAATAATGTAATTGTATATATATTCAAAAGCTTATACGCAAGTTTTTAAACGACCCAATTCAGGATGTGTGTAAGTTTATACAACGAAAGAAATCATTTACATATTTTATTAAAGTTTTCAGCGAATTTTAAAAATTTTTCGAACATAGAAATATGTACTAAATATATTAAATTAACTTTCCATAGTAAAAAGTTTGTGCTGTGATACTTTCGTCGTGATCCCGACTAATAGTCGAAGTCACGAGAATTCTCGTGTGTCTAAAAATTGTTGTGAACCGTTAATCGTCTTTAAAAGTTCTGTTTGCGTGAACGTACATGAGTATTTCGTGAATGTGCTTGAGAGAGAGAAAGAATTCTACCAACACGTCACAGGTTATACTCACAATGAAAATGTTCATTTTTACGAAGAGAATTCTTTCAGTGTAGTTTCCAAAAAACGCGCTTGACCAAAAAAAATGGTATTTAGATAAAGGTACTTACCTGCGATTAAAATACAATATCGAGCAATTACGCATTATACTTAAATCAATAACTTTTATACTTGGTCCAATTGAACATAGTAATTGATGTGTTGTGAATTCAATTACCAGTGAATTTTGATATTTTTGCCAGTTTTTCATTCAACCAATTATTTTCATGTTTGACTTAATAAAAATCGTATTTGATATAATTTTTTCATTCAATTATGCCAATAATTGATTTTTATTTTGCTTCAGTTTTTTCTGTGTTGGTTTCCAGTAGAATTTATGCTATGATTCAAATAAAAAACGGCGGGGTCGTGAGTTCTATTCCTGCTTCGATCTAACACCAACAAGGTGTTCAGCGGTGGACTATCCCAGCTCAGGAATACTGGTGACATTTCTGAGGATTTCAAAGCTTCCCCAAGTGGTTTCACTGCAATGTGGAACGCCGTTCGTACTCGGCTATAAAAAGGGCAGCACTCAGTGATAAGAGGGAAGTTCACCAATGTGGTATCACAATGGACTGAGTAGTCTGAATTAGCCTGATATATCAGGCTGCCACCTAACCTAGTCAAACAATTTTTTTTTTCATGTTAAGACAACCATTTTTCGAATCACATAACTAAAGAACAAAACGACTTCATTGAAAAGTTTTCCGTCTTTTGGGCAAGGAAAAAAAGCTTTGCAGAAGAGAATTGCGTCTTCTATGCATTCGTATTTTAAGGACATGCAATTTTTGGTTTCACGACAATATTTTTTTAGTGCATGTATCAACTAAACGGATTAGAATGAACGACCATCTTTTTAATCGACCATATTTTTATTGTTTTTTTTTCTCAGATAGAATAAAAATACAAAAACAGTAAGATTTTATAAAATTTATTAAAAAATCTAAATCCATTCTAGAAAAATTATGAATTTTTGGGGTAAAAAGTTTCATATAAGAGTTAAAAATTAAAAAAATATTAAAATTATTATTTGGCAAAATATCACAAAAATTTCTTAATTTACATCTGAAACATTGAATTCGCATCATACCTTAAGATGTGATGCAAATTCAGTGCAATGGAAGTTGAAATGGTGGACATCCGTCATTTTACAAACCCATGTTAAATTCGTCGCTTCTGCACCCTCAAAAAAAATCGCTTCTGTAACATATACCCCAAACACATTTTGCTTCAATCATATATATTTTCAGGATTGGTCCAAACAAAATATTGTTTGTATTATTCAAACATATTATGTTTCACCTGAGGGCATACACTGGCAGAATTGCGTCTTCTATGCATTCGTATTTTAAGGACATGCAATTTTTGGTTTCACGACAATATTTTTTTAGTGCATGTATCAACTAAACGGATTAGATTGAACGACCATCTTTTTAATCGACCATAGTTTTAATATTTTTTTTTTTCAGATAGAATAAAAATACAAAAACAGTAAGATTTTATAAAATTTATAAAAAAATCTAAATCTATTCTAGAAAAATTACGAATTTTTGGGGTAAAAAGTTTCATATAAGAGTTAAAAATTAAAAAAAAAAAATTAAAATTATTATTTGGCAAAATATCACAAAATTTTTTAATTTACATTTGAAACATTGAATTCGGATCATACCTTAATAAGTGATGCAAATTCAGTGCAATGGAAGTTGAAATGGTGGACATCCGTCATTTTACAAGCCCATGTTAAATTCGTCGCTTCTGCACCCTCAAAAAAAAAAATCGCTTCTGTAACATATACCCCAAACACATTTTGCTTCAAGCATATATATTTTCAGGATTGGTCCAAACAAAATATTGTTTGTATTATTCAAACTATTATGTTTCACCTGAGGGCATACACTGGCAGAAAAAAAAAATTTAATGAAATTTTCTTTGTGTGCATATATTTTTAAGGCGCCAATTGGCGCCTAGGTTTCTCTTTCAAACACATACATTTTTATAAGCTATTTATAAATTAATATATGTTTGCATCTAAGCATATTATATTTCCAAACATTTTATGTGCCAAACATAATATGTTCTAACATATATGTCCCCAACATGTTATGCTAGTTTATGAGCATTATATGCTTGCACTTAAAAATATTGTGTTAAAAAAGTTGAGTTCAAAACATATAATTTTTACACCCAAACATATGCAAAACAGTTTTTT
Organism: Haematobia irritans; assembly: GCF_050003625.1. Classification (NCBI taxonomy): domain Eukaryota; kingdom Metazoa; phylum Arthropoda; class Insecta; order Diptera; family Muscidae; genus Haematobia; species Haematobia irritans. The sequence continues at coordinate 273,389,543 of NC_134397.1, read as the reverse complement.
TCGTCAGTGTGCGCCAATTTTAACCACTTCCGGATCCAAAAAGAACATTTTCACCAAAAATCAAAATTAGTTTGACAAGTACATTCACCGAGCCAGTCTTCTTTAAAATAAAGTTAAAGTTACACTGAAAAAACAGTGAACCCACCAGGAAGAAAAATTTCGATTAACTTTAGAAAATTTTGAATATTTGTAGAAAATTTTAACTAAACACTCTAAACACTATGACAAACGCTGGCATCACGCCGATGTCATAAAAATAAGTAAATATTTTTCGACAAATTCAAGAAAATTTATTAGACATAATTAAGTTTTTTCACTTGTTAAAGAAAATTTTGTAGTTTGAAGGAAAACATTGAAGTTCAAAATTGCAATAAATGTCTTTAGTGACATATGAAGTTCATGATGAACGCATTTGTAATAAAATTTACAAATTTAAAGAAATATTGAATTATTTTGTGGAAGACACGAATTTAGTTAATCTTTATCCTTCATTTGTGTATATTTTTTCCTCGGTTTGAGTTAATTTGACTAACGTACACAAAAAATTATTAGAGTAGAGGACACTTTCTCCAGACATAATAATTCCATGAACTAAAATAAAGTTAAATTGGCTTTAGTGAAATAGAGAGTTCACTTTTTTTTTGAGTGTAGGAACCCAAATTTGTGTCTGAGATGATGGGAAAAAGTCATAATCTGATAGACGAGTGAGAAGTAGTTAGAATTAGAGGTGTGCACGTGACACGAAATTGTCGTGACTCACAAATATTTTCGTGACTCACGCTGACGGCAATGGCGTGAGTGTGCGTGAGCGTGATTAACCAACCAAATGTCGTGCGTGAGCGTGAGTCACGAAAATGATATCTTCGTGCATGTGCGTGAGTAACGAAAAGAATTCCGCTTACGAACATAAAATGCTTACGAGTTGAATTCATTTATAATTTTAGTGACATCCTAGGTGGTAAGAGTTTAATAACGTTCTATAGGTAAATCACTCATAAAATTATTCGTGAGTCACAAAGTTTTTCGTGAGTCACGACATTTTTCGTGAACCACGACATTTAAAAGATTTTCGTGCGTGAGTACAAATTTTCTTTTCGTGAGCGTGAATCCTACCAAAAAATATCGTGCGTGAAGAAGATTTCTCTGTCGTAAGTGTGCGTGAGCAAAATATTACTCACGTGCACACCTCTAGTTAGAATGTTATGCTTTGGTGTCATATAACGATCATATTACAACCATTTGAATTGACCTTTCGATTCTTCGAATTCAATGGCGTTTGTAGCTGAGTGTGCTCAGGCGTTCTGTATGGTGCCAAAGTTTTTCGAATTGCAAAAATTAGATGATAACAAAATAAAAGTGTAATAAAAACATTGATAAAAATAACAAGTATATACAGCAGTAAGTTCGGCCGGGCCGAATCTTAAATACCCACCACCATGAATCAAATATTAGGGTTTCCTTTGACATTTCAGGGGGGTTTGATGACAGATATTCTCCCAAGCAGAGCAGATCAACTAGTACACTTCCCCAAGATAAATTTCAAGATTTTACCTATGAAGACTTCTGGATTTATAAGAACCATTTTTGTTTGAGTTTTAGAGGAATCATTAACATCTCTTGTAAGTGTGCAAGAAAATTGTAAAATAATGTCTTGATTTCAAATTTTAAATCTGTAGATTTTTACTCGAGAAGTAAAATCTGGAAATTTTACATTGAGTTTCAAGCAATTTTCATGATCAGTGCGCCTTCTATACCCTCAAGAAGTGAAATCGGTCTATATGGAGGCATTACCAAACCGATAAAAAACTAATCCGATACACGTTTTTGTGAGCCTAAAATACCAGAATATTTACAATTTCCGGCAAATCGGATAAAAACTTGTTTCTAGAAACCCCAGGAGTTAAATCGGGAGATGGCACACCTATTTATGGTCCTAAAATACATATAGATTTCCAATTTTCCAATTTTAGCCCCCCTAGCTAAAAATTTATAGACTGAACTTATAGGTTCAATTATTGTTTTATTTCATAAAAAAGAATACAAAAATAGACATCAAAATAATATATAATAAAGCAACTAGAAGTAGTTCCACACTTTTCCCAGCAAAAAAAATTGGGATTTGTTTTAAAAGCACTTCTAAAAATGTCCTCACAAAGAAGTTAATTATATTAACTACACATGAAGTTTTTTACTTCAGTTTTTTCATATTTTAATGCGTAATTTTTGTTTTCTTTTTTCAAATAGTTTAAAAAAAGAGTAAGAATAAATAAAATGGTAAAAATTATTCAAATTTTGCCACAAAAATGCTAAATCCATTATAGAAAAATCAATAATTTTTGAAAATATTCAAACAAGCGTTAGAATGCATTAAAAATCATAAAAAAATATAAAAATTATTATAAATTAATGTTTCTTGAAGCTCGAGGTCTTTATAAATATTTATATAATTCTAACAAAAGGTCGACCAAAAATCAAATAAAAAACGAATAAATAAAAATTATTTATTTGGGAAAATATCACACAATTTTTTAATTCACATTCAAAACTCGGAATTCGAATCACACCGTAAGAAGTGATGCAAATTTATTGCAACGGCTGTTGAAACGGTGGACATTCGTTCTATGACGAGTTCCTATTACATGTATCGCTTCTCCGCCCATTTTGCACCACTTCCGGACCCAAAAAGAACATTTTCACTTCTTTTTTGGCGACGCTTTTTTGCAGCATTATTAAGATATTAATTTATGGAAGAATAGTTTTAATACCAATTACTATTTTTTAATTAACATGACTAAACCAGACTAAACAATATAATAAAGGAGCTTTACAACCTGTTTCTGTATGTCGACTAAAATGGAAACAAACAGCAGAATTTATAACCAAAAACAGCTGTTTCTATGCATTTCAGTCGATCGATTGAACTCGTTCGACATACAGAAACATGCTGTTAGTTAGTCAACTAAACCATAAGTTCAATCACAGCTCTATTTCATAAATATCAGACTTCAAACATTGCCATCGGCAACTGCTACCACAACCCAAGTAATTCGATTGTGCATGAAAGTCTTTAGCGGAACTTTGTGCGGTTGTATATACTCGTTTAATTTTTATAAAAATGTAAAATCGTAAATAGGTTTTCAAATTCTGGGTGGGGCTAAATTTTTTCTGGGGGGTCTAAGCCCCCTCCCCAGAGACCATACCAATTTAGGCACACATTTTTATGGTTCTAAAGTACCTCTCGATTTCCAATTTCAGGACAATTGAATAAAAACTGTGGATTCTAGAAGCCCAAGAAATAAAATCGGGAGATCGGTCTATATGGGGGCTATACCAAAACATGGGCCGTTACTCACAATTTTTGGCACACCTCTTTATGGTCCGAAAACACCTCTAGATTTCCAATTTCAGGCAAATTGGATGAAAACTACGGTTTCTATAAGCCCAAGAAGTAAAATCGGGAGATCTGTCTATATGGGGGTTATACCAAAACATTGACCGATACTCACCATTTTTGGCACACCTCTAGATTTCAAATTTAAGGCAAATTGGATAAAAACTACGATTTCTATAAGCCCAAGACCCCAAATCGGTAGGTCAGTTTATATGGGACTATATCAAAACCTGGACCGATATAGCCCATCTTCGAATTTGACCAGCCTGTAGACAAAAAACGAGTTTGTGCAAAATTTCAGCATGATTGCTTCATTATTGAAGACTGTAGCGTGATTACAATAGACAGATAGACAGACAGCCAGACATACAGACAGACGGACATGGCTATATCGTCTTCGAATTTCTCCCTGATCAAGAATATATATACTTTATATAGTCGGAAATCAATATTTTGATGTGTTACAAACGGAATGACAAACTTATTATACCCCCGTCACCATTCTATGCTGGTGGGTATAAAAAGTGAACGTGGTGAAAAACATTTATTTTTTTTTTGTTTTTTTAATTTCACGTTCACAAATTCTAAAGCAATGTAATGGATCCAAAAACTGAGTACTTCCGTCCTATGACAAGGCCATGTAAAATTAATTGAAGATGATCCAAGGTTGCGCTACTCCCGGATCAGAAATTGTGGATTCAAACTAATTTTTTGGAAGCTCTTTTTTTGTTTAAATTAGTCTTGAGAAGGTTTGTCAATTGTAGGGAATAGGTTAGGTTAGCTTGAAAGTAGGATCTACGTTTTCTCGCTTCATGTCCTCAGCCATACATTCATGTGATTCATATTCCTCTCATTCTTTTTCCGATTACCAGGTAAGCAGAGTTTTTTTACTTAAATTTTATGTTTATATTGAGACGATGAAAGAAATAAGGGCCCTTTTACTCGTTTCCAAAGTTGCAATTCTTCATCTCTAGGAATTATACTCTCCCCTATTAATACACAGAGCAGAAGGGAAGCAAAATCCCAAGTAGGGTCTTTACTCTACAAGAAACTATGATGAAATGCATACCGATTTTATTGATACAAAGCAGCAGCAGCAGGATGCAGTTAGCTCCATTTAAAGGTGTAAACAGTTGGATGTGCACACGCATGTATTCTGTAGTATTAACTCGTTATCTTACCAAAGATGGAGAATTTCATACGCTTGTATATTTTTCTCCCCTAGGAATTGACAGTCATTAATCAAGGCCATCACAATGGTTAGTTATTATTACCTCCTACAGCCTGCAGATAAAGGTCATAAATATTAGCTAAAATGTATAGGAAACGTTTTATTAACTGACCATAAATGATGAATGATGCTATGATTTACGACATACGGCTTAGGAATTTTTGTGATATATATGTTAGAACAAACAGAGCCTTAAATTCTCTGTGAAAAAGTGTTACCCTTTTTGTCCAACAAAACCAACAATTTCACAATTGTACATGGGGTAAGGTGAAATAAATCAAAATGAGCAAATAGTAAAATACAAAAGAAACGTCACCCACGAAAGGTATAGTAAAAGTTGTGAAATTTCACAATCGCTATACAAAAGAATGATTTGCAGAATCAGTAAAAAAAAATATTCCGTGTTCTCCAAATACAAATAACATTTTACACAGCATACACGCTGAAAAGAAATGTGATCACCTCCTATAGCATAATGTTATTTCTAGATAAGGAACATGGAATATTTTTGCCAGAAAAATGTTTTTTTCTGTTTCGCCAAACATAAAATCAGATACGTAATGGCGGATAAAAAATCACGGTTGCCTAAAACATGCTCACCATCGAAAAATTGCATTGTGTAATATGATAGGACCTATTTTTGTGGCAACCATGTAACATTTTTACCTGCAACCATGTTGGCTCAGTGATCATGGTTCTAAGAAAAATATAATTGTCCTCATCTAAGATGTTATTACGAGGGCAGTTCGGAAACTTCTTACCCTAGCACAAAAAGCGCGATATAAACAGAAAAAAGTTAAGTCTTTTGGAACCTTCCATCTCTGTTAGTTTAGGTTAAAGTGGCAGCCCGATTAAGGTTCAGGCTCACTTAGACTATTCAGTCCATTGTGATACCACATTAACTAAAAGTACCTATTACATATGGGCACTTCTAGTTTTAACCGTTGAACATTCTCGATTATTTTCTTCTGTTGAACCAACCAGATTGTTCCAAAAACATTAGCAGACTGCTTAAGTTAATGTTTTCCAGGTCCGCTAGTAATCTGAAGCTATATGCCCCTAAAATTTGCTTACGCCTTACACAAAATGCAGGACACTCACACAAGAGGTTTTTTATTGATTCCTTTTCCTCCGCATCATGACAGCTCATACAATAGTCATTATACTTCGCACCAATAGTTTTTGCAAAATCGCCTATCAGGCAGCGACCCGTTATAGCAGATATCAGGAGTGATATCTGGCGTCTCGAGAACACTAGCATATCTAGTGTGCGGTTTAAGTTTAAATGGGGCCATATTTGCTTGGTGTCGTTACAACCCTTACAATTCTCCCATCGAACATTTGCCATCATGACAGCCTTCTCACGCAGTAAGAGCTTGCATACCAACAGATTCTAGTTCCCCTGGAATATGTAAGGTAGTTCCTAGCCTTGCTAGCTCATCTGCTTCGCAGTTCCCCGGTATGTTCCTATGGCCAGGCACCCATATTAGGTGAATATTGTGCTGCTCAGCCATCTCATTGAGAGATTTGCGGCAGTCGATGGCCGTTTTCCAGTTGAGGAACACAGAGTCCAAGGATTTTATTGCAGGTTGACTGTCTGAGTATATATTAATGCCAATATTGCTTGGAGCATTACTTCTCAGCCAATTCACCACTTCTCTTATATTTCAGCCTGAAAAACACTACAGTGATCAGGTAATCTTTTCGCTATTCGAAGTTCCAGATCTTTAGAATATACTCCGAAACCCACTTGGCCATCCAATTTGGAGCCATCAGTGTAGAAATCTATATATCTTTTATTCCCCGGGGTCCGTGTACACCACGCCTCACTGTTGTGAATTAGAGTCTCAAACTTTTTGTCGAAAAGTGGACTCGCCAAATGGCAATCCACTACGTTAGGCACATCTGGAATTATTTTGAGGACCGAACTGTGACCGTAACTTTTTTCCGACCACAGCAATAGCACGCGCAACCGCACAGCCGTTGTTGCAGCTGACTGTTTGGCCAAAATGTCTAAAGGCAATAGATGCAGAATGACATTAAGGGAGTTTGTTCCTGTCTTGCTGAATGCACCTGAGATACACAAGCACGCCATACGCTGAACTTTGTCTAAACTTGTCGGCTGGTGAAGTGCCGGCCACCAGACTACAACACCATATAGCATTATAGGTCTAACCACTGCCGTGTATATCCAATGTACAATTTTTGGTTTTAGTCCCCACTTTTTCCCTATTGCCTTTTTGCACGAGTATAAAGCTACCGTTGCTTTCCTCGCCCTTTCTTCAATATTAAGCTTAAAGTTCAGCTTCCTGTCCAAAATAACGCCAAGGTATTTTGCACACTTTCAATACCCCCTAAGGAAATGGGTCTAACCGTGGGAGTTTTGCGATCTTTGCAGTACATGACTATTTCTGTCTTTGCAGGATTTACCCCAAGACCATTATCTTTCGCCCATTTCTCAGTTATCCGGAGAGCTCTCTGTATAATATCTCTAACTGTTGATGGGAATTTTCCCCTGACTGCTAGTGCCACATCATCTGCGTATGCCACCACTTGTATCCTTTCTTTTTCTAGGGAAACCAGAAGGTCGTTTATAGCAACATTCCAAAGAAGAGGTGATAGAACTCCTCCTTGAGGAGTGCCTCTGTTCACATACCTTTGTATGTTTGCTTGTCCTAGTGTGGCTGAAATGCGTCTCTTCCTTAGAAGTTCGTCTAACAGCCTAAGTATATCTGGATCAACATTCAGAGTTGTCAGTCCATTTAATATCGAGCTCGGATGGACGTTATTGAACGCCCCTTCGATGTCTAGAAATGCCACGATTGTGTATTCTTTGACAGATAGTGAGCTTTCAATAAAGCTGACTAGTTCATGTAATGCGGTCTCAGTATATCTGCCTTTCGAGTATGCATGTTGTCGTTTCGAGAGCAAACTTGAACCGACGCTAGTTCTAAGATAAATATCTATCATCCTCTCCTGTTATGAACACATGTTAAATTTTGTTTCGATCTGGCAACTCCTTCCTTCCACCACTATACTCCAGAGACAAAAGAACAATCCAAACAATGGACTGAAGCTGGAGGAAGTGCCCCAAAGAAGGCAAAAATAATTCAATCGGCTGGTAAGGTTATGGCAACGGGTTTTTGGGACTTCAAAGGTATTTTATTGATTGACTACTTGCAAACGGGTAAAACAATAAATTCAGAGTACTATTGCAACCTTTTGGATCAATTAAATGTACATATTCGAGAAAAACGTCCTGGCTTACAACACACAAAAAAATTATTTTTCATCAAGACAACGCACCAGCGCACAAGAGTCTTTTAACAATGGCTAAAATCAACGAGTTAAAGTACGAGTTGCTTGACCACCCACCTTATTCTTCTGATTTAGATCCCAGTGACTTTTACTTGTTCCCAAATCTAAAAAAAAATCTATGCTGGCAAGCCTTTTACCTCAAATGAAGATACAATTAGAGTTGTAAACCACTATTTTGAATACCTTGAGGAAAACTATTTTAATCAAGGGATAGAATTGCTAGAAAAGCGTTGGACTAAGTGTATTGAAGTTTCAGGATATTATATTGAAAAATAAAAATATTTTTGAAAAACTAACTATTCTCTTTCATTGATAGGCTAAGAAGTTTCCGAACCGCCCTCGTATATTGATAAAAAGAATTTTGTTTGAATGAAAAGACAATGATCACGATTTAAAATGTTATGGTATTCATTCAAAATGTTTTTCTTCTAGTTAAAAGAACATGGCCACAACCTAAAATGTTTTGATCTTTATGAAAAAACTTTTTTCATCGTCGAAAAAATGACACCACTTGAGAAAAGACAACACAAAATTAACTTTATTTGTTTGTGTTTATTTATTTATAAACTAATTCAGTGTTTATTTGTATTTATAATGCCGTTCAAGCAAACATCATATATTTTTACACACTATATTTTATTTCAATTTCAACAATAACTAATTATTTCATATTTACATCGTGCCCATCAAATGTACAAACGCAGGCATCATGTAACTGCAAATAAAAATAAATGATACCAAAATGAATAAAAAAGTAAAAAAAAGCAATGAAAATAAAATTATGGTGGCTCCCGTGTGCTAAAAACTTAATGGATTCTTTTCTACTGCTCCTCCTTATCAATGAAATTAATCCAGTTAATTTCCCCAAATATTGTAAAATAAGACCATATCTCCCATATTTTATATACCGACTACGCTAAATAAATGCAGTATGCAGTAGTTTAGGTACATGCAATAATCGCTGTAATTGTAATGAGGGAACACAAACAAACATGTTGAATGTAAACAGAAAAGGATGTAAACAAATATCCAACAACACTACCAGCAGGAGCAACAGCTACAACATTATGTGAAGGCAGTAACACTCAAAGCGAATAGCTGCTCTTGTACTCGTGAAACATTTGCTATGGCATCAAAGAACAATATCGGCCTCATCCCAGCCAACAGTACAGTTCAAACAAGAGTTGCCAGATATACGATAGAGAAAGAGAGTATTAATCTCAACGATGGTATATTATTCTATGAACTACACGGACGAAAAAGACTGTTTCTCATATGTTTCGGTGTAAGAATTATATGTTTGGAACACAGATGTTTTACACATTAGTTTTATAAACTACCATAACATGTTTGCGACATATATGTTAATATGTTAGAACATATTTTTTTTTTCAAATACAATATTTGTGGATGCAAACATATATTATGTTAGAAATTGCCCGAAAAGATAAATGTGTTTAGAAATAGAGTCCAAGAGAGTATAAAGAAAAACTAAAGATTGCGAAGGAAATCAACATAACACTTTTTCGCTTTGACTGGGGGTTGAACCTGGGTTTGTTGGCACCATAACAGAACACCTTAGCACACTCAGCCATATATGCCATTGAACTTAGACTATTCAGTCCATTGTGATACCACAGTGGTGAACTTCTCTCTTATCATTGAGTGCTGCCCGATTCCATGTTAAGTTCAATGACAAGGGATCTCTTTTTTATAGCCGAGTACGAACGGCGTTCCACATTGTGGTGAAACCACATTACCTTGAAACACTCAGAAATGTCCTCAGCATTACTGAGAGGGGATACTCCACCGCTGGAAAAAATCAAATGAAACCAAGCAGATCAGTTCAACCAGCACTCTTCCCGAAGGTACTTTTAAAGATTCTACCTATGAGGACTAGATCAGATTCTGGATTTATAAAAATTTGTTAGAGTTTTAGAGGAATCATAAATATCTCGTGTAAGTGTGCAAGAAAATGATCAAATATCACCTTGATCTAAAATCTCTGGGTTTTCACCCCCATTATCTAAAAGATTACGAGAAATAAAATATGGAAATTTTACATTTCTATACCCTCAAGAAGTGAAATCGGTCTATATGGAGGTTCTAGAATCTAGAGCCCAAATCGGAGGGCCGGTTTATAAGGCGGCTATATCAAAACCTGTACCGATACACAATATATTCAGCACAACTATTTAAAGACCAAAAAACCTTCAGATTTTCAATTTCAGGCAAATTAGATAAAGCCTACGGTTTTTAGAAGCCCAAGAAGGAAAATCGGACGATCGGTCCATATGGGGGCTATATCAAAATATGGACCGATAATCATCATTTTCGGAACACCTCTTTATGTACCTGAAATACCTCAAGATTTTCAATTTCAGGCAAATTGGATAAAAACTACGAATTTTAGAAGCCCAAGAAATAAAATCGGAGATCGGTCTATATGGGGGCTATAGCAAAACATGGACCGATATAAGCCATTTTCGGCACACCTCTTTATTGTCCTCAAAAACTTCTAGATGTCTAATTTTAGGCAAATTGGGTAAAAACTAAGGTTTCTATAAGCCCAAATCGGGAGATCTGTTTATATGGGGACTATATCAAAACCTGGACCGATGTTGTTCATCTTCGTTTGTGCAAAATTTCAGCACGATAGCTTCATTATTGAAGACTGTATCGTGACTATAAAGAGACAGACAGACGGGTATGGTTAGGTTAGGTTATGTGGCATCCCGATTTATCAGGCTCACTTAGACTATTCAGTCCATTGTGATACCACAGTGGTGAACTTCTCTCTTATCACTGAGTGCTGCCCGATTCTATGTTAAGCTCAATGACAAGGGACCTCCTTTTTATAGCCGAGTCCGAACGGCGTTCCACATGCCAGAGAAAACTCTTAGAGAAGCTTTGAAACCCTCAGAAATGTCACCAGCATTACTGAGGTGGGATAATCTACCGCTGAAAAACTTTTTGGTGTTCGGTCGTAGCAGGAATCGAACCCACGACCTTGTGTATGCAAGGCGGGCATGCTAACCATTACATCACGGTGGCTCCAGACGGACATGGTCGGAAATCGATATTTCGATGTGTTGCGGAATGACAAACTTATTATAGCCCCATCAACACTCTATGGTGCTGGGTACAAAAATAGTCAATGGTCAAGAAAATACAAACACTCTTTCTTTTCTTGCATATGGCAACTCCGAAAACACTCAGCAAGGGGAGCAGTTGGTACGCCGGAAAACAGATCACAGTCACCGTTTAATTAAAACAACAGCAACGAATGGGGACGAGAGGAAAACGATTTTCGAGTTAAACAAATGCACAAAATCACCTTTGCAACGACTGTGTATGTATATGTGTAGGTTGGCAGTTAGTATGTGTATGTATGTTTATGTTGTTAGCCTTTTGCATTGTTAGTAGGAGAACTGTTTGCTGTTTGAATTTTCTATGCAAACAGTCACCTTTTAAGCTTCCATTTGCTTATGTGTTTGTTTGTGTGTGTGTTGCAGCGTGATGGAGGGGTGGGTGGGTCCTCGGGGGGCATAATGAGTGTCAAAGCTTTACTCTAACAAGAAAACACATGCACACACCCTCATATCATACTTAAAGCACCCGTTTTGTTGACATCCTTCGTTGTTTGTCGTTGTCGTGTTAGCAGTGCCTGCTTCACCTGATGTGATCCCCATTTTCAACATAAAAACGACATGAAGCCCAGGGAAACGGATATGGAGGTTTAACCGGAGAATAGCTTCAACTATGTGCAAATGTTGTTCTGCTACGTTAAGCGAGATTAATTTATTGTTTGCCAACAGAAGAAAATCTAAGCACGGAAGAATTTTCAGCTGGATGGGCAGGGGGAAAACATCAAGCTGCTGGTATTTTCTACAATGTAGTTCATCACAAGTAAGAAACATAAAAAAATACAGACGTTTTCCACGTTTCTCCTCCTATTACACATACACGAGAATGCCATAACATGAACGACTTTAGCTCTTGTTGAACGGTCATGGTGGGTTATGAAATAATGGTCGCCTTGGGTCGATAGAAATGGGATTTTGTTATACTCCGAAATGTTTGGTGAGACGTTGACCTTGTTGACCGAATACAGATTGCATTCGTAAACTAAAGTATTCGAGTTTGAGCTTATTATAGGTGCCAGCTGTAGCGTAATGGGATTTTTTTTGTCGAAGAACACGCATTCATGACATTTCATACTTTGGCTAACCAAACAAAAGCTGGGCATGATTCAAAAGAAATGTTCCAGTATGGCTTAAAATAGTAAATCGCTGCAATAACATTCAAAAGAACTAGAAAGTAAATATTAATGTCGACATGTCCACCCACATCCACCTGGAAGCAATGTAGAATTGTAGTTTAAATCCTCTCCGTGCAAAATGGGTTAGGAATATTTGTTATACAATTTTTATACCCTTCACTTCTACTGTGGTACAGGGTCAAAGAACTAAATGCTAAAAAGGAACTTCCAAAAACGTAGTTTGGATCGCCGACTTGTGATCCGGAAGTAGAGCAAACTTGGATCATCTCCAATGAATTTTACATGGGGTTGTACTAAGACGGAAGTAGTTCGTTTTCGGATCCTTTGCATTGCTTTAGAAGTTGAACCTCGGAATATCATTAGAATGAAGAAATTAAAAAAAAAACAAATTTTTTAAGAAATTAAAATTTTTATTTGTATCAATATTTTTTATTACACTTTCCTATTCTAATTATCTAATTTTTACAATTTGAAAAACTTTATCGTTCCGACCAGGGATTGAACCAGTGTTTGTTTGCACCATAACAGATCGCTTAACGCACTCAGCCACAAACAACATTGAACACGGAGCGTCGAAAGGTCAATTCGAGATGTTCTTTGGTGTTCTTAGTATGAATGAAAATAAAAATTGAGACCACTCGTTCAAATCTTAACAATCGAAATTTTTATACCCTCCACCATAGGATGGGGGTATATTAACTTTGTTATTCCACTTGTAACACATCGAAATATTGCTCTAAGACCCCATAAAGTATATATATTCTGGGTCGTGTTGAAATTTTGAGTCGATCTAAGCATGTCCGTCCGTCGTCCGCCCGTCCGTCCTTCTGTTGAAATCACGCTAACTTCCGAACGAAACAAGCTATCGACTTGAAACTTGGCACAAGTAGTTGTTATTGTTGTAGGTCGGATGGTATTGCAAATGGGCCATATCGGTCCACTTTTACTTATAGCCCCCATATAAATGTACCCCCAGATTTGGCTTGCGGAGCCTCTAAGACAAGCAAATTTTATCCGATCCGGCTGAAATTTTGGTACGTGGTGTTAGTATATGGTGTCTAACAACCATGCAAAAATTGGTCCACATCGGTCCATAATTATATATAGCCCCCATATAAACCGATCCCCAGATTTGACCTCCAGAGCTCTTAGTGGAGCAAAATTCATCCGATCCGGTTGAAATTTGGTACGTGGTGAAATTTGGTACATTGCGCTAACAACCATATCGGTCTATAGTTATATATAGCCGATCCCCATAAATAATCTACCAAAATTTTATTTCTATAGAAAATTTTGTTAAAATTTTATTACTATAAAAAATTTTGTCAATATTTCTATAGAAAATTTTGTCAAACTGAATTATTTACGTATTTAATCGGTCTTTTTTTGTTTAATATATACCTCGTATGGACTAACTTACAATTGAGAAGACGGTGTTATGAAGTTTTAAGATATCTTGCCATCGGCAAGTGTTACCGCAACCCAAGTAATTCGATTGTGGATGGCCGTCTTTAGTACCGTCCATGGTGGAGGGTACATAAGATTTGGCTTGGCCGAATTACGGCCTATATACTTGTTTTCATTTAAACGCAATAAAAAATTGAAAACTTTCATAATTTGCAACATAATCTCAAAAGAATTTCCATGTAAGTGAAAAAGTCATTTTATTTTCATTATTTTTTTACTTTTTTGTTGATTTTCTGTTCTTTTTTTTGTGACATTTAATTGTCCAAAGTGTTGACTTTAAACAGCTAAATAGCGTATGTTTTAAGACGGGTCCAAAAGAACTTCATTGGAAGTGGAACAGATTTGATGGAGCATTCCGGGATGCTCTTAATTAGAAATGTTGTGGAACACCATCCAATATTTTTTTTTTACAGGGAAGTTTGTGCATTTGTATGTATGACAAGAAGAACCCGTCTGAAACCCATCACCGATTGTCTTAGAATTCAATTCTGAGCCGATTTACCGATGTTTGTCTGTCTGTCTGTACATGTGTTTTGTGTGCAAATTACAGTTCGCAGTTTAAGTATGATCATCCTCAAATTTGGCATTGGGCCTTACTTCGCCTCAAAGACAATCACCATTGATTTTGAGAAAAATCTGTTCTGATTTAGATATAGCTGTTATATATTTTTATCACCCATCTGGTGATATTTGACGTATTTACCAACCGATCTACTTCAAATTTCGTACCACGGAATATATCTTTCGTCCGATATGTACTTATATGTCTCCAAATCGGTTCAGATATTGTAGTCATATCCAACTCATCTACTATAGAAAAAATTACGTTCCAAAGTCGTGAACAGACGGTGACAAAATGAAACGGAAACGTTCACAAAAAATCAAAACGGAATGTTCACAATCTCGTCCACGGGCGTTCACGATTTCATGAACGGCATTCTTTGGCCATGAAAAGTCTTAAAATAATCGTTAGACGTTATTATGACAACTCTCTCGGTGGTGCAATGTGCTAAGGCGACTGTTAACGCGTATGGTGCAGCAAACACAGGTTCGAGCCACGGTAGCGGAAATCTTTTTTAATTCTGTTTATAAATTCTTAACCATAACGTTTTCAGATCGTGAACGCTGGTTGTTATTTCGACAACGCATGTTGTCATTTTATCGTTGTCAGATTGACATCGCCTCTTCTCCGTTCGACACCACATGTGTGTTGATTCACTTTCATGAACGAATCGTTTTGAAATGAGCACGTCGTGCACGATTTTTTCTATGAGTGTAGGGAACACAGAGATGTAATGGTTCTACTCCCTGTAATGACAGACTTCCTACAGAATCGGTTAAAATGTGAATAGGGTATAAATTTCTCTCGATTCGGTCAACATTTTCCCTAAAACCAACAATTGACCATCTATC
Source organism: Haematobia irritans (assembly GCF_050003625.1). Taxonomy (NCBI): domain Eukaryota; kingdom Metazoa; phylum Arthropoda; class Insecta; order Diptera; family Muscidae; genus Haematobia; species Haematobia irritans. The sequence continues at coordinate 273,374,441 of NC_134397.1, read as the reverse complement.
TTGGCGAGATCTAGTCCATATCGCCATTGCTAATTAGAAACAAGTATATACGGCCGTAAGTTCGGCCAGGCCGAGGCTTATGTACCCTCCATCATGGATTGCGTAGAAACTTCTTCTAAACACTGCCATCGAATTACTTAAGTTGCGGTAACGCTTGCCGATGGCAAGGTATCTTCAAACCTCCTAACACCATCTTCTAAATTGTATGTAAGTCCATACGTGGTATGTATTAAATCAAAAAAGATCGATCCAATACGTATATAATTCAGTTTGACAAAGTAGACATAAAATTTTGACAAAATTTTCTACAGAAATAAAATTTTAACAAAATTTTCTATAGAAATAAAATTTTCACAAAATTTTCTATAGAAATAAAAATTTTGACAAAATTTTCTATAGAAAGAAAATTTTGGCAAAAATTTCTACAGAAATAAAATTTTAACAAAATTTTCTATAGAAATGAACTTTTGACAAAATTTTCTATAGAAATAAAATCTTGGTAGATTATTTTTGGCTCGAGTGGCAACCATGATTATGAACCGAATAAAATTTGAACAAAATTTTCTATAGAAATAAAATTTTGACAAAATTTTCTATAGAAATAAAATTTTGACAATGATGAAAATTTTATTATGAACCGAATAAAATTTTAACAAAATTTTCTCTAGAAATAAAATTTTCTATAGAAATAAAATTTTGGTAGATTATTTTTGGATCTAGTGGCAACCATGATTATGAACCGATATGGACCAATTTTTGTGTGATTGGATCAATTTTGGTATGGATGTTAGCGACCTATACTAACACTACGTTCCTAATTTGAACCGGATCGGATGAACTTTGCTCCTCCAAGAGGCTCCGGAGGTCAAATCTGGAGAACGTTTTATATGGGGGCAATATATAATTATGGACCGATATGGACCAATTCTGGCACGGTTGTTAAAGATCATATACTAACACCATGTTCCAAATTACAACCGGATTGGATGAAATTTGCTTCTCTTGGAGACTTCGCAAGCCAAATCTGGGGATCGGTTTATATGGGGGCTATACATAATTATGAACCGATGTGGACCAATTTTTGCATGGTTGTTAGAGACCATATACCAATATCATGTACCAAATTTCAGACCGATCGGATGAAATTTGCTTCTCTTTGAGGCTCCGCAACCCAACTCTGGGGATCGGTTTATATGGGCGCTATATATAATTATGGACCGATGTGGACCAATTTTTGCACGGTTGTTAGAGACCCTATACCAATACCATGTACCAAATTTCAGCCGGATCGGATGCAATTTGCTTCTCTTTGAGGCTCCGCAAGCCAAATCTGGGGATCGGTTTATATGGGGGCTATACGTAAAAGTGGACCGATATGGCCCATTTTCAATACCATCCGACCTACATCGATAACAACTACTTGTGCCAAGTTTCAAGTCGATAGCTTGTTTCGTTCGGAAGTTAGCGTGATTTCAACAGACGGACGGACGGACATGCTTAGATCGACTCAGAATTTCACCACGACCCAGAATATATATACTTTATGGGGTCTTAGAGCAATATTTCGATGTGTTACAAACGGAATGACAAAGTTAATATACCCCCATCCTATGATGGAGGGTATAAAAATTGATAAAATGCATATAACATACTATACAGCGATTGCATAAATGTGGCTTATGCTTTAAATATTTTCCAAATTTTTCCTTACTAACAGTGTTTTCGTCCTAGGGCAGAAGCAGATGAAAATTGGAAATGTAGAGATTTTGCCTTTTCAGATTGACATATATGTATAGGGAATATAAACTCTTATATAATAAATTTAAAATAAATTTTTCCTTAATTGTTTCCATTAACCTATATTTCTTTTTTCAGGTAAATTGGCTACAAATAGTGGTATCGAGAAGCTCAAGGAACCAAATCGGAGGGTCGATTTATATGGGGGCTATATCTAAACCTGAACCCTTTTAGTCCTGACTTGGCATCCAATGATTTCGTTTTATTCCCGTACGTAGAAAATAAGAGGACAACATCTACGGCATCTGCAGAAACGGTTGGTGCCCTACCTGAATCCAAAATGCTTCAACAATGGGTCCCTACACTGAAAAAACAGTGAACCCACCAGGAGGAAAACATTTATCTAATTTTAGAAATTTTTTAATATTTTTAGAAAATTTGACCTAAACAGTATTACAAACGCTGAAATCACGCCGATATCACAAAAATAAGTAAATATTTTTTCGACAAATTCAAGAAAATTTATTAGACATAATTATTTTTTTCAACTTGTTAAAAAAAATTTTGTAGTTTGAAAGAAAAAATTGGAGTTCAAAATTGCAAGAATGTCTTTAGTGACATACGAAGTTCATGATGGACGAATTTGTAGTAAAATTTACAAATTTAAAGAAATAATGAACTATTTGGTGAGAAGTACGAATTTAGTAGAACTTTTTACCTCATTTGTGTATAATTTTTTCCGGTTTTTTGGTTCAGTTAACTAACGTACGCAAAAAATTATTAGAGTAAACGAAACTTTCTCCATATATTATAATTCCATGAACTAAAACAAAGTTAAATTGGCTTTAGTGGTTCCTAATCGCGAAATATTAAAGATAGGAATTCTGGAGAAGCATTGGGAGTTTCGGAGGTTCTTATACACCTACCATACAGTCCGGTCCTGGCACCATCTCTTCTTGAACATGAGGAACAATTTTGCAAAATCGTTTCAACAGAGGCTTCTAAAACTCGTCTGTCTCATAGAGATATAGAGATTATTTGACCTAAATCGAATTATTCTTATATAGCATAGCAAGTATATACGGACTTAAGATCGGCCGGGCCGAATCTTAAATACCCACCGCCATGAATCAAATATATTTGTTTTTTTTTGGAAACTCTTCATTGTAGCGTGTTACTTGGAAATATTTAGAAGTGCAGATACACACAGAGAAGGGATATGATCACCTCAAACATGTTTCAAGAGCAAAATGTTATTTTTGTGTGGTGACCATGTAACATGTTTGTCACTAAAATGTTATTTTTTGGTCAAATATACCCTGCTTGCCGAAATCAGATACATGATTTCCGAGAAAATAACATGGTTGCGAAAACCATGTTACATGGTCACCACCCAAAAATAACATTTTGCTCTTAAAACATGTTTGAGGTGATTATATTCCTTCTCTGGGTGTAGATTTGATGTCTGATACTTTATCAAGTCCACATATATACCTAAAACATGGACTGTCAATGAGGGGTTATACCAAATATGGCCCGATTCACGCCATTTTCGGCGCCTGAAATACTTCTCGATTTTCAATTCCAGGCAAATCGGATAAAAATTATGTATAAACTCAAAATACCTGTAGATTTTGAATTTAAAGCAAATCAGGTAAATATTATTCAGGTGTCTACACATTCAAGAAATCAAATCGTGGGGGTCGGTCTATATGAGTTCTATACCAAAATATGAACCGATACATACCATATTCGGCACACTTATGTCTGGACCCAAAGTACTTCTAGATTTTAAATTTCAGACAAATCGGATAAAATTTGGCCTATATGAAAATCTAGACTGATCTTTAAAATTGATCTGCCCGCAAACACAATACGAGTTTGGGCAAAATTTCAGCACGATAGCTTCATTACTGAAGACTGTAGCGTGATTACAACAGACAGACGGACACCCTGACAGACTGACGGGCAGACGCACACCGTTATATGCTCTTAGATTTTTTCCCTTATCAAATATACATATATTTAGCCAGATTGATATTTTACTTGCGTTACACAGAATGACAAACTAATTATACTCCCATCACCATTCTATGGTGGTGTGTATAATAAGAATGATTCGATTTATGTTAGCCTTAGATTTCATGCAAAAAATAATGGATTTGTTTCGTTTTCATTTCAGCTGGTGTTCGGTTCACATATCACTACGAATGAACTTTGGATACATATCCGAGATGGTTGATTTTCCTGGCAAAGTGTTCGGAACTCATCATCAAGCCAAGTTTATGATACACCTGCAATATTTATTGGCAAGTGAAATTACATATTGTTCATCTTTTTGGCTATAACAAAAGTTGTGTCACTCATAATACTGAAAGTTTTAAACTAAAGATCCAACTTCTAGTGAATGTGAAGACTATCTACCTGAGAAGCAGGTAGCGATTTTAGCTTATCTGTTAAAAAATATAAACTTACGTTAATATATTTCTGTGTCGAAAGTTTTTACCCCAATTCTCGCATCCTTTCCTTTTCATAAACCAAATAATTCATTTTTCCACTTCGCGTAATGACCACAGTTATAAAATGAAAATCAGCAACAGGATGTAGTTGAGGTTACAATGAGTAAAAAAAAATCTGATGTAATTTTAAATTTTAAGCAATTTGCTCAAGGTTACATCCATTTTTGATGTACATTGAGAAATGTTACTCTGCTAATGAGTTTTATTTCAAAGAGCCCATTTTGGTACTCTTGTGGTTTACTCAGGAGAGGATATTCAATTTCATTCATAAGAGTGGCACTGTCAACTCCTCCACACATTCACTGACAGACCGTGTACAACGATGATGATGATGACGATGGTGATGACTATTCAAGCATCATCTCCGTTTCTGTTGAGGTTTTCCCCGAGTCAATATTTTTGCAAAGTATGATTGTCGTTTAGATTATTCCCAACTTGGAGTAGACCCACTAAAGTCACGTTGTGAAATGGTTGATGATGTCCTCCATTGGTTGTTCCCTCTCTCTCTCTCTCTCTCTCTCTCTCTCTCTCTCTCTCTATGTCTCCATTTCGGGCCTTTCCAAGTGGATTTGATAAACCAAAAATGTATGGTTTATTTAGTGCATGCCTTATTTTTGGCGATTGAAGTGAAGCACTGAAAAGTGAATGTGTATGTGGATGCTTGTAGTCATCACAACACACTTGTGGTACTACAACTCAAGTGTACAACATTGGAGAATAGTGATGGTTGATGCAACATCTCAAAACAACAGTCAAACCAAAGGAGAATACAGCAACTAAGGCGCTGTTCAGAAACTATCTCCAATATCATCGGCAATAGTGCACTAGCACCATCACATGAGAATATTCAAGTGATTGTAGCATGAGACAGCCATTTAGAGAGGGATAATCCATACGGTTTAAGACGAGAGGCTTGGAGTAATTTAGAGATAAGACAGGAAAGAGAGTAATTGTGTGTTAATTTGGGAGATCTCATAAAATATTGCCCTGTGGACAAATGGAAGATGATCAGTCAAAAAATATGTCTACCACTCGTTTCCTACTTTAGTACGAGGATACTACTCACAGTGAAAAACCAGAACCCCACATTTGAAATTTAAATTTCGAATGGCTGATGGCAAACGAAATAAAGTATAATTCAGTTTGGTCTATAAATTAAAAATGAATTGTCTTAACAACGATAAGTGTTGCCAGTATTGGGGATTTTTCCCCAAATTGGGGATATTTTTTCGCGAGTGGGGACGAAATTTGGTGGGGAATTTCCATAAATTTGGGGATTTTTGTGGGGATGTTTTAGAGAAATCGGTTTAATCTTTTTTAACAATATTGTATGTAAGAAATTTTGTCAAATTTCTATTTCTATAGACAATTTTGCCAACATTTTATTTCTATAGAAAATTTTGTCAATATTTTATTTCTATAGAAAATTTTGTCAAGATTTTTTGCTGTATAAAAAATTATCTCAAAATTGTATTTCTATATAGAAAAATTTGTCCAAATTTTATTTCTATAGAAAATTTTGTCAATTTTTTCTGTATAAAAAATTATCTCTAAATTTTAGTTCAATATAGAAAATTTTGTGAAAATTTTATTTCTATAGAAAATGTTGTCAAATTTTTCCTGTAAAGAAAATTATCTCAAAATGTTATTTCTATAGAAAATTTGGTCAATTTTTTCTTTATAAAAAATTATCTCTAAATTTTAGTTCTATATAGAACATTTTGTGAAAATTTTATTTCTATAGAAAATGTTGTCAAATTTTTCCCGTAAAGAAAATTATCTCAAAATTTTATTTCTATAGAAAATTTGGTTAAAATTTTTTTCTGTAAGAAAATTATCTCAAAATTTTATTTCTATGTTGAAAATTTTCTCAAAATTGTATTTCTATGTAGAAAATTTTGTCTGAAGTTTATTCTATAGAAAATTTATGAAGTACATCTTTACAAAATCTATCAAAACATCAAAAATTCTACCAATCTACCAAACAATAAAAAATCTATCGTTTCTGGTAGAATTCTACCAGCTTTGGCAACGTGTCTACACCCTAGTTTTACTATTTGAATATTTAGAAGTAAATTTTCGTTCATAAATACAAGCGACCAAACTCCCATTTTTATACCTCCAGCATTTGGAAGACGATCACCAGTCTCTTGGTGTTGTGGTTCGAAATTTTGGTCTTATTGCAGCTTGTTGAATTCTTGCTTTATTTTTTTTTTTTCAAAAAAACTTGTCAAAAATGTGTTGGGGATTTTTGTGAGGAATTTAAGTTTAAATTGGGGATTTTTGGGGACGAAAACATCATAAATTGGGGACAAAAGCCAAAAAATACTGGCAACACTGACAACGATTACTTAATATCGAAATGCGCCCTCTGTTCAGAAAGCGATGAAGAAAGCAAAGAAGCTAACCAATGGGTACGCAAATAAGCAGAATTGCCGATTTTAGAGTTAAGTCCAGCCAGCAGCATTGCAAAAGCTACCAATGCATCCAGAGAAAGCTTGGGGCGGTTTATGAGCTGGTGGCATCATTGGACCGATGCGAGTCGTAACGCAAGACGATGCGAGTCGTAACGCCATTGGAAGCACGGTTGCTACTCGATCAAAAAATAATCTACCAACATTTGAAGAAAATTTTACCAAATATAAATATTTTATTTTGCAAATTTTGATTCCTTTAAAAAATTTTGTAATTTTATAGAATTTTTGTAGTTTAGTCAATGCATGGTATTAAGCTGAAATAAAAAAAACAACAACAATGATTAAAGAAAATAACCAACAATAACAAAACAAAACGAATGAAAATTTTTTCCTATAAAAAATTTTGTCAATTTTTTTTCTATAGAAAATTTTGTCTAATTTTGTTCTAAAGAATAGTTTGTCAATAGTTTTTTCCATAGAAAAATTTTTCTATAGGAAATTTTGAGAAAGTGTTGTCAACATGTTATCCCTAGTTTTTATACCAATTTTTCTATTTTCTCAAAATTTAGAAAATGTTGTCAATATTCTTTTCTTGAAAAAATTGTGTCAATTGTTTTCTAAATTTCATCAATTTTTTTTCTTCTATAGAAAATTTTGTCAACAATTTTATTCCTAGAAAAATTTTATTATATTATTTTTATAGAAAATGTTTTCAAAATTTTATTTCTACATAATTTTTTTTCAAAATTTATTTCTAGAGAAAATTTTGTCAACCATTTTTTCGATAGGAAATTTTGCCAAAATAGTACTGCTAGAAAAAATTTTGTTAACATTTTATCCCCAGAGAAAATTTAGTCAAAATTTTATTCCTTGAGAAAATTTTGTCAAGATATTATTTGTATAGAAAATTTTGTCAAAATATTATTTTTATGGAAAATTTTGTCAAAATTGTATTCCTAAAAAAATGCTGTCCAAATTTTATCCTATAGAAAATTTTGTCAAAATTCTAGCCCTATAGAAAATTTTGTGAAAATGTTATTCCTATAAAAATTTTAACCATAGAAAAAAATTTTGTCAAAATTTTATTCCTAGAAAAAATTTTGTCAAAATTTTATCTTATAATGAATTTTATTCCTATAGAAAATTTTGTCAAAATGTTATTCCTTTTTTTGTTATTTGTTGGCTTATTCTTCAATATTTATTGTTGTTTTTATTTCAGCTTAAAACCATGTGAAACTTAACCAACAGAGGAAAAGTAGGTTTGTCAAATTATTGGGGCAAAATAGAAAAAATTTTGTCAATATATTATTTTTATAGAAACTGTTTTCAAAATTTTATTTCTATAGGACATTTTTTCGATAGAAAAATTTTGTCAAAATGATATTGCTAGAGAAAATTTTGTTAACGTTTTATCCCTAGAGAAAATTTTGTCAAAATTTTATTCCTTGAGAATATTTTGTCAAGATATTATTATACCCTGCGCCACACTGTGGAACAGGGTATTATAAGTTAGTGCATATGTTTGTAACACCCAGAAGGAGACAGGATAGACACATGGTGTCTTTGGCAATAATGCTCAGGGTGGGTCCCTGGGTCGATATAACCATATCCGTCTGTCCGTCTGTCCGTCTGTCCGTCCGTCCGTCCGTCCGTCTGTCTGTGAACACATTTTTGTGATCAAAGTCTAGGTCGCAATTTAAGTCCAATCGCCTTCAAATTTGGCACATGTTCCTAATTTGGGTCAGAATAGAACCCTATTGATTTTGGAAGAAATCGGTTCAGATTTAGATATAGCTCCCATATATATCTTTCGCCCGATATGGACTAATATGGAGCCACCAGCCAGAGTTTTACACCGATTTTCTTGAAATTTTGTACAAACATAACACTTAGTCGTATAGTCAAGTGTGCAAAATTTGATTGAAATCGGTTCAGATTTAGATATAGCTCCCATATATATCTTTCGCCCGATATGGACTTATATGGCCCCAGAAGCCAGATTTTTGGCCGAATTTGGTTGAAATTTTGCACTAGGAGTACAATTAGTAGTATAGTCAAGTGTACAAAATTTAATTGAAATCGGTTCAGATTTAGATATAGCTCCGATATATATCTTTCGCCCGATATGGACTAATATGGTCCTAAAAGCCAGAGTTTTTGCCCAATTTGGTTGAAATTTTGCACAGGGAGTAGATTTGGCATTGTAGTTATGCGTGCCAAATTTGGTTGAAATCGATTCAGATTTAGATATAGCTCCAATATATATCTTTTGCCCGATATGCACTTATATGGACCCAGAAGCCAGAGTGTTATCCCGATTAGCTTGAAATTTCCCACAAGGAGTACAATTGATAGTATAGTCATGTGTGCCAAATTTGATTGAAATCGGTTCAGATTTAGATATAGCTCTCATATATATGTTTTTCTGATTTCGACAAAAATGGTCAAAATACCAACATTTTCCTTGTTAAATCGCCACTGCTTAGTCGAAAAGTTGTAAAAATGACTCTAATTTTCCTAAACTTCTAACACATATATATCGAGCGATAAATCATAAATAAACTTTTGCGAAGTTTCCTTAAAATTGCTTCAGATTTATATGTTTCCCATATTTTTTTACTAAAATTGTGTTCCACCCTAGTACATTAGCCAACTTAAATTTTGAGTCTATAGATTTTGTAAAAGTCTATCAAATTCTGTCCAAATCGAGTGTTATTTAAATGTATGTATTTGGGACAAACCTTTATATATAGCCGCCAACACATTTGACGGATGTGATATGGTATCGAAAATTTAGATCTACAAAGTGGTGCAGTGTATATTATAGTCGGCCCCGCCCGACTTTAGACTTTCCTTACTTGTTTTTATAGAAAATTTTGTCAAAATATTATTTTTATGGAAAATTTTGTCAAAATTGTATTCCTAAAAAAATGCTGTCCAAATTTTATCCTATAGAAAATTTTGTCATAGTATATATATCAAATTTATTTGGACAAAGCCCTATAGACTGCAAGACGGTTGGTTGGACAGCTGTGTCGGAATTACCACATTCCTCATGAGCATCTTCCACTTGCAGCAAAACTATTAACCAATTATCAGAAAAAAAACGGGTAATTCACTAGACCCAAAGTGAACTACACTTGAACCTTATTAAAAAAAGGTTTTTGATAGTTGGTTTTGCCTAAACTAAGTTGCAAGCATATAGCTAAGAAATTCCTTAGGATAAATTGGATTCAGTTTAACCAACTGCTTGATACTTTATTGTTTCTCAGTGATCCTGGAATGTCTCATCTTTAGTAGTCTTGAATGAATGGACCAAAAGTCTTGCACAATTGCGTTTGACTTTCATATGGAAAAATATATGACAACAAATGTTTTTGCTTAAACGACATCAGACATGTTCCGCACTTTATGCCATTTGTCGTCCTTCGTGTATTATTGGAGAAGCAGAAGATTAAGCTCCGCAAATATGCTCTCACACACACACACAGTCATAAGAATCATCACATATAACCATTCATATACACTTAGACACAAGGTACAGATATCGTTCATAACTTAAGCTTCACACATCCTGCCCTCTCTTACATTAGAATGGAAAATCATCCACATGAATGTGGGTGGGTCTTTGTGTCATGTTTTCAGAATGTCCTGATGTTGATGATGATTATGAGAGTGCCGGTTATATTTTTGCTGTTTCTTACACGTGTTTCATATGGCAATGTGAAAAAAAACGCAACCAGAAAAAGAAACAAAGTAACAAATGAGCATGGAAGAAAGCATAAAATGCACAAGAGTCAAGATGAGCTGGATTTTTTCTTTGCCGTCATAAAGGTTAAGGTAATATTGAAACTTGAAATATGGAGCTAGTTTTAAGCATCTGACTCTATTTAAAGGTTTTGTTGATGCACAATTGTGTTGAAGAATATTATTACTGTGTCTAATTTTGATATATCATTTTGGGTACTACTTAGTTATTTTAATGTTGACCATTATAGGTTAGTAGGTCATCATAGAATGGTGCAATAAGCATAAGCGTAGTAAGGCCTCTGGGGGGAGGGCTTAGCCCCCTCCAGAAAAAAATTTGCCCCCCCTAGAATGTGAAAACCTATATATGATTTTCCATTATATATTGTTACTGTAGTATAGATAGGGGGGGCTATAGCCCCCCTGGTTAAAAATGTCTAGATACGGCAATGGCAATAAGTTTGTCATTCTACACGCAGGGAAGAAACATGATTGTCACGATCAACTGCAACCATGTTGGTTCAGTGAACATGGTTCTAAGAAAAATAAAATTGTCCTCATATAAAATGTTTGAATCAAACGACAATGGTTACGATCTACAATGTTATGGTTAAAAGAACATGGTCACAACCTAAAATGTTTTCATCTGTATGAAAAAACTTTTTTCGTCGTCGAAAAAAGGATGCCACTTGATAAAAGAAAACACAAAATTAACTTTATTTATTTGTTTATAATCTAATTCATTGTTTGTTCGTATTTATAATGCTGTGCACACATCACTTATTTTTACACACTCTATTTTGGTACAATTTCAACAATAAGTAATCATTCCATATTTACGACGTATCCATCAAATGTACAAATTCAGACATTATCTCACTGAAAATAAAAATAAATTATACCATATAGCAAAATGAAGAAGTATATACGGCCGTGAGTTCGGCCAGGCCGAAGCTTATGTACCCTCCACCATGGATTGCGTAGTAACTTCTACTGAAGACTGTCATCCACAATCGGTTTACTTGGGTTGCGGTAACTTTTGCCGATGACAAGGTATATAAATAAAATTTGGACAAAATAAAATTTTGACAACATTTTCTATAGAAGTAAAATTTGGACAAAATTTTCTATAGAAATACGATTTTAACAAAATTTCTATAGAAATAATATTTTAACAAAATTTTCTATAGAAATAAAATTTTTATTAAATTTTCAAAAGATTTAAAATTTTGACAACATTCTCTATAGAATTAAAATTTTGACAACATTTTTTACAGAAATAAAATTTTGCCACAATTTTCTATAGAAATAAAATTTGACTAATATTTCTATAGGAGTAAAATTTCGACAAATTTTGCTAGATTATTTTAGCTCGAGTGGAAAGCATGATTATGAACCGATATGGACCAATTTTTGTGTGATTGAGGATCGGCTATATATAACTATAGACCGATATGGACAAATTTTGGCATGGTTATTAGCGGCCGTATATTAACGTTTCAAATTTCAACCGAATCGGATGAATTTTGCTCGTCCAAGTGGCTCCGGAGTTCAAATCTGGGGATCGGTTTATATAGGGGCTATATATAATTATGGACCGATATGGACCAATTTTTGCATGGTTGTTAGAGACCATATATTACCAAATTTCAGCCGGATCGGATGAAATTTGTTTCTGTTAGAGCAATCGTAAGCCAAATTTGGGGTCCGTTTATATGGGGGCTATATATAATTATGGACCGATGTGAACCAATTTTTGCATGGTTGTTAGAGACTATATACTAACACCATGTACTAATTTTCAGTCGGATCGGATGAAATTTGCTTATCTTAGAGGCTCCGCAAGCCAAATCGGGGGATCGGTTTATATGGGGGCTATATATAATTATGGATCGATGTGGACCAATTTTTGCATGGTTGTCAGTCCCCATATACTAACAGCATGTACCAAATTTCGGCCGGATCGGATGAAATTTGCTTCTCTTAGAGGCCTCGCAAGCCAAATTTGGGGGTCCGTTTATATAGGGGCTATACGTAAAAGTGGACCGATATGGCCCATTTGCAATACCATCCGACCTATATCAATAATAACTACTTGTGCCAAGTTTCAAGTCGATAGCTTGTTTCGTTCGGAAGTTTGCGTGATTTCAACAGACGGACGGACGGACATGCTCAGATCGACTCAGAATTTCACCACGACCCAGAATATATATAGTTTATGGGGTCTTAGAGCAATATTTCGATGTGTTACAAACGAAATGACAAAGTCCATCCTATGGTGGAGGGTATAATAAATCATATTCCGAACTATTGGCGGTGACTATTTGGATATTAGTACACCATATCCTACATATATGTCCCAAACATGTTATGCTAGTTTATGAGCATTATATGCTTGCACTTAAAAATATTGTGTTAAGAAATTTCAGTTCCAAACATATAATTTTTGAACCCAAAAACACAGTCTTTTTTCGTCCGTGCGACATGTTGCACATGCAATTTTTCCGAAAAAAAAACAGGTGATCATTTGCTTGGAGGTGCTTCGTGTGCGAGTAAAAGTTGGATTTGGCTCATCTTGAAATACTCAAACAGTCGCTCATAGGCGTAAATCCACGATTCATTACCTGTAGGTAAGGTTAGGTGGCAGCCCGATTTGATTCAGGCTTACTTGGACTATTCAGTCTATTGTGATACCACATTAACTAAAAGTACGTATTACATACTCGTATATTCACTTCTAATTATACCGTTGATCTTACCCGATTATTTTCTTGCCTTGAACCAACCTGACCAAATGTCTCGAACCATTTTTTGGGCGAGATGAATCTTTTAAGTTGCTGTAAACAACGTATGTTAAAACGTTATTGAGGTTTTACATACTCAGTATCACCTTAAAAATGTCAAGTTTTACGATAGAGCTTCCAGTTGGCAGAATTTGTACCGGAAAACACTGTATACAAAATTTTATTAAAATCAGTTAATATTTGCGACCAGAATCTTGCGAATAACAAATACATGGACAGACAGATGGACACCAAGGACGAGATCGCCTCAGGGGGTGATTCTGAGTCGCATGGATATATTTATGGTATAGTCGATCCATCTATGTCCTTATGTCTACGAATTCATTTTTGTGGTCAAAGTGTATTCCACAGTTTTAATTAAATCGACCTAAAGTGTGACACAAGTATTTTGGTTAAGATTTGTATACCTAGAATAAATATAAAATTCTATATATGTACGTTCAGTTAGAAAAAATGTGACTAGTATACGCATATTTAACATCCACTTTCAACGAAATTTTAGTCCAATTGACTTGATATTTCACACAGAGAATAGATTTACCATTCTATTCAAGGGTGTCGCACACATTTAGACAAAATCACCATATATATGGTCTTCCGATTTATGCAAATACGATCATAATAACCATATTTTTCATAGAATTGCAATGATGATTTCCCCATATTATAGTCATATCCTACAGAGGATTGTGCATCGCTAATTCATGGTATTCAGTTTGTTTTGTTTGTGTTGTATTCAATAATGTCGTTTTGTCATCATTCGAATATGCGTATGCACTTACGTCATCATACAGGTTTGGCATACATACGAGTATACAACACATAGTTCTTCTCATTTGATGTATTATCCTTATTTAGATGTAATTCACCATTTAGTCATGATGCTGATGATGTTTTTTGGTTGTTTTTGGTTTTCCCCTCGATGGTTTTCTCGTCGTTTTTGTTTTTGTTGTATGAAGAGCTACCAAATGTTGTCGGTCGTTATTGTCGTTAGTCTCCATTGTTCGCTGTTGTATTTTTGTTGTGCATTGTTGCATATCGCAAGTTTCCTGTGTTGTGGCAAACTGTCTTCCGAGTACAGGGTGCCGGAGTGGCATAAATTCGTGTTGCATGGCTATGGGTTTTTGTTGTTGTTGTTTTAGTTGTTGCTTCCGCCCTTCTTGTGGAGGTAAATTTTGGTTTGTTTTGTTATGGCTGATAATGTATGAGTGTTAATGTGTGTGTGTACCTATTTGTATCTCCCTACAAGTCACTATAATATGTGTGTTTGAATCATGATGACATTTTGCCCAAAACAAGGGGCAGCATATTGGAATATGCACTTGTTTTTTCGTAGTAGATATGTTTTCAACGAAAAGATTTCAAATGCATTTAGTTTATGGACAAATTTCCCGCATAAATCCCACGAAGGACAAGAGGAAACTTTTCTCATTTAATGAGAAAAGTTCAAAAAATAGCATCATAATTTCAAAAGTCTTTTACATGTTTGAAATCCATATTTTTTTTTGTCAAAAATCAAGTGATTGGCATGATTTTTGTAGAACAAAAAATTTGATATGTGAACGGGGAGTGGGTATTGCCCGCCTTTTAAAAATTAAACAAGGGCGTTTTCGTTTCGCAAAAAATATGTTGCCTTGGTGTTACACTACTTTTTCCCTCATTGTATTTTGGCCCAAATGATAGTGTCATTCCAAAGTTATTATTAATTCATAACATTTTGAGCGATACAGGATCCACAATCTATGACATTGTCCTTCATATGTGGCAATCAATTTCGAAAATGTTGCACCTTTTTTCCCAATCGAAATCGCCATAAAATAAATGTTAAAAATTATATGTAATTTTTAAACGAGATCATGATTGCAAGGGGAGACTCCCACAGGAACTTTATATATGGTCAGACCAAGACAAGCGTGACTCAGAGCGTCAGGAATTTTGAACATTACTCGATATATCGAAAGGTTATATTAAATTGAATCAAAAATGAAACAAGTAAGGAAAGTCTAAAGTCGGGCGGGGCCGACTATATTATACCCTTCACCACTTTGTAGATCAAAATTTTCGATACCATATCACATCCGTCAAATGTGTTGAGGGCTATATATAAACGTTTGTCCCAAATACATACATTTAAATATCACTCGATCTGGACAGAATTGGATAGACTTCTACAAAATGTATAGACTCAAAATTTAAGTCGGCTAATGGACTAGGATGGAACACAATGTTAGTAAAAAAATATGGGAAACATTTAACTCTTAAGCAATTTTAAGGAAACTTCGCAAAAGTTTATTTATGATTTATCGCTCGATATATATTTATTAGAAGTTTAGGAAAATTAGAGTCATTTTTACAACTTTTCGACTAAGCAGTGGCGATTTTACAAGCAAATTGTTGGCATTTTGACCATTTTTGTCGAAATCGGAAAAATATATATATGGGAGCTATATCTAAATCTGAACCGATTTCAACCAAATTTGGCACGCATAGCAACAATGCCAATTCTTCTCCCTGTGCAATATTTCAATTAAGTCGGAGTAACAGATTGGCCACTGTGATCATATGAGTGTAAATCGGGCGAACGATATATATGGGAGCTATATCTAAATCTGAACCGATTTCAATAAAATTTGGCACACTTGACTACACTACTAATTGTACTCCCAGTGCAAAATTTCAACCAAACTGGGGTAAAACTCTGGCTTCTTGTACCGTATTAGACCATATCGGGCGATAGATATATGGGAGCTATATCTAAATCTGAACCGATTTCAATAAAATTTGATACACTTGACTATAGTACTAATTGTTCTTCTTGTGCAAAATTTTAAGCAAATTAGGGTAAAACTCTGGCTTCTGGGGTCATTTAAGTCCATATCGGGCGATATATATATATATATATATATATATATATATATATATATATATATATATATATATATATATATATATATATATATATATATATATATATATATATATATATATATATATATATATATATATATATATATATATATATATATATATATATATATATATATATATATATATATATATATATATATATATATATATATATATATATATATATATATATATATATATATATATATATATATATATATATATATATATATATATATATATATATATATGGGAGCTATATCTAAATCTGAACCGATTTCCAAAATCAATAGGGATCTATTTGGAGCCAAAACACATACTTGTGCCAAATTTGAAGTCGATTGGACTAAAACTGCCACCTAGACTTTGATTACAAAAATGTGTTCACGGACAGACGGACATCGCTATATCGACTCAAGAGCCCACCCTGACCATTTTTGCCAAAGACACCATGTGTCTATCTCGTATCTTTCTGGGTATTGCAAACATATGCACTAACTTATAATACCCTGTTCCACAGTGTGACACAGGGTATAATTAGAATTCCCTCGGTGGTTGCTGTTGCAATTTCAAATTTTTTTCTGAATTACTTACAATTTTATATCTCAAAAACGACTTAGTAGTTTTTTGTGTAGTTGTAGAAACAATAATTTTTGATATGTCAACGGGGAGAGGGGGTTTCTTATTGCCGCCTTTTAAACATTAAATGAAAATTCTTCTCATTTAATGAAAGTGTTAAAAATTATATGTAATTTTTAAACGAGATTATGATAGCAAGGGAAGTCTCCCACAGGAACTTTATATATGGTCAGCCCCCGTGGTACAATGGTTATCATGCTCGCCTTTCATACACAAGGTCGAGGGTTCGATTCCTGCTTCGACCGAACACCAAAAAAGTTTTCAGCGGTGGATTATCCCACCTCAGTGATGCTGGTGACATTTCTGAGGGTTTCAAAGCTTCTCTGAGTGGTTTCACTGCAATATGGAACGCCGTTCGGGCTCGGCTATAAAAAGGAGGTCCCTTGTCATTGAGCTTAACATGAAATCGGACAGCACTCAGTGATAAGAGAGAGGCTCACCAATGTGGTATCACAATGGACTGAATAGTCTAAGTGAGCCTGATACATCGGGCTGCCACCTAACCTCACCTAATGGTCAGACCAAGAGAAGTGTGACTCAGTGCGTTAGGGATTTTGAACTTACGTCGATATATCGAGAATATATAAATATATCGAGAATATTATAATAAATTGAATCAAAAATGAAATTAAAATTCCCTCGCTTGTTGCTGTAGCAATTTCAAAATTGAAAATTTTATATCTCAAAAACGAAATTTTTACCAAAAATGTGTATTCTCTGAAATAACCTTTGCAGTAATGCCAATTTAGTTATCTTAGAGCTAAATCTAGCTATTTATGAGTCGCTAAAAAATTAGCTATTAGCTGGAATGATAGTCATTTTCGATTGGAATACTAAATACTAAAAATTTGAAATACTAAAAATTTTCTACATTTAAATATTGACCACTAAATATGGATTGTGTTTGCCACTTACTGGCAAAGTAATTATACCCTGCGCCACACTGTGGAACAGGGTATTATAAGTTAGTGCATATGTTTGCAACACCCAGAAGGAGACGAGATAGACACATGGTGTTTTTGGCAAAAATGCTCAGGGTGGGCTCCTGAGTCCATATAGTCATGTCCGTCTGTCCGTGAACACATTTTTGTAATCAAAGTCTAGGTCGCAGTTTTAGTCCAATCGACTTCAAAGTTGGCGCAAGTATGTGTTTTGGCTCATAATAGATATTGATTTTGGAAGAAATCGGTTCAGATTTAGATATAGCTCCCATATATATTTCGCCCGATATGGACTTATATGGCCCCAGAAGCCAGTGTTTTACCCTAATTTGCTTAAAATTTTGCACAAGAAGAACAATTAGTACTATAGTCAAGTGCGCCAAATTTTATTGAAATCGGTTCAGATTTAGATATAGCTCCCATATATATCTTTCGCCCGATATGGACTAATACGGTCCCAGAAGCCAGAGTTTTACCCAATTTGGTCGAAATTTTGCACTAAGAGTACAATTAATAGTGTGGTCAAGTGTGCCAAATGTTATTGAAATCGGTTCAGATTTAGATATAGCTCCCATATATATCGTTCGCCCGATTTACACTCATATGACCCCAGTGGCCAATCTTTTACTCCGATTTAATTGAAATTTTGCACAGGGAGTAGAATTAGCATTGTAGCTATGCGTGCCAAATTTGGTTGAAATCGGTTCAGATTTATATATAGCTCCCATATATAGCTTATCGCCCGATTTACACTCATATGACCACAGAGGCCAATTTTTAACTCCGATTTAGTTGAAATTTTGCACAGGAAGTAGAATTAGCATTGTTGCTATGCATGCCAAATTTGGATATAGCTCCCATATATATGTTTTTCTGATTTCGACAAAAATGGTCAAAATATCAACATTTTCCTTGTAAAATCGCCACTGCTTACTCGAAAAGTTTTAAAAATGACTCTAATTTTCCTAAACTTCTAATACATATATATCGAGCGATAAATCATAAATAAAGTTTTGCGAAGTTTCCTTAAAATTGCTTCAGATTTAAATGTTTCCCATATTTTTTTAGTAACATTGTGTTCCACCCTAGTGCATTAGCCGACTTAAATTTGAGTCTATAGATTTTGTAGAAGTCTATCAAATTCTGTCCCAATCGAGTGATATTTAAATGTATGTATTTGGGACAAACCTTTATATATAGCCCACAACACATTTGACGGATGTGATATGGTATCGAGAATTTAGATCTACAAAGTGGTGCAGGGTATAATATAGTCGGCCCCGCCCGACTTTAAACTTTCCTTACTTGTTTTTATTATACCCTTTGCCACATGAGATTTCATGCAACAAAATATTGATCTCAACACCCATAAATTGCAAGTCGATCTAGTGGTGAAATTCTAAATCGATCTAGCCATAACCGTCCGTTCGTCTGTTGAAACCTCCTGTTAATGAAACCTTCAGTTGTTATGGTAGGATAGATGGCATTGTAAATAGGTCATATTGGACCATATTAAGAGTATACTAAAAAAAGGTGAACTCTCTATTTCACTAAAGCCAATTTAACTATATTTTAGTTCATGAAATTATTATATTTGGAGAAAATTTAATTTACTCTATTGATTTCTTGCGAACTAAAAGACGGGAAAAAATTATATACAAATTAAGCTTAGAGATTTACTAAATTCGTATTTCTCAAAAAATAGTTCATTATTTCTTCAAATTTGTAAATTTTACTACAAAAGCGTCCATAAAGACATTCTTGCAATTTTGAACTCCATTTTTTTCCTTTAAACTACAAGATTTTCTTTAATAAGTGAAAACAATTACAGTCGACTCCGCTTTACTGAAACGTTAAAAATGCAGCCATTTAATTTCAGTTATCCGAAGTTTTTGCTAAAGCGGACTACGGATAACTGAAAAAAACTTCCAGTAATGCGAACTTCGGATAACTGAAAAAGTTTCAGTAAAGCGGACTCCGTATAACTGGAAAAAAATCCACTCAATTTCAGTTAACCGAACTTATGACCAATGCTATGTACATAAAATAATAAAAACAAGGTGTTTGATTCCGTGTGTGTGCCATCTACAATTTTACCTTTCAGTTGATTTTATTTACAGAGTGATTTAAACTGTTTTGAAAGTGCCATCTTCACTTGAAATAAAGCGTTCTCAATACGGAGAAGAAAATGTACTCTCTCTCAATAGCGAGAATGTGGCATTTTCAGTAAAGCGAAGTCATACTAATGTGACGAAACTCATTTGAACACAAAAAACTTTTCAGTAATCCGATTTTTTCAGTTAAGCGGAGTTTCACTAAAGCGGAGTAATTTAAATGAAATGGACAGAAAAAACAACTGGGGAATGCGATCGATTTCAGTTATCCGAGGATTTTCAGTAAAGCGCATTGCGCTAAAGCGGAGTCGACTGTATTTATGTCTAATAAATTTTCTTGAACTTGTCGACAAAAAATTTACTTATTTTTTTGATATCGGCGTGATGCCTGCGATTGTAATACTGTTTAGTTAAAAATTTCTGAAAATATTCAAAATTTTCTAAAATTAGTCAAAAGTTTTCTTCCTGCACTGAAAACACAGCGAACCCACAAGGAAGAAAAATTTCGGTTAATTTTGGAAAATTTTAAATATTTTTAGAACATTTTAACTAAACAGTATTACAAACGCTGGCATCACGCCGATGTCATTAAAATAAGTAAATATTTTTCGGCAAATTCAAGAAAATTTATTAGACATAATTAAGTTTTTTCACTTGTTAAAGAAAAATTTGTAGTTTGAAGGAAAAATTTGGAGTTCGGAATTGCAAGAAAGTCTTCAGTGACATACGAAGTTCATGATGAATGCATTTGCAGTAAAATTTATAAATTTAAAGAAATACTGAACTATTTTGTGGAAGACACGAATTTAGTTAATGTTTATGCTTCATTTGTGTATATTTTTTTCCTCGGTTTTAGTTAATTTAACTAACGAACGCAAAAAATTATTAGAGTAAAGGAAACTTTCTCCAAACATAATAATTCCATTTACTAAAATAAAGTTAAATTGGCTTTAGTGAAATAGAGAGTTCACTTTTTTTGAGTGTGGTATGTTCACTGTTTTTTCAGTGTATCATTGGACCATATTCAGTATCATGGGCCCGCATTACATTTGGCATGTAATGGTAGTATCCAACAATTTGACAGTATTAGTCCATATATATATAGTAGACTGAAAAAAATCATATACGTGATATCAAAGATTACGCAAACTAAATTTTAGGATGCATAATATACGAAAGATTAAGGACAAATTTCTTTAAAATAATTAAATTTTAATTAAAATAAAATTTATAATCTATACTTTAATTACTTTACTTTCATTAAATTTTGAACACACATTGTGGAAATTTGAGCCGAATGTATTGGAATTAAGGCAAATTTTCCTTAAAGTAAAGAAACGCATTTTTGATGTAAATAAATCGTCCCTAAATTAACTGGAATTTGAATCTTTAGATTTAAGATAAAAACGCTTCAAAAATAGGCTAAAATTTATTTTGAGGATTTAGTATCTTTGGTTGAAAGCTTTTTTTTTGGAATTTAAAAAAATAATACTTTGATGTTTCCGTTATAATTTGGATTTTTAAACTGGCAATTTTTTGTACGTGAATAGCTTTATTAATCGATAAACTTTTCAATGAAGTCGTATTGTCTTTATAATTAAGTGATTTCACTTACAAATAAATATCATAACATGAAAGAAAAAAATGTTTGGGCTAAGGTCAACTTGACTTTAATAACTCAGAAAATTTTTTTAAAATTTTTAAAAACGAATGAAGATAGAGGAAGCACGCTCAAAAACAAACCCAGCCAAATACATACAAATCGATGATTTGAGTTTGGCAAAGGAAAAGAGATATGCTGGCAAATTTGTTTAGGCAGTAGCCGACTATCAAACCCTTTTTCGGGAGGTTCAAGTGTAGTTCACGTTGGGTTGAGTGAATTACCCGAATTTATTCTGATAATTGGTTGATAGTTTTGCTGCAAGTAGAGGATGCTGATGAGGAATGTGGTAATTCCGAAACAGCTGTACATCCAACCATCTTGCAGTCTATAGGGCTTTGCCCAAATAAATTTGACAAGCATACTTTTCCTCTGTTGGTTAAGCTACACTTGTAGTTTAGTCAATGCACGGCTTTAAGCTGAGATCAAAAAACAAAAAAACAACAATAACGATTGAAGAGAAGCCAACAATAACAAACAAAACGAATTTAATGAAATTTTCGGTAAATTTGTTGTCTTTTTGCATCTTGACTACAAAGCAAAAAATCGTTCAAATATAGGGCATGTTTTTCAACACTTTATTATAAAGACGTTTTTTACTTGAAACACAGCATAATTTCTACTGGAAGTCGAGTCTTAATTAGGAGAATAAAGTTGTCGTTAAATCGTTTTTAAAGGACTTTGATAGCATATGAAGAAATAAAGCTGAAAGAGCGAAAAATTCCTAGAATGCTTCCTAGAAGCAAGTACACAAAACCCAAATTTAAAAGAGAATTGTGTCCTAAAAGTATCCTTATTTGTATTCTCCGCTTCTTTGGCTCGGAATCAATACCATAATTTTTAAAGTAAAGACAAAATCTTTGGAACCGGGCATGATTTTTTTCAGTGTTAGAACAAGAAGTGTGTAAGAAAGTATCATTTAAAAAATGTAAAAGTATCATAGGAGGTAGGTGAAAAGAATTGCCTGATAAACGTTAATGCGATCGTGGTATCATTATTTAATAAAATTTATTTGTTGAATTACTCTTCAAATGGTACGGTTCTCAAAGTTTAATTTAAAGTTTATCTACTATCTGATGTAGTCAGATACTAGATTTATAAAAATTCCTTTTGTTTGAGTTTTAAAGGAATTTTCAACTTCTCGTCTAGAAGTGCAAGCAAATCTAATGGAATAACGCTTTTCGTATAATGTGAATTCTTAATCCTGTAGATTTATATCCCCATTAATTCTGTTTCTGCCTCGATAAGAAATTTTCTTTCTAACAGTCTTGTATTTTTCATGAAACTACTATTTAATTTTTACTATCGTGTGCAATAATTTAATTTTAATATGGCCATTTATGGTACTAATTCTTTAATAATAAATCATTGTCATAACATTTTCGTGGGTAATTATCAAAATTGTGAGATCTCTGGTATGGGGTGACGTATACGTGTACTCAGCTATAGTGGAACATAACTCATACGCTCCACTGGCCACATTGAAAAATTAGCAACGGGCCATAAAATCAATTAACTTATCGCACCATACAGATCTCATTAAGATAAGAACCTCACCTCATAGTAACCACCAACAAGGGACAACAACACAATTGCCAAATTAACGAAACGGCAGCATAATTAATGGCCCGACAAATAATCATTGCAGAGTGAAAGAAAAGTTTCCTGGCTGGCAGACTGAATATTCGTTGAGGCCCCATATCTGCTCTCGGTTTCACAACAAATAAATCTTCAATATTTCATACTTAATGAAATCAATGGTAGCGGTGTGGTATACCATTACGAATATCATAATGTGGTGAGCTTTGCCGCAAAACTCTATGAAAAACTATAAAATATTGCTTCAATCTTTTGTGTTGCCAAACTCGAGGCCATTAATTTGAGAAACTTTATTTAAATTTGCATGTAATTTACAAACAAGAAAAGTTTGCACATATTTACATAAAAGACATAATAATTAATGTTGTAAAACACAAATGTACATATATAATTTTTTCTTTTTTGTCGTTCTTTTAACTAATAAGTGAATTTAATGTATTAAACTAATGTTGTCAATTGCCTCTGTAATGCCATTATGGCGCTGAGGCTACAAGAAGTATGAAAGATACAATAAAGTACAAATTATATAAATAAAAAAAAAAAAAAAAAAAAAAAAAAAAAAAAATAATACCTAAATCGCTAATAATTCCCATGCAAACATGATACCACACAATAACAAAAACAACAATAAGAATAAGACTAAGAATAGGCCAAGACAAATATGGCCAATTATAAATTCATAATGACGTTGATGATACTTTGTACTTTGAAAAGCCCAGTAAGCAAAGACCAGTTGTTTGTCGGAGTTAAGCTTTGTATGTATAAAGGCTTGGCTATTTTGTACAAGGACTTCTTTTCCTAACTCCTTTCGGTGTTCTCCTTCTCATTTTCTTTGAGCAAAATGGGACAAGTTGCCTTCATTAAATTACCGTATAACGTATTCGAGGAGCCTTTAAGTAGAACAACTTCCGGGTCCTATGGGATTGTGGGAAAAATAAAAAAGTAAACAAACCATCTTACATTTCTCGTTTGTTTTTCCTTCTTAAGAAAGACCTTCAAAAGAATCCCAAAATAATTTATTAAGGTCTACCCACCAACCTTGTTCCCTCCTTATGGGGAGACCTTCATATATGTTATGCTTTGCTTAAACTAAAGTACAATTTTAAACATCCCCAGAGTATAGGGCGAGCTCTTAATAAATGTAAATTTTTTATTAACGTCACGTTTCGATTTATGATGGAAAAATAACCAGCAGCAACCATAATAACAAAAAAACAATGACCAAAATAATGGCTTGCGGAAATATTGTTGGTCTCCAAATTTCTTTGGCCTCTTTATTTTCTATAGGCTAGCAGACATTTTCGAAAATATGTTTTTAAATACAGTTTTAAAAGAACCAAGTCATATGGTAATTTGGGTTCAGTTCTTTTCACCTAGACTTAGGTCACACAACAAAGTAACGATTTTTGTTAAGTAAAATTTTTGCACTATGTATATTTATACCCTTCACCACTACTGTGGTACAGGGCATAATAAGTTTGTGCATTTGTATGTAACGCCAAGAAGGAGTAATCATAGACCAACCTTTTAGTATACGGATCGGCTTAGAATTAAATTCTGAGTCGATTTAGCGATGTCCGTCTGTCTGTTGATGTATTTTTGTGCGCAAAGTACAGCTCGCAGTTTTAGTCCGATTGTCCTAAAATTTGGCATATATATTTTTCACCGATCTGGTCATAATTAGCGTGTATATCAACCGATCTTCCTCAAATTCCGTACATCCGAATATTTGATGAGTCTCGAAAAACTTGCAAAATATCAGCTAAATCGGTTCAGATTTAGATATAGCTCACATATATATCTTTCGACCGATTTGGACTTATATGGGCCCAAAAGCCAGAGTTTTGCCCTAATTTGCTTCAAATTTTGCACAACAAGTACGTTTAATAGTATCGCTAAGTGTGCTTAATTTGGTTAAAATCGGTTCTGATTTAGATATAGCTCCCATATATATCATTCATCCGATTTGGATTTATAAGGCCTCAAAAGCCAGAGTTTTGCCCTGAGTTGCTTGAAATTTTGCACAAGTAGTACGTTTTATAGTATCGTTAATTGTGCAAAATTTTGTTGAGGTCGGTTGAGATTTAGATATAGCTCCCATATATATCATTCGCCCGATTTGGACTAATATGCCCACAGAGGCCAAAGTGCTACTCTGATTTACGTGAAATTTTGCAGAGGGAGTAGAATTGAACTTGAAACCTTGCACAGGCAGTAGAATTAAGGTTCTGCATATGCGTGTTTATTTTGGTTGAAATCGGTTCAGATTTTAATATAGCTCCCATATATATCTTTCGCCCGATTTTCTGTCATATGACCACAGAAGTCAAAGTTGTTATCCGATTTACGTGAAATTTTGCACAGGGAGTAGATTCAACATAGTAACTATGCGTGTGAAATTTTATTGCAATCGGTTCAGATTTCGATATAGATTCCATATATATGTTTTTCCTATTTAGGCATAACTGGCCGAAATACCTACATTTTCCTTATCAAATCGCCACTGCCAAGTCGAAAACTTATCAAAATGACTCAAATTTTCCTATTACTCTACAGCGATGCCAATTTAGCTTTTTTCCGGCTAGATTTGGCTTTTTTTGAAGTCGTTTAGCGGGAAAGAAATGCATTTAGCTTTTAGCTTTTTTTCTGGCTTTTTTTCATGACCCTTTTAGCTATTTTTGGCTTTTTTATTTTCGACATATTTCTATTGAAATATGGATAAAACGGCGCTTTTATCTAAGGGTTGCTCTCAGAATAAGGTTTTCCACATATTTCAAAGCTCAATTGAAACATTAATGCTGATTCCAGCCATTTTGCGGGCATTTTTCCATCAACTACACCTTGTTATAACATTTTTTCCTCATATTCATAAAAGTTATCGTAAACTTTAAATCTAATGGTACACGCAAAAAAAAAAAACGTTTGGAAAACGTGTACCGAAAACGTTTTTCTTTTGTTAGAGTTTTTTGAATTGCTTCGAAAAGTATACACTTTTATCACCAAAAAAATTCGTTTGTTACACAATTTTTATTTTTTCAATAAAAAGAGTTATTTTTGAACCAACAACACAGTCCATTTCGTTTATATCAAACACTGTTCTTTTCTGGCTTTAGGTCTTTAATAAGACACATTTTACAGTTCATAGTAAAAATTTAATATAGTAGAATGTAATGTTGAAAATTTTTTCGGAATCTTCCGACCATATCTGGAATATATGTAAAAAAAAAAAACTTTGGTCGAAGCAGGGATCGAACCCACGACCCTTGGCATGCAAGTCCGACGTAGCAACCACTGCTCCACGGTCCCAAACTAAATGTATTTTTCTGTTAAATAAACTTTGTTTAATCGGCTCGTGGGCGCCGCAAGCTATGCTATATTAATATAACTTATATGGATAATTAGCTATTGATGACAATAACAGCTATGTAGCTCAGTGGATAGTGTGCTGCCTTACAAATTGCATGGTCCGCGGTTCGATTCTCAGTCCAGGCGAAAGGTAAACAAATTTAAAAATTTATAAAATCGTATAATTTCTTCTACATTGTTTGTATTACAGAAAAAGGTGCTAAGAACTAAAAAACTTCGTGGAAGTGAGAAAGATGTGAGGGAAAATGCAATTAGCCAGAAAAAAAATTGTTTGAGTTAGTCTTTATGAAATTGCTTTTACATCCTGGAAAAGAATAAACGTTTATCACAAAAAGTATATACTTTTCTTCCAAATACACTTCCTTTCAACGAAAAGCAAATGAGAAACGAACTTTGTTTGTCTAAAATTTCGTTTGGGAGGAAAGAATTATTTTTTTGCGTGTAGATACAGATACATGTTCCTTAAATAAACTGTCACTAAATTATTAGGAATATTAGCATTTGACTCGTTGATCCTTTTTATGCTATTATAATATTCTAAAGTTATTATGATATTACTAAATTAAAATAGTAGATATGAATTGCTTTGTACACTGAAAAGATATTGTCGTGAGGCCAAAGATTTAATGTCCTTAAACTACGAACGCGAATTTTGGTTATAATATCATTTGAATTTCTCTTATTTAAACTGTTTTCTTTGTCGGCTTGATGAAGTCGTTTTGTTCTTTATAGTTTAGTTATTCAACTTAAATCTATACATGAAAAACGGCGTGGATCAATTCTAAAAAATTCTTAAAATTAATGAAATAGTCTTTAAATTTGTGGATTTTTTGTATCTTGACCACAAATCAAAAAAGCGTTCAAAAATAGAAGATATTTTTAAACACTTTATTTCACTTCATTCATGAAGAAAAAGCTAAAAAACGAATAAATTCAAATTTGACTCGGATTCAATACCAAAATCATTCATTAAAATCATAAGAAATAATTAAGGAAATAAAGTTTTGAATGGGGTATTATTTTTTAATTAAAAAAAAAATACAATAAATAAAATCAATCAAAACATTTTTAAACGCGCGCTAAAAACAAATCTTTTATTTATTAATAGAATGGATTTACATTTACGAACATTCGACAACAATAGGTTTGTTTGGGTAATTTTTCAATAAAAGTTATTCAGTATAAACTTGCAAGACAGTAAGAATGGGTTTTATTCTCTTGGTTAAAATAAGAAGAAGTTTCCACGTTCACGAATTTTTCATAAATTCAGCGGTTTTAAACCAAAAACAAAAACGAAATATATTGATATTTTCTAATGCACTTCTATGCGACATTGTGCAATATATCGCACATTGGATTTGTCGATGATTAACCAGCTGATAATTGCACGTTTTTACTGGGAAATGTAAACGAAGGACTTCCAGTAAAAATTTGTGATAGTAATCAAAATGTATCGAGTACGCACACAGAGATCATATGGCTTTGATATTGTTATAGTCTCACAGAAGTAGAATTAAAATGAATAAAGGGTGTTTTGTTAAGAGCTTGATAACTTTAAAAAAAAAAAAACGCATAAAATTTGCAAAATCTCATCGGTTCTTTATTTGAAACGTTAGATTGGTCCATGACATTTACTTTTTGAAGATAATTTCATTTAAATGTTGACCGCGGCTGCGTCTTAGGTGGTCCATTCGGAAAGTCCAATTTTGGGCAACTTTTTCGAGCATTTCGGCCGGAATAGCCCGAATTTCTTCGGAAATGTTGTCTTCCAAAGCTGGAATAGTTGCTGGCTTATTTCTGTAGACTTTAGACTTGACGTAGCCCCACAAAAAATAGTCTAAAGGCGTCAAATCGCATGATCTTGGTGGCCAACTTACCGGTCCATTTCTTGAGATGAATTGTTCTCCGAAGTTTTCCCTCAAAATGGCCATAGAATCGCGAGCTGTGTGGCATGTAGCGCCATCTTGTTGAAACCACATGTCAACCAAGTTCAGTTCTTCCATTTTTGGCAACAAAAAGTTTGTTAGCATCGAACGATAGCGATCGCCATTCACCGTAACGTTGCGTCCAACAGCATCTTTGAAAAAATACGGTCCAATGATTCCACCAGCGTACAAACCACACCAAACAGTGCATTTTTCGGGATGCATGGGCAGTTCTTGAACGGCTTCTGGTTGCTCTTCACTCCAAATGCGGCAATTTTGCTTATTTACGTAGCCATTCAACCAGAAATGAGCCTCATCGCTGAACAAAATTTGTCGATAAAAAAGCGGATTTTCTGCCAACTTTTCTAGGGCCCATTCACTGAAAATTCGACGTTGTGGCTCGTTAGTAAGTCTATTCATGATGAAATGTCAAAGCATACTGAGCATCTTTCTCTTTGACACCATGTCTGAAATCCCACGTGATCTGTCAAATACTAATGCATGAAAATCCTAACCTCAAAAGAATCACCCTTTATATAGCCCCCAACACATTTGACGGATGTGATATGGTATCGAAAATTTAGATCTACAAAGTGGTGCAGGGTATAATATAGTCGGCACCGCCCGACTTTAGACTTTCCTTACTTGTTTTTTACTAACATTGTGTTCCACCCTAGTGTATTAGCCGACTTAAATTTTGAGTCTATAGATTTTGTAGAAGTCTATCAAATTCTGTCCAGATCGAGTGATATTTAAATGTATGTACTTGGGACAAACCTTTCTATATAGCACCCATATAAGTGCATATCGGGCGAAAGATATATATGAGAGCTTTATCTAAGTCCAAACCGATTTCTTCCAAAATCAATAGACTTCTATTCCGACCCAAAACAAAAACTTGCACTAAATTTGAAGTCGATTGGACTAAAACTGCGACCGGGACTTTGATTACAAAAATTTGTTCACATACAGACTAACATGTCAAGATCGACTCAGGGACCGGCTCTGAGTATTATTGCCAAAGTTCCATGTGCCTACCTCGTTCCCTTCTGGATATTGCAAACATATGCATAAAGTTATAATAAAATGTTTACGTCGTGTTGCACCATCGTGCAATGGTTAGCATGCCCGCCTTGCATACACAAGGTCGTGGGTTCGATTTCGGCTTCGACCGATTGAATTGTCCCACCTCACTAATGCTGGTGACATTTCAAAGTGTTTCAAAGCTTCTCTAAGTTGTTTCATTGCAACGTGGAACGCCGTTCGGACTCGGCTATAAAAAGGAGGTCCCTTGTCATTGAGCTTAACATGGAATCGGGCATTCAGTGATAAGAGAGAATCACAATGGACTGAATAGTCTAAGTGAGCCTGAGACATAGTGCTGCCAACTAACCTAACCTACGTTGTGGTGGAGGGTATAAAAATCCGAAAACTCTACCTTTACAAATTTGCGGAAAGATGAAATGTGAACTTTTAGAAAATCGAAAAGTCTACTTTTCTAAATTTAATAAAAGTCAAAAGTTAACTTTTTTGATTCTCATAACAATCGCTAGTGTTTGTGTATTTCCCTTCACCTCTGAAATAATATCGTTTTTCTTATTAAGCGACTTGTTGACACAACCACTTGTTGATATATGGTTGTATTCGATTTGTTTCATCTAAAACCATAAACTCATTAATAAAAACTAATTCAAACAACTTAATAATCCTGCCACAAGCACACTATAAGTATAAGTATCAACATTCTAGTACTTGGTAAGCTTAGTAAACATTCTCCACAGAGAGAGAGAGAGAGAGAGAGAGAGAGAGAGTTCTGAACAAACCCAACATGCCACAAATACAATCACTGATACATTTGGGGCCAGGAATGGGATTCCTTACTACTTCGTAATTTCCAAGCATACTGTTTGTGTGTCTCCAGACTTCTGATGAAAGTATTTAAAAATCTTCATTAGAACAAAAATGGAGTTGGGGTTTATGGATTCTTCATTAGACGGCTGTTGGTCTATAGAAAACTTCGGAAGCATGACGCTGGAAACATACTCCCTTTACGTTGTTTAAAACGACTACCACCACCCCAACCAATGCATGTACAATTATGTTGCTGAAGTATGGCATGAATTATTCACACCATTTTTGCTAAAACTCTTTCTTCTTACGTAGCAAGTGTTATATCTATTTCCTGATGAATACGGAATGGGTGGAAGTTTGGTCCTCTTGGATAGCTACGTAGCCAACGTTTTGCCAACTAACCACACATTGCAACAATTAAGTTTATTACTGGCGGCAAAGAGGTTTCACTACATAGCTCTGGTTTCGAGTCTACCTGGACCATCTTTTTTTAATTTTACTGCTCTAACTAGACTCTGTCTATAGCATGTGTCCTTTTCAATTGCATTGTTTTTTAGCGTTTATTGTGCTTCTTTGAATTATGGTAGAAATTTTCAACAAACTAAATAAAGCACAGCGCCATATATTAACTAAAACTGGAGTTTAGCTGAAGTAGCAAACGTGCTTATAGAGGACATACTGGAGCTGGAAAACAATTGAAAAATAGCAACGTAAAACCTGAAAACGCCCAGAGAAAGTTTTCATCCCCAATAAGTTTATTAAAAATTATACACAAACCATAACCATCCAGAGATGGGTGAGTACTGGAGTTACCGGTCCCAGCTAGCTTTAGAATTTTTGTAAAGAGGATAGAAGCATAGAATGCCAACAACGAAATTTTTGTACAGTAGTTTTCTAGTATCAGTTTCTGTTTCGGTGACTACTAAAATTCTAAATTAAACCAATCGAAAGCCACTCGTGCCAAAAATAATCTAACAAAATTTTATGAACATTTTACGAAAAATCTACCATATATAAAAATTAAATTTTGGTGTTAGTGTTAGTAGAAAAAAAATTATTTTCGAAACAAATGTTTTATTACATTATTATAGAAATATATTTCAGGATTTGCAATATTATATATTATGATCTCTCCTATTAATGAAAATTTTTTGGGTATATAAATTTTAAATATTATAACGATTTTAAATTGCACCAACAAGGGAAAGTTACTACTGATATAAAAGGGATAACTTACTCACAATGGACTTCCTGAGTATGAATTGCTATAGAAAATTTTGTCAAAATTTTATTTCTGTAGAAAATCTTTGTCGAAGTTTTAATTCTATAGAAATTTTTGTCAATAAACTAAGCATTGACTTAACTACAACGCATGGTTTTTAGCTGAAATCCAAACAACAAAATGATGAATAACAACCAACAATAAAAAAAAAAAAAAAATTATTTCTATAGAAAATTTTATTTCTGTAGAAAATGTTGTCTAAATGTTCTTTCTATAGAAAAGTTTGCCGAAATTTTCTTTCTATAGAAAATTAATATTATTTATTTATTTTGTCTGAAATTTATTTCTTTTGCCAAAATTTTATTACTATAGAAAATTTTGTCAAGATTTTATTTCTATTAAAAATTTTGTCAAAATTTTATTTTAATAGAAAATTTTATCAAAATTTTATTTCTATAGAAAATGTTGTCCAAATGTTATTTGGATAGAAAATTTTGTCAAAATCTTTTAAAAATATATTTCTATAGAAAATTTTATTTCTGTAGGAAATGTTGTCTAAATGTTCCTTGTATAGAAAATTTTGCCGAAATTTTCTTTCTATAGAAAATTTATTTCATTTATTTATTTTGTCTGAAATTTATTTCTTTTGCCAAAATTTTATTTCTATAGAAAATTTTGTCAAAATTTAATTTTAATATAAAATTTTATTTCTGTATTTCAGCTTAAAACCATACATTGACTAAACTACAAGTGTAGCTTAACCAACAGAGGAAAAGAATAAGGCTTTGTCCAAATAAATTTTACAAACATTCTTTTCCTCTGTTGGTTAAGCTACACTTGTAGTTTAGTCAATGTATGGTTTTAAGCTGAAATAAAAAAACAACAAAAATGCTTAAAGAACAAAACCAACAATAACAAACAAAACGAATGGAAAATTTTATTTCTATAGAAAATGTTGTCCAAACGTTATTTGGATAGAAAATTTTGTCAAAATCTAGTTTCTATAAAATTTTTTAAAAAATTTTATTTCTATTGGAAATTTTTGTCCAAATTTTTTTTCTTAGAACATTTTTATTAAAATTTTATTTCTGTAGAACGCATGGTTTTCAGCTAAAATCAAAACAACAAAAATGTTTGAAGAACAAACCAAAAACAAAAAAAACAAAACAAAACAAAAACAAGTAAGGAAAGTCTAAAGTCGGGCAGGGCCGACTATATTATACCCTGCACCACTTTATAGATCTAAATTTTCGATACCATATCACATCTGTCAAATGTGTTGGGTGCTATATATAAAGGTTTGTCCCAAATACATACATTTAAATATCACTTGATTTGGACAGAATTTGATAGACTTTTACAAAATCTATAGACTCAAAATTTAAGTCGGCTAATGGACTAGGGTGGAACACAATGTTAGTAAAAAAATATGGGAAACATTTAAATCTGAAGCAATCTTAAAGAAACTTCGCAAAAGTTTATTTATGATTTATCGCTCGATATATACGTATTAGAAGTTTAAGAAAATTAGAGTAATTTTTTCAACTATTCGACTAAGCAGTGGCGATTTTACAAGGAAAATGTTGGTATTTTAACCATTTTTGTCGAAATCAGAAAAACATATATATGGGAGATATAACTAAATCTGAACCGATTTCAACCAAATTTGGCACGCATAGCAACAATGCTAATTATACTCCCTCTGCCAAATTGCAACAAAATCGGAGCAAAAAATTGGCCTCTGTGGTCATATGAGTGTAAATCGGGCGAAAGCTATATATGGGAGCTATATCTAAATCTGAACCGATTTCAACCAAATTTGGCACGCCTAGCTACAATGCTCATTCTACTACCTGTGCAAAATTTCAATTAAATCGCAGTAAATGATTGGCCTCTGTGGTCATATGAGTGTAAATCGGGCGAAAGCTATATATGGGAGCTATATCTAAATCTGAACCGATTTCCACCAAATTTGACACGCATAGCTATAATGCTAATTCTACTCCCTGTGCAAAATTTCAACTAAATCGGAGCAAAAAATTGGCCTCTGTGGACAAAGGAGTGTAAATCGGGCGAAAGCTATATATGGGAGCTATATCTAAATCTGAACCGATTTGGATGATATTTTGCAAGTTTTTCGAGACGCATAAAATATTAGGATGTACGGAATTTGAGGAAGATCGGTTGATATACACGCCAATTATGACCAGATCGGTGAAAAATATATATGGTAGCTATATCTAAATCTGAACCGATTTTTTCCAAAATCAATAGGGATCGTCTTTGAGCCGAAATAGGACCCCATACCAAATTTTAGGACAATCGGACTAAAACTGCGAGCTGTACTTTGCACACAAAAATACATCAACAGACAGACAGACGGACAGACAGACAGACAGACAGACAGACAGACAGACAGACGGACATCGCCAAATCGACTCAGAATTCAATTCTAAGACGATCGGTATACTAAACGATGGGTCTCAGACTTTTCCTTCTTGGCGTTACATACAAATGCCCAAACTTATTATACCCTGTACCACAGTAGTGGTGAAGGGTATAATTATTTCGATGGAATGTTTGGTCAAAATGTTATTTCTGTAGAAAATGTTGTCGAAATTTTTTTTCTATAGAAAATTTTGTCTAAATTTTCTTTCTATAGCAAATTTATTTCATTAGTTTATTTTGTCTGTAATTTATTTCTTTTGTCAAAATTTTATTTCTATAACAAATTTTTCAAAATTTTTTTCTATAAAATGTTTTGTTAAAATTTTATTTCTATATACAATTTTGTCAAAATTTTATTTCTACACGCTCACAAAAAATCGCTTCTGTAACATATACTCCCAAACATATTTTGCTTCAAGCATATACATTTTTGGGTATTGCCCAAACATTTATATGTTTGATCTCTTCCAATATATAATATGTTTGAAAGCATATTGGTCTAAACAATATATGTTTGGGTAGTCTAAGTTCCAAACATTTTGTATTTTTGCATCCAAATTCAATAATGTTGTCTTCCAAAAAACAATATGTTATTATGTGAACATATAATATGTTTGGAAGCATTTTGCACCCAAAAATATCATATGCTTAAAAAAAATTCTCCCAAACAATATTGTGCTCAAAATTTTATTTATTTATTTATATATTTACAATCACAATGAATTATGAAAATAAACAGGTAATATAGGTGCTAACAACATAGGTTTTCGACCTGAATGCTCAAAATTTTGTTTCTGCCCAATTGTATATTCCCCCACATCTTTCTCACTTCCACGAGATTTTTTAGTTCTTAGCACCTTTTTCTGTAATACAAACATTGTAGAAGAAATTATTCAATTTTATGATTTTTTTTATTTTAATTTTACCTTTTGCCGGACGGGGATTCGAACAGCGGACCACACAGTTTGTAAGGATCAAAGAAGTAGCTGATCAATTGCCCAAGGAAAAATAAAATGTTAATTTTGTAATAACAAGCAACAACCACCAACTTAATTCAATATCGCTCCCTGTTAAATAGCGCTCCAAGCTACTAAACACATATATGTTTATAGGCTATTTCTAAATTAATAGATGTTTGCATCCAAGCATATTATATTTACAAACATTTTATGTCCCAAACATAATATGTTCTAACATATTAACATATATGTCCCAAACATGTTATGCTAGTTTATGAACATTATATGCTTGCACTCAAAAATATTGTGTTTAAAAATTTGTGTTCCAAACATATAATGTTTATAGCCAAACATATGAAAAACAGTCTTTTTCATCCGTGTATAGAATATTTTGTCAAAATGTTATTTCTATAGAAAATTTTCTCAAGATTTTATTTCTGTAAAAAATTTTCTCAAGATTTTATTTCTATAGAAAATTTTGTCAAAATTTTATTTCATTTTTGTTGTTATACCCACCGCCATAGAATGGTGACGGGGGTAATAAGTTTGTCATTCCGTTTGAAACACATCGAAATATCGATTTCCGACTATATAAAGTATATATATTCTTGATCAAGGAGAAATTCTAAGACGATATAAGCATGTCCGTCTGTCCGACTACCCTTATATCTGTCTGTTGCAATCACGCTACAGCCTTCAATAATGGCGCTATCGTCCTGAAATTTGGCACAGATACGTCTTTTGTTTACAGGCATGTTAGTTTCGAAGTTTTGTTATTGTCCCCATATAAACCGACCTCCCGATTTGGGGTCTTGGGCTTATAAATACTGCAATTTGCCTGAAATTGGAAATCTAGAGGTATTTTAGTTTACCATCAAAAAGTGTACCGAAAATGGTGCCTATCCGTCCATGTTTTGGTATAGCCCCCATATGGACCGATTTCCCGTTTTTGCTTCTTGGACGTCTAGAAAGTGTATTTTCTATCCGATTTGCCTGAAATTGGAAATCTGGAATCCCGACCAAGAAATAAAATCCGATCCCGATTTTATTTCTTGGTCTTCTAGAATCCGTAATTTTTACCCAATTTGCCTCAAATCAGAAATCTAGAGGTTTTCTAGGATTTTAAGGAGGTGTGCCGAAAACGGTGAGTATCGATCCATGTTTTGATATAGACCTCATATAGACCGATCTCCTGATTTTACTTCTTGGGCTTCTAGAAACCGTAGTTTTTATCCAATTTGCCTGAAGTTTGAAATGTAGAGGTATTCTAGGAAAATAAATAAATCGGTCCATGTTTTGATATAGCGCCCATATAGACCGATCTTCCGATTTTACTTCTTGGGCTTCTAGAATCCGTAGTTTTAACCCCATTTGCCTGAAATTGGAAATCTAGAGGTATTCTAGGACCATAAAGGGGTGTGCCGAATATATTGAGTATCGGTACAGTTTTTGATATAGCCCCCTTATAAACCGGCCCTCCGATTTGGGGTCTAGATTCTAGAACTACAATTAAATGTGATGACTACTGTGTGTATCTTTCCATGTTTTGGTATAGATTCCATTACACCGAACTCTCGATTTAATTCTTATGGTTTCTAGAAATTGTAGGTTTTGTCCGATTTGCCATAAATTGAAAATATACTGGCATTTTAGACCCATAACAAAGTGTATATGATTTAGTTTTATCGGTCCATTTGGTAAGGCCTCCATATAGACCGATTTCACTTATTGAGGGCGCACAGATCATGAAAATTGCTTGCAACTGAATGCAAAATTTCCAGATTTTACTTCTCGTAAATCTGGAAATACAGATTATAGATTTCAAATCAAGGCGTTATTTCATAATTTTTTTGCACACTTACAAGAGATGTTTATGATTCCTCTAAAACTCAAAAAAAATCCGAATCTGATCTAGTCTTCATTGGTAAAATCTTTACATTTATCTGTGAGAAGCGTACTGGTTGAACTGATGTGTCAGGGAAAATATCTGTCATCAAACCCCTCCGAAATTTTCAAAGGAGACTATTATATTTGTTATCTTGCATGTTTTTAAGCTGAAATCAAAAACAACAATAATGTTTGAAGAGAAACCAAAAATAACAAACAAAACGAATGAAGATAGAGGAAGCACGCAAAAACAAACCCAGGCAACTACATTGAAATCGATGATTGGAGTTTGGCAAAGGAAAATAGATATGCTTGCAAATTTGTTTAGGCAGTAGCCGACTATCAAACCTTTTTTCGGATGGTTCAAGTGTAATTTACTTTGGGTTGAGTGTATCACCCGAATTTATTCTGAGAATTGGTTGATAGTTTTGCTGTAAATGGGGGATGCTGATGAGGAATCTGGTAATTCCGAATCAGCTGTACATCCAACCATCTTGCAGTCTATAAAGCTTTGCCCAAATAAATTTGACAAGCATACCTTTTCCTGTGTTGATTAAGCTACACGTGTAGATTAGTTTTAAGCTGATATAAAAAACAACAATAATGATTGAAGAGAAACCAACAATAACAAACAAAACGAAAAAAATTTATTTCTATAGAAAACTTTGTCAACACTTTATTTCTATAGAAAATTTTGTTAAAATTTTATTTCTATAGAAAACATTGCCAAAAAAAAAAAAAAACAAAAAACGTGGCCACAGTTTGTAGAATTCCACCAAAGATTTTAGTTTTTTTTTTACTGTTTGGTAGGTTGGTTGAATCCCAGATGTTTTAGTAGATTTTGCAAAATATTCCTCTCCTCAATTTTCCATAATTTTTCTTTTTGACAAAATTTTCTATAGAAATAAAATGTTGATCAAATATTCTAAGAAATAAAATTTGGAGGAAATTTTCTTCTGAAATAACATTTTGACGACATTTTTTATAAATTCAATATCTTGAAATATTTTAATTTAATTTTGAGTAAGAAGTACTAACATTCCTTTGTTGGTGCAAGCTAACATTTAAAATTTAACACATTTACAACTGGGGAGATATTTGGACATCCAAAAAATTGTCCTTAACAGGAGGGATCACAATATGTTACAAATTCTGAAATAAATTTCTACAATTAAATAAGGAAACTTGTATTTCGAAAAAAAAAATTTCACACTAACCACAACATTTTTTATCAAAAACTCTAAAATAAAATTTATTTAAATTTGGAAGATTTTTGGTAAATTTTTTTTGGATGCTTCCAATACAAGTAAGAAGGAAAAGTTACCGTACCCATTTATCTCTCGAAGAATTCAACATAATTGGTCTCCGAGATTCCATTATTATACAACTTTCGATTTTTCCTTTGGTTCTTGAATATCTAATATCCCATTGTCATAATTATTATCCCAATTGAAATCCCAATTGCGTTAACCACTGTACATCTTGAATAAGTTTTCTGTATAAAAAGACAAACGATAACAATTCCCGCCATTAACAACAAATGAATTAAGCCGTCAGCAATCGATTACTTTTGTATTATGGGTGGTCTTAAGTTCCTGAGTTTTTAGCGTATTTGGCGCGCACACAACATAACTTGGCTACAACATATTGGCCAGGTTAAATGAACATGGAGTAAACTTCTAGAAGAATTTTCCACCTATACGCCATAATAATACGAGTTAAACAAGTTTCATAATTTTGTTCAATGGTTAAAGAATATTGGCGCAAAACTACAAAAAGGAAGGTTAATGGGTAAATTATTTTTTTGTAAAGTTTAGAGCGGAAAAGAAGGTGTAAAAGTTTTCTACAACTCAAGTTTGGGATTAGTTTTTATAGAAATTGGGGTGACCAAAGAGGTTTTGAAATTAATTTAATTTTTGACTATTTCTTAAGGCAATAAAATGTGTTATCGGATATGAAGGAATTATTTTTCTCATATTTGTTCCATTTATTAACTTGGTTATGAACTGGGAATGGGTATGTTCTAATAATTAAAATATCGACATTGGGTTTTTTTCAGAATTTGGATTTTTTTGATTACTGAAAAGACGATATTTGATGTTATGACTTTTATCTTGAATTTAGTTGAGCATAGAAGGATAATATCTGATTTTCTGGTAAAAAAAGATTGAAAGATTGTGGCCAATATCTAAAACCGATTAGTAGATTTTACCCAATCTTCGAAACAAAAACTGTAAACAGAGAAAAAATGCCAAATTAAAAACATTCGTCGACTGTGAGTCGTCTTTATCTTTTCGAGTCGAAACATTAATTTGGATATGTTTTTATGGAATAGCTTAGAAAAAGTCTATAATCGACTTTTCGCTAAAAAGTAGACTTTTAATAATGTTTACTAATAACGACTAATCTAATAACTTTTGATATTTTTAACAAGTAAGGAAAGTCTAAAGTCGGGTGGGGCCGACTATATTATACCCTGCACCACTTTGTAGATCTAAATTTTCGATACCATATCACATCCGTCAAATGTGTTGGGGGCTATATATAAAGGTTTGTCCCAAATACATACATTTAAACATCACTCGATCTGGACAGAATTTGATAGACTTCTACAAAATCTATAGACTCAAAATTGAAGTCGGCTAATGCACTAGGGTGGAACACAATTTTAGTAAAAAAATATGGGAAACATTTAAATCTGAAGCAATTTTAAGGAAACTTCGCAAAAGTTTATTTATGATTTATCGCTCGATATATATGTATTGGAAGTTTAGGAAAATTAGAGACATTTTTACAACTTTTCGACTAAGCAGTGGCGATTTAACAAGGAAAATGTTGGTATTATGACCATTCAGAAAAACATATATATGGGAGCTATATCTAAATCAGAACCGATTTCAATAAAATTTGGCACAAATGACTATATTACTAATTGTACTCCTAGTGCAAAATTTCAACTAAATTGGGCCAAAACTCTGGCTTCTGGGGCCATATAAGTCCATATCGGGCGAAAAATATATATGGAAGCTATAACTAAATCTGCACCTATTTCAATCAAATTTGGCACACATGACTATACTACCAATTGTACTCCTTGTGGAAAATTTCAAGCTAATCGGGATAAAACTCTGGCTTCTGGGTCCATATAAGTACATATCGGACGAAAGATATATATGGGAGCTATTCTATTCAACCGTCGAACGGAACGGACGTGTTTTTTCAATAGCGGATAAACTCATAGTAATAGGTACCTACTACGAATTTCAAGTGTGGTGGGATATTAAGCCACCATGCAGCGAAATTCCAAGTCATCCACTGGGTTGCTAACTTCAGGGCCCAGTGGACGGGTATCGACTGGAGTTATAAATCTGGGCAATGACCAAGAGTTAGGCCCAATTAGTCGACCTGTAGACGGGTCGACAGGTGGCGACACTTTGACAAGTCGAACCTTTTCCAAGGTAACGGCATCAAAAGGAGGTAATCCCTCACGAAAGAGATTCAAGGAACGCAGAAATGCTTTGTTTATCCTAAAGAAGTTAGGATCAGTCGACCCAAGCACGTTGTCGGCTAAACAAAGCGATTCCTTAAAATGGGCTCAAGGAATTCTTGAGACTGGAAAAAGGGAACGATCGCCGGATGAGCTGCCATCCTCCAAAAGGGATCAAAGATCGTTTGCCTCAGTTGCTAAAGATAGCCTTGTGATGGCTATCATTAATAAAGGAGCATTGGACGGTATGGTTCCAAAGCAAAAATGGGGGGAAATTGAGAATGCTCTATCTGTCGTCTACTCACAGGTACTGGAAAAGTTTCCCGGCCCAGATCCTCGACACCAAGAGGCTGGTTGGTATCAAGGACGATTTAAGCTAGTCGCATTTGAGGACCAGAGGTCTATAGAATGTTTTAAAGCTGCTCTGATACTAATTGGTGAAGTTTGGGAAGGAGTTAGTCGAGAAGAAAGACATACCGGCTAGACCTAGAGCACATGCCTGGATACCTGCAAACCCTTCTGACCCTGAATCTATTTTAAATAGACTGAAACGATGCAATCCAGATCTTCCAACAGCTGATTGGAAGGTTGGCCGTTTGGATGAAGTGGATGGACCACGACGGCATGCAGTGTTTATATTGAACACTCAGTCTTTGCCACATCTGGCAAAGTCCCAGGGCCGTGTATGTTATGGCTTTCATTATATCCAAATGAAGGTGTATAAAAACGATCAGCTAAAGGATTCAGAAATGGACAAGCCTCTGTCTGAATCAGAAGTAAGCGGATCCTCTTGCGAAGTCGAGGGAGATACCAAAGTTGAAGACATGGATAGATACCGTATGCGTGAGGAGGCTTCTATTGCCTCAGAACTCACCAAAGTCGAACCTATGGTTATTGCGAGAGTCACCGATATCTCTGAAGAGGACATTCTTGATGACTCGATCGAAGCGGCTGATGTGACGGTTGTTGAAAATCTCGATGGTCCTACGGATCCTCCAGATAAATCTTCATCATTGTAAGGCTGCATGTGCTGCCTTAAAAGTTCTCCTGATGAAAGGGGACATAGATATAGTTCTTATTCAAGAACCATATGTTTACAAAAACAAAATATGTGAATTAAGTACTCCGGGGTTCAAACTATTGCAGTATACTGGTAATGATGTAAATCGAGCCTGTATAATTGCTAAAAACGAGCTCAATTTGTTTCTGCTTCCCTCAATGTGCAATACAGACACTGCCGTTGCAAGTTTAGAAATAGCCAAATGCGAATATTGGGTATCTTCGGTCTACATGGGACATGACAGGGAGATGCCTCCATATGCCGTTAAGACCTTAGTGGAGGAGTCACTGAAAACAAAGGCGAAACTCATTATGGGATGCGATGCGAATGCACATCATAGTATATGGGGAAGTAGTGATACTAATGCAAGGGGAGAGTCGCTAATAGAGTTTATTTTGCGTACTAATCTGGTAGTTTGCAACAAGGGAGATGTCCCAACCTTTGTCACTAAAAACAGGCAAGAGGTTTTGGACATCACCTTGGCCTCGCAAGAACTAAATGAAATGATATCTGAGTGGCAGGTTTTAAGTGAACACAGCTTCTCAGATCATCGCTACATCAGTTTCAAATTTGATGTTCATATCACCAAGATCATATTTCCGCCAAATGTTAGGAAAGCTGACTGGAATAGGTATAGGGAATCGTTCAATATGATGATACCGGAAATAACAGAGACAAATATGAGAAATGTGCAAGATATCGAACACGCAGTGGAGCGGATTACTAAGGCCTTCAACATCTCACTGAAAGCTGCATGCCCTAGAGGAAAGCCAAGGGGGAAACATCGACCACCATGGTGGTCTACGGAATTAAGTAATATGAGGAAATCCTGCAGGAAGCTCTTTAACAAGGCAAAGTCCACCAGAGCCCCTGAGGACTGGGACGCTTACAAGAAGAATCTGAGAGGATACAAGCGAGAACTGAGAAAGGCTCAGCATAACTCTTGGAATGCTTACTGCAGCAGTATTGAGAATACGTCCGAGGCTTCCAGACTACGGAAGGTTCTAGCATCCACCAACTCCGCTCCAGGTTTCATTAAAACATCGGAGGGCAATTGGACAACGTCCAGTAAGGAGACGCTGGAGGTACTATTGGACACACATTTTCCTGGAAATCAGACGGTTGAACCATGTACTGGCGGTGCCACAGTTGCTCAGCGGTCGTTTCCTGTCGAGGAAATTGTATCGGAAACTAGAATAAGATGGGCGCTAAATAGCTTTGGACCATTCAAATCCCCTGGACCTGATGGAATTACTCCGGCGGAGTTACAAGCTGTAACTGACAAAATTATCCCCTGGTTGTCGGTGATATATAAAGGATGTATCAACTTATCATATATCCCAGGAAAGTGGAGGGAAACAAAAGTCGTTTTCATACCTAAAGCGGGAAAAGCCTCTCACTCGAGGGCGAAGGATTTCCGACCAATCAGCTTATCCTCATTCCTACTTAAGACTCTGGAGAGGATGATATATATTTATCTTAGAACTAGCATCGATTCAAGTTTGTTCTCGAAACGACAGCATGCATACTCGAAGGGCAGGTCTACTGAGACCGCACTACATGAACTAGTCAGCTTTATTGAAAGCTCACTATCTGTCAAAGAATACACAATCGTGGCGTTTCTAGACATCGAAGGGGCGTTCAATAATGTCCATCCGAGCTCGATATTAAATGGACTGACAACTCTGAATGTTGATCCATGTATACTCAGGCTGTTAGACGAACTGCTAATGAAGAGACGTATTTCAGCCACACTAGGACAAGCAAACATACAAAGGTATGTGAACAGAGGCACTCCCCAAGGAGGAGTCCTATCACCTCTTCTTTGGAATGTTGCTATAAATAGCCTTCTGGTTACTCTAGAAAAAGAAAGGATAAAAGTGGTGGCATACGCAGATGATGTGGCTCTGGCAGTCAGGGGAAAATTCCCATCCACAATCAGAGATATTATTCAGAGGGCCCTCCGGATGACTGAGAAATGGGCGAAAGACAATGGTCTTGGGGTAAATCCTGCAAAGACAGAATTAGTCATGTACTGCAACGATCGCAAAACTCCCACGGTTAGGCCTATTTCCTTAGGGGGTATTGAAATTCCCTTTGGTGAATGTGCAAAATACCTTGGCGTTATTTTGGACAGGAAGCTGAACTTTAAGCTTAATATTGAAGAAAGGGCGAGAAAGGCAACTGTAGCTTTGTACTCGTGCAAAAAGGCAATAGGAAAAAAAGTGGGGACTGAAAC
The DNA here is from genome assembly GCF_050003625.1 of Haematobia irritans. Lineage (NCBI taxonomy): Eukaryota > Metazoa > Arthropoda > Insecta > Diptera > Muscidae > Haematobia > Haematobia irritans. The sequence goes on along the minus strand of NC_134397.1, from coordinate 273,330,913 downwards.
CAAAAATTGTGCATTGGCTATACACGGCAGTGGTTAGACCTATAATGCTATATGGTGTTGTAGTCTGGTGGCCGGCACTTCAGAAACCGACTTGTTTAGATAAAGTTCAGCGTATGGCGTGTTTGTGTATTTCAGGCGCATTCAGCAAGACAGGAACAAATTCCCTTAATGTCGTGCTGCATCTATTGCCTTTAGACATTTTGGCCAAACAGTCAGCTGCAACAACGGTTGTGCGGTTGCGCGAACTATCGCTGTGGTCGGAAAAAGGTTACGGTCACAGTTCTGTCCTCAAAACAATGCCAGATGTGCCTAACGTAGTGGATTACACTTTGGCGAGTCCACTTTTCGACAAAAAGTTTGAGACTCTAATCCCCAACAGTGAGGCGTGGTGCACACAGACCCCGGGGAATAAAGAATATATAGATTTCTACACTGATGGCTCCAAATTGGATGGACAAGTGGGGTTCGGAGTATATTCTAATGATCTGGAACTTCGAATAGCGAAAAGATTACCTAATCACTGTAGTGTTTTTCAGGCTGAAATATTAGCAATAAGAGAGGTGGCGAATTGGCTGAGAAGTAATGTTCCAAAAAATGTGGGCATTAATATATACTCAGACAGTCAACCTGCAATAAAATCCTTGGACTCTGTGTTCCTCAACTCGAAAACGGCCATCGACTGCCGCAAATCTCTCAATGAGATGGCTGAGCAGTACAATATTCACCTAATATGGGTGCCTGGCCATAGGAACATACCGGGGAACTGCGAAGCGGATGAGTTGGCAAGGCTAGGGACTACCTTACATATTCCAGGGGAACTAGAATTTGTTGGTATGCCCCTAGCTACCTGCAAGCTCATGCTGCGTGAGAAGGCTGTTATGATGGCAAATGTTCGATGGGAGAATTGCAAGGGTTGTAACGACACCAAGCAAATATGGCCCCATTTCAACTTAAACCGCACACTAGATATGCTAATGTTCTCGAGACGTCAGATATCACTCCTGATATCTGCTATAACGGGTCGCTGCCTGATAGGCGATTTTGCAAAAACTATTGGCGCGAAGTATAATGACTATTGTATGAGCTGTCATGATGCGGAGGAAAAAGAATCAATTAAACACCTCTTGTGTGAGTGTCCTGCATTTTGTGTAAAGCGCAAGCAACTTTTAGGAGCATATAGCTTCAGATTACTGGCGGATCTGGAAAACGTTAACTTAAGCAGTCTGCTACTGTTTTTGGAACAATCTGGTTGGTTCAACAAAGAAAAATAATCAAGAAGGTTCAGCGGTTAAAACTAGAAGTGCCCATATGTAATAGGTACTTTTAGTTAATGTGGTATCACAATGGACTGAATAGTCTAAGTGAGCCTGAATCTTAATCGGGCTGCCACTTTAACCTAACCTAACCTAACCTATGGGAGCTATATCTAAATCTGAATCGATTTTAACCAAATTGGGCCAAAACTCTGGCTTTTAGGACCATATTAGTCCATATCGGGCCAAATTCGGCCAAAAATCTGGTTTCTGTGCCCATATAAGTCCATATCGGGCGAAAGATATATATGGGAGCTATATCTAAATCTGCACCGATTTCAATCAAATTTTGCACACTTGACTATACGACTAAGTGTTATGTTTGTACAAAATTTCAAGCAAATCGGTGTAAAACTGTGGCTGCTGGGTCCATATTAGTGCATATCGGGCGAAAGATATATATGGGAGCTATATCTAAATCTGAGCCGATTTCTTCCAAAATCAATAGGGTTCTATTTTTACCCAAATTAGGAACATGTGCCAAATTTGAAGGCGATTGGACTTAAATTGCAACCTAGACTTTGATCACAAAAATGTGTTCACAGATAGACGGACGGACGGACAGACAGACGGACATGGTTATATGGACTCAGGGACCCACCGTGATCATTATTGCCAAAGACACCATGTGTCTACCTCGTCTCCTTCTGGGTGTTACAAACATATGCACTAACTTATAATACCCTGTTCCACAGTGTGGCGTAGGTTAGGTGGCAGCCCGATGTATCAGGCTCACTTAGACTACTCAGTCCATTGTGATACCACATTGGTGAACTTCTCTCTTATCACTGAGTGTTGCCCGATTCCATGTTAAGCTCAATGACAAGGGACCTCCTTTTTATAACCGAGTCCGAACGGCGTTCCACATTGCAGTGAAACCACTTAAAGAAGCTTTGAAACCCTCAGAAATGTCACCAGCATTACTGAGGTGGGATAATCCACCGCTGAAAAACTTTTTAGTGTTCGGTCGAAGCAGGAATCGAACCCACGACCTTGTGTATGCAAGGCGGGCATGCTAACCATTGCACCACGGTTGCGCCGTGGTGGCTCTAAATTTAAAAACAAAAATAGAAAAGTAGACTTTTCCAAATTTTCAAAAAGTATCCCACATCAATATCTAAACCTTGGGAATTAGTGAATCCTCCGCTGAAATCTTCATCCGAAATCTACAGCAGCTACTGGTCACCCAGTGGTAAAAAGCTATAGCAAAAGTGTGAAAGTATTTGTTACAGTTATTAGAAATTAACTTCTTCATATTTCATGGCTAATAAATGTTCTGTCGGATAAATAAAACCAGCAGCAACTAAAACATGGAGGCCATGGCTTGTCGTCCTTTAAAGCATTATATACGATCGACCATTTGCTTGCTTTGTGGCCTTTCGTCTCCTCCTTGAGAACCTTTGTTTTGTTCCTCTTGTTTTTTTTTCTGTTGAATAACTTTATTTCCGTTCACTTGGTGGAAACTTTTCAGAGGTCCTTAACGACTTTTTCATACTTTCGTTGAAGCAGAAATAGTTTTGTGGCGGAAATTGATATTATTTAACAGAATTTTTTGAGTTTTCTTTTTGTGAGAATTTGCAATTCGCTTAAAATGTAAACCAACGAAGCCAGCCATACTTTGGGGGTAATTGGGGTTTGGTTATGCTGTGGTGGTTTACGTACGAAGTATTTAGGCAATTACATTAAAATTTGATTTGGCAGTGGGTGTTGTTTGGTGTGGTGTCCTAAATGAAATGTGAGCGAGTTATAGGCTAGGCGATAAGGAAATTTCAAAATAAAAATTCATTTCAATAAAAGCCTTTTTTGAGGTTTTGGTTTATGATTCACAAAGAGGTTAAATTATTTAAAGCCACTTGAATGTTGATGCCAAAATGAACAATTTCTTATATTATGGTTGTATTTCCAGTATCCTATGGTTGTATTTTCTAGTGTCAATGGATATTTGCAATTGCATAAACCCTGAGTACATAAACCATGGACTGAACCAAGTAATTCGTATCAATTAAAAAATTAATTGAAAGTCAATTAAAAAATTAATAAATTTTTGTGATTGAATTTTGTTTCAATTAAAAAATTTGTTGAATCAATTTAATAATTAATTGAATTTTTTTAAAACTCAATTAAGACTCAATTAATTGGAAACAATTTCGTGAAATTTTTTTCTGTGTACACTAAAAAAGTGTACTTGTTTAAGTGTAATTACGGCCTTAAGTTCGCCTAGGCTAAATCTCCTTCCTTTGTAAACCCTTCGTTTTCCACATATGGACTCTTCATCAGATTCTGGATTTATTATAACAACTTTAGTCTGAGTTGTAGAGAAGTGACAACCCGATATTAGACCAAATCCGAACGGTGTTTCACATTATGTTGAAACCAATGTCACTAGCATTATTGAAAGGGGACAATCTATCCTTGAAAAACTTTTCGGTGGTTGGTCGAATATGGGATTAACCCAAAAACTCGGAGCGATAAACTTCTTATTTTTTATGATCCCCAAATACGTTTAGCTTTCGAATTTCAAGCCAATAGGATAAACGGACGAGATCCGGAAAGTAGATCCACCTGATCTCAGGATCCCGAGATTCAAGAGTCAAGATCTGGTTACGAAGATGTAGGAGCACATTGGGGAGATGACGCAAGGTTTTTGACTCATAACTTTACTGTTTGCCAAACACCTTCGAATTACCAGTTATCTGGCAAATAGGGAAGGTTGTTCCGATTCAAGGAAACAGGTATCTTACTGCCTTACTTCACAGAACACTTCTGCGTTATGTGATTTGCAAAGGGATTGTATAGTAAGAGGTCGTATAAAGGTACGATTTTCGTAGCGTTGTCGAAAGCTTTTGATACAGTGAAGTCTAACAAGTTGAAATCCGTAGATTTAGGTGGCTATTGTGTGGTCGAAATGAAACTTTGAAGCCATTCGTGTGTTGAGTGATGATTTTCCCATATCTTAGTCCTATCCTACACACTGTAATGCCAGAATTTCAACGGTTGAGTTTTAAATAAGGCTCCAAGTCGCCCGACTTGACCAAATAATATAACACAACCCACACTTGACCAAATATCTTGGCGAGATCCAACCAATGTCCTTGTAAAATCGCCACTGATGAGTAGCAAAAATTTTAAATATTACTAAAATTATCCTTATCTCGAATACATATGTATCGCTTGATAAATCATAAGTGCTCTTTTGTACAATTGCATTAAAATTTCTCTCGCTTCATATTTCCCATATGATTTTTTTACTAACATTGTGTTTCATCCCAGGGCATTAGACGATTTAAATTTTAATTCTAGAGTTTTTGTAAAAGTACAAAAAATTGTCTCCATTAAAAGTATTTGCATCTGGAAATGCAAACCTTTAGCTCCCAGCAAATTTGAAGTAGTTGAGATGGTAACACAAGTGTTTGTCTACATAGTGGTGAAGGGTATAATATAGTGGGCTCCGCCCGACTTTAGACTTTACTTACTTTTTTTTTATACCCTCCACCATAGGACTTTGTCATTCCGTTTGTAACTTTGTCATTCCGTTTGTAACACATCGAAATATTGCTCTAAGACCCCATAAAGTATATATGTATATTGTGGGTCGTGGTGAAATTCGGAGTCGATCTGAGCATGTCCGTCCGTCCGTCTGTTGAAATCACGCTAACTTCCGAACGAAACAAGCCATTGACTTGAAACTTGGCACAAGTAGTTGTTATTGATGTAGGTCGGATGGTATTGCAAATGGGCCATATCATTCCACTTTTACGTATAGCCCCATATAAACGGAACCCCAAATTTGGCTTGCAAAGCCTATAAGAGAAGCATATTTCATCTGATCTGGCTAAAATTTAGTACATGGTGTTGGTATATGGTCTCTAATACCCATGCAAAAATTGGTCCATATCGGTCAATAATTATATATAGCCCCCATATAAACCGATCCCCCGATTTGGCTTGCGGACCCACAAAGAGAAGCAAATTTCATCCGATCCGGCTGAAATTTGGTACATGGTATTAGTCTATAGTCTATAACAACCATTCAAAAATTTGTCCATATCAGTCCATTATTGTATATAGCCCCCATATAAACCGATCCCCGGATTTGGGTTGCGAAGTCTCCAAGAGAAGTAAAATTCATCCGATCCGGTTTTAATTTGGAACATGGTGTTAGTATATGGCCGCTAATATCCATACCAAAATTGGTTCATATCGGTCTATAGTTATATATAGCCGATCCCCAATCACACAAAACTTGGTCCATATCGGTTCATAATCATGGTTGCCACTGGAGCCAAAAATAATCTAGCAAAATTTTATTTCTATAGAAAATTTTGTCAAAATTTTATTTCTATAGAAAATGTTGTCAAAATTTTAATTCTTTAGAGAATGTTGTCAAAATTTAAAATTTTTTGAAAATTTTGTCAAAATTTTATATCTATAGAAAATTTTATCAAAATGTTATTTCCACAGAAAATTTTGTTAAAATCGTGTTTCTATAGAAAATCTTGTCCAAATTTTACTTCTATAGAAAATGTAGTCAAAATTTTATTTCTATAGAAAATTATGTCAAACTTAATTATATACGTATTTAATCGGGCATTTAAAGTGTAACATATATCCCACGTATGGACTACGTGGTATATATTACGGTATTAGGAAGGTTTAAGATACCTTGTCATCGGCAAGTGTTACCGCAACCCAAGTAATTCGATTTTGGATGACAGTCTTCAGTAGAAGTTTATACGCAATCCATGGTGGAGGGTACATAAGCTTCGGTCTGGGCGTACTTACGGCCGTATATACTTGTTGTTTGTAATCCAAACATTTTAAAATGTTTAGTGACTTTCCGAGTAAATTGATGTTTTTTGTTTGTTTTTTTTTATGGTATGTGTAGGATCTTGTAAACAAGAAATATATGAGCCAGAGCTATCAATAGCTCTGAGATGCATGTGAAGTATATTGTGCACTCTTGAAACCTTACGAGCGCACCCAGAGAAAGAATATGATCACCTCAAATATGTTTCGAGAGCAAACTGTTATTTTTGGACGGAGAACATGTAACATGTTTGCGGCAACCATGTTATTTTCTCAAAAGGCATATGTCTGACTTCGGCAACCATGTATATGTTTGCCGAGAAAACAACATTTTTGCGACAAAAATATTCCATGCTCACCGTTCAAAAATAACATTTTGCTCTCGTAACATGGTTGAGGTGATCATATTCCTTCTCTGCGTGCGGTATCTGCTCGATATTTTTATAACACTTGTTTCGGGCCTCAGATTAATTTTCTGCAAGGAAATCTACAGTTACTCGTACTACTGAAATCTCGTTTATTTGAGATAAATATACTAATATTTTGATTATTTTGGCCAGCATCGTGGACCATTCATATGTTGTGAAAAATATTTCACTAGTTTTAATGCAATGACGACGAGACTTTTGAGTACCATTTTTAAATTCCGAGGAGAAAGCAATTAAGCTTGGGTATAAATGTCTTAAAAACCAATATTAATACCAGTAAATGATGATAAAAAGTCCCTGCGAGAAAATGCTTTTCTCTTTTTCGTGCGAAAAATGCTTTTCATCACCGTTTCCACTATCATTTGATTTCGGCTTTTCAACATGAAGACCCAAAAATTTTTTTTTTAATTTTGTGTTTTTATTTGCTGCCAAGACTACGCTTGCAAACGACTTGTTCATATCTCAAACCGTCAGACTTCAATATGTAATTCCTGTAATATAATTCGAATAATTTCTCTTAATATCCAACAAAAACTCAAAGATTCCAAAATTTTTAAAGCTGAGTGCTTCTGAAAAATATCATTCATTCTTTAGCAGTCAACTGCAAATAGTTTTGCCATGGCATAAAACTGGAGATTTCTACAAACAATCATATGTAAATATTTCCAATGGCACTTCGAAACATATTTAGTTTAACTCCACGAAAAACGATAAAATTCTTTAAAATTTCACAAACAAGTACACACAAAAAAACATCAAAATTGCTACATGTTCTTTCCTCACAAACGAAACGAAAAATATTTTTTTTTGTTGAAAAAATAAAAAACGATTTTTTTTGGTGATAAAAGTTTAAAATTTTTGAAGAAATTAAAAAAACTCTAACAAAAGAAAAACGTTTTCTGTACATGTTTTCCAAACGTTTTTTTCGTTTTTTTTTCCAAACAGTTAGCAAATTCTATTTGTATATAGTCAAACTACTTACCTTGAGTATTAGAACTCATATTTACATATTTTTTTTATAAAAATATTTATTTAAAAAACAGTTTTTAACTTTACAAAAATTACACTGATTTACTCTTGTTACACCCTATTAAAAGTTTTTAAACATTTACGGCTGTTTGTGCATAAACAGGGTTGCCAACATTTACAATATAATTTGGATTTTTTACTAACAATATGTTCGTTAATAAACCCCATCTAGAAAATATTTAAAATTTCAAGTTGAAAATTCGACTTTTTGCCGCTAAAATCGCGATTTCAGCCATAGAGCAGTGCAGCGTTGTGCTGGTTGGAAAATCAACACCTTTCAGCGATGTCTAAACACGGTTCTCTACAGAGACCATGCCGGTGTTATCTCAGCTTCGATCTGGCATCTACCCGGAAAATCAAGATGTCCGTTCGAATTGTGGACATTCGCCGCACATCACGAGACATCTCTTTGCGTGTCCCGCGAAACCAACAGATCTGGGGCCAAATCACCGCATTCGTTATCGAGTTCTGTTTCGTATCGAGAAACATTTCGATCGCAGTAAATTTTTGGATCACCGCATTCGATCGTAATTTGTTTTGTCTACTACTTTTTTTTACATTTCTGTAAACATATGGTAATAAGAAAATGTAAACAAAAGATGTTTTCAAAATAACTTTTTGTGATCAAAATATTTGTGATCTGAGAAGTTTTCATTGTTTTGTGCGTTATATATAATAATATGTTATGAATCCAAGCGTATTTTTGTTTTCCTCGTCTTCGGATTCAGAGGATGAGCACAAAGTGGCTTTAATAAGGAAAAATATTCGTGACAAAAGCAGTCCTTTAGCATTGTCTGAAGTAGAGTAAGTGATTCTATTTTGAAGTGAGTGCTTTTAACTAATTATGTTTTTAACATCCATAGATTTAAAAGACGATTTCGCCTTTCAAAAGATGCTTTTAAATATGTTCTAGAAAACATACATTTTTCTGGGCACATTTCGACGTCCGTACCACAAATTTTACAGCTTGCCGCCACGTTGAACCTTTTGGCCAGTGGCAGTTTCCAGCATAACGCCGGGAACGACTTCTTACTGGGGTTAGCACAAAGTACCATGTGCAAAGTGATAAAAAATGTCACTATCGAAATACAAAAGAAGTTGTGTCCCATAATGATACAATTTTTGCCTCAAGAATCTGAGGAGTGCATGGAATATTTCATGGAAAAATTTAAAATCCCTGGAGGTATTTGTACAATTCATATTGGAGGTATATATGTCACATCTTTAAAACAAAAATTACTTTCAGTGGTTGGTTGTGTAGACGGCACACACTTTGGCTTCCAAGCACCCACAGATGATGAATACATATTTTTCAATAGAAAAGGATTTCATAGTGTAAATTCAATGATAGTAAGTTGTGTATATTACAAAAGCATTTATCTGTTAACAGTTTTGTAAAACATTTAGATTTGTGACCACAAGTACAAAGTACTGGCCATAAATTCAAAGTACGGTGGTGCTTCGCACGAGAGTTTTGTGTGGAAGCACTCTGAAGAACGAAGTTTACTGGAGCAACTGTACACAGAGAACGGTTTAAACGTTTGGGTTCTTGGTAAATATTATATTATTGGGCTTATTGTAAATATTCACATATATATGTATTTATTATTAGGTGACTCTGGATATCCCACAGAGCCCTGGTGTGTAGTTCCATATGCTGTTGCTGCTGAAGGGTCTACGGAAGCCTATTTTAATGGAGTTCATGCAAAGGCTAGGTGTATTATAGAACGCACAATAGGAGTTTTAAAAGCTCGATGGAGAATCCTATGCAATGAGAGAAGAAGTCGATACACTCCCGAAAAAATGGCACTATTTGGAAATGTATGCGCTGCTTTGCACAATATATGTATAATGTTTAATGTGGCTATGTACACACATGTGCGTTCTAGCGAGCCTTGCAGCCTTGAAGTATATACTGGCGGGGAAACCCGTTTGATAAAAATTGGTGAAAAAATAAGGGACCAAATAAAAATTTCTTTAAATAACATTTAAAAAATGGCTTTATTAAAAAAAAAACTTAGTAAACAAAAATACATTTTATGTATTGACAAGTACTACGTACTTTAATAAAAAAATGAAACGAAACAAAAACGAAAATTTCCATTCTTTGATAAAAACTATATGTATTAAAACTGTTCATCACATTTAAGTGGTTATGAGATCATGGAGGTAAATCGATCAGCCAGAGAATGACAATTTCATTCATTAAATTCAATAAAAAATGAAAGGATCTGAAAATAAAAAAAGCTATTAAACGATGTTGAGGCAAAAGCAATTCGAATACTAACCCGACCGCAATAAAAAGCAAATTTATTTAATTCTCCTCAAAGGGAATTTGATTTCAGCGCGTCAAGCTCCAATGTTTTTATTTGTAGGTCAATTCGTTTAGAGGCTATGCTTCCGTCAAACTCCATTTGTTTCAATTTGAAGGCTTGTTCCTTAAGAGAGATCAATTTATCTAGCTTACGATTAGTTTCCTCTTTTATTTTAAGTGACCGCTCTTTAATGTCAATCAACTTGCTCAATTGGTCAATGTTTTCTTTAACAAGGTCTATCTTGGTATGTTTTTCATCAATCTTTTTTGTGGATATACGTCTTTTTGAAGTTGTGGGCAACTCAATTTCAATATCTGAAAATTCACTTTCCGATGTACCACTAATGCTTTTTTCGTTTGTGGGTATATTCTCATTTTCGGCACAAGTTCGATTGGTGGCACTTCCGAAACACTCGACATTTCTTAAGCCAGCTACAGCCGCAGTTAGCCCAGCTGCTTCCACAATTTGCTCCTCTGCAACAGTAAGCATTATTTGATCATATGGGCCGCCACCAGTTTTTTTTTTCGAGGCCTTGTTGTGCGAGAGTTTTTTTTTTTTTGTATTATGCTTTTGATCGGCATACACCTTGCGCCAACTTGTCACATCTTTCACTGGAGGGCCCCAGGAATTTAGTTTGGTAGTCAACTCGCGCCATAAGTTGTGGCTCTTGACTTTAGCTTGAGCACAGTTTTTTAATTTATTCTTGGCTAGATCCGGGTGTTCCACCATAAATTGAGCCAGTACTTCTTTTTGTTTTGCGTTTACTTTGTTACAGTTTTTTTTTGAAGCGGCTGTTGAGCACTTTATTTTTTGATCCGTTTCCCTAAATGCATGTAATATCATATTTTATTAAATGTATTTTTGCCAAAATAAAATAATACTTACATTTTCACAAACTTCTCGTATCTTTTTGTTTACCTTTTTTCGCGCAAAAATACTACGTACGTTGATTTCGATAACATACTACCTATCGAGTACAACTTCGAGTAGAAACAATTCGATAACGACTGTGGTGATCCGCGTAAACTACATTACGATAGCAAAGTACTCGATTTCGACTGCGGTGATTTGGCCCCTGACACCTACTACACTCTATACTCTGAATGAACTCACATCCAATTCTCAACAGAGACCATGTCGGTGTTATCTCAGCTTCGATCTGGCATCTCCAGTTATTTGAACAGTTACCTCTAGCTTTTGAACCCGGAAATTCAAGATGTCCGTCCGAATTGGAGACATTCGCCTCACATCAACAGGCATCTCTTTACGTGTCCCGCGAAACCAACAGATCTGACACCTACTACACTCTAAACTCTGAGTGTACCCACATTCCAATTTACAGAAAAAAGTTGCAACGATAAGATATAATCTAGGTTGCTATATATTTTGTTATGATAACACTGTCTTTAAAAAAACTCTATGGTTTTCTTTAAGCCTTTTCGCAAAAGATATCACCATAAATTCTAGATAAATATGATTAAATGAAATTAAAATACGTCCAAACAGCAGGGCAAAAAATGAATCTCTTTGCAATGCTTACTATTATGATTGAGTATCCTTGTTTCAATATTGAAAAATAATTCCTAGCCCTATAGACATTTAAGCCTTAACCCTTTCATGATCCAAGCACTTATTGCCAATTGGAAATATGCAAACATTTATCTTCGTTTCTTTGCTAAATGTTTACTTCCATTGTAGAATTCATTTTTTATTCCATCATCATTATCATCATCATAATTGTTGTCCTGTCAGTTTATCCTCGTCAACGTCTCTCCTTATCAGCCGAATGCTGGATATCAGTGGATGGCATCATTATATACCCCATATTCCATAACTCGACAAAAAGCCTGAAGCTATTTCGGAATTGTTTTCTTTCTTTCCTTAGTTCTTGGGCATTTTTCTGTTTGCTTACGAGCAGAGAGAAATCCAGAAAGAAATTTAATATTTTACACTTTAAGTAAATTTTCATTAGCCATAATTAATTCAATTGGCTTAGAAGATAGCAAAACAAAAGAAGTGCACAAAGCGATAGCTCATCATTGGCCATGGGGGTGAAGGGGAGAAGGGGCACGTGGGACCGGATAACGAAAATCACTTTAATAGAATGTAATTAAAATTTTATACTCTAACACAGCTAGCCGGCTTTGTCTATAGCCTTTCATCTTTTCGTTTTTCATATAACAATTCGTTGTTATGCTCTCCTCTTCATTTCTTAAGCTCCTTTTAGCAATTTCCTATCCCAGCAAGTACTTTGTAATGTGTATGTGTGAGTGAGTGAATGTGTTTGGGTGTGTGTGTGTGTGCCTATGTGCACCATTGGACAATGGAATTTTTTAAAGGCATATTCGCCCTTAGGGATTTGGATAAGTGTTAATGGAATAAAATATAATTTGGGCGTTAATATTTCCTTCCGAGTTTAAAAATTTAAATTGTTTTACAAATGACGTGTTGGAATTGGTGTCAAACGGAAGTATGATGCCACAAAAAATGTGATCTAATGGGAGCTTTATGAAAAAGTTTTTTTTTTTTTTTTTCTGCGAACATATGGGGCATGTGTCGTCTCGGGATGCAATTACTTCATAATTGAGGTGTACAAGAAACAAAAACTAGCAATGACTCAGAGAGAATCGGAACTAGAAGTTTTCTTTTTTTTCTTTTCTTTTTTTGCCACGTTTAGTTGTCTAAAATTTAAATTTTCACTTGATACCGTCCAATAGCGTATTTTCAAAAAACCGGTCCAAAATAACTTTATTGAAAGTGACAAAAATTGATGGGGGATTCCGGGATGCTCTTAAAAAGAAATGTTTGTGGAACAACTTCCAATTTTTTTTACTGGGGGCTTATAAAATATGATATTCAATATAATTAATAAAATAAAATACAGTGTGGCTAATATGCAATGTAAAGAACTAAAGCACTACATTTTTTTATTTGGTTTTTGAATTTTATTGTTTAAAAAAGTAATTTTTTGGAGACAAAATAAAAGTTCAACGCCAGTTTAGATCTTTTCGCATTGGAAACCCTTTTACACGAATTATCCCAGCAAAAAATGGAGCAATATTTTAGCAGGATTGTAAGGGAGAGAGGCAGTACCAACTGCTTACAAAACAATCGAATCAGGGCTGATTTTTGTGGGCAATGTCCCGATTTAGAGCAGCTTCTACATAGCGCTCATTTTAATAGAAGGAAGGAATACAGCACTACCTCTCATGCATCTATACTGCATGCAACCAAAATAACGTAAACGAATGGTCATAAACTAGTTCGATTACTCGTTTACGTTATTACAACCGATTCATGCAGTGTGGATGCACTGCTTACTTTATTGTATACCATAAAGTGCAACTAAACTCTTACTGCTGAAGTGTTTTTTGCTGGGATGGTCTTGAAACGGCCCACAAAACACTGACAAGCTGCACAAAAGCTACTGTGAGGTATTTTGGCCAATTCCCGGTGAAGATGATCGACACTTTTTCACCAATACTCTCCAAAAGTTCCCGCGGGCATATGTCTACACTGACGAAAAAGACTGTTTTTCATATGTTTGGGTGTAAAAATTATATGTTTGTAACTCAAATTTTTTAACACAATATTTTTAAGTGCAAGCATGTAATGTTCATAAACTACCATAACATGTTTTGGACATATATGTTAATATGTTAGAACATATTATGTTTGCGATATAAAATGTTTGTAAATATAATATGCTTAGATGCAAACATATATATTAATTTGGAAATATCCTATAAACATATATGTGTTTAGAAAGAGAGACCTAGAGAGTATGCAGCAAGTAAAATAATGGAAGTAATCAATTGGCGTCTTAAAAATATATCCAAACCAAGAAAATTTCATTTAAAATTTTTTAATACCAGTGTATGCTCTAAGGTGAAACATAATATGTTTGAACAATACAAACAATATTTTATTTGGACCAATCCTGAAAATATATATGCTTGAAGCAAAATGTGTTTGGGGTATATGTTACAGAAGCGATTTTTTTGAGGGTGTAACGAGTTGAGATCACGCTTGCCACAGTTGGTAGAATTCTACCAAAACATTCTTAATATTTTGGTAGATTTTCCAAAATATTCCTCTCCACCTAAGAGGTACTTCAAATTTTTCTATCGAAATGAAATTTTGTCAAAATTATCTCTAGGAATAAAATTTGACAAAATTTTCCAAGGAAAACAATTGACAAAAAACATAAATTTTGACAAAAAAAAAATAAAATTTTCTATAGAAATAAAAAATAAATTTTTTTGTATTTCGTATTCCGTCCATTGTGCGGTAGAATTTAAACTCTGAAGGCATTCTTGGATGACGCATGCTGAGTGCGATGCTGCTGAGCCCTGTTGGAATATCCATGGTCTGTGGGTGAAATATTTGTCGGTCCAGGGCTCTAATACAGTTTTTAGCAGCGTACGAAAACAAACAAAACAAAACGTTTCCAATTGTTTCGTTTCGTACAATCCACATGTCCAAAACGAAACAAAACGAAAACCTGACATAACGGCACTTGCCTTTCGTTTTGTATTGTTTTTGTTCGTGAGTGGAAACCAAACCTAAACTGAAAAGTACTGTGGTGCTTAGTAAAATATAGGAAACAAAACGGTACACATTAAATGCAAACGTTTCGCAAACGTTTGCTCATTCGTTAAGTCCTTACAAGAAGAAAAATCTTGAATTTTATTTTTATACCCCTCACCACTACTGTGGCATAGGGTACAATAAGTTTGTGCATTTGTATGTAACGCTTTGGTAACGATTGGTCTCAGAAAAGTCTGAAACCAATCGTTTAGTATACCGATCGTCTTAGAATGAAATTCTGAGTCGATTTAGCGATGTTCGTCTGTATATCCGTCCGTCTGACTGTATATGTAATTTTGTGTGCAAAGTACAGCTCGCAATTTAAGTCGGGTCGTTCTCAAATTTGGCACAGAATTTCACTTTGGCTCAAAAACAATCGCTATTGATTTTGAAAAAAAAATCGGTTCATATTTAGATATAGCTGCCATATATATTTTTCACCGATGTGGTCATAATTGACGTACTTATCATCGTCTTTTCTTAAAATTTCGGACAGCCAATTGGTTTGCGGCTCTCGTAAAATATGCAAAATATCAGCTAAATCGATTCCGATTTAGATATAGCTCCCATATATATCTTTCGTCCGATTTGCACTTATGTAGCATCAAAAGCCAGAGTCTTGCCCAGATTTGCTTCAAATTTTACTCAGGGCGTACGGTTAATAGTTCCGATTTAGATATAGCTCCCATATATATCTTTCGCCCGATATGGACTTATATGGCCCCAGAAGCCAAAGTGTTATTCTAATTTGCTTGAACTAGGAATACAATTAGTAGTGTAGTCAAGTGTGGTAAATTTTACTTAAATCGGTTCAGATTTAGATATAACTCCCATATATCGAATTCGCCCGATTTGGATTAGTATGACTACAGAGGCAAAAGTTTTACTCTGATTTACGTGAAATTTTGCAGAGGGAGTAAAATTAACATTCTAACTACGCTTGCTAAGTTTTGTTTAAGTCGGTTCAGATTTTGATATATCTCCCGAATATATCTTTCGACCGGTTTAGACGTTTTACCCCTATTTACTTGAAACTTTGTATAGGGAGTAAAATTAAGGTTCTGGATATGCATGCTTATTTTGGTTGAAATCGGTTCAGATTTTGATGTAGCTCCCATACATGATGTTGATATAGCTCCCGTACATGTAACTTTTAAAGAATTTCTGTTCACATTCTTCTTCTGTTTACATTCTTATCAGGGTGCGTATTTTTAAGATGACGCTCCAAATTACCGGCATGCCCACATAAAGTTTTATGGCAGTCTTCATTGTTACATATAAATGTTTTATTTTGATTGTCATACTCAAATAGTTGTCGTAATATATCATTTTTTGGACGCGGCATGATCGTACGAAGACACGGAGTACACTGATTTCACGTATTGGTTATGTCCCGTTGTTGTCATCGTTTCGCTCAGCAAACGTTTGCAAACGTTTTATTGCCGTTTCGTTACCGAACGAAACAACAAAACGACACAAATCCAAAGAGCACTAAAGCAATCGTTCCGTTTCGTCTCTTTTGCTTTTGAAATGTTTGTTGTTTTGTTTGTGACTACGTACAAAACGATTGACGAAAATTGAAAAGTTTGTGACTTTAAATGATACGTACCTCAATCGTTTCGTTTGTTTTCGTACACTGGTTTTTAGGCGTTTGTTTTGACGATGAATATTTGCGGGGATTAACCATTTGCCCTTACACTGACAAAAATATTGTCCTAAGGCCAAAGATTTCATAACCTTGAAAGATGAATGAGGGTTTTGTTTAGCATAGACGCATTTCTGTCATAAACATACACTTTATTTTCCTTGTCTAAAAGTCTAAAGGGTGATACGGTCAAAATTTGGTCAATATAAACTTGACGTATTTCTTTCAATTTTGCATTTGAAAAACCTGAACACCCCTCATTTTGAAGGTGTGTGTGTTTAGAATGTTGCTCCTATTTTGATTTGGCGAAAATCCGAGCTACTCGCACGCAAAGCTGGCAAAATCGCTAAAAGTTGCCAAATCAACCGTTACAAATGTAATTAAATTGTTTGGGGAATGTTTGTCGACAGCCAGGAAGTCTGGATCGGGGGGAAATCGAAAACCGGAAGCCGCTGAGACGACAAAGAGAGTCGCCGGTAGTTTCAAGCGAAATCCTACCTCTCTCTCCGAGATGCCGCAAATAAGCTGGGTGTATCGTCCACAACCGTGCATCGAGCAAAAAATGAGCCGACTTGCAAGTCGACTTACAAGAAGGTAGTGACTACAAATCGCGATGATAAACAAAATACGACGGCCAAAGCGCGATCCCGGAGGCTGTACTCGACGATGCTGACGAAGTTTGACTGCGTGGTAATGGACGACGAAACCTACGTCAAAGCCGACTATAAGCAGCTTCCGGGACAGGAGTTTTATACGGCAAAAGGAAGGGGAAAGGTAGCAGATATTTTCAAGCACATAAAACTGTCAAAGTTCGCAAAGAAATATCTGGTTTGGCAAGCCATCTGTACCTGTGGCTTGAAAAGCAGCATTTTCATAGCTTCCGGGACTGTCAACCAAGAAATTTACGTGAAAGAGTGTTTGAATAAACGTCTGCTGCCTTTCCTGAAGAAACACGGTTGTTCCGTACTGTTTTTGGCCGGATTTGGCATCCTGCCATTACGGTAAAAAGGCCATGGAGTGGTACGCCGCCAACAACGTGAAGGTGGTTCCCAAGGACAAGAACCCTCCCAACACGCCAGAGCTCCGCCCAATTGAGAAATACTGGGCTATTGTCAAGCGGAACCTAAAGAAGACCAAAAAAACTGCTAAGGACGAGCAGCAGTTCAAGGCAAACTGGCTTTCTGCGGCGAAGAAGGTGGACAAGGTGGCTGTACAAAATCTGATGGCAGGTGTCAAGCGTGAGGCCCGGCAATTCGGATTTGGAGAAGCGAAAGCCTAACTGAATATTTTTCCTGAATTTTATACTAATTGAACTTGAAAAAGAAATTTAATTTGATTTTTTAAATAAACGATTTCACCGATTTACACGCGTTTTCCCTTGAGCAAATTTTGACCGTATCACCCTTTATAAACATTCCAATGCATTTGTTTTGTCCTTATAATCAAGTTATCGACTTAAAACTGGGTGTCTTCACACGGAAGAAAATTTCATTACACTAAATTCAACTGGAAATTCTGAAAAATTCAAATTCGAAATAAATGAAATCGTCTTTAAATTTATGGCCTTTTTTGGTCTTTGGACTACAAAGCAAAAAGGCGTTCAATACTTTATTTTAAAGACGTATTTTACATGAAACACAAAATAATTTCGATTTTAAGTCGAGTCTAATTTTGGAAATTTAGGTGGTCGTTAACATGGTTTTAAAGACTCTAAAAGCACATGCACAAACAAGAAAAAACACCGAGGTAAAGACGATTTTTTGTTGTTCACAAATTGATACATTTTTAATGGTTTCTCATAGTAGATACTAACTGGCCTCATCGGTGCACGCGTAGCATCCCCTTGTCTCCTTTCAGTTTAATTTGTTTTGTACCTCAATGAACTTTTGCACTTTCTGGAACTTTAATGGATTTAATCCAAACCTATCTCATTAATTGAGTTCAGCTAATTTCCGAATGAATTAAAACTAATTCCTAAGACAATCGGTTTTTATCCATTTCAAATGTTCGACTTATTTAGTATGAAAGCCCTAATATGTAGTCAAATTATATATTCCGTAAAGTTTGAAATATGATTTCTGGTCTCAGTGTCGGACAAGCTAAAATTCACACTGAGAAAAGCTTTGCCACATGCCAAAGATATTTTTCTTTACACTAATAAACTATCCAGCAAAAAATGTGGAAGTTCTTCCAAAGGCACAACTTTAAAAACACTTCCAGAAGATGCACTCCCCATGATGTTCTTCATTTTAACTTCCCAAAAAGTTATTTTAATTCAATTTTTTATAACATGTTTTTTTCATACTTTTAATGGGTAATTTTAACTTTTTTTACTTCAAATAAGTTAAAAACAGAGTAAGAATTCATAAAATGGTACAAATCATTTAAATTTTGTCGAAAAAAAATGCTAAATCCAATCTGAAAAAATTGTGAATTTTTGAAAATATTTGAGGTCAAACGTTTCCGACAAGCATTAGAATCCATTAAAAATTATAAAAAAATTATAACAATTATTTATTTGACAAAATATCACAGAATTTTTTAATTTACACCCAAAACATTGAATTCGGATCACAACTAAAGAGGTGATGCAAATTCAGTGCAACTGATTTTGAAATAGAGGACTTCCGTCCCATGACAAGCCCATGTTAAGCTCATCTCTTCTGCGTCAATTTTGCACCACTTCCGGATCCAAAAAAGAAAATTTTCATTACTTTTTTGGCGACGCTTTTTTTTGCTGGGTAGGTACTGATTGCAATTCTACTTTAAATTAAAAAAACACATCGTAATACAACTGCGACTTTTATGATTTGAAAATATCGGGGAATATGTCTACATGGGAGCTAGGTCCCAAAATCCAAATTTGTTAAGTTTGCGGCCTAGCTTTTAATCACGAGCATATCTCAAATGCTTATATTTCCTACTTACAGTCACATCATCAGCATTATTTGATAAGGCTGTAAGGAGAATGTTTCTTAGAGTCTCATTAGGCGTACCATAAAGAATAAATACCCGTAAGCAAGGAGCCGTAGCAAAAATTGAAAGTAACAAATATCGACTTGGGCTAAGTAATTAATTTGTCATGCTATTTTGATAGAGGAAATCGAAAAATAGATTACTTGGTGAATATATTTAAAAAGTATGTTGGCCATTCGTTTCGATTCTTTAACCTTCCTCCCACAATCAGTTTATGTGAAGCAAACAAAAAAAGAAAATTAGGAAAGATTTAATGGATGGGTGTGTTGATATATAATCTATGAACGGAATTTTTGTATCCATTGCAGATAATAGAAAATGATTTGGGGTTTATACTCTAAACCCGATAGTCAGTTTTAGAGGACTTAGTTACTTTAACTGTCATGACTGTAAGACCTCTTGAGTCCTTTGGCTAAAACTTTGAGCATGCATAATAAATGTTATGGTTGTGCCATATGAGTAATTCCACATGCAATTTTACTTTTCTTTAATAGGTGGGTATACAATACAATGATTGGTATGTATATCGTGCTCCATTTATGAAACCATTATACTGGAGAAATTTCCGAGTATTTGGATCTTATCCGGTGATTCCTCCAGCATTACCGCTAATCAAAAACTTAATACTTACAGTATAACAGGGGATTTAAAAATACCTGTGTATATCAAAATTGATTCCTTTTATTAATACCAGTAATCAAAATCATTTCTGGAGGTCAGAGTTCGAATCCTACTATACCACCCATTTTAATTTTTTTTGTTGGTTTTGTTTTTATACCCACCACCATAGAATTGTGATGGGGGGTCAGAGTTACCAGTATTTTTCTGGCTCTTGTCCCCAAATTATGATGCTTTGGTTCCCAAAAATCCCCAATTTAAATTAAAATTCCCCACAAAAATCCCCAATACATTCTTGACAAGTTTTATTGAAAAAAAAAAAAACAAATATAGAGAAAATCAGTCTCCGCTGTAGAAAATCAGTAATAAAAACTACAAAAAAACAAGTACATACGGCCGCAAGTTCGGCCAGGCCGAATCTTATGTACCCACCACCATGGATTGCGTAGAAACTTCTACGAAAGACTGTGATTTAGTCCATACATGGTATATATTAGACAAAAAAGTTATGTATAGTTAAGTCTACAAATAATTACGAATCGATATGAACTTTTTGTACGTAGAGAGCCAGAATTGAAATATGAGGGTCGCTTATATGGGGGCTATATACAATTATGAACTTGATATGGACCAATTTTTGTGTGATTGGGGATCGATTTATCTGAGGGCCATATATAACTATAGACCGATATGGACCTAGTTAGGCATGGTTGTTAACGACCATATACTAGCACAATGTACCAAATTTCAACTCACTCGGATGAAATTTGCTCCTCCAAGAGGTTCCAAAACCAAATCTCAGGATCGGTTTATATGGGGCTATGTACGATTATGGACTGATATGGACCACTTTTGGCATGGTTGTTAAATATCATATACTACCACCACGTACCAAATTTAAAGCAGATCGGATGAATTTTGCTTCTCCAAAAGGCACCGGAGGTCAAATCTGGGGATCGGTTTATATGGGAGCTATATATAATTATGGACTGATAGGAACCAATTCCTGCATGGTTGTTGGATACCATATACTAACATCACGTACCAAATTTCAACCGAATGGCAAGAATTTTGCTCTTCCAAGGGGCTCTGGAGGTCAAATCTGGGGATCGGTTTATATGGGGCCTATATATAATTATGGACCGATATCGACCAATTTTTGCATAGGAGTTTGAGGCCATATATTAACACCACATACCAAATTTCAACTGAATCAGATGAATTTTGGTCTTCCAAAAGGTTCGGAGATCAAATCTGGTGATCGGTTTATATGGGGGCTATATATAATTATGAACCGATGTGGACCAATTTTTGCATGGTTGTTATAGACCATATACTAACATCACGTACAAAATTTCAGCCGGATCGGATGAAATTTGCTTCTCTTAGCGGCCTCGCAAGCCAAATCGGGGGATCGGTTTATATGGGGGCTATATATAATTATGGACCGATGTCGACCAATTTTTGCATGGTTGTTAGAGACCATATACTAACACCATGTACCAAATTTCAGCCGGATCGGATGAAATTTGCTTCTCTTAGAGGCCTCGCAAGCCAAATCGGGGGATCGGTTTATATGGGGGCTATATATAATTATGGACCGATGTGGACCAATTTTTGCATGGTTGTTAGAGACCATATACTGACACCATGTACCAAATTCCAGCCGGATCGGATGAAATTTGCTTCTCTTAGGGGCCTCGCAAGCCAAATCGGGGGATCGGTTTATATGGGGGCTATATATAATTATGGACCGATGTGGACCAATTTTTGCATGGTTGTTAGAGACCATATAATAACATCATGTACCAAATTTCAGCCGGATCGGATGAAATTTGCTTCTCTTAGAGGCCTCGCAAGCCAAATTTTGGGGTCCGTTTATATGGTGGCTATACGTAAAAGTGGACCGATATGGCCCATTTGCAATACCATCCGACCTACATCAATAACAACTACTTGTGCCAAGTTTCAAGTCGATAGCTTGTTTCGTTCGGAAGTTAGCGTGATTTCAACAGACGGACGGACGGACGGACGGACATGCTCAGATCGACTCAGAATTTCACCACGACCCAGAATATATATACTTTATGGGGTCTTAGAGCAATATTTCGATGTGTTACAAACGGAATGACAAAGTTAATATACCCCCCATCCTATGGTGGTGGGTATAAAAATAAAATGTTGTCCAGCTTGCTAGCTGCAATAAGCCCAAGATTTGGAATCACAGCACCAAAAGACCGGCAACCGGTCTTCCAAATGCTGGAGATATGAAAATGGGAGTTCGATCACCTTTCATTTATGAACGAAAATTTACTTCTAAATATTCAAGTAGTAAAATTGTTGCTGGACACGGTAGCCACAGTTAGCAGAATTCTACCAGAAATGGGTGATGGTGGATTGGTAAAACTTTTGATGTTTTGGTAGATTTTACAAAGAGGTACTTCATAAATTTTCTATAGAAATACAATTTTAACCCAATTTTCTATAGAAATAAAATTTTGACAAAATTTTCTATAAAAATAAAATTTTGACAACATTTTCTATAGAAATAAAATTTTGACAAAATTTTCTATAAAAATAAAATTTTGGAAAAAAACACAAAAAGTTTTTTTTTTTTTTTTGGTAAAATTTTCTCCCAATTTTGGTAGATTATTTTTAGCTCGAGTGGTGGTAGATCAATATTAAGGCGAATTATCTTCATCATTTCTGCATTTATCGGATATATTGGCCAAATAAGTGATGAACACTGATTACGGGTACGACGATTCTGAAATGATTTTGCAATTGTAGAAAAATATCTTAGCCACACTGAGTAAAAGAAGATAATAGAGAGCTTGGGTTCCCGAAATAAAATCCTGTGTCCGTTTCTAGGTCAAATGCTCCATTTACGCCCTTTTGTAGGCCGTGGAATAAAGAGCAGCACAGTTTCCTTTTTTAAATGCTGACGAAGCGATGGGCTTCTTTTGTAAAAATGTAGACATTTGATGCTAATTTAGTATGCTAAATCGATTTCGAAAGAATCTCCACTAAAATCCCCAAATGTGTGGGAATTCCTCACCAAATCCCCATGGCCCCAAATCAGAAATTTCGTCCCCATTCACGAAAAAATATCCACAATTTTGGGGGAAATCCCCAATACTGGCGATATAACCATGTCCGTCTGTTCGTCTGGCCGTTTGTCTGTTGTAATCACGCTACAGCCATCAATAATGGTTTTGTTATATAGCGCCCATATAAACCGATCCCCCGATATGGGGTCTTTTGCTTCTAGAAACCGTATTTCCGATTTGCTGTAAATTTGAAATCTAGAAGTATTTTAGGAACACAAATAACAGGTTGTCTGATAAGTCCCCGGTCTTACACATAGATGGCGTCGCTAGTATTAAATGCATATTATTTTTATATAGTACCAACCCTCAAATGATTCTTGTCAAAATTTGACGTCTGTAAGTCAATTAATTTGGTAGATAGAGCGTATTTTGTGAAGCAACTTTTGTTATTGTGAAAAAATGGGAAAAAAGGAATTTCGTGTTTTGACAAAATACTGTTTTCTGAAGGGAAAAAAGTACGGAGGAAGCAAAGACTTGGCTTGATAATGAGTTTCAGGACTCTGCCCCAGGGAAATCAACAATAATTGATTGGTATGCAAAATTCAAGCGTGGTGAAATGAGCATGGAGTACGGTGAACGCAGTGGACGCCCGAAAGAGGCGTTACCGACGAAACCATAAAAAATCCACAAAATGATTTTGAATTACCGTAAAATGAAGTTGATCGAGATAGCCGAGGCCTTAAAGATATCAAAGGAACGTGTTGGTCATATCATTCATCAATATTTGGATATGCGGAAGCTCTGTACAAAATGGGCGCCGCGCGAGCTCACGTTTGACCAAAAACAACAACGTGTTGATGATTCTGAGCGGTGTTTGCAGCTGTTAACTCGTAATACACCCGAGTTTTTCCGTCGATATGTGACAATGGATGAAACATGGTTCCATCACTACACTCCTGAGTCCAATCGACAGTCGGCTGAGTGGACAGCGACCGGTGAACCGTCTCCGAAGCGTGGAAAGTCTCAAAAGTCCTCTGGCAAAGTAATGGCCTCTGTTTTTTGGGATGCGCATGGAATAATTTTTTATCGATTATCTTGAGAAGGGAAAAACCATCAACAGTGATTATTATATGGCGTTATTGGAGCGTTTGAAGGTCGAAATCGCGGCAAAACGGCCCCATATGAAGAAGAAAAAAGTGTTGTTCCACCAAGACAACCCACAAGTCATTGAGAACGATGGCAAAAATTCATGAATTGGGCTTCATGAATTGGAGAATACGGTGGATGGGGATCCACCGTATTCTCCAGATCTGGCCCCAGCGACTTTTTCTTGTTCTCAGACCTCAAAAGGATGCTCGCAGGGAAAAATTTTGGCTGCAATGAAGAGGTGATCGCCGAAACTGAGGCCTATTTTAAGGCAAAACCGAAGGAGTACTACCGAAATGGTATGAAAAAAATTGGAAGGTCGTTATAATCGTTGTATCGCTCTTGACGGGAACTATGTTGAATAATAAAAACGAATTTTGACAAAAAATGTGTTTTTCTTTGTTAGACCGGGGACTTATCAGCCTGTTAGGTGTGCCGAAAATGGTATAGCCCCCATATAGACTTATCTTCCAATTTTACTTCTTGGGCTTCCAGAAACGGTCTTTTCCATTCGATTTGCCTGAAATTTGACATCTAGTGGTATTTTAGGACCACAAATAGATGTGCCGAAAATGGTGTGTTTGGTATAGCCCCCATATAGACAAATCTCCAGATTTTACTCCTATAAACCGTACTTTTTACTTCATTTTCATGAAATTGTAAATCTAGTGGTATTTTAAGCCAAAAAATTATACATTTTAAGGTCAAATCGTTTTACTATGGACAAGACGAATTCAATGAAGTGTTTATTGATTTTGGTCCATTATAAAATCATTATATCAGAGAAATTCGTCTTATCTGCTAAATAAAAACCACATTCTTATTTTACGTATAAGAAATTGTGGTGAATACTACAATATTTTTTTCAGTGTAAGAGTTATATTAATTGTCTATTTCACTCAGAGAAGAAACGTGGTTATCACGATCATTTTCGAAGAACTGAATAATGTGAATGGAGCTCTTTTGTGACGACCATGAACATAGTGATAATAAAACAAAGTACACAAAAAATGGTTTACTTGAATTCAAAGATTATGACTTTATCTTAAAAATTTTGATATTGATTCCGAGTTAAAGGTGCTGCTTTTTTTTAAATAAAGGAATTTTTAGGTATCTATTTAGCTTTAAATTTGTGCTATATACAATTAAAATTCGAATACAGGTCTCAGTTTAACAACAGACATTTTTCTGTGTAGCGGATTATTAATTCAAATTTGGCAAAATTATGGCGATTTCAATTATCTTATAGCGATTTCGTTTCTGTGGGAACTTGTTGTCCTAGCACACTTTTCCCTCATTTTCCTTTTGCCCAAATTATAGTTCCATTCGGAAGCTATTGCTAATTCATAATATTGTGAGGAATTCAAAAATCCGAAATCTATGACCAGTTTAATTGAACTTTGCAGCCATTTTCGAAAATGTTGAATTTTTTATTTGAATCGAAATCATCGTTACAGTTGATAATTCCCATTTCGGTACAGTTGCCTATGTAAACTGTTAAGCAGCCTAAATTCTTTAGCAAGAAAACTATTTCCTTATTCCTCCGTAATACTGGATTACAATCTGATAGAATGTCCCACATATTTTTTCCTTTGTGTCCCGACATTGTTATTGATGAGACTGCTTGAAATCAATACTTCATTAAGAAATCGAACCTAATATTTCTTACCTTTAATGGAGCGTATACTTTTTGCGGTAATGATGGCGGTAATACAGCCAAGGAAGAAAGAGCAAAAGATTGACAATGTAATTCCATTCCATTGCATGAGTGAAATTAAATGAGTGCCAAACTTAAGAATGGAGGGGGAGATGTAAATGAAGTGTAACAAAGGAAGTATTAAGTTTGTATAAGTCGAAGCCGAATTATATACTCCACCATGGATTTACTTTGTATGATTAGGAGGCAGAAAACTTTAACAAATTAATAATTGGATAAGAATGGTTAAGAATCTAAGAAGCGAAATAGTCTCTAGTACACAAAAAAGTTTATTTAGATCCAAAAATGTTTACCTTCCCGTAAGGATTTTGGTATAGATTCCGAACAAAAGATGCGACTTCTTTTACATAAAGACGTTTTTTAGGACTTTAAATCTAGGAGCAATAAAATTAAAATTAGAAAATTAAATAAAATTAAAATTCGATACATTAGTAGAGCTATTCACATACTAACAAATTCAAATAATAACGAATTTTCTTAATTCCAAAAACCAAGGCTGAAAATCCTCCAAATAAGTTTTAGCCTATTTTTATCATAAGTCTAAACACCTACGAGAAGGCTGAAAATCCTCCAAATAAGTTTTAGCCTATTTTTATCATAAGTCTAAACACCTACGACTCTAACGAAGGGACACAAATTTCTGAGATTTGTGTCATAAATTCAACTTTTTTGAAACAAAAATTATCAACTTCCTTTTAATAAAAATTTCATTATTTTAAAGAAATTTGCCCTTAGTATTGTAATATGGGTGTCCTAAATTGAAGTTAGCATAATCTTCCACACTAGGTCAATATTTTTGTCGGTGTAGGTAAATAGAAGTAAAATATTCTCTATGTAAGCTTTGGCCCCGCCAAACTTACGGCTGATTTTTTACTAACATACCGCTGCTCGTATTCACCTATGCTGCTACCATCTTTCACACTTCACTCGTGATTTGGTGTAAAACCATCACCATCTCCTATCTACTTTTTCTTCATGGAAATGTTAGGCTTTTGAGGTGACTGGTTGGTCTGGCTGGAGTTATCGGAGTTTCTTTGTTGGCTCTCTCGCTCTGGCATTATTTACTGGCTAAAAGGCTAAATGTCTGACTCGATTATAGTCGCAGCTTAAAGTCAGTCATTTAGGATGTTTGGTTTATTTATATGAAACCACCACTCAGTAGTCACTGACACCACCATCAGGGCAATGCAGTTCTAGACATCCTTTTTGCTGACTTACAAATCCTTGTCATGGCATTCACTACTATACAGTCAAAGAAAACAAATGGGGGAAACTCGTATACCACGAACCAAACCGCTAGTTGTAGATGAGCTTTATGTCTCCATTTGGTATGGTTTCCATTACCACCAACGCTAGGCAAGTGAGAAGACTCACAACCAATATACACGAAATAAGGGAGTAGCTTGACACGTTCTAACCATTCATTCATCCATTTGGTTGTGGGTGAAGGATAGAGAATGAAATGAGTTCGTTTGCTTACAAATCGCAAATCTCATTAGGGCTCGTAAGTTCCTAACCTCGGCGTTAGTGCTGGGATAATGGTGGAATGTGAAATGGTATCAACGAACCTAGTATCCCATCAGCCCTGAGGATAGGCGAACAAAACGATACTTCATTTTATCAACTTAGATAGATTCGTCAGCTTGGAGGTTGTTTTCCGCATTAGATATGGACACCATTTGATTGCATGTAAACATGTGTGCAAATGTGCCGATATTATCACACGGAAAATATCAAATAGCTCCGTTACCATGTTCTGTGTGTGGGTGTGTAACATAAGTGTGGAGGAAGCGAAATCTAGAAGTCTGTATTGAAGCTACTTTAGATAGCCATTACAAGTCTTATAGGAAGTTGATTACTATGACCTGAGAAGTAAAAAAAAAAAAATGCAAACTAGTAGTCTACCTGAGATTGTATAAACTTTTTTTGATGTGGTACAATTACGGCCACTTATACACAGAGAGAAGAATTCAATAAAATGGAGACAATGCCAGTTTTTCATTGATTGACATATCGAAATTTGTTCATTGAGATTATGTTCATTAATACTACGAAATGGTTTTTTATTTTTTTTATTTATTATGTTTGGCTGGCCCAAACCAGTATGCTCAATTATGGAATTTGTATGAAAAGTATTTCTATATCCTAATTCGCTGTAGTCAATGATTCTTTTTCTCTTTCTGATAACATACGGATACTGCGAGGAACATTCTTTTTTGATTTAATTCACGAATTAACCCAATTTTTGGTTTCTCATAAGAACGAAAATACTGATAAGATAGGTCATGTGTCATCCATCGGAATAAATGGTAATCAAAAAGAGCATTCCCCTTTGAGCGTTTACTAATAAGATCCAAGCAAAAAAAGCGTCGCCAAAAAAGTAATGAAAATGTTCTCTTTGGATCCGGAAGTGGTACAAAATTGACACAGAAGCGATGAATTTAACATGCACTGAAAAAAATATTGTCGTGAGGTCAAAGATTTCATGTCTTTAAAATTCGAATGCAAATTTTGCTTAGCATAGGAGACGCATTTCTCTAATATAAAGTCTTTTCCCTTGTCCAAAAGTCGATAAACTTTTCAATGAAGTCGTCCTTATAATTAAGTGATTTAACTTAAAAAAGGGTATCATAAAATGAAAGAAAACATGTTTGGGCTAAGGTCAACTTGACTTTAATAATTCAGAAAAATTCTTTAAATTTAATGAATTTGTCTTTAAATTTGTTGCCTTTTTGCGTCTTGATTATAAACCAAAAAATCGTTCAAATTTAGGACATGTTTTTCAAAACTTTATTTTAAAGATGTTTTTACTTGAAACATAGCATAATTTCTACTGGATGTCGAATCT
This sequence comes from Haematobia irritans, assembly GCF_050003625.1. NCBI lineage: Eukaryota > Metazoa > Arthropoda > Insecta > Diptera > Muscidae > Haematobia > Haematobia irritans. The sequence continues at coordinate 273,302,432 of NC_134397.1, read as the reverse complement.
TAATTTGGAAAATAAAGTTGTCCTTAACTCGTTTTTAAAGGACTTTGATAGCATATGAAGAAAATAAGCTGAGAAAGTGAAAAAATTAAAATTTCCTTCCTAGAAGCAAGTACACAAAACCCAAATTTAAAAGAGAATTGTGTCTTAAAAGTATCCTTACTTGTATACTCCGCTTCTTTGGCTCGGAATCAATACCAAATTTTTTAAAGTAAAGACAAAATCTTTGGAACCGGACATGCTTTTTTTTCAGTGTGGGCTTGTTATAGGACGGAACTCCTCCATTTCAACAGCCGTTGCACTGAATTTGCATCACTTCTTTAGGTGTGATCCGAATTCAATGTTTTGGATGTAAAGTAAACAAGTAAGGAAAGTCTAAAGTCGGGCGGGGCCGACTATATTATACCCTGCACCACTCTGTAGATCTAAATTTTCGATACCATATCAAATCCGTCAAATGTGTTGGGGGCTATATATAAAGGTTTGTCCCAAATACATACATTTACGTATCACTCGATCTGGACAGAATTTGATAGACTTCTACAAAATTTATAGACTCAAAATTTAAGTCTGCTAATGCACTAGGATGGAACACAATGTTAGTAAAAAAATATGGGAAACATTTAAATCTGAAGCAATTTTAAGGAAACTTCGCAAAAATTTATTTATGATTTATCACTCAATATATATGTATAAGAAGTTTAGGAAAATTAGAGTCATTTTTACACCTTTTCGACTAAGAAGTGGCGATTTTACAAGGAAAATATTGGTATTTTGACCATTTTTGTTGGAGTTAAAAATTGGCCTCTGTGGTCATATGAGTGTAAATCGGGCGAAAGCTATATATGGGAGCTATATCTAAATCTGAACCGATGTCAACCAAATTTGGCACGCATAGCAACAATGCTAATTCTACTCCCTGTGCAAAATTTCAACTAAATCGGAGTTAAAAATTGGCCTCTGTGGTCATATGAGTGTAAAGCGGGCGAAAACTATATATGGGAGCTATATCTAAATCTGAACCGATTTCAACCCAATTTGGCACGCATAACTACAATGCTAATTCTACTCCCTGTGCAAAATTTCAACTAAATCGGAGGAAAAAATTGGTCTCTGTGGTCATATGAGTGTAAATCGGGCGAAAGCTATATATGGGAGCTATATCTAAATCTGAACCGATTTCAACTAAATTTGGCACGCATAGGTATAATGCTAATTTTACTCCTTGTGCAAAATATCAACCAAATTGGAGTAAAACTCTGGCTTCTGTTCTTTATTTTAACTACCCAGGAAGTGATTTTAATTCAATTTTTTATAACTTGGTTTTTTCATACTTTTAATGGGTAATTTTAACTTTTTTTGTTTCAAATAGGTTAAAAATAGAGTAAGAATTCATAAAATGGTAAAAATCATTTAAATTTTGTCGAAGAAAATGCTAAATCCAATCTGAAAAATTGTGAATTTTTGAAAATATTTGAAGTCAAAAAGGACATTTTCATTACTTTTTTGGGGACGCTTTTTTTGCTGGGAATATATAGCGTTATAAGGGATTTGATGACAAATCTTCTATCAAGCAAATCAGTTCAACCAGTTCGCCTTCCGAAGAAAAAAAATTAAAGATTCTACCTATGAAGACCAGATTAGATTGTGGATTTATGACAACCAATTTTGTTTGAGTTTTAGAGAAATCATAAACATATCGTGTACACGCAAAAAAATAATTCTTTCCTCCCAAACGAAATTTTAGACAAACAAAGTTCGTTTCTCATTCGCTTTTCGCTGTAAGGAAGTGTATTTGGAAGAAAATTATATACTTTTTGTGATAAACGTTTATTCTTTTCCAGGATGTAAAAACAATTTCATAAAGACTAGCTCAAAAAAAAACATGATTTTCTTGCTAATTGCATTGTCCCTCACATCTTTCTCACATCCACGAGGATTTTTAGTTCTTAACACCTTTTCCTGTAATACCAACAATGTAGAAGAAATTATACGATTTTATAAATTTTTAAAATTTTTTTTACCTTTCGCCTGGACGGAGAATCGAACCGCGGACCATGCACATTGTAAGCCAACACACTAACCATTGAGCTATGTACCTGTTATGGTCATCAATAGATAAATATCCATATAAGTTATATTTATATAGCATAGCTTGCGGCGCCCACGAACCGAATAAACAAAGTTTATTTAACAGAAACAAACATTTAGTTTGGCACCGTGGAGCAGTGGTAGCTACGTCCGACTCTCATGCCAAGGGTCGTGGGTTCGATCCCTGCTTCGGCCAAAGTTTTTTTTTTTTTGTTTTTTTTACATATATTCCAGATATATTCGGAAGATTCCGAAAAAATGTTCAACATTACATTGTACTATATTAAATTTTGAACTGTAAAATGTGTCTTATTAAAGACTTAAAGTCAGAAAAGAACAGTGTTTGATATAAACGAAATGGACTGTGTTGTTATTTCAAAAATAACTTTTTTATTGAAAACATAAAAATTTTGTAACAAACGAATTTTTTTGGTGATAAAAGTTTAAAATTTTCGAAGCAATTCAAAAAACTCTAACAAAAGAAAAACGTTTTCGGTACACGTTTTCCAAACGTTTTTTTTCTTTGCGTGTATATGATGAAATAACGCCTTGATTTGAAGTCCTAGAAATAAATTCGGGAGTTAGGTCTATATGGGGGGGCTATACCAAAACATGGACCAATACTCACCACCTCTCAATGTTCCTCAAATACCTCTAGAATTCCACTTTCAAACGAATTGGGTGAAAACTACGAATTCTAGAAGCCCAAGAAGTAAAATCGGGAGATCAGTCTATGTAGGGGCTATACCAAAATATTGACCGATACGGACCATTTTCGAGACACTTCTTTATGGTCCTAAGATACGTCTATATTTCTCATTTCCGGCAATTTGGATAAAAACTACGGATTCTAGAAGCCCAAGAAATAAAGTCGGTAGATCGGTCTATATGAGGGCTATACCAAAATATGGACCAATAGGCACCATTTGCGACACACCTATTTGTGAACTTAAAATGATCTTAAAGTGATCTTAAAATACCTCAATTTCAAGCAAATCGGCTATAAAATATAGTCTCTAGACGCCCAGGAAGTAAAACCGATACACCTCAATTTCGGCACACATATTTGGGAATCCAAAATACCTCCAGATTTCCAATTTCAGGCAAATCGGGTAATAAATACAGTTTATAGAAGCCCAAGAATAAAAATCGGGAGATAGGTCTATATGGCGACTATACCAAAACATGGACCGATACGGACCATTTTCGACACTCCTCTTTAAAGTCCCAAAATACCTTTAGATTTACAATTTCAGGCAAATCGGATAGAAAATACAGTTTCTAGACGCCCAAGAAGCAAAATCGGGAGATCGGTCTCTAGCCCCCATGGCTATACCAAAACATGGACCGATGGGCACCATTTTTGGCACACCTCTTTATGGTCCTCAAGTACCTCTAGATTTTCAATTTCAGGCTAATTGGACAAAAACTACGTTTTTTATAAGCCCAAGACCCCAAATCGGGAAATTGGTTCATATGGGGACTATATCAAAACTTGGGCCGATATAGTCCATCTTCCATGGTGGTGGGTATAAAAAGAGTTCCCTGATTTTTTAAATTTGGGGGAGGGTGGTATCTAAACAAAAATCCCCTACTTTTTAGTTTCATATTTGACCGGAAAAAGGGGACGAATAAAGCAAAATCTAAATTTCTCTGATTTACTTGGAATTTTTAGGAAAAGTGTTAGAATTTGATTATATTGATACATATCTAGTGGGGGAAGAAAACCTCCCTTTTGAAATAGCGAAAAATCTCTTCGACATACATGGAATTTATAGGAACGTGAGAGAAAGTATGAACAAAAAATTTTTTTGAATTAGATCATAAAATTAATTCATCCCATTAATTTTTAATTGAAATGTCTTCAATCACAGAAACTAAAGTATCAATTGCCGAAGTCAATTAAAAAATTAATTGATCCAATTAAAAAATTAATTGATACTATTAATTTTTGCTATCGATTTTTGTTTTAATTAAAATATTTTTGAAAATTCAATTAAATTTTTGATTGGAAACATTTTGTTAATTTTTTTCGGGTTTCTTTAAAATTTAATGTTTTGAGATTTTCTTGAAATTTTCCTAAATAGCAACTACGCTAGAAAAATATTTACCTGATATTAAAGAATACGCAACCTAAATTTTAAAATCCGCATTTTACAACATATTAAAGACATTTTTGTGTTTTTAAGTAATGACATTTTAATTAAAATAAAGTTTATAATCTTTGCTTCAAATGCTTTTTTATTAAATTTAGGACACCAAATTTGCGTCTTTACATTAAAGTCGTATGTTTTTGAACTAAGGCAAATTTTCCTTAAAGTAAAGAAACATATTTTTTCATTTTAAGAAATCCTCCTTAAATTAACTGAAATAGTGAATCTTTAGATTTAAGATAAAAATGTTTCAGATATAAACTAAGACTTATTTTGAGGATTTTGTATCTTTGGTTTAAAGTTGTTTGGAAATTAGGAAATTTTTTTTACTGGGAAGTATCTGTTGTAATTTCGATTTGTCGCAAAAAGGGAATGAACTGTTAAGTAAAGTAAAAAAAAAAACTTACATGAGATTTTCAGACAACATAGATGATGGTGCACATTATTCAAGTGAATTTTGATAATACCATTTGGAATTGTTTGTATAAATGCTCTGTAAAAGATATGGGTGGCTAAGTTTTTGAACAATTTTTACATACACTCAAAGAAAAGTGAACCCTATATGCCACTAAAACCAATTTAGTTATATTTTAGTTCATAAAATTATTATATTTTTAGAAAATGTTCTCCACTTTAATTATTTTTTTGTGTACGTCAATTAAATTAACTAAAAAGGTGGAAAAATTATATACAAATGAAGAATAAAGATTTACTAAATTCGTGTATCCCCCAAGATAGTTCAGAATTTCATAAAATTTGTGAATCTTACCAATAATGCGCCCATTATGAACTCTGTATGGTACTAAAGATATTTTTGCAATTTTGAACTGAAATTTTGTCTCTACGAAATTTTCTTTAACAAGTGAAAACAAATAATTATGTCTAATAAATTTTCTTGAATTTTTCGAAAAAATTATTACTTATTTTGTGAAATCCATATGACATCTGTAGTTTTAATATAGTTTACTTCCCTTTCTGGTGGTTTCACTTTTTTGAGTGTATTGATCACCCATTTGTCATCATGGCCTCAATCTTTTTTAGAATTTGCAAAAGGAATTTGTATAATGAATTTTTATTCTCTGTTTATCTATACCCTTTTAGATTTTGGATATTCACTTGTTGAGGTACAGTGTATAGGAGATTCATTCATTTAAAAATTAATTTTGGGTATTTCAGATTTCACTGTACTTTTAATGGCTGTAAACAAGCTCGGGTAATTTTCCAAACATTTATTGTAAAAAAAAACAACAAAAATATCGCCAAATGTAGACCCAATTTACCAAGAATGGGTGGTTTTTTCGAAACTAAGAATTATTTGGCAATTTAATATTGTAAATGAACATGATAAGAGCTAATTTTGTCTATGCTTTACATCATCATTGGAGCAATACAAACACTCGAAGAGTCACATACGCTCATACACGCTCACTTAAACACCATAAGATAGTATATGGGCGTAAAAAAGGACTTCCTTTATTATTATCGTACATATTTTGTTTTTGTTTGCTAAGAATTCTTGTATGTGAAAACCATTATCTATTGGTATCGTAGATCCTTACTTGTGGCATACTTATTTTTTTACTGTTGTTGCGTTTATCGTTGCTCGCCAATCTAGGAAATTCGAAGAGGGGGGAATTGGTGGTATAAAAAGCCATTAAATAGGTTTGAAAATCATTACGAGTATGGCATTCACATGCGGCTGATAAAATTACGTGCCAAGCTTTTATTCTAACAATATTTTTAAATTTCTGTTAAATTGTTTAGGGAGGGAATAAAATACACACACACATACCCACATACTCGTATGTGATATAACGACCTCCAAGTATATTGGTGTTGGTATTATCGAAAATCTTAACGGTTCACAAAACGGGAGGCAATATTGATTTTTATGTGAACAATTTGTTTAACCACAATATAAAAAAATATCTTATTAATATGGTCATATTGTTTACTTTCGTTCAAGAATAAAAATATATTAAAGCCAATGGGAGAATCAACGAAGGTTTTGAAAATAGAAGCGAAATGGCAAATTGTATGTAAAACGAAAATTCTTTTCATGGGCTCTTAAATCAATTTAATACTCTTACGGCCATGTTCATGTAGCTCTGTTAGGCTTTAACTGCCAGTTAACAGAAAGTAAATTGCAAATATCTTGTCTCCAGTTCACTTTAACTGAAAAATGTCCAGCAGTTAAGCTCCTAACAGGCATATGGAATATATACAAGATGACAGATATGTCAATTCGTTAGCTAACGTAGCACTAACGCAGCTTCATAAAAATGGGGGGTTAAAAGTAATGACATTCCGATAAAGTAAACTTATGCCAACGTTTTATCCAATCGAAATACGGGGATTGTCTTTTATATTTCGGAATTAGAGAACAAAGAAGTACGAATCTAGTAAATTTTTATGAGTCATTTGCTTACATTTTTTACCGTTTTTTAGTTCATTTTACTAACGTACGCAAAAAATATTAGAGTAAACGGTGATACGGTCAAAACTTGGTCAATATAAACTTGACGTATTTCTTTCAATTTTGCATTTAAAAAACCTGAACACCCCTCATTTTGGGGGTGTGTGTGTGTAGAATGTTGCTTCTATATTGATTTTGGAATTCACTCTTCAGTTGTCAAAATGCCGTCCAAGCAAGAAGAGCAGCGTATCAAAATTTTGCTTGCGCATCGCGAAAATCCGAGCTACTCGCACGCAAAGCTAGCAAAATCGCTAAAAGTTGCCAAATCAACCGTTACAAATGTAATTAAAGTGTTTGGGGAACGTTTGTCGACAGCCAGGAAGTCTGGATCAGGGGGAAATCGAAAACCGGAAGCCGCTGAGTCGACCTAACTTGCGTGGTAATGGACGACGAAACCTACGTCAAAGCCGACTACAAACAGCAAGCATTCAAGCACATAAAACTGTCAAAGTTCGCAAAGAAATATCTGGTTTGGCAAGTCACCTGTACCTGTGGCTTGAAAAGCAGCATTTTCATAGCTTCCGGGACTGTCAACCAAGAAATTTACGTGAAAGAGTGTTTGAATAAACGTCTGCTGGCTTTCCTGAAGAAACACGGTTGTTCCGTACTGTTTTGACCGGATTTGGCATCTTGCGATTACGGTAAAAAGGCCATGGAGTGGTACGCCGCCAACAACGTGCAGGTGGTTCCCAAGGACAAGAACCCTCCCAACACGCCAGAGCTCCGCCCAATTGAGAAATACTGGGCTATTGTCAAGCGGAACCTAAAGAAGACCAAAAAAACTGCTAAGGACGAGCAGCAGTTCAAGGCAAACTGGCATTCTGCGGCGAAGAAGGTGGACAAGGTGGCTGTACAAAATCTGATGGCAGGTGTCAAGCGTGAGGCCCGGCAATTCGGATTTGGAAAAGCGAAAGCTTAACTGAATATTTTTCCTGAATTTTATACTAATTGAACTTGAAAAAGAAATTTAATTTGATTTTTTAAATAAACGATTTCACCGATTTACACGCGTTTTCCCTTGACCAATTTTGACCGTATCACCCTTTACCCTCCACTACCGTAGAAACTTCTTCGAAACACTGCCATCTATAATCGAATTACTTAAGTTGCGGTACCGCTTGCCGATGGCAAGGTATCTTAAATCCTCCTAACGCCGTCTTCTAAATTGTATTCGTATGTAAGTCCATACGTGTAATCAAAGATTATCTGAAACAACAAGATGTCTATATGCTTCCTCATGAGTTTAGGTCCATACATGTATGAGAGAGTTGGAAAAAAATGGGTATGCTGTTATGAAGTTAAAAAAGAAAAGAAAATGGAGAATTTTCAATTTGGTTAATAGGCCTGTTTCTGCACTCTTTTCATTCAACATGTATGCCAAAAGAAATTACTGCAAGTAAATTGTGTTTATTTTTATTTTATTGTGTCTTTATTGGTACTGTATCTTTACAAATTGCATTGCCATACAAGACATAATGACTAATATGGTTTATTTATAATTATATGATAATAAAAATGGCAATTTTAACGGCTAAACTGGAACTGAATACCCACCTTAAGTCATTAAATCATTAAGAGATGTCTATTTTTCTTCCTGGTGTTCTTTCTGCGTTAAGTTTTCTACAGTTTTTCTGAGAAAATGGGAATTTTACTTTACAGTTTTAATTTTGGAAACACGCCCGTAGTAGCGGCCAATTCAAAAAGTTTTCCTTTTCTAACTTCTTTATTTGTCAATTTTTATTTTTTAACTCTTTTTGTTCGTGTTTTTGTCTAAACGAAAAATTTTAGAGTCACAAATTATTATACATTATTGGTCCCCCAAACACAGCGTTTTAGACACACGATTGTTACGAATACAATTTTAAAGAGGAATTGGAGAAAATGTTGCAAAGAAACCTTCCAACAAGGAAAATAGATAACGAACGTGTGTGAACCTAAAGTCGTGCACTTTATCTATTCAAGAACAAGAGGTAATTTGGACATCTTGTTATAATTACAAAGTCTTTGCGTGTAATATTAAATTCCATTCGTGTATATTAAATGTTCATAACATTTTCTATAGAATTAAATTTTTCACACAATTTTCTATAGAAATAAAGTTTTGTCAAAATTTTCTATAGAAATGAAATTTCAACAAAATTTTCTATAGAAATAAAATTTTAACAAAATTTTCTGTAGAAATAAAATTTTGACAAAATTTTCTATAAAAATAAAATTTTGGTAGATTATATTTGGCTCGAGTGGCAACCATGATTATGAACCGATATGGACCAATTTTTGTGTGATTGGAGATCGGCTATATATAAGTATACACCGATATGGACCAATTTTGGTATGATTGTTAGCAGGCATATACTAACACCACGTTGGGAGCCACTGTGGTGCAATGGTTAGCATGCCCCCTTGCATACACAAGGTCGTGGGTTCGATTCCTGCTTCGACCGAACACCAAAAAGTTTTTCAGCGGTGGATTATCCTACCTCAGTAATGCTGGTGACATTTCTGAGTGATTCAAAGCTTCTCTAAGTGGTTTCACTGCAATGTGGAACGCCGTTCGGACTCGGCTATAAAAAGGAGGTCCTTGTCATTGAGCTTAACATGGAATCGGGCAGCACTCAGTGATAAGAGAGAAGTTCACCAATGTGGTATCACAATGGACTGAATAGTCTAAGTGAGCCTGATACATCGGCCTGCCACCTAACCTAACCTAACACCACGTTCCAAATTTGAACCGGATCGGATGAATTTTGCGATATGGACCAATTCTGGCACGGTTGGTAGAGACCATTTACTAACACCATGTTCCAAATTTCAACCGGATCGGATGAAATATGCTTCTCTTAGAGGCTCCGGAGGTCAAAACTGGGGATCGCCTTATATGGGGGCTATATATTATTATGGACCGATATGGACCAATTTTGGCATGGTTATTAGAGACAATATACTAACGCCACGTTCCAAATTTCAATCGGATCGGATGACTTTTGCTCCTCTAAGAAGCTCCGCAAGCCAAAACTGGGGATCGGATGAAATTTGCTTCTCTTAGATTCTCCGCAAGCCAAATTTGTGGGTCCGTTTATATGGGGGCTATACGTAAAAGTGGACCAATATGGCCCATTTGCAATACCATTCACCCAAAATCAATAACAACTACTTGTGCCAAGTTTCAAGTCGATAGCTTGTTTCGTTCGGAAGTTAGCGTGATTTCAACAGACGTACGGACGGACGGACATGCTTAGATCGACTCAGAATTTCATCACGATCCAGAATATATATAGTTTATGGGGTCTTAGAGCAATATTTCAATGTGTTACATATGGTGGAGGGTATAAAAAGGCAACTTTCTTAGGAATGGATAATAATAATACTTTTAATTAACGAATTACACACATATAAAAAAAATATAATAGTTGAGTGATTGGTGATGCTGAGTATCATATATTGGGCGCACTGATCTTGCTTAATTGTTTAATTGAATTTATTAATTACAGTACATAAAACACACAGCCTTAGCCGCTAGTAATTATTTATTTTTTTAATTTATTGTAAATTGTAATTATAATAGAGATTTTTATTAAAAAAAAAATCGCTAATACCATCAGTGTAGAGAGCTGTAGGGAATTCTATAGTCTCTTCCGCCCGAAACTCTATGATTTTCCACTTGCTCCAAACTAACATGGATTCTCCCATGACCATGCCTCTCACACCATTAAAGAGATTATCTCTGAACTGCATATGGGGGCGTGTGTGGGTGTGTTTGTTTATTCATTCATATCTTCAATTGTGTAATGTTTATTACGTGCGCTTATTATTTGTATTTGTTTGCTCAATTTTATTATTAAAATGTTGGTCGTATGGGAGAGGGGTGATAAAGGCAATACAAGCTTCTAGTGTCTTGTTTACACAACATTCACAAAGGCTTCTTTTAAATCGAAAGAAACCCATTAAATGCACGGTTTTTTGCTGTGTAAATGGACGTGGGTAATTTTATCTAATTAATTAAATTAATTCGGTTATTGAAAATATCTTACAAATGTTTCGAAAAGGTCAAAGAAATTCAAAGTAAGTGCCATAATTACGAGTTTATCCTTTAAGCATTGAAGCTGTTGGGAATGGCAACAAAGCAATTAGGAAAATTTGTATTTTTGGCTTTGTGTAATAATTCGAGTATAATCCTATTTTTTGAAAAGACAAGGTTATTGGACAATTAAAAAATTAAAGTGTTAGAAAAAGAATATATATTTGTATACACTTCATGTGATCTTTAAAATACTGAATTTTTGTTCAGCATTTCAATATATTGTATTTGACACCAAATAAACACTAGATTTGGGATTTATAAATCGTTATTATTCTTTCATTATTATTTTCCAAATTGGGGTAAAAAGTACAAGAATAATCTGGCAAAAATTCATCAACTGCAGCTAATTGATGTAATTAATTTTGATGTATTTCTTCTGTACCCAGAAAAAAATTTCACGAAAATTTTATACGTGGTATATATTAGACAAATAAGGTATGTATCGGTAAGTACGTAGAGAGCCAGAATTGAAATATGGGGATCGCTTATATGGGGGTATGTACAATTATGAACTTGATATGGACCAATTTTTCTGTGATTGGGGATCGATTTATCCGAGGGCTATATATAAGTATAGACCGATATGGACCTAGTTAGGCATGTTTGTTAACGGCCATATACTAGCACAATGTACCAAATTTCAACTGACTCGGATGAAATTTGCTCCTCCGGTTTATATGGGGGCTATATATGATTATGGACTGATATGGACCACTTTTGGCATGGTTGTTAAATATCATATTGTAAAATCAAGTACCAAATTTCAACCAGATCGGATGAATTTTGCTTCTCAAAAAGGCACCGGAGGTCAAATCTGGCGATAGGTTTTTATGGGGGCTATATAACTATGCACTGATATGAACAAATTCCTGCATGGTTGTTTGATACCATATACTAACATCACGTACCAAATTTCAACCCAATCGGATACATTTTGCTCTTCCAAGGGGCTCCGGAGGTCAAATCTGGGGATCGGTTTATATGGGGGATATATATAATTATGGACCGATTTCGACCAATTTTTGCATGGTCATTAGAGACCATATACCAACACTATGTATCAAATTTCAGCTGGATCGGATGAAATTTGCTTCTCTTAGAGGCTCCGAAAGCCAAATCGGGGGATCGGTTTATATGGGGGTTATATACAATTATGGGCCGGTGTGGACCATAGTTGTTAGAGACCATATACTTACACCTTGTACCAAATTTCAGCCGGATCGGATGAAATTTGCTTCTCATACAGGCTCCGCAAGCCAAATCTGGGAATCGGTTTATATGGGGGCTATATATAATTATGGACCTATATGGACCAATTTTGGCATGGTTTTAGAGACCATATAAGTTACTTACACCACGTACCAAATTTCAGCCGGATCGGATGAAATATTCTTCTCTTAGAGGCTCCGCAAACCGAATCTGAGGGTCCGTTTATATGGGGGTTATATGTAAAAGTGGAGCGATATCGCCCATTTGCAATACCATCTGACCTACATCAATAGCAACTACTTGTGCCAAGTTTCAAGCCGATAGCTTGTTTCGTTCAGAAGTTAGCGTGATTTAAACAGACGGGCGGGCGGAGATGCTTAGATCGACTCAGAATTTCACCACGACCAGAATATATATACTTTATGAAATAATTTTTTACAAAATTTTCAATAGAAATAAAATTTTGGAAAAAATTTTCTTTAGAAATAAAATTTTTGCAAAATTTTCTATAGATATAACATCTTGGCAAAATGTTATATAAACATACAATTTTTACACAATTTCCTATAGAAATAAAATTTTGACAAAATTTTCCATAGAAATAAAAAAAATTTTCTATCGAAAAAAGTTTTTACACAATTTCCTACAGAAATAAAATTTTGACAAAATGTTTTTATAGAAATAAAATTTTGAGAAAAGTTTCCATAGAAATAAAATTGTGGCAAAATTTTCTAGAGAAATAAAATTTTGGCAAGATTTTCTATAGAAATAAAATTTTGGCAAAATTTTCTATAGAAATAAAGTTTTTACACAATTTCCTACAGAAATAAAATTTTGACAAAATTTTTTTATAGAACAAAAATTTTGACAAAAGTTTCCATAGAAATAAAATTGTGGCAAATTTTTCTATAGAAATAAAATTTTGGCAAAATTTTCTATAGATATAAAATTTTCTATAGAAATAAAATTTTCAAACAGAAATAAAAAAATTTCTATAGAAATAAAATTTTGGCAAAATTTTCTATATAAATAAATTTTGGTCAAAATTTTCTATGGAAAAAAAGTTTTTACACAATTTCCTACAGAAATAAAATTTTGACAAAATGTTTTTATAGAAATAAAATTTTGAGAAAATTTTCCATAGAAATAAAATTGTGGCAAATTTTTCTATGGAAACAAAGTTTTTGCAAAATTTTCTATAGAAATAAAATCTTCGTAAAATAGAAATAAAATTTTGACAAAATTTTTTATAGAAATAACATTTTCACAAAATTTTCATTAGAAATAAAATGTTGACAAAATTTTCATTAGAAATAAAATTTTGACAAAATTTTCTATAGAAATAAAATGTTTACACAATTTCCTATAGAAATAAAATTTTTACACAATTTCCTATAGAAATAAAATTTTGGCAAAATTTTTATTAGACATACAATGTTGACAAAATTTTCTATAGAAATTTTTGGTACGTTTTTATATCCCTGACCAGATACGCTATACTTCTTCTGGCCTAACCCAAATAAACATCATACTTTAACAGAATTTTTTTGGAAATTTTTCCTTTAAAACATGATGCGAATCATCCTGCTAATGGAGTTTTACATTCAAAGAAAAACGATTCAATCCTATTTGCTATTCATCCCTAAGGATCTGTTGCTACATCAAGCAAACATTCAACAATAACAAATCAAACAAAATGTAAGGATGAATGTGTTTTTATGGTCATAATTCTCTTTCATAAATCAAATAAATTAAAATTTAAACAAATGTTCCGCTTTGTTGCTTTAGACTCTTTCCGGTCTTTAGTCGCTTTTGTTTTCGTTGTTCTCCCGAAAAACGGATATTGAGATCATGAGTCTTTGGCGTTTGCATGTGAGTTTGAAGTTGAAATCGCGCATAATGTCTTAATAAGTGCATAACATTATTCTAAGGATTCCCCAAACACACATTAGTAAATCGTTTGTATTCCATTCGCCATTTCCGGTATGGTTCGTTCGTTGGCATGTTATGCTCCAAATATGGTTTTTACATTCGTTCAACATTGTTAATGTACATGGGGTGGGTAGGTGGAGGAACCCCCGCGTCGATTGTGAAACGTGAATCATAAACTTCACAATTTGCAATGAACTGTGAGAAGAAGCTGCAGTCTATTTTGGCTGGTGTAAGCTTTTATTCATGTTGTTATTCATAATCGTTGAAGTGATATCCATGGGAATGTATTTATGTACGAGCATCTGATGTATACCGGTTAAGAAAGGTGGAATATAATTTTGGATTATTTTTCATTTGCTCCAATGTTATTCCCTTTTGACTCGTTACGTATTTGATTTCTTTATGCACATCATATTCTTCAATTGATCTTCTATGCTGGATGGGGGAGTGTGTTGGTTATTTTCTCTCGTGGCATTTGGAATATAAATCTATATTGCTATAAATCATAGTTGTGCTGTGTGATAGTGATTTCATTGTGAGAGGGATTTTGTAGCATATCCCTACTAGAGCACTCCTATATATCCTAGGGCTGTTAGGAGACACGAGGTATTCTATGTACACTGTCACATTTATACACAATACCATGTACATACTGGTCTTGAAAATTGTACACACATTGATTCAGATTTTCCTAAAACAGCTTTAAGTTTATGATTTTGGAATACAGACGCGGGTGGATGCATTAGGAACGCTCAAAAGATGGATGAAATCAATCTAAAGTATGGGTCATATCATTACCAGGGGAAACATGGCAGTTGATTAGTTGACTTTCATCGTTGTTATTCAGGATGGACATGTCTTTGACAAGAGATGTGATTAGGCGATATACAGTGACTCACACGTCTAACCGGACGTGTGCAACTTCAAATTAAAATTTATGATATATTATGGATGTTTTTATTATATTCGACCTGTATATAGATTTTCCAATTGATAATTGTTGATAAAAACGAGCTCGAGGTCTGGATGATTAATTTTTTATTTATTCAATATTTCGTCTTTTCATTGAAAGACTTCATCGGGAAAATTTTTCTGCGTATACAAATAGAAAAGAAAATATATACACAATACATTTAAATACGTACAAATTGCATGTTACATTAAAAACACTCACGAAAAGAACAAAAATTAATACACCAACTGTAGAGTAAATAGCTAACGACGGTGTCTGTTGCATTACTAACGCTTACTCTGCTGCGCTTTGCTTTTTCTAATGAGATTTCTGTAGCTTTGCGCCAAATTGTCAGTGTCTGTCTTATAGTTTATTCGCTTCTGTGTTGGTGTATTGAGAATGTGCAACATCTCCAGTGTTAGTCTCTTGTTGTAATTACTCTCACACTGTAACACACGCGCTCTCTCCAAATCTGGGTGATGGTGTTCTCCTGCACAGTGGGTTGATAATGCTGTTTTTTGCATAGGTCTCTGCAAACGGTGTTTCAGATCTGATTTGTGGCCTGATAAACGAGTTTTTAATTTATTTTTTGTAGTTCCTACGTAAACCTTGTCACACACGTCTTTTTCGTTCCCATTGCACTTTATTTCGTATATTAAATTGGATTTATCCATGTCGTCAATTTTTGGTTTTAGATTAGTAAATAGTTTTTGTAGTGTATTATTAGTTTTCGGGGCTATTGCGAAGTTACTCTTGTCAATGAAATTGGCATTACTGAATCTTTCGTGTAATTTTGAAATATACACGACCGATTTGTAACAAAATTTTTGCTTCTCTTTGGCTGGCTGTACTTTGCTGTTGTTGATTTTCTTTTCTATTTGTATACGCAGAAAAATTTTCCCGATGAAGTCTTTCAATGAAAAGACGAAATATTGAATAAATAAAAAATTAATCATCCAGACCTCGAGCTCGTTTTTATCAACAATTATCAATTGGAAAATTTATGATATATATGTGAAAAATAGAGATAATTTATAATTATTATACAAAATCTCAATATTATCCAGCAAGTTTGGCACGAAATTGGACGAACATTTTTCCAAAAGAGGCATTCAAATGTCCAGGAGCTCAAGGCATCTACTTTGGAAGCATGGATCAATAGGGATCCTCAAATTTGCAAAAATCGTGTGTTTTCAATACCAAAGAGACTAGAAGCTGTAATATCTGCTAAAGGATATGCGACAAAATATTAATAATATTAAAAGTGGCCGTTTCGTGCCTGTTTTCCAGTATCAAACAGGCAAAACCTAAATTTAAAAGAAATTTGAAAATATATAGAATTTCAGTTGGAATTTAAGAAAAAAAAGATCGCATCAAATGGTACTCTTCCCGAAGTTAAATTTAAAGTTTCTACATATGGAGACTACATTAGATTCTGGGTTCATTGGAATTATATGGGATGAGTACGCTCTATATGGATGCTTTATTAAATGCAGAGCCGATAAAAACTAAATTTGACACAGGTCTTAATGACCCAAAAAATTTCTCTAGATTTTCTAGAAACCCAAGAAGTCAAATCGGGAGATTCGGGATAGATTCACACCATGTGAGGTACATCTATTTGTGGTCCAAAGTTACTTTTCCAATTTCTGGCAAATGGAATAATAACTACGGTTCATGGAAGCCCACGATCCCAAATCGGGGGGGTCGGTTTTATAGGACGCGGTTCGTATATGTGATCTTCGAACTTGAACTGGCTGCAAATAAAAAACGACTCTGTACCGAATTTCAGGACGATAGTGCCATTATTAAAGAATGTAACGTGATGGTATAAAAATTCTTGGAACCAGGTAAGTTATTTTTCAGTTATTGGAAGGAACGTGGCTGTTGACGATGAGAACTTCACCCAGAGAAGGAATATGACCACCACCAAAAAATGTTTCAAGACCAAAATGTTATTTTTGGATGGTGAACATGGAACATGTTTGTCGCAACCATGTTATTTTCTCGAAAATTGTGTATCTGATTTCGGTAAGTATGTAAATTATAACATTTGGTTGTTTTTTTGTTAAAAAAATATAATTTTTATTTTCACCCGTTACTGCCCATTGGCAACTTACAAGTGCCCTAGTATAACCTAAAGCTATCTTTTAAGAAGCAAGCATAACTGCTGACAAATCTAAATATGTTAAATTAAAATTTTACACTGCTGACTTAGTGTTTGCAGAATAGTGTAACTTGAAGCTTTTGTTTTTCAATTCCACAATTCGGGTCGCGCGTGTGGTAAAGATTGCACGGAAGCAAAAAATGAAAAATAAAAAAATATGCAAAAATATTTGAAGATATTTGATCCCGTATCTTAACTTGTATATGTTTGCCTAGAAAACAACATGTTTGTAACAAACATGTTAGATGGTCATAAACCAAAACTAACATTTTGCTTTTGAAACATGTTTAGTGTGACCATGTCTCTTTCCTGCGTGTTGGTTGTGAAGAGGTTGTCGCTGAAATACTCAGTGTTTCAATGCAAACAGAAAATTAGGAGTATATAAACTTCACTCAGGAATGTGAGAATCAGGGATATTCCTGATTCCTAATTCTGACTGGATTTCAGATAATATAGCATAATATATTGCAAATAAAAAGCGCCTTTCAAAGGGATCTCTTATTTTTGAACGCATTTTTGTTTGTAGTCCAGATACAAAAGTCAACAAATTTAAAGATGATTTTATATATTTTTAAAATTTTTCACAATTATTAAATCCAACTTTACCTTATTCTGACTAAGTTTTCTTTCGTATAAAGACATCCAGTTTTAAGTCTAATCACTGAACTATAACGACAAAACGACTTCTATGCTAAGCAAAATAAGCATTCGTATTTTACGGTAAAAAAATCGTTGACCTCACGACAATATTTTGTCAGTTTATAAAACTATTGTAAATTTTAAAGTTTCAAAAAGGAACCCAGTCATTACATTCGATTGTAATTGTGTACTATAATTTTTCCGCAAATTTAAAATCATTATTCATTGACTAATCGCGAAGACAATCAAGCATTTCGCCATAGTAATGTTAACACAAGGAAATATATTTCTCTCCATGGAATGATTTGTTCCAATTGTAGCGAGAGGTACAATATTATTGTTGGGGTGGATCAAAGAAAAAAAATCACAAAACTCCAAATATTGTCATTAACAAATATAACATGAGGGAATCGGCTTATGTTGGGGTGACTACTTTGACTAAGAACTACGCAGAGATCAAGAAACCCGTTTCGAATACCGATTTCTACAAGTGCTATACAGTTGGCCATCGTTGGATTCCTCCAGCATTTAAATGGGAATAAATCTTTGGTTTCATGTACCATTGTCCGTTACCGTTATACTGACAGAGTAGCATCGCGTCCAAAAAAGGACTTCAGAAACGGCAACAACACTAGAAATTATCAGAAAAGTGAAGACCAAATTTGATCGAAATCCACGCCGTAAGAGTAGAAAAGTGGTAGAAAACTTGCTCGAGAGCTGAACATATTGCAAGAACCTATGCAATTTATATTAAAAAATGAACTTGGATTGGACCATTGAAGATCCATAAGTGCAAGAGGTACCCACAAGAAGTTGCTTTGCTTGTAGAGGCCATTTATCAAATTTGGGTTTTTCCGATGAGAATTCTTTCCAAATTGAGCAGTTTTTGAACAAGTCAAAGTCAACTGAAAATTTACACCTTCGATTAGCCACCAGAACTCAAGCCCCGCAGATTATGGACATCCCAACAGGACTCAGTACCATCGTGCTCAGAACATTCGCCCGCTTCATTTCTACCGCACAATGGCCACCAAAATCTCTGGATCTCAATCCTGGAAAATGCAAAAGTGTCGATCAGCTCAAGAAGGCGCTTCGCCGAGAATGGAACAGAATCATGTTTGCCACAGTTGGTAGAATTCTACCAAAAATGGTAGATTGTTTACTGTTTGGTAGATTGGTAGCATTCTTGAAGTTTTGATAGATTTTGCAAAATTTTCCTCTCCAACTAAGATGTAGTTCGATTTTCTATAGAAATAAAATTGTGAGAACATTTTCTGTAGAAATAAAATTTTAAGAAAATTTTCTAAAAACAAATTTTAGAAAATTTTCTATAGAAATACAATTTTGAGAAAATCTTCTGCACTTTTTTTTGACAAAATTTTCTATAGAAATAAAATTTTCTGTAGAAGTAAAAATTTTGACAAAATTTTCTATATAAATTGAATTTTGACAAAATTTTCTATATAAGTTGAATTTTGACAAAATTTTCTATAGAAATAAAATTTTCTGTAGAAGTAAAAATTTTGACAAAATTTTCTATATAAATTGAATTTTGACAAAATTTTCTATATAAGTTGAATTTTGACAAAATTTTCTATAGAAATAAAATCTTGTCAATATCTTTTAATATGGTACAGGTACCGTTGAGTTAAATCGTCCATTCATATTATTAGGCAACAACAATTAATTTGTTGGACATGTCAGTTGAATTCTTTGACATATGCTTCATACCCAAGCAAAAAAGCGTCGCCAAAATGAAAATGTTCTTTTTGGATCCGGAAGTGGTGCAAAATTAGCGTAGAAGCGATGAATTTAACATGGGCTTGTCATAGTACGGAAGTCCTCCATTTCAACAGCCATTGCACTGAGTGTGCATCACTTCTTTAGGTGTGATCCGAATTCAATGTTTTGGATGTAAATTAAACAAGTATATACGGCCGTAAGTTCGACCAAGCCGAATCTTATGTACCCTCCACCATGGATTGCGTAGAAACTCCTACGAATTGTCTATACGTGGTATATATTAGACAAAAAAGGTATGTATTGGTAAGTCTACAAATAATTACGAATCGATATGGACTTTTTCACGGTACGTAGAGAGCCAGAATGAAATATGGGGATCGCTTGTATGGGGGCTATGTACAAGTATGAACTTGATATGGACCAATTTTTGTGTGATTGGTGATCGATTTATCTGAGGGCTATATATAACTATAGACCGATATGGACCTAGTTAGGCATGGTTGTTAACGGCCATATACTATCACAATGTACAAAATTTCAACTGACTCGGACGAAATTTGCTCCTCCGGTTAATATGGGGGCTATATATGATTTGGCATGGTTGTTAAATATCATATAGTAAAACCACGTACCGAATTTCAACCAGATCGGATGAATTTTGCTTCTCCAAAATGCACCGGAGGTCAAATCTGAGGATCGGTTTATATGGGGGCTATATATAATTATGGACTGATATGAACAACTTCCCGCATGGTTGTTGGATACCATATACTAACATCACGTACCAAATTTCAACCGAATCGGATAAATTTTGCTCTTCCAAGGGGATCGGTTTATATGGGGGCTATATATAATTATGGACAGATTTCGACCAATTTTGGGGCCATATATTAACACCACGTACCTAATTTCAACTGAATCATATGCATTTTGGTCTTCCAAGAGGCTCCGGAGGTCAAATCTGGGAATCTGTTTATATGGGGGCTATATATAATTATGGACCGATGTGGACCAATTTTTGCATGGTTATTAAAGACCATATACTAACACCAGTACCAAATTTCAGCGGGATCGGATGAAATTTGCTTCTCTTAGAGGCTCCGCACGTCAAATCTGGGGATCGGTTTATATGGGGGCTATATATAATTATGAACCGATGTGGACCAATTTTTTCATGGTTGTTAGAGACCATATACGTACACCTTGTACCAAATTTCAGCCGGGTCGGATGAATTTTGCTTCTCTTACAGGCTCCGCACGTCAAATCAGGGGATCGGTTTATATGGGGGCTATATATAATTATGTACCGATGTGGACCAATTTTTGCATGGTTGTTAGAGACCATACTTACACCATGTACCAAATTTCGGCCGGATCGGATGAAATATGCTTCTCTTAGAGGCTCCGCAAGCCAAATCTGAAGGTCCGTTTATATGGGGGCTATACGTAAAAGTGGAACGATATGGCCCATTTGCAATACCATCCGACCCACATCAATAATAACTACTTGTGCCAAGGTTCAAGCCGATAGCTTGTTTCGTTCGGAAGTTAGCGTGATTTCAATAGACGGACGGACGAACATGCTTAGATCGACTCAGAATTTCACCACGACCCAGAATATACATAGTTTATGGGGTCTTAGAGCAATATTTCGATGTGTTACAAACGGAATGACAAAGTTAATATACCCCCCATCCTATGGTGGAGGGTATAAAAATTCTGTGATATTTTGTCAAATAAATAATATTTATAATTTTTAGTAGATTCTAACGCTTGTCGGAAACGTTTGACCTCAAATATTTTCAAAAATTCACAATTTTTTGAGATTGGACTTGACATGTTTTTCGACAAAATTTAAATGGTTTGTACCATATTATGAATTCTCACTCAGTTTTTAACCTATTTGAAACAAAAAATGTTAAAATCACCCATTACACAGAAAATAATATTATAATTTTTGAGCTAACAATAAATTGTTGTTACAGAAAATTTTTAAGTTCAACAAATTGTTTGTTGATATAACAAAATGTTTGTTGATATAACAAAATTGGTTGCTAAAGTGACTAAAATCGTAATTGTATTTACAAATTACGTTGTTAGCTCAAATTTAAACATAATTTTAATTGTATTGACAATTAAATTAATAGATTTTTTTTTTGTGTGTAAAAGTATGAAAAAACCCAAGTTATAAAATATTGAATTAAAAGAACTTCCTGGTTAGTTAAAATAAAGAACATCATTGGGAGTACATCTTCTGGAAGTGCTTTTAAAGTTGTGCATTTGGAAGAACTTCAGAGTTTTTCGCTGGGATGCTATATCACGATACGCTGCTAATCATCGATTCTCGATCATCAATTCCTTCAATCTGATTTATATTTATTTGATATGGAATTCAAATAGGATTAAGATGCATCTTCTGGTAGTTATTTAGTGGTTTGATGCATTTAGATCTTTATCTATTTTCTTTAGAATTAACATACCCTTTGCCAGCAAACACTCGAAACACCCCAACGTACATCATTACATGTTTGGTAGTTATAAACTTGCATATGCCAAGTAAAAGTGTCTTGAATAAATTCATTTTCATAAGACATTGATGCCAGTGCAGAATATGCAAATGCTCATCTACTTTACGCTTCAAGTGAAGTTAACGAAGGAAATTCCTATGAAAAAGCGTTGGTGTATAATCGAACGTAGTGCATTGTACGTCATTTGTATCCTTAAGGGAATTGAAGTGATTTGCAAGGAATATCGTATCGCACTAAATTATTACTGGTTTTACTTTGTGTAATAAGGTCCGTTAGGAATAAGTCATGTATTAAAGAAATTCTCATGCGATGAAAGTTCTTAGATTGTATTCATCGATTTAATGAGGATCTCATGTAATCTGCTTAGGCAATGAAAGGAAATCTAGCATAATTAATCTAAAATAATGTGTGAATTTTTAGAAGGTTAATGTATGGCAAGGGATATTGTAATATCTATTACCAACTTTCTAAATATATATTACCAACTTTCATGTCATTATAAAACAATTTGCCTGACCTTATGAGCTATTATTTTTGAATATAAATCTATTAATCCGTTGATGACAATAGTTGCTTATAAACTTCTTTTGACTTTATCAACATTATTCTCGTTTGGGACATATGGTTTTATAACTGTAAATATCAGAATGAAGTAAAAGAAAAAATGGAGATAAATAATAAATAATAATTTGAAATATTTCCGCAAAACTGAAAAAATAAAGCTTAAAAAATTAAATGAAGTACAAAGGTAAGTTACTATATTTATGGTATTGGATAGAAAATAAATGCAATGTTAAAAGAAAGAGAGAGAGAGAGAAAATCTTGTAAAAACTGATGTTACCTATGAGCAACTTTGGCCCCCAATGGTCTTATAATACACATTAATTCGGCATTCAAAAAATAGTACACAGAGGAAATGCCGGACAGAAGCTATTGTGAACTATTATTGGGCCATGTCATCTGATGAAAATGAAGTTGTTGAAGACGAAGGTGGTTCTTATTTTGTGGACGAGGCAATCTTAGAAAGGGCGAAGAGGGGAAAGCAGACAACATCGAAGGATGATATGATGCTAAATAAGTAAGTTCTGAGCTTAATTTGCGTCAACATTGTATTGGAAAAGGTGGGATGTAATATAGAAGAGTAACTCTGAAGGTTATGTCGCCGTTAGTGTGGCATGTCAAACAAACGTCTAAACCAATGTCACCAATATATTTTCAAATAGAGCTACCATTTCGTCTTCTTCTGAAGTCACTAAACGCGTTAGAGGTCCTTCTGCAAACATATCATACCCACAGGTATTTTAGAGCCAGCAAACCTCATCATCCATTTTGTCTTTATCATCAGTCTGTGTTTTCAGCCCTCATTAAAATGTAAGAACTTCTCAGATCCAACAAACAGTCTGTGACATTACGAAAAGAGTCATTGGCTAATAAGGGGTCAGAAAGATCGTTGTCTAAAAATCGCTTGTCAAAAGTTCTAAATGTGAAGTTAATTTGTGTTCGAACGACAGGAAAATTGTTTTCGTTTATACCATATATAATTATTATTTTATATAGAAACAAGTAAGGAAAGTCTTAAATCGGGGGAGCCGACTATATTATACGATTTTACAAGGAAAATGTTGGTATTTTGACCATTTTTGTCGAAATCGGAAAAACATATATATGGTCTATATCTAAATCTGAACCGATTTCAACCAAATTTGGCACGAATAGCTACAACGCTAATTCTACTCCCTGTGCAAAATTTCAACTGAATCGGAGTTAAAAATTGGCCTCTGCGGTCATATGAGTGTAAATCGGGGGAAAGCTATATATGGGAGATATATCTAAATCTGAACCGATTTCAACTAAATTTGGCACGCATAGCTAAAATGCTAATTCTACTCCCTGTGCAAAATTTCAACTAAATCGGAGCAAAAAATTGGCCTCTGTGGTCATATGTGTAAATCGGCCGAAAGCTATATATGGGAGCTATATCTAAATCTGAACCGATTTCAACCAAATTTGGCACGCATAGCAACAATGATAATTCTACTCCCAGTGCAAAATTTCAACTAAATCGGAGTTAAAAATTGGTCTCTGTGGTCATATGAGTGTAAATCGGGCGAAAGCTATATATGGGTGATATATCTAAATCTGAACTGATTTCAACCAAATTTGGCACGCATAGCTACACTACTAATTGTACTCCTAGTGCAAAATTTCAACCTAATTGGGGTAAAACTCTGGCTTCTGGGACCGTATTAGTCCATATCGGGCGATTGATAAATATGGGAGCTATATCTAAATCTGAACCGATTTCTTCCAAAATCAATAGGGATCTATTCTGAGCCAAAACACATACTTGTGCCATAAATATGGGAGCTATATCTAAATCTGAACCGATTTCTTCCAAAATCAATAGGGATCTATTCTGAGCCAAAACACATACTTGTGCCAAATTTGAAGTCGATTGGACTAAAACTGCGACCTAGACTTTGATTACAAAAATGTGTTCACGGACAGACGGACATCGCTATATCGACTCAAGAGCCCACCCTTAGCATTTTTGCCAAAGACACAATGTGTCTATCTCGTCTCTTTCTGGGTGTTGCAAACATATGCACTAACTTATAATACCCTGTTCCACAGTGTGGCGCAGGGTATAATAATGCCAAATAAAAAAGGAATCCTCTTCGTAAAAATAGTTTCACCAATAAGGACAACTTCTTTCAGGACTTCGTAGGAAAGACAGACGACTTCAAAGTTTCGCAAACTGTTTAAATCTACACATGAAAAAAGTAAATTGCATTAGGGGAAAAATTAACTTAACTTAACTTAAAATTAAATTAAAATCTCGTGCTAAAATTGAACTAAATTGTATTCCAAATTTTGAGATTCATTAAATTAACGAAAATTTCGGACATTTTTGGATTTTAATTACCATTTACAAAGTGCATTTTTCTCGAAAAGCAAAAATGAAATACAAATAAAGAAAAATTCTTAGGCGCCATCTTTCTCGAAAAGCAAAAATGAACTAAAAATCAAGAAAAAATCTTAGGCGCCAGATCTTTCCCATTTTAACCACGCTGTAGTTCATTCTTACTATTTTTGAGAAGTGTACGAAAAGCTTCTTCTGATTTAGTTAGAATTGAACTAATTTGTATGTCATTGAAATTTTACTGTCATTTAGTTCATAAAATTTTTGAGACATACTTGGAATAAAGAAAAAGTCATTGGGCTGGGAAAATTTCTTACAAAATTTTAAAATAAACTAAAACAAAATAAAATTTTTGCAATAAATATTAGTTCATTTTTGCATCAGTTTTACTACAGACTTTTTTTTTTTGTACTCTAAAAAGTCGCTTCTTATCAGTTTTTTCCAAATGTCAATTTTCTTTGTCGCTCCCTTTTCTCCGAATCCATATTTCAATATTCAAATTTAATAATATTAGTTAAATTTAATATGAATATAAAATTGTTAGGAAAGCATCATTAACATGCCAAGTGCATAGCCAAAAACTAATGCACTGATATAAACACAATTTTCCGAGCAGATTCACAAGACCCGCCAATTGTTCTCATTTGAGTCTCTCGCAGCGTTGTTTTGATATTTTTCGTCGATTCTTTCGGTTTTCATTTCTATTTCTTTCTCTTTACCCTCTCTCGCTCTCTGAATAAGATATCGCAACATGTTGTATATGCTTACTCGAATTTTCTAAATTAATATATTTTTACACGCACATACATTATTTTTATGAGACAGTGATAATATTTTCTAACATATTAACTTATATGTCTAAATATTTTATAATAATTTAGGAACATTATATATTTACACTTAATAATATTGTGTTTATATATTATATTATATTATATGAAAGTCATATTTTTCTATGCGTGTACAGAAATTTGTATTTTTAGCCAGAATTTGTATTTTTAGCACTAACGGATTAAAAGCTGGCCTCAGAGGGTTAAAAATAAAATTCTTTGGCGATTTTTAATTCAGTAAAACTTTCCAACTTTTGTTTAAATCTTCCTTTAAAATGCTAAAGAAAATCATCAGAAGGGTAAAAGTATTGAAAAACAAACAAAAACTTTAACATGGCACAAAGCTTGGCATATTGTAAAGATTTCGTTTCGAAAGCAACAGGAATAGTGCCCCCTAATGGAGAAACAGACATATTAGTGGCCAAAGGAAAAGTACACATGATATTCCAAATACAAAGACGCTGTAGCAGTAGTAGAAGTACAGCTCAAAAGCCTCATGGCAATCCCTTATCGCTAGTCAGTGAATATCTTCAATGCATGAAATGTTGCCCGCCCCTTCTCTTCATTTTTCTTTCACAGTAATGTCTTGTTCAACTACTTTTTTTTTGTTAAGACATCAAAGGATAGAAGTACCGCAATGACAGCACCGTGGTGGTATGGTATCAGCAGGAACAATTGCTGTAGACAACAGTTGAGGCAGGGACAAAGAATCTCCCAAGTACCCCAAAGTGGAGTTGAAATTTGTGTGCTGTTGTGTTATTGTCAAAGTATTTGCTGGTATAAAGTTGTAAGCAAAATTGTTTTAAATCGTTAAGAAAATAACCGACAAAAGAACAAAAAAAAAACGATACCAAACTCCCTAAACGATGACTATGGGGCTTCCTAAATGATTGCTAAATAAGATTCGTTGAATGTAGGAAAAAACGTCTTTACGTAAAGAAAAGGCATCAAAATAGTTTTTGAAATTAACTGAAGAAGATAAACCTTAGAATGGATCAATATTCATTGAAACAAATTATTTAACTCTTCACCTAGCTATTTGTATAATAATAATGTTATCGTCTATGACAACAATTTTGTTTTCATTCCAACGTAATCGGATGACGTTTTTAGTGAGCCCTGTCGCGTAAACGGTTATCATGCAGAAGAAAGTGCCAAAAAAGTGACGGTCCTGTATTGGCAGATTGCCTATTGAATGTGCCCGAGATAGCTGCAAAATTTTGGACATGGGAAAGTTGATGTCGGCATGAATCCAGAGTTTGAGAATTCCGTCCAATTAGTGCAACAATGAGACTATTTCGGAACAGGGCATATCTATAAACAAAGATTAGGTTACAATGAAGATCAACGATCGATTAGCTTGAGTGTGTACTTATCCATATAAGATACGATATCCATACTATCAGGAGGATGTACATTGGACTTCAAGAAGAGGTTACAAAATAGGAGATAGTTGACTATTTCGTTTGTACCACATTGTAAAGTATACGAGATATCAGACTCACTTAGACTATTCAGTCCATTGTGATACCACAGTGGTGAATTTCTCTCTTATCTCTGAGTGCTGCCCGATTCCATGTTAAGCTCAATGACAAGGGACTTCCTTTTTATAGTCGAGTCCGAACGGCGTTCCCCATTGCAGTGAAACCACTTAGGAAAGCTTTGAAACCCTCAGAAATGTCACCAGCATTAGTTAGGTGGGACAATTTACCACTGAAAAACTTGTTGGTGTTCGGTCGAAGCAAGAAGCGAACCCACGACCTTGTGTATGCAAGGCGGGCATGCTAACCATTGCACCATGGTGGCTCCCAACAACTCATTTTGGACGACCTCCACGGAGTGAGCTACGACATCGGTTAAAGCTTCATTTTCTAAGTACGTATAACCTTAAAAACTACAAGTATTACGATAGTCCGTTGGCATATTGCCACACTGGGTTGGTCTGTCTTAGTGTGATAAAACAACCGTCGTATGCATTCGTTACCTGGGAGAAATTCTAAGGCGATTGTCACATTGCCGCCATCAATAATGTTTGTTCGTAACATTCAGCCGCATGTCCAATATGGTTTCGAGGGCAATATTGAATCGATGCTAGATTAATATCAGCCTCTCCAGAGTCGTAAGAAGGAATGAGGATTGGTCTAAGATCTTTCGAGTGAAAGGATTTTCATCTTTCATACACTGAAAAAACAGTGAACCCACCAGGAAGAAAAGTTTCGGTTAATTTTAGAAAATTTTGAATATATGTAGAAAATTTTAACTAAACAGTGTTACAAACGTTGGCATCACGCCGATGTCATAAAAATAAGTACATATTTTTCGACAAATTCAAGAAAATTTATTAGACATAACTAAGTTTTTTCACTTGTTAAAGAAAATTTTGTAATTTGAAGGAAAAACTTGGAGTTCGAAATTGCAAGAATGTCTTTAGTGATATACGAAGTTCATGATGGACGCATTTTTGGTAAAATTTACAAATTTAAAGAAATTCTGAACTATTTTGTGGAAGGTACGAATTTAGTTAATCATTGTGCTTCATTTCAGTTTATGTTTTTCCTCGGTTTTAGTTAATTTAACTAACGTAAACAAAAAATTATTAGAGTAAAGGAAACTTTCTCAAAACATAATAATTCCATGAACTAAAATAAAGTTAAATTGGCTTTAGTGAAATAGAGAGTTCACTTTTTTTTGAGTGTACATCCTTGCATATGGCACTATAGATAAAATCTAAAAGCTGATAAATTTGTAGCAGATAAATTGTTGTATGTCGTTCGCTTGTGGAGCATGAATGCGAAGAATTGCTCTTTCATTGTGGGAATATACAATGAATTTCCTCTTGAAAATTTTCTGCGAGTCTCGCTGATTCTTATGCGCAATTGGTCATTATGTAGAGAGTTCTGGTATAAACCAAACACCTACTGCTTTGACGATGTTCTATGGCTGTGGGAGCTCTGCCCTCGATTCCCCCTCATATATATTAAACCCAGCAAAAATAGTGTCGCCAAAAAAGTAGTGAACATGTTCATTTGGGATTCGGAAGTGGTGCGAAATTGTCGCAGAAGCGATGCATTTAATATGCTTATCATAGAACGGATGTTCAACATTTCAATAGCTGTTGCATTGAATTTGCATCACTTCTTAAGGTGTGAATTGAATTCCGTGTTTTGGATGTGAATTAAGAAGTTTTTGTAATTTTTTTCCAAATAAATACTTTTTATACTCTTTTATGATTTTTAATGCATCCTGATGCTTGTCTGGAACGTTTGACATCAAATATTTTGAAAAATTCTTTTTTTGCAAAATTTATATAGTTTGTACCTTTTTATTAATCTGATTTTAACATATTTGAAAAAAAAAATCCCATTAAAAATATCAAAAAAGCGAGTTGTAAAAATTTATTCAAATAGACTTCCTATGTAGTTAAAATAAAGAAAATCTTTGGGAGGGCATTTTTGAAAGTGTGTCATTAGAATTAATATTTTATTTTCATTATCGACCCTCTCTTACAAAAAACTAGCCACGTATTATGTAAGTGTATACGTATGTGGTGTGTATGTGTGTATATATGATGTTCCCCATGTTTAATGGCTGTAACCAGTTTTTGGCCAAATGCCCAAATTTTATAAGATGTGAACTTGTTTTCGAACAAAATTTGTTAGGTTTGGGAGCATGTGTAATTGTCTCTAGTCCCGCATAGATGTCTTAAGAAAATTTGTAAACTTTTGTTTGGTTTTGAGCTCTTTTTTTCTCTTTTATTGTACAAAAAAGGACACTTTGGTGTTTTTCTACAAAATTTCCAAGGGCAAAGACAAATAAATTTACGATGTACTTTAACCAAATAGATTCCATTGGAGACAATGGTGAAGACCATTTGGTTCTTGACCACAAGAAGCCAATTAGTAAGACATTTTATGTAAACTTTAATGAATGTGTTTTTCACTCAAGGGAGTAATTGAAGAAATATTGAACAATGCGAATTAAAACAATATTTATGGACTTTTTTAATTTTTGTACTTACATAGATTTTATATATAAATCATTATTATTTAAAAACATTTATTTATTGGGTATCAAAAAAAATCACATTTTAGTGTTCCTTTCCAGAGGGGGAGACGTAGGTTAGCGGACTATGGTTAATTAAAAAGTGGCACAATATGGTGACCCAAAATGTAAATATTAAGTCATGTAGTGGCGCATGATAATCATTTCTGGTATTTCAGTAAATTGACATATCGATCACACAAGGAAGATACGTTTGGAAACCGTGAATCGAAAACGTTTTTTGGTTTAATGTCCAAGTCATCTAAACTACATACTATTACAATATTTATTAGAATTTATTGGACAGGAAGATTAAGGGAATTGATACCATTAAGTTACAGAAAAGAAAATCCCAGATACCAATCCCACAAGCCTGACTATACATATGTTTCAGTGTTGGCAACTACATATTTCCATAGTCTTTAGTGAGATCCGGCCGGGTGAGATGATTTAATTTGGATCTTTTATTTTAATTCCTTATGAAATTTACATACAAGAGTTATTCTTTCCAAATTGAATCATTGTTTCAACATCACTGTACGTCACAAAAAAAACAAAATATCCAAAAACACCGTCCATTTCGTTTATATCGAGCACTGTTCCTTCCTGTCTTTCAGTCTTTCATAAGACACATATTGAAGTTTCATAGTAAAAAACAAGTAAGGAAAGTCTAAAGTCGGGCGGGGCCGACTATATTATACCCTGCACCACTTTGTAGATCTAAATTGTCAATACCATATCACATCCGTCAAATGTGTTCAAGGCCGTATTCAGGGGGGGGGATGAGGGGATCAAACCCCCCCCGAAATGAATGAATATTTTTATATAAATATATATAAATGCAGCTAAAAATATAGCTGCATATTATATTTTTAGCTGCATAGAAAAATCTTATCGAAGATGTTGAAGAAAAGTTGGAGGTTTTATTTTGAAAAACGCTTACCTATAAAACTTGCACAAATCATAGAATACTAGTTGAAAAGCCCGTCAAACGACGGTCGAAAAAAAACAAATTGTTTTTGTTCTCGCACCACAAATTTCATTTTTGGAAAATGTATTTCTACTTTTTATGTGTGTTTGTTGTTCTTTTTGTGAACATGACCCGCTTTGTTTGGCCATAGAACAACAACGAAACAGCCAAACACACGTGTGTAAATAAAATGGAGCAAAACCTGCGAAAAGAACCTGCCTAATTTAGCGATGGAAGCAATAAAGAGATATTTCCAAACGTGCATATTTTAAAAATTTTGGTCACTTTGCCAGTTACTCAGGGATGGAAAATACAATTTTTAAGAAAGTACAAAAAAGGTATTTTTTGATCGGAAAGGTACTTGTTACTAAATTTCAACAAAAATTTCACTTGAATATTATTGTCAAGAGACTGGATTATAAAGAAAATAAAATTTTGACAAAATTTTCTATATAATTAAAATTTTGACAAAATTTTCTATATAAATAAAATTTTGCAAAAATTTTCTATAGAAATAAAATTTTCCATTCGTTTTGTTTTGTTATTGTTGGTTTTGATCTTTAAGCATTGTTGTTTTTTGTTGCAGCTTAAAACCATACATTGACTAAACTACAAGTGTAGTTTAACCAACAGAGGAAAAGAATGTTTGTCAAATTTATTTGGGCAAAGACCTATAGACTGCAAGATGGTTGGATGGTTTCGGAATTACCACATTCCTTATCAGCATCCTCTATTTGCAGCAAAACTATCAACCAATTATCAGAATAAATTCAGGCAGTTCATTAAACCCAACAATGAACCACACTTGAACCCTCCGAAAAAAGGTTTTGTATGATAGCCGGCTAATGCCGAAATAATTTTGCAAAAAAATTCTACAGAAAAAAAAATTGCAAAATTTTTTCTATAGAAATAAAATTTTGCAAAAATTTCCTATAGAAATAAAATTTTTACAAAATTTTCAATTGAAATAAAATTTTGACAAAATTTTCTATAAAAATAAAATTTTGCAAAAATTCTGTATAGAAATAAAATGTCGACTAAAACATTCTTGAAGTTCAATAAAATCCTGTTTTTGACTATGTCTTTTACAAAATAGAGATTTTCTTCCCACATGAACATGTCTGTTTTGCCATATTTGTAAAAAACTATTAGCAAATAAGGTTGATAAAGACTTTCTCAAAATATTAAAATATTTTGTCAAAGCTATTGTACCATAAATCTGATATCGACTCAAAAATGTCTACACAAAAGGTACTAAATCATTCGCGGGGGTACTACGTTACTGACCGGGGTGAAAAAGTTTTAAAAACGTACTATAGTACTGCATTTTCCATCCCTGCAGTTACTACGTGCTCATCCGAACGTTCATTTTCAACAACGAAGAGATTCATGGCTGAACAAGAAGGTTAAATCATGGGGCCATATGATTACATTTTTTTATTTCGACCAAATTTTAAGATGTCAAAATCATATGTTTATGGTGATTGCAGCTCTCCAAATGACACTGCATAGCAAATGCCTCTCAAACAAACTCGCGCAGAATTGTTCAAAGATGACTTGAGTATCTTGATAACATATTCCAGACCCAAAATACCACGCACATCAGTTTTTAAACTGCATCATAAACTGTTTTTGTTAATAAATGGCGAATATCCATTTGACTGACTTCCATTATTAACTTTGGTCTCATATCGGCGTTCCTCGGATGAATTATCCACTTCACAATCACTCATAGGTGACGCAATTAAATTTGAACCTTTATTTTCCTCAGGATTTGAATTATTTTTTCAGGACAATTGAAAGAATAAATAATTGCCACTTTTACCAATGCCATACGATTCTTTTATCAGCTGATTTTGAAATTTTAAAATTGTAAACAACATATTGAATTTGTTGTTTTTGTTATCGTGATTCAACCTCCTTATTCAGCCATGGAAGAGATTAAAGACGTATCTTAGAAATTCGACTAGCGAGAGTAGACTCAAAGGATTGGCATTAATGTCGGTTCATCGCCGAATAAATGTGCCGACTGCAGAAGTCATTGATTTATTTGCTGCCCAAAAAGCCCGTCGGTTCAATTTAATATTATAAAAATATTGTATACATATCTATGCATAATTAAAATTTTCTACACATGAGATTATATGAATATTTTTTGTTTAAGTTGATATTTCAACTAAATCGGAGTTAAAAATTGGCCTCTGTGGTCATATGAGTGTAAATCGGGCGAAATCTATATATGGGAGCTATATCTAAATCTGAACCGATTTCAACCAAATTTGGCACGCATAGTAACAATGCTAATTCTACTCCCTGTGCAAAATTTCAACTAAATCGGAGTTAAAAATTGGCCTCTGTGGTCATATGAGTGTAAATCGGGCGAAAGGTATATATGGGAGATATATCCAAATCTGAACGGATTTCAACCAAATTTGGCACGCATGGCTAATTCTACTCCCTGTGCAAAATTTCAACTAAATCTGAGCAAAAAATTGGCCTCTGTGGGCAAATGAGTGTAAATCGGGCGAAAGCTATATATGGGACATATATCTAAATCTGAACCGATTTCAACCAAATATGGCACGCATAGCTACAATGCTAATTCTACTCCCTGTGCAAAATTTCAACTAAATCGGAGTTAAAAATTGGCCTCTGTGGTCATATGAGTGTAAATCGGGCGAAAGCTATATATGGGAGATATATCCAAATCTGAACCGATTTCAACCAAATTTGGCACGCATAGTAACAATGCTAATTCTACTCCCTGTGCAAAATTTCAACTAAATCGGAGTTAAAAATTGGCCTCTGTGGTCATATGAGTGTAAATCGGGCGAAAGGTATATATGGGAGATATATCCAAATCTGAACGGATTTCAACCAAATTTGGCACGCATGGCTAATTCTACTCCCTGTGCAAAATTTCAACTAAATCTGAGCAAAAAATTGGCCTCTGTGGGCAAATGAGTGTAAATCGGGCGAAAGCTATATATGGGAGCTATATCTAAATCTGAACCGATTTGGCTGATATTTTGCAAGTTTTTCGAGACCCATAAAATATTCGGATGTACGGAATTTGAGGAAGATCGGTTGATATACACGCCAATTATGACCAGATCGGTGAAAAATATATATGACAGTTATATCTAAATCTGAACCGATTTTTTCCAAAATCAATAGGGATCGTCTTTGAGCCGAAATAGGACCCTATACCAAATTTTAGGACAATCGGACTAAAACTGCGAGCTGTACTTTGCACACAAAAATACATCAACAGACAGACGGACGGTCAGACAGACAGACAGACAGACGGACATCGCTAAATCGACTCAAAATTTAATTCTAAGCCGATCCGTGTACTAAAAGGTTGGTCTATGATTACTCCTTCTTGGCGTTACATACAAATGCACAAACTTATTATACCCTGTACCACAGTAGTGGTGAAGGGTATAAATATGGGAAACGTTTAAATCTGAAGCAATTTTAAAGAAACTTCGAAAAAGTTTATTTATGATTTATCGCTCGATATATATGTATTAGAAGTTTAGGAAAATTAGAGTCATTTTTACAACCTTTCGACTAAGCAGTGGCGATTTTACAAGGAAAATGTTGGTATTTCGACCATTTTTGTCGAAATCAGAAAAACATATATATGGGAGCTATATCTAAATCTGAACCGATTTCAATCAAGTTAGGCACACATGACTATATTACTAATTGTACTCCTAGTGCAAAATTTCAACCAAATTGGGCCAAAACTCTGGCTTCTGGGGCCTTATAAGTCCATATCGGGCGAAAAATATATATGGAAGCTATATCTAAATCTGAACCGATTTCAATCAAATTTTGCACACATGACTATACTGCCAACTGTACTCCTTGTGCAAAATTTCAAGCTAATCAGGATAAAACTCTGGCTTCTGGGTCCATATTAGTGCATATCGGGCGAAAGATATATATGGGAGCTATATCTAAATCTGAACCGATTTCTTCCAAAATCAATAGGGTTCTATTCTGACCCAAATTAGGGACATGTGCCAAATTTGTAGGCGATTGGACGTAAATTGCGACCTAGACTTTGATCACAAAAATGTGTTCACAGACAGGCGGACGGACGGACAGACGGACATAGTTATATCGACTCAGGGACCCACCCTGAGCATTATTGCCAAAGACACCATGTGTCTATCTCGTCTCCTTCTGGGTGTTACAAACATATGCACTAACTTACAATACCCTGTTCCACAGTGTGGCGCAGGGTATAATTAATATAGTAATGTCGAACAACTTTTCGGAATCTTTCGAATATTTTTGGAATATATGTAATTTTTTTTGGTGTTCCGTCGAAGCAGGGATTGAACCCATGGTCCTTTGTATACAAGACGGGCTTGTTAACCATTGCTCCTCGGAGGCCAACCAAATATCAGAAATATCTGTTAAATAAAGTTTGCTATGAACTAAAAAACTTCGAGGAAGATGCAATTAGCCAAAAAAGATTGTTTAGAATTACACTGAAAAAACAGTGAACCTACCAGGAAAGAACATTTTAATTAATTTTAGAAACATTTGATTAATTTTTGAAAAATTTAACTAAGCTGTATCAAAAACGCAATGTTACTCCGATTTCACAAAAATAAGTAAATAGTTTTTGACAAACTCAAGAAAATTTATTAGCCATAATTGTTTGGTTTTATTTTTTTAAGAAAATATCGAAGTTTGAAGGAAAAAATTGGAGTAAAAAATTGCAAAAATATCTTTAGTGCCATACGAAATTTATGATGGGCGCATTATTGGTAAAATTTACAAATTTTAAGAATTTCTGAACTAACATATTTTGTGGGAGACACGAATTTAGTTAATCTCTATGCTTCCTTTGTGTATAATTTGTTCCTCTGCTTTAGTTAATTCGACTAACGTACGCAAATAACAAGTATATACAGTAGTAAGTTCGGCCGGGGCGAATCTTAAATACCCACCACCATGAATCAAATATTATAGTTTCCTTTGAAATATCAGGGGGGGTTTGATGACAGATATTTTCCCAAGCAGATCAGTTCAACCAGTACGCTTCCCACAGATAAATGTAAAGATTTTACCTATGAAGACTAGATCAGATTCTGAATTTATAAGAACCATTTTTTTTTTAGCTTTAGAGGAATCATAAACGTCTCTTGTAAGTGCAAGAAAATGATGAAATAACGCCTCGATTTGAAATCTAAAATCTGTGAATTTTCATCCCAAGTATTTAAATGACTACGAGAAGTAAAATCTGGAAATTTTGCATTCAGTTTCAAGCAATTTTAATGATCAGTGCGCCTTCTATACCCTCAATAAGTGAAGTCGGTCTATATGGAGGCCTTACCAAATGGACCGATAAAACTAAATCATATACACTTTGTTATGGGTCTAAAATGCCAGTATATTTTCAATTTGTGGCAAATCGGATAAAAACTAAAATTTCTAGAAACCCTAGGAGTTAAATCGGGAGTTCGGTGTAATGGGGGCTATACCAAAACATGGAAGGATATACACAGTATTCAGCACATTTAATTGTAGTTCTAGAATCTAGACCCCAAATTGGAGGGCCGGTTTATAAGGGGGCTATATCAAAAACTGTACCGATACTCGGCACACCCCTTTACGATCCTAGGATACCTCTAGATTTCCAATTTCAAGCAAATTGGGTAAAAACTACGGATTCTAGAAGCCCAAGAAGTAAAATCGGGAGATCGGTCTATATGGGGGCTGCAACAAAACATGGGCCGGTACTCACCATTTTCGACAGACGTCTTTATGGTCCAAGAATACTTCTAGATTTCAAATTTCAGGCAAATTAGATAAAAACTACGGATTCTAGAAGCCCAAGAAGTAAAATCGGGAGATCGGTCTATATGGGGGCTATATCAAAACATGGACCGATACTCACCATTTTCGGCACACCTCTTTAAGGTCCTAGAATACCTTCAGATTTCCGATTTGAGACAAATGGGGTAAAAATTACGGATTCTAGAAGACCAAGAAATAAAATCGGGAGATCGGTTTATATGGTGGCTATATCAAAACATGAACCGGTACTCACCATTTTCGGTACAAGTCTTTAGGGTCCTAGAGCCACCGTGGTGCAATGGTTAGCATACCCGCCTTGCATATACAAGGTCGTGGGTTCGATTCCAGCTTCGACCGAACACCAAAAAAAGTTTTTCAGCGGTGGATTATTCCACCTCAGTAATGCTGGTTACATTTCTGAGGGTTTCAAAGCTTCTCTAAGTGTTTTCACTGCAATGTGGAACGCCGTTCGGACTCGGCTATAAAAAGGAGGTCCCTTGTCATTGAGCTTAACATGGAATCGGGCAGCACTCAGTGATAAGAGAGAAGTTCACCAATGTGGTATCACAATGGACTGAATAGTCTAAGTGAGCCTGATACATTGGGCTGCCACCTAACCTAACCTAGGGTCCTAGAGTACCTCTAGATTTCAAATTTCAGGTAAATTGGATTAAAACTACGAGTTATAGAAGCCCAAGAAGTAAAATCGGGAGATCGGTTTATGTGGGGGCTATATCAAAACATGGGCCGAAACACATGGGCGCTATACCAAAACATGGAACGATAGGCACCATTTTCGGTATACTTTTTGATGGTCCTAAAATACATCTAGATTTCCAATTTCAGGCAAATTGGATAAAAACTATAGTTTTTATAAGCCGAATCTGTGCCAAATTTCAAAACGATAGCGTCATTATTGAAGGCAGACAGACAGACGGACATGGTTATATCGTCTTACAACCTCTCGCTGATCAAGAATATATAATTTATATAGTCGGAAGTCGATATTTCGACGTGTTACAAACGGAATGACCAAATTATTATACCTTCGTCACCATTCTAACATATGGTGGTGGGTATAATTATTAAAGTCATGGAAACTTTCTTAAAATGTAATAATTCCGTGAACTAAAATAAACTTAAATCCGCTTTAATGAAATATAGTTCACTTTTTTTTGAGTGTAGTCTTTATGAAGTTATTTGTACACTCAGTAAAAGTAATCAACGTTTATCACATCTTCCTAACAGCGGAAAGCAAATATGAAACGAAAATTGTTTGTCTAAAATTTCGTTTGGGAGTAGAGAAATATTTTTTTGCATGTAGGTTATACTATTGAGAAGCCTAAAGAATTTTCAGCTTTTTATTAATAGTTATGCGCTTTGTTTTTGTTGTAGTTTATGTATTATACTGCATCCCCAGAAGTATATATTTCCTGGGTTTTAGAATGACCAACATATTTGCTTGTCTACACACTGGTTGCTTGTTGATGAGTTTGTTTTGTGTTGCCTTGCACATCCACTCTAGAGGATTAAGTTTAGCTGGAAATACAAATTAAGGAAGAACAATAACAACAGCAACAACAACAACATGAGATAGAGTGGCAATGGAAACAAAAGTTGTAACCTCGAAAGCCAAAAGAGGATATCCTGTGGTTAGACGCTTCTGTAGCATGAAATGGCAACAACAATGGCACAACCATCAACAATGCAACACTGCAGGTACATATAGCCCTTTGATATGGCAGTAGTAAAATTAATTTAAAATTTTTGTAGTATTTTTCATTGAGGAATCGATGATGATGATGATGATGATTGTCCTTCTCTCAATATAACAGCAGACAATATTTGACATAAATAGGATTGTATTCATTTGGAATGACCTTCGTATTGAGTATAGATTGTAGGCTAATTTGTTGGAATTGAAATTGAAAAAAAAAAACGCGCAGAAAACTAATTCCTCTTGCCAAAAGAAAATCTTAAATAAAAGCAAAACATTTTCTTTTCGTTTGATATAAAAAGGTTGTTTTTCCTTTAATAATGTAAATCAAAGATAAATGGTTTTAAGTTTTATTGTCTTTACTTTCAAGACTTAAAACATCAGAGTTACGAAAGTCCCTCCTGCAACATTCCCTCGAGATGCCTGGTTTTATAGAGAAAGGCAGCACTAATTGACATGAGTGGTATAGGGTAGATAAAACCGATTAACGGGTTCCATTTACATAAACGAAAACCGGATAGTAAAAAAAAAAAAACATTTATGATTCATTATTATTAGATCTTTATGAACAAAGGATGAATTCATTCAAGAAAAAGTGAACGCTATGTGACACTAAGGCGAATTTAATTTTATTTTAGTTCACGGAATTATTATGTTTTGAGAAAGATTTCTTGGCTTTAATATTTTTTTGTGTATGTTAGTTAAATGAACTACAAATAGGGGAATATATACGCAAATGCTGAGATTTACTAATATAAAGATTTTCTAAATTCGTGCCTGCAACAAAATAGTTCAGAATTTCTTAAAATATCTACATTTTACCAATATTGCGCCCATCTTGAACTTCGTATGAATATTTATGCAACTCAAATTCAAATCCCGAAATTTTCTTAAACAAGTAGGAAACAAGTAAGGAAAGTCTAAAGTCGGGCGGGGCCGACTATATTATACCCTGCACCACTTTGTTGATCACAATTTTCGATACCATATAATATCCGTCAAATGTGTTGGGTGCTACATACACGCTCACAAAAAATCGCTTCTGTAACATATACTCCCAAACATATTTTGCTTCAAGCATATACATTTTTGGGTATTGCCCAAACATTTATATGTTTGATCTCTTCCAATATATAATATGGTTGAAAGCATATTGGTCTAAACAATATATGTTTGGGTAGTCTAAGTTCCAAACATTTTGTATTTTAGCATCCAAATTCAATAATGTTGTTTTCCAAAAAACAATATGTTATTATGTGAACATATAATATGTTTGGAAGCATTTTGCACCCAAAAATATTATATGCTTAAAAAAATTCTCCCAAACAATATTGTGCTCAAAATGTTATTTATTTATATATTTACAATCATAATGAATTATGAAAATAAACAGGTAATATAGGTGCTAACAACATAGGTTTTCGACCTGAATGCTCAAAATTTTGTTTCTGCCTAATTGTATATTCCCTCACATCTTTCTCACTTTCACGAGATTTTTTAGTTCTTAGCACCTTTTTCTGTAATACAAACATTGTAGAAGAAATTATTCAATTTTATGATTTTTTTTATTTTAATTTTACCTTTTGCCGGACGGGGATTCGAACAGCGGACCACACAGTTTGTAAGGATCAAAGAAGTAGCTGATCAATTGCCCAAGGGAAAATAAAATGTTAATTTTGTAATAACAAGCAACAACCACCAACTTAATTCAATATCGCTCCCTGTTAAATAGCGCTCCAAGCTACTAAACACATATATGTTTATAGGCTATTTCTAAATTAATATATGTTTGCATCCAAGCAACAAACATTTTATGTCCCAAACATAATATGTTCTAACTTATTAACATATATGTGCCAAACATGTTATGCTAGTTTATGAACATTATATGCTTGCACTCAAAAATATTGTGTTTAAAAATTTGTGTTCCAAACATATAATGTTTATAGCCAAACATATGAAAAACAGTCTTTATCATCCGTGTATATAGAGGTTTGCCCCAAATACATACATTTAAATATCACTCGAATTGGACAGAATTTGATAGACTTTTACAAAATCTATAGACTCAAAATTTAAGTTGGCTAATGCACTAGGGTGGAACACAATTTTAGTAAAAAAAATATGGGAAACATTTAAATCTGAAGCAATTTTAAGGAAACTTCGCAAAAGTTTATTTACACTCAAAAAAAAGTGAACTCTCTATTTCACTTAAGCCAATTTAACTTTATTTTAGTTCATGGAATTATTATGTTTGGAGAAAGTTTCCTTTACTCTAATAATTTTTTGTTTACGTTAGTTAAATTAACTAAAACCGAGGAAAAAAATAAACTGAAATGAAGCATAATGATTACCTAAATTCGTTCCTTCCAGAAAAGAGTTCAGAATTTCTTTAAATTTGTAAATTTCACCAAAAATGCGTCCATCATGAACTTCGTATATCACTAAAGACATTCTTGCAATTTTGAACTCCAAGTTTTTCCTTCAAACTTCAAAATTTTCTTTAACAAATGAAAAAACTTTGTTATGTCTAATAAATTTTCTTGAATTTGTCGAAAAATATTTACTTATTTTTATGACATCGGCGTGATGCCAACGTTTGTAATACTGTTTAGTTAAAATTTTCTACAAATATTCAAAATTTTCTAAAATTAACCGAAACTTTTCTTCCTGGTGGGTTCACTGTTTTTTCAGTGTATGATTTATCGCTCGATATAAATGTATTAAAAGTTTAGGAAAATTAGAGACATTTTTACAACTTTTCGACTAAGCAGTGACGATTTAACAAGGAAAATGTTGGTATTTTGACCATTTTTGTCGAAATCAGAAAAACATATATATGGGAGCTATATCTAACTCTGAACCGATTTCAATCAAATTTGGCACACATGAATATATTACTAATTGTACTCCTAGTGCAAAATTTCAACCAAATTGGGCCAAAACTCTGGCTTCTGGGGCCATATAAGTCCATATCGGGCGAAAAATATATATGGGAGCTATATCTAAATCTGAACCGATTTCAATCAAATTTTGCACACTTGACTATACGACTAAGTGTCATGTTTGTACAAAACTTCAAGCAAATCGGTATAAAACTCTGGCTGCTGGGTCCATATCGTGCGTAAGATATATATGGGAGCTATATCTAAATCTGAACCGATTTCTTCCAAAAACAATAGGGTTCTATTGTGACCCAAATTAGGAACATGTGCCAAATTTGAAGGCGATTGGACTTAAATTGCGACCTAGACTTTGATTCCGAGGACCAATTTATGACACAGTTCTTTTAAATTTGATTTTTCCGTACATGATTCTAGGAAACAATTTTTAATGTATTCATTTTTATACCCACCACCATAGAATGATGGTACACCGAAAGAATTTTCTACGTAAAAAGAACGAAAATTTTTGTTAAAAGTACGAAGTTTTTCATTGTTTTACAACCAAAGAAACTTTTCATTAAAAGTACGAAATATTTCCTACTTTATACGAAGAAAAGTTCAAATTTTTCGTAGATTGTAAGAAAAAAATTTACTTTTTATGAAAGTATTTCGTAATTTTTATGAAATATTTTCGTTCTTTTTATGAAAATATTTCGTACTTTTTATTAAAAACGTTCGTATTTTTTTGAAAAATGTTGGAACTTTTAGAAAAAAAATTATAGTCCAACGTGCATTTGGTTTTAGTAACAAGTTTGAAAAATGTCATCACTATTTTACGTCTTAAGTTTTTGAATAATTTTTAGTTCTATTGCTTCACTTTTAATCGTAGCATGCTTTTACTAGAGGTGTGCACGTGAGTAATATTATAATACTCACGCTCATGCACACCTGTTAACACAATGTACCAGCCGGATCGGATGAAATTTGCTTCTGTTAGAGGCTCCACAAGCCAAATCTGAGGGTCCCTTTATATGGGGGCTAACGTAAAAGTGGACCGATATGGCCCATTTGCAGTACCATCTGACCTACATCAATAATAACTACTTGTGCCAAGTCTCAAGTCGATAGCTTGTTTCGTTCGGAAGTTAGCGCGATTTCAACAGACGGACGGACATGCTTAGATCGACTCAGAATTTCATCACGACCCAGAATATATATACTTTATGGGATCTTAGAGCAATATTTCGATGTGCTACAAACGGAATGACAAAGTTAATATACCCCCCATCCTATGGTGGAGGGTATAAAAAGGTGCAACGGTCCATGTTTTACTATACCCCCATATAGACCGATTTTGGTTTTCATCCAATTAGCCTGAAATTGAAAATCTACGTGTTTTTTTGGACCATAAATATGTGTGCCGAATATATTGTGTATCGGTACAGTTTTTGATATAGCCCCCTTATAAACCGTCCCTCCGATTTGGGTCTAGATTCTATAACTACAATTAGATGTGTCGAATATTGTGTGTCTTCGTCCATGTTTATGACATAGCCCCCATAAAGCCGATCTCCCGATTTAACTCCTTGGGTTTCAAGAAACCGTAATTTTTATCCTACATCCCTGAAACTATAAATGTACTGGTATTTTATACCCACAACAACGTGTATCGGATTTAGTTTTTCTCGGTCCATTGGGTAAGGCCTCATCACATCTTGAGGGTATAGAAGGCGCACTGATCATGAAAATTGCTTGAAACTGAATGTAAAATTTCCAGATTTTATTTCTTGCAACCAGTTAAATAATGGGGGTAAAATTCTAGAGATTTAAGATTTGAAATCAAGGCGTTATTTCATAATTTTCTTGCACACTTATGTGAGATGTTTATGATTCCTCTAAAACTCAAACAAAAATGGTTCTATACACCCTCAAAAAAAATCGCTTCTTTAACATATGTTCCAAACATATTTTGCAGGAAGCACATATATTATTGCATACTTCCGAAACATTAATATGTTTGTTTTATGTGAACATATTATATGTTTGGAAGCATTTTGAGCCAAAAATATTATATGCTTGGAAGAATTTTTCCCAAACACGATTGTGCTCATTCCCTAACATACTCGTAATTTTCACTTCCACGAAATTTTATAGTTATTGGCACCTTTATCTGTAATACAAATAATGTTGAAGAAATTATTCACTTTTATAAATTTTTAAAATACCTTTCGCCTGCACGGAGAATCGAACCGAGGACCATACAGTTTATAAGCCAACACACTATCCACTGGGCTACGTAGCTGTTATAGTCACCAGTAGATAATTATCGTTTTAAGTTACATTTATATAGCATAGTTTGCAGCGCCCACGAGCCCATGCAAACATAACATTATTTAACAGAAACATACATTTGTTTGCCACGTGGAGCAGTGGTTAGCATGTCTGCCTTGCATGCAAAGGGTCGTGGGTTCAACCCCTGCTCCGACCGAACATTTTTTTTTTTTTTTTTAATTTACACATTTATATTTATACTATTTTAATTTTTTTTAAATGAAACTTCGAAATGTGCGTTATTAGAGATTTATAGTCAGTAACAGTGCTTGATATAAACGAAATTGACTGATTTTTGGATAAAATATTATTTTTTATTTCAGAAATAACAATCTTGTAATAAAAAACTGTTTTGTACAAAACTTTAAAATTTGGAAGGACTTCAAAAACTAACAAAAGAAGAACGTGGAGTCGAGTATAAACATACATACATAATTTTATAATATAAACATAAATTTATTTAGGAGTGAACAGTTTTTTACTAGCATTTAACACCATCGCTCTAAAATTCCTTTTATTTTTCTTTAATAATTCATTTTAAAGAAAATAAACTTTTTAAATTGTTTTAGCTGTAAAACTCGAACTTAATGCCCGCTTTTATATTTGATGGTGTCCGTCAACTCCTCGTGGACTACTTTTTAATAAAGAGGAACTAAAGTTTGTTTTTTTACATTTTACTGTGTAATTTTTCACTATTTCCTCCTTATTTCATTTTACTGTCCCAACTCTAAAAAGAGTATAGTGCCCTTTCGTTATTTTTATGAAGACCCCTGAA
This sequence comes from Haematobia irritans, assembly GCF_050003625.1. Lineage (NCBI taxonomy): Eukaryota > Metazoa > Arthropoda > Insecta > Diptera > Muscidae > Haematobia > Haematobia irritans. Next base: position 273,258,169 of record NC_134397.1, on the reverse strand, counting down.
TTCTTTTAACGAACCAAGAAAAAAATTGTGCCCATAATGCCAAAATGATAAACCCAACGCACGTCCACACATACATAAAATGCTGCTCTCAAGGCGAAAATATATGCTGTTTGTTTTTCAAATGTCTATTCTCTTGGTTCCTAATGTCTATTCTCTTTATTCAAATTAAATAACATTTAGACTTAAACATATCAAATTTATGGCCTTATCATAAAACAGTTTTCCGAAACAACATATAAGCGGTTTCACAGAAATTGTTCTCTTTTGACTCTTTTGCTGTGAAATATTGATATCTTTCGTCAACTCTCCCGGTTTCCATCTCTATTTCTCTCTATACTCTCTCTGTCGCTTTGAATAAAATATCACAACATACACAGAAAAAAAAGTGTCTTGTAAATTTAAGGACCATTTTGACTTCCACATAGTTCAACAAATTTACTGTAATATAGTTCATTTTTCGTAACCACAACGAAAATTAACTTAGCTAAAGCAAAACTTATAAAAATTCAGTAAATGTTTTTTAGTTCACTAACTACGAAATGGGAAGGATTTTTCCTTAAATAAATTTCCAACACAGTAGTTAATGCATCGTTGATTCTATTATAAAAATACATGGGCAATATAAAAATCTTACTACGAAATGTGGACAATTTACTAAGACACAATTTTGTATGGAAAAAAATTTTTGTAGTAAAAATTAACTTAACGACATTACCGATTCGTACGATGACTACCTACAGATTGTTTCCCTTTTTATTATATGTTGGAGTGTTTTTACTCACATTGAAAATTTTAGTTAAAATAGAATAAAAATTAGTTAATATAATCCTTGACAGGTGTATATAATTTTTATAGATTCCTCATAGATTTGGTATATATTTTACCTTAACTTATAGATAGAATTCCTACTAATCAATAAACGTGCTACTGGAAAATGTGAGTGCATCATGCGAGGAAGTTTTTAGAGACATTTTGTGTATATCTCGTATGATTGTCTGTGTTTGTTATTGCGTCATTTATGCTGTTGTTGGTTGTTTTGATTCTAGAGACAATGGAATGTTCCTTGTGTGTTGTTGGTATCTTTTGTGGTGAGAGTTGTTTTTTTGCAATAGCAAGATCAGAAAGGGAACGTGTGTGTGTGGAGTTGTTTTTCTTTACGGCAGGTATGTATCCCTTATGACTATTTGTGTCTTTCAGTTTTATTGTTGCATTCAGTTATGTTGATGCATTTATGAAGTGCACACGTGGATTTAATTTTGCAAAATTGTACGTGCGGTATTGGTGTTTATTAATGAAAATACATTTATTTCGAAACATTTTAGAAACTGAGAAGTGAATGATGTGATGTTAGAGGAATCAAAAACGCTTTTTATTGATAAAAAACAAATAACAGATTAAGGAACTGTATATTTCTGTTAATATGTTAGTTTAAAATTAGTGCGGATTTTAAATTGATTTACATAAAAAATATACAACATGAGTGGTAATAGGATGATATATATTTATTCTACATCTGGATCACAGGTTGTTACAGCAATTCCTACAGTTGAGTACTAAGTTCGAGTTTAGCCGCTAAAATTAAAATTAAATCACTAAGCAAAGTATAAAATTATACGTCTTCGATACAAATTTAAATATAACTTGATGGAGAATAGCCCAAATCAAGTTTTTTATAAAGATTATTTTTTATAATGGATTATTAAAGAAAACTTATCATGGAAATTGCAATTTTAGCCGCTAAACTCGAACTTAATATCCACCTTAAATACTAAATGCTATACTGACAAGTGGAAATTATGTCTAATTTTATAATATTTTTTATTTCAATTATATTCTGAGAATAATTTCAATAACGTCCCATTTGTCCATGGATATGATTCCAATAATGTACCTACTGGATGGATTTTCAATGGTAAGTTTTTCTGTAAACGGTATTTTGTCCGTTTTTAATAAAACCAAAATTTCAATTTATTAAAAATTATTTTTTTCACTTGCAGGTAGACAGGTCTCGTAATGGTAATTTTTTGAATATTCTTACTGTTTAATACTAATTAAGCTGATATCCTTATTGGCTCTAGGAAATACTCTTGAAAACCGTAAGTTAAAGATCAATATGAACGATAGAATTAATTAATTAATAATATTTTTCTTATATTTTGTATAACTTCAGACGCCTCTAAGCCAAATCCGCCCAACAAAAGTTAGCCAAAATCGATGAAATTGGACAATTCAATTGAATATAGCAACTTATGCCACATATATCTTTCATATGGATAGAAAACATGGACATTTAAATTAATTAGTTTAGTCCTAATAACATAGAATATTACTCTTTTGAAGAAGCAATTACTAACTACCGACAAGTAAATGCGTCCAACGTACTAATAAAAATATTTCCTTTATTGTATATCATAAGCCATAGTTTTGTGTAATATAATAATAATTCTTTGAAATAAAATACTGGTGGTTATAGAAAATTGACTTGTTTTGTACGAAAAATTTCTTAGTTGTATACAGGCTTTTTGTACTTTTGATTCCTCAATTTCTCTACTTTTTTGAAAATTATACCGACAAACAGTTTATTTCAAACCAATTTCTTAATACAGGTTTCCCAAAAAATTGTTGATTTTTCCGGATAGCAGGAATATTTTGAATGAGTTTAACTATATTCTTCCCACAGCATAGTAATAATGAACTAAAATACGATGTAATACATGAACTAATTCATAAGAAAATCATGAACTTATCTAGATGAAAAAAATCTTTGGCGCCAAATCATGGTCATTCTTACTATGGGTTAGTTCATTTTTCATAAAAAATAGTAAACTTTTTTTTCGGTGTATGTATGTTTAGTCGAAATTTGTAAATTTATATATGTTTGTATTCACACATATGATTTTTATGAAACATTCATGCCACAAACATAACATATTCTAACATATTAACATAGATGTCCCAAACATTTAGTGTTAGTTTAGGAACATTACATGTTTGCACTTAAATATATTGTGTTTAAAAATTGTGCCCGAAACACATTTTGTTTATATCGGAACATATGAAAAACATATTTTTCTAACAGTGTATAAATCCAGAATCTGATCCAGTATTCATAGGTAAAATCTTTATATTTATCGTCGGGAAGCATACTGGTTGAACTGTTCTGCTTGAGAGAATATCTGTCATCAAACCCCTTCTGAAATTTTCAAAGGAACCTATAACATTTGATTCATGGTGGTGGGTATTTAAGATTCGACACAACCGAACTTATAGCTGCATATACTTGCTTTATTTGTTTTGTTTTTTTTTTTTCAGTTTGTTTCCTTATGTGCTATCAAAGTCATTTAAAAACGTATTAACGACAATTTAAAGTTCCTGATTCAGATTAAACTTTAAACAGAAGTTATGCTATGTTTCAATAACAAATTGTTTTAAAATAAAGTCCGAATTGTATATGTATTGTATATGAACTTGAGCAGGGTTGGCTTGTCCCTACCAAAAATCTTTGGTCACTTATGTTATATAAAAAACGTAGTGTTTTTTGTTAATCATATGTTAAATTATCGATTGTTGTCTTTAATAGGAACTTAATTGCCACATTATTCCATACAAAATAACTATCAATTCATTTTTCCTTATGAGTCTACAGAATAATTATAATAACTTCGCTCTACATAATCTCGATAATTTCTACCCAATTAACTATGGGTTGGTTATTCCCACATGTAATTGTGTGACAAAATTACAAGTGTAAATGACGAAATTAAGAATTAATTAATTTTAAATATAATTTGGTCTATCTGTGTATTGGGTTTATCTGTCTGTCTGCCGCCCACCATTCAAATACCATTAGTCATTGTGTCATTATGAGACAGCTTGTTCTCAAATATCCTTGTCAATGTATTTTACAAATTACCTCATAAAGGTTATCAAAATGCAATTGCTTTCATAAGTGCCAATTGCTATTGAATCCTTTCGTTGTTGTGGTGTAAAATACCAAGTTCATCCTTTTAAATAATACATAGTTATGGTCCAATGATCCAGCTCCCGGGGTATTTCATAGAAAATGAGACAGACGAATGAAATAAGTATCTAATGTTTAAAATAAAAGAAATCATATAATAATAATAAATCAACATAAGGGGCAATAGGGCAATACCCATCCTTTAATATGTTCCGAGTTCTGAGGCTGGGCTGATGGTCATATACTCATCACCGTGGTTCACATAAAATAATTTCTTTAGAAAAATCATTGTCGTAACGGAATATGATGAATTTTTGCTACGCATATGATGAAAACTGAAGAAATTTTAAATTCCTTCAAAACAAATATTGTTCTAATGTAGCCTGCAATTGTGTGCAAACCTTCTTGAGGGAGCATAACCACCTGAAATTTTTATACTAAATATAGGGCCTACACAAAAGTGGCCTATAAAAGTAATGAAAATAAAGACATAAACGAATATTCGATACATCTCTTTGTGGACCTAAAATTTAAAATTTCAGGTAAAACAGATGAAAAAGTCCATCTAGTCGTGTCCGTCCGCATGTGTGTCCACATTGAAAAAAAAGCATGGCCGGTTCCAAGGATCTTGTCTTTACTTTAACAATATTGGTATTGATTTCGAGCCATAGAAGAGGAGAATTAAACTAAGGATACTGTAATTTTGGGTTTTGTGTGCTTGCTTCTAGGAAGTAAATTTAAAATTTTCGCTTTTTCAACTTTTTTGCTTCATATGCTATCAAAGTCCTTTAAAATCGAGTTAACGACAACTTTATTTTCCTAATTCAGACACGACTTCCAGTAGAAATTATGGTATGATTCAAGTAAAAAACGTCTTTAAAATAAAGCGTTGAAAAACATGTCCTATTTGTTTTTCGCTTTGTAGTCAAGATGCAAAAAGACAACAAATTTAAAGACAATTTCAGTATTTTTTTCTGAATTATTAAATTCAAGTTGACCTTAGCCCAAAAAAATGTTTCTTTCATGTTATCATACCCATTTTTAAGTCCAATCACTTAATTATAAAGACAACACGACTTCATTGAAAAGTTTATCGAGTTTTGGACAAGGAAAACAACTTTGTACTAGAGAAATGTGTATTGTATGCTAAGCAAAATTTGCATTTGTATTTTAAAGACATGAAATCTTTGGCCTCACGACAATTTTTTTTCAGTGCATGGGTTCACCCTTGGAAACACGTTTCATATTTTAATGCTATCGATCCGAGAACAGATTTTGTCTATCTGACAATGATTAAATGACTCAATATGTGGCCAAAGCAACAGAACAAACAAAATATTCGCGGTTACTTGCCTAGAGGTCAGCAGAAAATATACACTTTCGGTTCCCAACCAGAACTCAATTGCCACCGATGGTAATGATGTGGGTCACGGAAATAGTCTATGGTCGCCCACTCTCATTTCACCAAAATTAATTTCGAATATTACAGCATGATTGTAAATGAAAATCAACTTCCAATTACGGCTGTCTTTTGATGTTTCCTAGAATGTTAGACTAGCAGATGGGCTGGATCGATCCATTTTAATACCCGAAATTATTATTTTTTTTAATTTTATTTTAAGGCCATATACATATGTGGAATATTGACAGAGAATTTTTTCAAAGTTGCTTTTTATAGAAAATTTTGTCAAAATGTTATTTCTATAAAAAGTTTTGTCAAAATTTTATTTCTTTAGCAAATTTTGTCAAAATTTTATTTCTATAAAAAAATTATTCAAAATTTTTTTACTATAGAAATATTTTTTTCTATAGAAAATTTAGTCAAAATTTTATTTTATTTATAGAAAATTGAGTCAAAATTTTGTTTCTATAGAATATTTTGCAAAAATTTATTTCTATAGAAAATTTTGCAAAAGTTTGTTACACAATTTTTTTTTTTAAATTTTATTTCTATAAAAATTTAAGTCAAAATTTTATTTCTATAGAAAATTTTGCCAAAATTTTATAGCAATAGATTGTTTATTAGAAAATTTGGTCAAAATTTTACTTCTATAGAAAATTTTGCCAAAATTTTATAGTTATAAATATTTTTTTTAATAAATTTTGTCAAAATTTAATTTCTATAGAAAATTTAGTCAAAATTTTGTTTGTGTAGAATATTTTGCAGAATTTTATTTACTACACAAAAATTTTTCTAAAATTGTATTTTTAATGATAATTTTTTCAAAATTTTATTTCTATAAGAAAAAATTGTCAAATTTTCTATAGCAAATTTTCTCAATTTTTTTTTCTTACTGATGCTCACTGCCATAAAAAATGTATTCGAAATTTTATTACTATAGAAATATATTTTTCTATATAAAATTTAGTCAAAATTTTATTTCTATAGAAAATTTAGTCAAAATTTTGTTTCTATAGAATATGTTATTTTGCAAAATTGTATTTCTATAGAAAATTTTGCAAAATTTAAAAAAAAATGTGTAGCAACATTTTTTTAAAATTGTATTTCTATTGGTAACTTTTTCAAACTTTTATTTCTTTAAAATTTTTTTACAAATTTTATTTCTATAAAAATTTTATTCAAAATTTTATTTCTATATATATGGTCAAAATTTGATTTCTATAAAAAATTTTGCCAAAATTTTATTTCTATAGAAAATTTAGTCAAAATTTTGTTTCTGTAGAAAATTTTGCAAAATTTTATTTACTAGACAAAAATTTTTTCCAAAATTGTATGCTCACTGATGCTCACTGCTAAGTCGAAAGCTTGTAGAAATGACTCAAATTTTTCAATGAATGCATTTTTGAGAAATTGTCTAAACAATTATAAATATTTCCCAAATATTGCCCGAGATTTTGTAGAAGTCTGATTTGAGATTTTATCAAAATGTAGATCTAAATATAAAGTTGTGCAGAGTATATTATAATCGGCCCGCCTGACTTTAGATTTTCCTTGCATTTTTATTTTTTGTTAAAATTGTGTTACGTCCCATAACGTTAGATTTAAATTTAAAGTACATAGATTTTGTAGAAGTATATACAATTTTGTCTAAATCGATTCAGATTCAAATTCATGCATATGGGAATATAAACCTTTATATAGCTCGCAACAAATTTAAAGAATTTGAGATCGTATCAATAATTTTGGTCCACAAATACATATACTGTTGGTATCTTCTCATGTTATGATGGGTATTTATAGCATTATTTTATTTATTAAACATTGCCCTAAATTTGAAATATAGAGTTAATTGGCATCTAATGTGAAATTAAGACCTTTTTTTGCACACATAAATAAATACGATACTTTATATCGATCCACTTACGGTACCCCACAATAGAACTACAAATTAATGGTATTAAAATGAGATTTAGTTATATTACCCGGAGTCGACTCCGGAGTCGGAGTCGAGCTGATGAAAAATGCTGGAGTCGGAGTCGGAGTCGACAAAATTGGCTCGACTCCACAGCCCTGGTATTAAAGACCTGGGCAAACGAAAATTTCGTACCTCGTTTCATTTCGAATGCCCAATGGACTCCAAAATCTACGGATCTCAAAATGTTGGATTTGGTCAGAGATTAAGTTTGGCTCTAAAAAATACCAAAGTGTGGATTGTCTTAAGACGGTGATTCGTCGGATATTGGCTGCAATACCGCGAAGACACTTTCGTGAATTGTGTAATGGCTTTTTCGGCCATTTATATATCATAGTTTGTGCCAAATATAGCCAATTTTTCGAAAAAAATGCTACTCTATTAGAAAAATTGCGAATTTCTGAAAATATTAGAGATCAATCGTTAGAATGCATTAAAAATTATAAAAAGTTATGAAAATTATTTATTAGTCGAAATATCACAATGTTTTTTTAATCAAATCCAAAATACTGAATTTGGTTCACAGCTTAAGAAGTGGTGGACATCCGTCCTATGACAAGCCCATGTTAAATTCATCGTTTCTGCGTCAATTTTGCACTACATCCGGATCAAAAAAGGACATTTTTACAACTTTTTTGGCGTCGCTTTTTTGCTGGGATGCTAAGCAAAATTCGTATTCGTATTTTAAGGACATTTGGCCTCACCACATTATTTTTACAATGTGGTAATGAGATTTATGACAATGAGTGTACTGTAGCAATTTAAATTCAATAGAATAACTCATATGATTTGTTAATTTAAAACTTTGTCATATCATAAGACTCGTTAATGTGCTTGTGTAAGTGCTAAGGGGAATATAGAATGTATTTAACTATGTATGCTGATGGTATTGGTGTCGGTGCCTGTTAAGCAGGATATGAAAGCTCTTTAATGTTGTTAATCAACTCAAGTGTCTATTTGAGCTTGTATGCGAGGGTGCGTGTGCGCTCGCGTGTGTGTGTAGACCAAAGCCTATATGTTCCCATGTGTGCTTGTTTGCATTTCATTGAATGAGTGTTTTTTAATTTAAACTGACACTGTGTCTCATTTCGTTGTTATTAATTTACTTAATTTGTTTCTGCTTCTGCAGTGTTTTACTTCTCCCATTCTCGGGCCTCTCTCTTAATGCTGGTGTTGTTTTTTTTTTTTTTATAAATTTCAAGCCATTATTAAAGTATGACATTCCCCTCTCCTCATTGCCACAAAACAGTTGGAGTGAGAACGATTCAAAAGAGATTGTCATATACACAACTATTTCGATGGCCATTACATGAAAGCCAACGGTGCATTTGTTATTCAGTCTGTTTCTGGTTAACATTGGGTGAATAGTGCGCTGTGGCATGACATGTGCGGCTGTTGTTGGTGGCGCTCACAATGTCCTTTGGGATGAATGAGTGATTGGGTTGGATTGAGGGTTTTTTCGGTTTGGCTTTTTTTTTTTGGTTTGGTTGGGTTTTTGTCATTATTGTCAGAATGAAGCTACTTTTGTGAGCTCATCAGCTTAACCGTCAGCATTGATCACCAACATCAGCTTCATTATCATTATTATCCGTCCATCAAAAGCACTGTCAGCAGTGCCTGTATCGGTGGCCATAGCATTGTTATGCTCATTCTTATTGGAATTCGGGGGGAGACATTGTCTTTAACATCGGCAGCAATTTGGCTATCAACTTCAATTAATTTAAAAGACCACAGGCAGTTAACACACATACAGAATTACGTACTCTACGATGATTATCCATAAAATAAAGTTTATTCGCTCGTCATTGTTCCATTTCTGAATTGACCGAGTGGCTATTTGTTGCCTTCTTTTGTTCTGCTTCGTCACCATTGTAGAAATTAAATTTAAATGCTTGGTGTTGTCAGACATTTAGAATTTTATGCTGGTCATTCGATTCGAAAAACGAAGTTGTTATACTCTACCCTACTTCAGGGGCAGCGTTGCCACAATGAATTTTTATTTTGGACCAATATATTTCCAACATTGGACCAAAATTCGTACCAGCGGACCATTTTTTGGTCTGTAGACAATTTTGTTAAAATTTTATTTCTATAGAAAATTTTATCAAAATTTTATTTCTATAGAAAATTTTATCAAAATTTTATTTCTTAGAAAATGTCGTAAATTGATTTCTATAGAAAATTTTGTCAACATTTTATTTCTATAGAAAATGTCGTCAGAGATTTATTTCTATAGAAAATTTTGTCAAAATTTTATTTCTATAGAAAATCTTGTCAACATTTTATTTCTATTGAAAATTTGGCAAAATTTTATTTCTATAGTAAATTTTGACAAAATTTTATTTCTATAGAAAATTTTGTCAACCTATTATTTCTATAGAAAATTTTGTCAAAATTTTATTTCTATAAAAAATTTTGTCAACATTTTATTTCTATAGTAAATTTTGACAAAATTTTATTTCTGTAGAAAATTTTATTAAAATTTTAGTTCTTTAGAAAATTTTATTAAAATTTTAGTTAATTTGAAAATTTTATCAAAATTTTATTTCCATAGAAATTTTATCAAAATTTTATTTCTTTAGAAAATGTCTTCAAAAATTTATTTCTATAGAAAATGTCGTCAAAATTTTATTTCTATAGAAAATGTCGTCAAAGATTTATTTCTATAGAAAATTTAGTAAAAATTTTATTTCTATAGAAAATTTTGTCAAAATTTTATTTCTATAGAAAATTTTGTCAACATTTTATTTCTATAGAAAATTTGGCAAAATTTTATTTCTGTAGTAAATTTTGACAAAATTTTATTTCTACAGAAAATTTTGTCAACCTATTATTTCTATAGAAAATTTGGCAAAATTTTATTTCTATAGTAAATTTTGACAAAATTTTATTTCTATAGAAAATTTTATCAAAATTTTATTTCTTAGAAAATGTCGTAAAAAATTGATTTCTATACAAAATTTTGTCAACATTTTATTTCTATAGAATATGTCGTAAAGATTTATTTCTATAGAAAATTTTGTCAAAATTTTATTTCTATAGAAAATTTTGTCAACATTTTATTTCTATTGAAAATTTGGCAAAATTTTATTTCTATAGAAAATTTTATCAACCTATTATTTCTATAGAAAATTTTGTCAAAATTTTATTTCTGTAGAAAATTTTATTAAAATTTTAGTTCTTTAGAAAATTTTATTAAAATTTTAGTTATTTTGAAAATTTTATCAAAATTTTATTTCTATAGAAAATTTTATCAAAATTTTATTTCTTTAGAAAATGTCGTCAAAGATTTATTTCTATAGAAAAATTTTGTAAAAATTTTATTTCTATAGAAAATTTTGTCAAAATTTTATTTCTATAGAAAATTTTGTCAAAGATTTATTTCTATAGAAAAATTTTGTAAAAATTTTATTTCTATAGAAAATTTTGTCAAAATTTTATTTCTATAGAAAATTTTGTCAAAATTTTTATTTCTATAGAAAATTTGGCAAAATTTTATTTCTGTAGTAAATTTTGACAAAATTTTATTTCTACAGAAAATTTTGTCAACCTATTATTTCTATAGAAAATTTGGCAAAATTTTATTTCTATAGTAAATTTTGACAAAATTTTATTTCTATAGAAAATTTTATCAAAATTTTATTTCTTAGAAAATGTCGTAAAAAATTGATTTCTATAGAAAATTTTGTCAAAATTTTATTTCTATAGAAAATTTTGTCAACATTTTATTTCTATCGAAAATTTGGCAAAATTTTATTTCTATAGTAAATTTTGACAAAATTTTATTTCTATAGAAAATTTTGTCAACCTATTATTTTATAGAAAATTTTGTCAAAATTTTATTTCTTTAGTAAATTTTGACAAAATTTTATTGCTATGGAAAATTTTGTAAAAATTTTATTTCTTTAGAAAATGTCGTAAAAAATCTATTTCTATAGAAAATGTCGTCAAAATTTTATTTCTATAGAAAATTTTGACAAAGTTTTATTTCTGTAAAAAAATTTATTAAAATTTTAGTTCATTAGAAAATTTTATTAAAATTTTAGTTAATTTGAAAATTTTATCAAAATTTAATTTCCATAGAAAATTTTGTCAAAATTTCATATCTTTAGGAAATTTTGTCAAAATTTCCGTTGTACAGAAAATTTAGCCAAAATTTTATTTCTATAGAAAAATTAGCCAATATTTCATTTGTATAGAAAATATTTTATTTCTATAGTAAATAAAATATTGTCTATATAAAATTTTTGTAAAATTTCTTTCTGTACAAAATGTTGGCAACATTTTATTTCTATAGAAAATATTGTCAAAATTTTATTTTTATAAAAAATTTTGTCAACATTTTATTTCTATAGAAAATTTTGTCAAAATTTTATTTCTATAGAAAATATTGTTAAAATTTTATTTCTATAGCAATTTGTGTCAATATTTTATTTTTATAGAAAATTTTGTCAAAATTTTATTTCTACAGAAATTTTGTCAAAATTTTATTTCAATAGATAATTTGAAAAAAATGCCGATTTGACGAAAATGGACCAAATTCAATCAAATTTCATTTGGTCCAACCATCAATCCGATCGAAACCTTAGGTTTCATTAGGTAGTTGTGGTCGTTTTAGTTTTTTATACACTTAACAAAAATTTTGTCTTAGGCACAACGACTTCATGTTCTTGACCAAACGACAATAAACTTTTCAATGAAGGCGGATTATCTTTGGAGTTTGTTTAACCTAATGTATTCTATGAACATGTATATTGCATAAAATTATGCAAATGAAATTTCCTTTTTGAAAATTTCAATCAATTTTTCAATAGATTCAATTGATTATTTAATTAGTTTTTAATTAAATCTCTTAAATCATTAATTGACTATTGCCGTGCCAAACCTAACCTAATATGAACGATTATACAACCTTAATTTTAAGACACGTATCCTTTCTCTTTCGAGTTCATGTCAATGGAACCGGTAGTGCTTTTGGGTACGATAGAAACGATGTCACTTAATTTTTAATATTGCCGATTTGTTTAAACTACCGTAAGGTATAAACAATTCGTTATGATTACATTTTTTATTAGCTTGTGTGCGTTTTGGTTCTCTTAGGTTTTATTGCGTTTATATTCTCGCCTGAGCTTTATGAATTTCATTCATTTTTTTATGACAATTATTAAATTATATTATTTTTAATTGTTAAAGCACTTTGGCACTTTTTTGCGACCAAACCATTTAAAATAAAATAACGAATTTTTACAAACATACACCCTCATTAATATTTCACCAGAAGTCACCTAAAGGCAGTTGTTTTTTTGTGAGTGAAACATAATTTGTCTTTTTCCTGAACTTGGTTGTCTTTGTACTGTCTCCCAGTTGAAGAATTCAGGAGTACGAATTAGTGATGGGTTTTTGGCAATGTTAGGCTCAATAGTTATTCATTTATATAGAATTTGAATTTAATAGACAAATTTGTATCGGCTGAGCCGACTTTTGTGTCGTGCCACTTCTTACATGTTTGTGTTTTCTTTTTGCCATATTGTGACACTAATAAAAACAACACACTGTCACTATACCTAACCTAACCTACTGCACATTTTATTTGCAAATCCTTTTAAGATTACGGCAATGTTCGGTGACAAATAATCGAATTTATTAGTCGAACATTATATTTAAGAAAAAATCTTATTTTTAAATATAAGGCTTTCGGTGGACAATTGGTTAGCCTAAAAGTATGCAAAGAAATTTTTCTATATTATATAAACTGATAATTAATCCCCCGAATATCAAAAATAATTTTGTGCCAAGTCAGGACTATACGGTGAATAACCAATTCATCAGATCGGCGGTTTGAGTGCTCAAAAAATGCAGTTGTTGGAGACAATGTGTGAGAGCTCGCATCAATCACGAAATTAATCGATGTAATTAATTTTGTAATTGAAATGTCTTCAATCACGAAAATGATATTATCACACTTTTAATGGGGCATAAAAAATTTTATTCGGGAATAAACGATTGAGGAGATTGGAAAACTATTTGCCTTTCAAAATAAGAACACTGAGAAAAATTATGTTTTAAAATTTGACTTCAGAAATATTTCTTTACAATTATTGCAATTGGAATTTTAATTTAGTTCATTATTTATTATTAGGTTTAAGCTTTAAATAACAATTAAGTTTTATATTTAGCTTTAGAAATATTTACAAGTTAAAATTAGGTTTTAAGTGAATTTAAGGAAACGGTGTAAACAGGTGTTGTTTCAATTTATTAAAAAATTAATTGATTTGAAAAGTTTAATTAAATTTGTAATTGATTTAATTAAAAATGTAATTAATATTGATTACAAAAATCAATTAAATTTTTATTTGATCAATCAAAAATTGAATTGATGTCGATTGGAAAACTCAATCAATTTTTTAATAGATTCAGTTAATTATTTAGTTAAACTGTTTACTTAAATCAGTAAAGAATTAATTGAGTTTTGAAAACGACATCGATTAAATTTTTTAATAAACTTATTAAGTGCAACAATTATTTGTTTTATAAATACCGCGAAAATGTTCACTCATTTCCGTAACGAAGTGTGTTGTTAGTTTGATTAAACAATGATTGAATCAATTAATTTTTTTAATTAAAGGCGTAACAGTTGTCAAAATGCCGTCCAAACAAGAAGAGCAGCGTATCAAAATTTTGCTCGCGCATCGCGAAAATCCGAGCTACGCAAAGCTGGCAAAATTGCTAAAAGTTGCCAAATCAACCGTTACAAATGTAATTAAAGTGTTTGGGGAACGTTTGTCGACAGCCAGGAAGTCTGGATCGGGGGGAAATCGAAAACCGGAAGCCGCTGAGACGACAAAGAGAGTTGCCGGTAGTTTCAAGCGAAACCCTAACCTCTCTCTCCGAGATGCCGCAAACAAGCTGGGTGTATCGTCTACAACCGTGCATCGAGCCAAAACACGAGCCGGACTATCGACTTACAAGAAGGCAGTGACTCCAAATCGCGATGAAAAACAAAATACGAATAAACGTCTGCTGCCTTTCCTGAAGAAACACGGTTGTTCCGTACTGTTTTGGCCGGATTTGGCATCTTGCCATTACGGTAAAAAGGCCATGGAGTGGTGCGCCGCCAACAACGTGCAGGTGGTTCCCTAGGACAAGAACCGTCCCAACACGCCAGAGCTCCGCCCAATTGAGAAATACTGGGCTATTGTCAAGCGGAACCTAAAGAAGACCAAAAAACTGCTAAGGACGAGCAGCAGTTCAAGGCAAACTGGCTTTCTGCGGCGAAGAAGGTGGACAAGGTGCAAAATCTGATGACAGGTGTCAAGCGTGAGGCCTGCAATTCGGATTTGGAAAAGCGAAAGCCTAACTGAATATTTTTCCTGAATTTTATACTAATTGAACTTGAAAAAGAAATTTAATTTGATTTTTTAAATAAACGATTTCACCGATTTACACGCGTTTTGGTTTTGGAGCTACTTGGAGGAGCAAATTTCATCCGAGTCAGTTGAAATTTGGTACATTGTGCTAGTATATGGCCGTTAACAACCATGCCTAACTAGGTCCATATCGGTCTATATATAGCCCTCAGATAAATCGATCCCCAATCACAAAGAATTTGTCCATATCAAGTTCATAATTGTATATAGCCCACATATAAGCGACCCCCATATTTCAATTCTGGCTCTCTACGTACCGTGCAAAAGTCCATATCGATTCGTAATTATTTGTAGACTTACCCATACATACCTTTTTTGTCTAATATATACCACGTATGGACTAACTCACAATTTAGAAAACGGTGTTAAGAAGTTTTAAGATACCACAACCCAAGTAATTTGATTGTGGATGACAGTCTCTCGTAGAAGTTTCTACGCAATCCATGGTGGAGGGTACAGAAGATTCGGCCTGGCCGAACTTACGGCCGTATATACTTGTTTTAATTAAAGACGTAGCTATTTAAAAAAAAAATTGATTGCATCAATTAATTTTCTTTTATTAAAACTTCAACCAATCAATACTTTGTTTTAACTGACTTAGCCTTCCGAGTTTGATTAAAAAGTTAGTTCTATCAATTAATTTTTTAATAAAAAATATAAAAATTGTCAATGGTTGACTTTATAATTCTAAATTGACTGTTCTGAGTTATTCTAGTGGCATTGCTGCGACATGTCCAGTTTTTTTTCCAAAAAACACGCGACCATTTGCTTTGGAGTGCTTCGTACGAAAGAAACTTTTTTTGGCTTTGGCTCATCTTGAAACGCTCATATAGACGACGTGTTTTGAAGCTCGGCAATCGGATTTTTGAGCCTTTTTTTTCGAACAATCGACGCGAGTTTTTTTTTGACAAATTGAGTGGGATCCAACGCGAATAAATTTTTTTGAGGGTCAAATATTCATTCAATGCAATACTGCATGTCCAACTAATGCCGAAGGCTGCTCAATCTCGCAATACACCTTCATACAACTTTAATTTAATTTACTTGCTTCTACGAAATCAAAATTTAAAACAGTAAGCTTCGAATTCACAATATTTGTATTGTCAAAAGAAATGAAAAAATAAAATAGATTCTAAAATAATTTTTGTATAAAACAGACGTGTTAATATTTTTCTGTACAAATTGGTGACCCCAGACCTTTTCCAAACGCCTTTTTAATTCGAATTTTTGGAATAGAATGCCCAAAGGACAATCTAGCAATCAGGCGAACTAGGAAATTCATCATGGAGAGGCCTTGACGGAACTTCATCGCCAAAAATTGAATTAAGTTCGTCGATACACTGTTGTTGAGTTAATCCACATCGAAACTTGTAAAAAATAATCGCACGAAGATGTTCACCATTTAATTCCGAACCCTAGGGTTGCCCAATCCTCAAATATAAAAGGCAACCCTCATTGTCGTCTGACTGCAAATGATGGCTAATAAAATGCCTGACGAAGCATTCGTATATGAAAACTAAATTATAATAAGGCCTTTTAATAGGCCTCATTTGAAATGTTGTAAATCAATTTATCAAACTGGTTTCGTCAATCTATTTTGTTTTATTTATTTGACACTTTCCTTGTGTATGTTGGTGTGTGTGTGTCTGAGAATGAGTGTTGTTTTTTGGTATTTATTAATGGAAAACATTAAAATGTCATGGTAGACATTGGCCATGATTCAAAAGGCAGTTTGTGATACTGCCATCGAGTCTCTGAGCCATAGGAAGTTGATTGACCCATACTGATGATGTTTTACTCATGGTGTCTATGTTGGCATTTGTGATGTTCTACATGTGTTCTTGGACGTAGGTTTTATTATTTGTATGGCTTGTAAGTTAACACTTTGAGGATTATTGATTGTCTCTATGGAAGGAAGTGTAATGTAACGAGTCCAATTAAGCCATATTCATGTAATACATCTCAAGGATAGATAACATTTTAAAAGATTTCAAGCTAAGGTAAATTTTATCTGTTTTGTTAGTGTAAAATTTTTAACATATTGGCTATTGAAAAATATTCAATGGAATTCAGGGTGGCTGATGTGTATTGCAACCAACCTTAGGTTGCCAGCATTTCTAAACAACTGATTTATTCCAGTGACAGTCCATTACATTGTTTAGAAGCTTACAAAATCATTTTGATTTATTGCATTCAGAAATTAAGTTATTCGTGATAGAATTGACGATTGATATGTTACATAGCCACCGTGGTGCAATGGTTAGCATGCCCGCCTTGCATACACAAGGCCGTGGGTTTGATTCCTGCTTCGACCGAACACCAAAAAGTTTTTCAGCGGTGGATTATCGCACCTAAGTAATGCTGGTGAAATTTCTGAGGGTTTCACAGCTTCTCTAATTGGTTTCACTGCAATGTGGGACGCCATTCGGACTCGGCTATAAAAAGGAGGTCCTTTATCATTGACCTTAACATGGAATCGGGCAGCACTCAGTGATAAAAGAGAAGTTAACCAATGTGGTATCACAATGGACTGAATAGTCTAAGTGAGCCTGATACATCGGGCTGCCGCCTAACCTAACCTAACCTCACCTACATATTCGACTGGAAAACCACAAGTGGCTATCGTAAGAGCTATGTGCGAAGAAATTTAAATTCTCAGGAAGTTATGAACGAGTTTAAAAAAAGACTTGAGAATAGAGTTATTTCAATTGGAGACTCCAAGCCGAAATTACACAGAAAAAAATTCCGTAGTTAAACTAACGCTTAATTTAACTTATTTTTATTGTAAAAAAATGATTTGTTAGTAGTTAAATTTTATTACTTTTTGCGAAATTTTTCACAGCCCAAATTTTCGTTTTTTAAGTATATCTCAAATATTTTATGAACTAAACGTGAGTTCGATGACCGTACACATACGTTCAATATGAACTAAAGCCAATGAAAATTTTCGTACGATTCCCAAAAATAGTAAGAATGAACTACTGTATGGTTAAAATGGTCAGGATTTGGCGCCAATAATGCTCTTCTTAACTTTTAGTTAATATTTTCTTCTATAAGAGGGGTTTAAAACTAGTGGAGTTTTGCACAAAGCATTTTTTACATCCCTTTTATCGGAAAGCCTAATTAAATAAAATTAAAAAATATTCACAATTTCTTTAATTCAAAATTAGGGTTTTTACATTAGGTTTACGACTTTTGCGACATACGTATTATTTATACCGTCGTAAACGTATGTCGCAAAAGTCACAATTTGCGACAGGCCAACCCTGATTACGAACCGATATCAACAAATGTTACCGCGGATAGGAAGTGATTAGTACCAAATTTTATTATTTTTATATAGTACCAACCTTCAAATGATTCGTGTCAAAATTTGACGTATTTAAGTCAATTAGTTTGTGAGATAGATCGTCTTTTGTGAAGCAACTTATGTTATTGTGAACAAAATGGAAAAAAGGAATTTAGTGTTTTGATAAAATACTGTTTTCTGAAGGGAAAAAATACGGTGGAAGCAAAAACTTGGCTTGATAATGAGTTTCCGGACTCTGCCCCAGGAAAATCAACAATAATTGATTGGTATGCAAAATTCAAGCGTGGTGAAATGAGCACGGAGGACGGTGAACGCAGTGGACGCCCGAAAGAGGTGGTTACCAGCGAAAACATCAAAAAAATCCCCAAAATGATTTTGAATGACCGTAAAATGAAGTTGATCGAGATAGCAGAGTCCTTAAAGATATCAAAGGAACGTGTTGGTCATATCATTCATCAATATTTGGACATACGGAAGCTCTGTTCAAAATGGGTGCCGCGCGAGCTCACATTTGACCAAAAACAACAACGTGTTGATGATTCTGAGCGGTGTTTGCTGCTGTTAACTCGTAATACATCCGAGATTTTCCGTCGATATGTGACAATGGATGAAACATGGCTCCATCACTATACTACTGAGTCCAATCGACAGTCGACTGAGTGGACAGCGACCGGTGAATCGATTATCTTGAGAAGGGAAAACCATCAAGAGTGGCTATTATATGGCGTTATTGGAGCGTTTGAAGGTCGAAATCGCGACAAAACGGCCCCATATGAAGTAGAAAAAAGTGTTGTTCCACCAAGACAACGCACCGTGCCACAAGTCATTGAGAACGATGGCAAAACTTCATGAATTGGGCTTCGAATTGCAGCGACTTTTTCTTGTCCTCAGACCTCAAAAGGATGCTCGCAGGGAAAAAAATTGGCTGCAATGAAGAGGTGATCGCCGAAACTGAGGCCTAAAGGAAGGAGTATTACCAAAAATGGTATCAAACAATTGGAAGGTCGTTATAATCGTTGTATCGCTCTTGAAGGGAACTGTGTTGAATAATAAAAACGAATTTTGACAAAAAAAATGTGTTTTTCTTTGTTAGACCGTGGACTTATCAGCCAACCTGTTATAAAGGGTGATTTGTTAAGAGCTTGATAACTTTTTAAAAAAAAAAAACGCATAAAATTTGCAAAATCTCATCGGTTCTTTATTTGAAACGTTAGATTGGTCCATGACATTTACTTTTTGAAGATAATTTCATTTAAATGTTGACCGCGGCTGCGTCTTAGGTGGTCCATTCGGAAAGTCCAATTTTGGGCAACTTTTTCGAGCATTTCGGCCGGAATAGCCCGAATTTCTTCGGAAATGTTGTCTTCCAAAGCTGGAATAGTTGCTGGCTTATTTCTGTAGACTTTAGACTTGACGTAGCCCCACAAATAGTCTAAAGGCGTCAAATCGCATGATCTTGGTGGCCAACTTACCGGTCCATTTCTTGAGATGAATTGTTCTCCGAAGTTTTCCCTCAAAATGGCCATAGAATCGCGAGCTGTGTGGCATGTAGCGCCATTTTGTTGAAACCACATGTCAACCAAGTTCAGTTCTTCCATTTTTGGCAACAAAAAGTTTGTTAGCATCGAACGATAGCGATCGCCATTCACCGTAACGTTGCGTCCAACAGCATCTTTGAAAAAATACGGTCCAATGATTCCACCAGCGTACAAACCACACCAAACAGTGCATTTTTCGGGATGCATGGGCAGTTCTTGAACGGCTTCTGGTTGCTCTTCACTCCAAATGCGGCAATTTTGCTTATTTACGTAGCCATTCAACCAGAAATGAGCCTCATCGCTGAACAAAATTTGTCGATAAAAAAGCGGATTTTCTGCCAACTTTTCTAGGGCCCATTCACTGAAAATTCGACGTTGTGGCAGATCGTTCGGCTATTCATGATGAAATGTCAAAGCATACTGAGCATCTTTCTCTTTGACACCATGTCTGAAATCCCACGTGATCTGTCAAATACTAATGCATGAAAATCCTAACCTCAAAAGAATCACCCTTTACTAAGAGAACATAACAAATTTCGGCCAGGCCGAATCTTATGTACCCTCCACCATGGATTGCATAGAAACTTATGAATTTTTGCCGAAGTGATCCAATTTTTGTGTGATTAGTACCAAATTTTAGAAAGATTAAATGAAATTTGCTTATCCAGGAAGAAGTAAAATCTGGGGATCGGTTTATCTCGGGGTATATATAACTATGGACCGATATGGATCACTTTTTGCATGGTTGTTAGCGACCACATAGTAACGCAACGTACCAAATTTCAACCGAATCGGGCGAAATTTGCTCCTACAAGGGGCTCCGGAGGTCAAATCTGGGGATCGGCTTATATAGGGGCTATATATTATTATGGACCGATATGGATAAATTTTTGCGTGGTTGTTAGTGGCTATATACTTACACAACATAGAACATTTCAACCGAATCGCATCGTTTCAGATTTAGATATAGCTCCCATATATATGTTATTCTAATTACGACAAAAATGGTCAAAATACCAAGATTTTCCTTGTAAAATCGCCACTGCTTTGTCGAAAAGTTGTAAAAATGACTCTAATTTTCCTAAACTTCTAATACATATATATCGAGCGATAAATCATAAATAAACTTTTGCGAAGTTTCCTTAAAAGTGCTTCAGATTTAAATGTTTCCCATATTTTTTTACTAACATTGTGTTCCACCCTAGTGCATTAGTTGACTTAAATTTTGAGTCTATAGATTTTGTAGAAGTCTATCAAATTCTGTCCAGATCGAGTGATATTTAAATGTATGTTATGTATTTGGGACAAACCGGAATGACAAGGTTAATATACCTCCCATCCTATGGTTAAGGTTATAAAAAGCGCAAGAGCGATGCATTGAAAAGTTATACAGCGTTCTCATCAAGCATATTTTTCGAAATGTGTTCCCTTCATAAGCCGTCGTTTTCCCCATACACAAATCATGTCCAAAACACAGGTTTTCCACGTAAATTTTAGAATAGAACTTTAGAATTTCATCGAAAAAAAAAAAACGAATATAGAAATGCTTTGAAGATCATAGGGATGTGAAAATAATATAAAAAATATTTTTCCTTGGCGGTCGTGGTATTTATTTGAACAAATAACAGGTTGGCTGATAAGTCCCCGGTCTAACAAAGAAAAACACATTTTGTGTCATTTTGCCATTTTGGTAGTACTCCTTCGGTTTTGCCTCAAAATAGGCCTCAGTTTCGGCGATCACCTCTTCATTGCAGCCAAATTTTCCCTGCGAGCATCCCTTTAAGGTCTGAGAACAAGAAAAAGTCGCTGGGGGCCAGATCTGGAGAATACGGTGGGTGGGGAAGCAATTCGAAGCCCAATTCATGAAGTTTTGCCATCTTTCTCAATGACTTGTGGCACGGTGCGTTGTCTTGGTGGAATAACACTTTTTTCTTCTTCATATGGGGCCGTTTTGCCGCGATTTCGACCTTCAAACGCTCCAATAACGCCATATAATAGTCACTGTTGATGGCTTTTCCCTTCGCAAGATAATCGATAAAAATTATTCCATGCGCATCCCAAAAAACAGAGGCCATTATTTTTCCAGCGGACTTTTGAGTCTTTCCACGCTTCGGAGACGGTTCACCGGTCGTTGTTCACTCAGCCGACTGTCGATTGGACTCAGGAGTGTAGTGATGGAGCCATGTTTCATCCATTGTCACATATCGACGGAAAAAACACGGGTGTACGAGTTAACAGCTGCAAACACCGCTCAGAATCATCAACACGTTGTTGTTTTTGGTCAAATGTGAGCTCGCGCGGCACCCATTTTGCACAGAGTTTCTGCATATCCAAATATTGATTAATGATATGGCCAACACGTACCTTTGATATCTTTAAGACATCTGCTATCTCGATCAACTTCATTTTACGGTCATTCAAAATCATTTTGTGGATTTTTTGATGTTTTCGTCGGTAACCACCTCTTTCGGGCATCCACTGCGTTCACCGTCCTCCGTGCTCATTTCACCACGCTTGAATTTTGCATACCAATCAATTATTGTTGATTTCCCTGGGGCAGAGTCCGGAAACTCATTTTCAAGAGAAGTTTTTGCTTCCACCGTAGTGTTTCCCTTCAGAAAACAGTATTTTATCAAAACACGAAATTCCTTTTTTTCCATTTTTTCACAATAACAAAAGTTGCTTCACAAAAGACGCTCCATCTCACAAACTTATTGACTTACAGACGTCAAATTTTGACACGAATCATTTGAAGTTTGGTACTATATAAAAATAATATGCATTTAAAACTAGCGACGCCATCTATGTGTCAGACCGGGGACTTATCAGCCAACCTGTTATTGCCTATATTTGAATTTAGAGTAAATGGGAATTTTTACGTAGAATTCGATTGGAAAAAACAATGAACAACCAAAGATATCGGATTTACTTGCTAAAGGGGTCACCTGAAAACGTACACCTTCGATTGGCTACCAGAACTCAATCGACGCCGATGGTGGGCTATCGTAACCCGCACGTACTCATCGACCATGGGGTCAAAACCAAGAATGGCTTATGGATATTTCTTGCTTCATTTCTAGCGGGTAATGGCCACCAAAATCGCCGGATCTCAATCCGTTGAAGTTTTGCGCCTGTGAAATTTTGTGGAATAGGGTTGACACAAATAAATACCACACCGTCGATTTTTTATATGTATTTTTAATAGTGCCCGACAAATGTTTCTTCTTCAAAAATTGTATAATGAAATATATATTCTCTCGTGTCACGTTTAGCCATGGCTTTAACCCAGCGAAAAGGAAAATTTCTTAAATTAGATTTCATGATGTTTCTTTATCTTATGAAATTGCATTTTATTGCGAGCTAATTCTTTTATTGCACAATACAAGTTGTCCGAAGCAAATGACTATTACCTGGATCTGTGTTGCTTCTTAGTCTCTCTCTCTTTTTCTCTTAATGCAATGTGAAAAATTGGGTAATTAGTGCGATTATCTAAGAAAACTAAATTGGCGTGTCAAACTAGCTGCTACACCAGTACAGCCAATTTTGTGCTCAACTCAAATTCATTATGGGCAACTCTTTTGGTTTGGGTTTTTTGTTTCTGTAGCACTTTGTTCGTTTATTCCTTTTATTTGGGGATTTTTGCGAGACAACTTTCTATTATTTGAAAACGGTATGGGTACAAAAACTGCCATTTGCTTTTCTTACAAAAAACCAAAAAAAATCGGATGTGGATTGAACTGCAAAAGTTGCAACAAAATAACAATAACACCCCTAAAGAAATGGTAACAAATCTTTCAAAAACGCCACTATATCCCGAAGATTGAAATAAAGCAGCAATGGTGAAGCAATATAAGAAGAAGGTCACTTCGTGCTAAGAACTGTTGAAAAAAAAAAACAGGATATTTGAACAAATAGCAATTTAAGATAAATGACGCTTTTCAAAATTAGGTGAAAACAAAAACTCAATACAAAACAATCATTGAGAATTGCTACATCAGCACCATAAAGAAGGGAAACTTCGTATAAGATTTATATGTGGGACACAATTACTGATCATTTTTATTTATCTAACCAACTATTTTTTAAGCTTCTGAAAGAAAATAATATAATATTTCGTGTGTTTTTTCACAGTTTATTGGATGATACCCAATATAGGATTCTACGAGTATATTTAATTCCACAAATACCAGTCATAACATAAACCGAAGGGAGGAACTACTATGAGCAATACAATATACAATGCCCGTTAAGAAGTCTAATTGAAGAGAATTTTTTAATCATTTATTGAACATTTCTTCATTAACAAAGCTAGTTGAAGAAATTAGATTTTACTCCACCACCTATTACGTCGGTGAAGATGGTAAGCAGCTTCTAAAAGCATTTTGATCTATTGCATTCAAAAATATAGTTATTATAGTTATTCGTTATAAAGCGTGATAGTGTGATTTATTAATATTTGGCGCTAATGTGGGCCGTCGTAACGGCCAATGATTACTCCTTGCTCGCATTCTTCGACTGTGGAATCAAATGACGAATATTATCGAGAAGTTTTTGAAGCCATGGACGTTCTAAGAGGTCTAAGCACTCGTCAACCAAGACTTGAATTAAATTTTTCGCTTTCCACCGCACGATGACCATCAAACTCTTCGGATCTCAATCCCGATTGCCACAGTTGGTAAAATTCTACCAAAAATTGTAGACTTTTTACTGTTTTGTCGATAGAATTCTTACTCTTTTGGTAGATTTGGCAAAAATTTCTTCTTCGCCTATGATGTACTAAATAAAATTTTGAGAAAATTTTCTATAGAGATAAAATTTATCTATACGTCTTCTATGCTAATACCTCATACACATTAGGCTCGAAATCTATTAAAATAATCTACAAGGCAAAATCTAGTTAAACTAGATTTGTGAAGTGTAATGTATTCGTATTTTAAGGTCAAGAAATCTGTAGCCTCATGACAATACTTTTTTCAGTGTTCATAGTAAAGAATTATATATGTTTAAGAATATTTGCAATACTTGCACTTGTCAGAAAAACTCTTTAACTTTCCCAATGGCATGTATTTTAAAACTTAATATTGCATTTAAAATGAGAACACCCTTTCCATGTTCCATTCAATTTATGACAATTGTCTTAGGTTTTTCGTCACTCGCTATGTCGTTTGATTATAGCTTCGGTATGGATAGAAAATTGCTGCTGATTCGAGTGTTATGCGTATCCATGTCTTTTCGAATTGTGAAAAGTATGTTGCCACGAATGCAATATGGATGATTTTCATTTTAAAGTTGTTGTTTGGTTTTTTGCCACATGTCGCCTTGGCTCACAGCACTGTTTTCTTGATGGTTGTGTGTTTAGGGGGTGCCCTTCAGCATTGCATTGGGCTAAACTAATTCAGCGGTAGCGTTGGTATCCTAGAGATGAGTTTTCCTAAACAGAGGAAATACGAATTGTAAATTGAACCATCAAATTGTTTACATTTGTAACAAATATTTTTGTCGTTTTTTTTATTTTCAAACTATGAAACTACCCAGCAAAAAAAAACGTCGCCAAAAAAGTAGTGAAAATGTTCTTTTTGGATCCGGAAGTGGTGCCAAATTGACACAGAAGCGATGAATTTAACATGGGATTGTCATAGGACGAATGTCCACCATTTCAACAGCCGCTGCATTGAAGTTGCATCACTTTTTAAGGTGTGAGGTGAATTCAGTGTTTTAGATGTGCATTAAGAAATTGTTTGATATTTTGACAAATAAATAAACTTTTTTTTTTATTATTTTTAATACGTTATAACGCTTATCTGGAACGTTTTTTATCAAATATTTTCAAAAATTGGAAATTTTTCGAGGAAGGATTTAACATTTTTTTCGGCTAAATTTAAATAATTTGTACCATGTTATTAATTCTTAATCTGTTTTCAACCTATTTGAAAAAAAAAATCCCATTAAAAATGTGAAAAAAGCGAGTTATAAAACAATTGACTCAAATGAACTTCCTGTACAGTTAACATAAAGAACATCTTTGGGGGGAGGGCATTTTTTAAAGTTCTGTCTTAAAGCTGTGTACTCACAACTGGAATTTTTTTAGCCACGCGTGATATTTTTATACCCTCCGACATAGGATGTCATTCCGTTTGTAACAAATCGAAATATTGCTCTAAGACCCCATAAAGTATATATATTCTGGGTGGTGGTGAAATTCTGAGTCGATCTGAACATGTCCGTCCGTTCGTCTGTTGAAATCACGCTAACTTCCGAACGAAACAAGCTATCGACTTGAAACTTGGCACAAGTAGTTGTTATTGATGTAGGTCGGATGGTTTTGCAAATGGACCATATCGGTCCACTTTTACGTATAGCGCCCACATAAAAGAACCCCCGAATTTGGCTTGCAGACCCTCTACGAGAAGCAAATTTCATCCGATACGGCTGAAATTTGGTACATGGTGTTATTAAATGATCTCTAACAACTATGGAAAAATTGGTCCACATCGGTCCATAATTATATATAGCACCCATATAAACCGATCCCCAGATTTGGCTTGCGGAGCCTCTAAGAGAAGAAAGTTTCGTCCGATCCGGCTGAAATTTGGTACATGGTGTTAGTATATGGTCTCTAATGGCCATGTAAAAATTGGTCGAAATAGGTCCAAAATTATATATAGCCCCCATATAAACCGATCCCCAGATTTGACCTCCGGAGCCCCTTGGAAGAGCAAAATTCATCCGATTCGGTGAAATTTGGTACGTGATGTTAGTATATGGTATCCAACAACCATGCAGGAATTGGGTCATATCAGTCCATAATTATATATAGCACCTATATAAACCGATCCCTAGATTTGACTTCCGGTGCCTTTTGGAGAAGCAAAATTCATCCGATCTGGTTGAAATTTGGTACGTGGGGGTAGTATATGATATTTAACAACCATGCCAAAAGTGGTCCATATCAGTCCATTATCATATATAGCCCCCATATAAACTGATCCGGAGATTTGGTTTTGGAGCCTCTTGAAGCAGCAAATTTCATCCGAGTCAGTTGAAATTTGGTAATTTGTGCTATTATATGGCCGTTAAAAACCATGCCCAACTAGGTCCATATCGGTCTATAGTTATATATAGCCCTCAGATAAGTCGATCCCCAATCACACAAAAATTGGTCCATATCAATAATTGTATATAGTCCCCATATAAGCGACCCCCATATTTCAATTGTGGCTCCCTACGTACCGTGCAAAAGTCCATACCGATTCGTAATTATTTGTAGACTTACATACCTTTTTGTCTAATATATTCCACGTGTGGACTAACTCACAATTTAGAAAACGATTTAAGATACCACAACCCAAGTAATTCGATTGTGGATGACAGTCTTTCGTAGAAGTTTCTACGCAATCCATGGTGGAGGGTACATAAGATTCGGCCTGGCCGAACTTACTGCCGTTTAAACTTGTTTAGGACTCACGCTTCCTTCAACTATTTTAAATTTGGAAAAAATATAAATAGCAAAAAGAAACTATACAAAATTTTATTTTGCTATTTAGTTTTTTATACCCTTCACCACTACTGTGGTACAGGGTATAATAAGTTTGTGCATTTGTATGTAACGCCAAGAAGGAGTAATCATAGACCAACCTTTTAGTATACAGATCGGCTTAGAATTAAATTTTGAGTCGATTTAGCGATGTCCGTCTGTCTGTCTGTCTGTCTGTCTGTCCGTCTGTCTGTCTGTTGATGTATTTTTGTGTGCAAAGTACAGCTCGCTGTTTTAGTCCGATTGTCCTAAAATTTGGTATAGGGTCCTGTTTCGGCTCAAATACGATCCCTATTGACTTTGGAAAAAATCGGTTCAGATTTAGATATAGCTGCCATATATATTTTTCACCGATCTGGTCATAGTTGGCGTGTATATCAACCGATCTTCCTCAAATTCCGTACATCCGAATATTTTATTGGTCTCGAAAAACTTGCAAAATATCAGCCAAATCGGTTCAGATTTTGATATAGCTCCCATATATAGCTTTCGCCCGATTTACACTCATATGACCACAGAGGCCAATTTTTAACTCCGATTTAGTTGAAATTTTGCACAGAGAGTAGAATTAGCATTGTTGCTATGCGTGCCAAATTTGGTTGAAATCGGTTCAGATTTAGATGTAGCTCCCATATATATGTTTTTCTGATTTCGACAAAAATTTTTAACTCCGATTTAGTTGAAATTTTGCACAGGGAGTAGAATTAGTATTGTAACTATGCGTGCCAAATTTGGTTGAAATCAGTTCAGATTTGGATATATCTCCCATATATAGCTTTCGCCCGATTTACACTCATATGACCACAGAGGCCAATTTTTAACTCCGATTTAGTTGAAATTTTGCACAGAGAGTAGAATTAGCATTGTTGCTATGCGTGCCAAATTTGGTTGAAATCGGTTCAGATTTAGATATAGCTCCCATATATATGTTTTTCTGATTTCGACAAAAATGGTCAAAATACCAACAATTTCCTTGTAAAATCGCCACTGCTTAGTCGAAAAGTTGTAAAAATGGCTCTAATTTTCCTAAACTTCTAATACATATATATCGAGCGATTAATCATAAATAAACTTTTGCAAAGTTTCCTTAAAATTGCTTCAGATTTAAATGTTTCCCATATTTATACCCTGCTCCACACTGTGGAACAGGGTATTATAAGTTAGTGCATATGTTTGCAACACCCAGAAGGAGACGAGATAGACACATGGTGTCTTTGGCAAATATGCTCAGGGTGGGCTCTTGAGTCGATATAGGGATGTCCGTCTGTCCGTCTGTCCGTGAACACATTTTTGTAATCAAAGTCTAGGTCGCAGTTTTAGTCCAATCGACTTAAAATTTGGCACAAGTATGTGTTTTGGCTCAGAATAGATCCCTATTGATTTTGGAAGAAATCGGTTCAGATTTAGATATAGCTCCCATATATATATTTCGCCCGATATGGACTTATATGGCCCCTGAAGCAAGAGTTTTACCCTAATTTGCTTAAAATTTTGCGCAAGAAGAACAATTAGTACTATAGTCAAGTGTGCCAAATTTTATTGAAATCGGTTCAGATTTAGATATAGCTCCCATATATATCTTTCGCCCGATATGGACTAATACGGTCCCAGAAGCGCCAGTTTTACCCCAATTTGGTTGAAATTTTGCACAAGGAGTAGAATTAGCATTGGAGTTATGCGTGCCAAATTTGGTTGATATCGGTTCAGATTTAGATATAGCTCCAATATATAGGTTTCGGCCGATTTACACTCATATGACTACAGAGGCCAATTTTTTGCTCCGATTTAGTTGAAATTTTGCACAGGGAGTAGAATTAGCATTGTTGCTATGCGTGCCAAATTTGGTTGAAATCGGTTCAGATTTAGATATAGCTCCCATATATATGTTTTTCTGATTTCGACAAAAATGGTCAAAATACCAACATTTTCCTTGTAAAATCGCCCCTGCTTTGTCGAAAAGTTGTAAAAATGACTCTAATTTTCCTAAACTTCTAATACATATACATCGAGCGATAAATCACAAATAAACTTTTTCGAAGTTTCCTTAAAATTGCTTCAGATTTAAACGTTTCCCATATTTTTTTACTAACATTGTGTTCCACCCTAGTGCATTAGCCGACTTAAATTTTGAGTCTATAGAATTTGTAGAAGTCTATAAAATTCTTCCAGATCGAGTGATATTTAAATGTATGTATTTGGGACAAATCTTTATATATGGTATCGAAAATTTAGATCTACAAAGTGGTGCAGGGTATAATATAGTCGGCCCCGCCCGACTTTAGACATTCCTTACTTGTTTTTATTAATTAATGACAAATATTAAGGCAAACGTGAATACTATTTAACTTCGACTATTCTGATCGTATCCATATAATGCTAAAGGGTATTTGAGTTTCGACCTGTCTAATCATTTTCAATCCTGTTTTTTATTGGCTTATATTTTTTGCAATTTACTTTGTCTCATTGTCTACTTTGACTATTTTCATGCTTGTCATGTCCTTAGCTCTTTTATATTTGCCAGTGATAGTTTGGCGTCGCAGCTGCTCTCTTTTAGCAGAATATATTGTGACAACGTTTTTTTCAGTTTTTGGCTCACAATGCCTTGTAGCGTGGAAACAAAAGTAATATTCCTCATTTTCTTTATTTGTGCAATTGTCTTAAAAGTGTTCGGTAATGTTTGTGTAATTTTTATTAGACTTTTCAAAGTTAAACTGACAATATTAGTTTTTGTTTTTTTCTTGAAATATTTTTCATAAGTAGAAAGTGACATTTGTGTTGAATTTAATAATTGTTAGCTTACGAAATAAAACAGAGATAGACACGTAGACAAAAGAAACATCAATGTGGTGATAGCCCATTCACATTAGGCTCGAAATCTACTAAAAGTAGATTTCAAATCCCTGTTTTATAAGGCAAATGACAGTTGAAATCTACTTAAAGTAGATTTTGGAAGTGTAATGTGTATGAGGTATAAGACTGGACACGGATGAAATATTTTATTTATATACACAAAGAAACAAAGTTTAGAAAACGTGTACTGAAAACGTTTTTCTTTTGTTAGGTTAGGTGGCAGCCCGATGTATCAGGCTCACTTAGACTATTCAGTCAATTGTGATACCACATTGGTGAACTTCTCTCTTACCACTGAGTGCAGCCCGATTCCATATTCTTTTGTTGGAGTCATTTGAATTTCTTCGAAAATTTCTAACTTTTATCACCAAAAAAATGTTTGTTTGTTACAAAATTTTGTATTTTGTATGTATTTTTGCAATAAAAAAATAATTTTTGATCCAGAAAACAGTGCATTTCGCTTATATCAAGTACTGTTCTTTGCTGACTTTAAGACTTTAATAAGACACATATTAAAGTTTCATAGTAAAAATTTAATATATTAGTATGTAATGTCGAATATCTTTTCGGAATCTTTCGAACATTTTTGAAATATATGAAAAACAAAAAAATTTTTGATGTTCGGTAGGAGCTGGGATTAAACCCACGACCCTTTGTATCCAAGGCTGGCATACTAACCATACACCATGGTGGCCAACTATGTTTCTGGCAGATAAAGGTTTTTTACACACAAAGAAAATTTCATTAAAATTGAGCCAACGAAAATTGTTCATTGATATAAGGAAACATTAAGACAATGAGAATATTCGTTTCGTTATACGAAGCGTTTTGTTGATTAGCAGAAAATTCGTTATAATAAACGAAAACTTTCGTTATATCAACAAATGACACATTTCGTTAATATAATGATGATTTTTCTATCAGTATACATCGGCTCATGGGCGCCGAAAACTATGCTTTATAAATATAACAACTTGACTGTTTGCGTTGCTTGTACTTTGATGACTATAGCGATAATTGTTTGTTGGTGACAACAACAGCTACGTAGCCAAGTAGATAGTGTGTTGGCTTACAAACTGTAGACCCTCAACAAAAATCGCTTCTGTAACATATACCCCAAACACATTTTGCTTCAATATTGTTAGTATTGTTCAAACATAATATGTTTTTATTGTTCAAACATAATATGTTTGTATTGTTCAAACATATTATGTTTCACGTTAGGGCATACACTGGTAGAAAAACAATTTAATGAAATTTTCTTATATTTATATATTATTACTCTCTCTACCTCTCTTTCTAAACACATATATGTTTATAGGCTGTTTCTAAATTAATATATGTTTGCATCTAAGCATATTATATTTACAACCATTTTATGTCCCAAACATAATATGTTCTAACATATTAACATATAAACATTTTATGCTTGCACTTGAAAATATTGTGTTAAAAAATTTGAGCCCCAAATATATAATTTTTACACCCAAACATATGAAAAACAGTCTTTTTCGTCCGTGTATGATGCGCGGTACGATTCTCCGTACAGGCTTAAGGTACACTTTAAAAAATATATAAAATCGAACAATATGTTCTGCATTGTTTGTATTACAGCAAAAGGTGATACGAACTAGAAGATGTGATGGAATATGCAATTAGCCAGAAAAGAGTTTTTATACCCTCCACCAACTTTGTCATTCCGTTTGTAACACATCGAAATATTGCTCTAAGACCCCACAAAGTATATATATTCTGGGTCGTGGTGAAATTCTGAGTCGATCTGAGCATGTCCGTCCGTCCGTCTGTTGAAATCACGCTAACTTTCGAACGAAACAAGCTATCGCCTTGAAACTTGGCATAAGTAGTTGTTATTGATGTAGGTCGGATGGTATTGCAAATGGGCTATATCGGTCCACTTTTACTTTTACGTATATCCCCCATATAAACGGACCCCAAATTTGGCTTGCGATTGCTCTAAGAGCAGCAAATTTCATCCGATCCGGCTGAAATTTGGTACATGGTCCATATCGGTCCACTTTTACGTATAGCCCCCATATAAGCGGACCCCCAAATTTGGCTTGCGATTGCTCTAAGAGAAGCAAATTTCATCCGATCCGGCTGAAATTTGGTACATGGTGTTATTATATGGTCTCTAACAACCATGCAGAAATTGGTCCATATCGGTCCATAATTACATATAGACCCAAAATAAACCGATCCCCCGATTTGGCTTTCGGAGCCTCTAAGAAAACTAAATTTCATCCGATCCGGCTGAAATTTGGTACATGGTGTTGGTAAAGGGTGGTTAAAATTTCAAGGACCGATGTTGATTTTGAATAAAACACAAACTATTTAGGAAATTATTGTAATTTTATTTTATTCTGATATATTGGTATTACTCAATTATGTGTGGAACAAAATATCGGCCAAATGGGCGCCGCGACCTCGGTGGCACACCTTCATTCGATGGTCCAAATTTTCGAAGACGCTAAGGCATAATGGAGGTTCTATGCCGTTAATGTGCCGAATTATCTCATCCTTTAACTCTTGAATTGTTGCTGGCTTATCGACGTATACCTTTTCTTTCAAATAACCCCAAAGAAAAAAGTCCAACGGTGTCAAATCACATGATCTTGGCGGCCAATTGACATCGCCATTACGCGAGATAACACGGCCATTGAATTTGTTGCGCAAAAGAGCCATTGTTTCGTTAGCTGTGTGGCAAGTGGTACCGTCCTGCTGAAACCATATATCGTCCACATCCGTGTCTTCCAATTCGGGCCATAAAAAGTTCGATATCATCTCACGATAGCGAACACCATTCACAGTAACTGCCTGACCGGCCTCATTTTGGAAAAAATACGGCCCGATGATGCCGCCAGCCCATAAACCACACCAAACAGTCACTTTTTGTGAGTGCATTGGTTTTTCGACAATCACTCTTGGATTCTCATTCGCCCAAATGCGGCAATTCTGTTTATTGACGAATCCACTGAGGTGAAAATGTGCCTCATCACTGAAGATGATTTTCTCCGAAAATTGATCATCCACTGTTGCCATTTCTTGGAACCATTCTGTCCATTCACGACGTCCATGGTTCAAATTGTGTAAGTCTGAAATAGAGAAATATCAAATAAAATTCGGAAAAAAACTTGGCGTTTAGGTGTGGTTCACCTTCAACATCGGCCCTTACAATTTAACCATGCAAAAATTGGTCCACATCGACCCATAATTATGTATAGCCCCCATATAAACCGATCCCCAGATTTGACCTCCGGAGCCTCTTAGAGGAGCAAAAGTCATCCGATCCGATTGAAATTTGGTACGTCGTGGGTTTCTATAGAAAATTTTGTCAAAATTTTATTTTTATAGAAAATTTTTTCCAAATGTTATTTCCATAGAGAATTTTTTTTCAAATTTTATTTCTATGGAGAATTTTTTTCAAATTTTATTTCTATAGAAACTTTAATTATATACGTATTTAATCGGCCTTTTTTAGTTTAATATATACCACGTATGGACTATGTGGTATATATTACGGTGTTAGGAAGTTTTAAGATACCTTGCCAGTGGCAAGTGTTGCCGCAACCCAAGTAATTCGATTGTGGATGACAGTCTTCAGTAGAAGTTTCTACGCAATCCATGGTGGAGGTACATAAGCTTCGGCCTGGCCGAACTTACGGCCGTATATACTTGTTTTGAATTAGTCTTAATCAAATTGTTTTTACATCCAGTAAAAGCATCAACGTGTATCTTTTAAAGATAAACGTTGATGTTCCTTACAGCGAAAAGCAAATGGGAAATGATGTATGTTTGTTTAAAATTTCGTTTGGAAGAATTTTTTGCGTGTATGCCTCTCGGTGCCAATAGGGTTAAATTCTACTTCTTTAAAATCAGCCAACAAAGTTTCATGGAAGGGAACCCCAATGTTTAGATAGTTAATGATAACAGGCCGTAACTCAATTGTGTGAGATAATTTTTTTTTCAAGTGAGCCGTGTTTTCCTCAATTCAGAAAGGTAGTGCCCAATAAATAGTATAGCCCTTTAAATCTCACGATAGTAGATGCGGATCATTCTATGTGAATCCCAGCCATCATACCTGCATCCGATAGAACAATTGATCTAAAAACTCTGTGGGATTACATTTGGCATGAAATACTACTCTGAAGTGGTTCAAGATTGAGTTTGTTTTCAGAGTTTAGAAAAGATGTAAAATTTTGAACAGAATATGGCCGAAGAGTTCTTTCCAAGTGACTACTGTCTTAGCTATCTCCTGCTTCAATCGGTAGGCTTTATACCCAAGATGACATTGAGACTATATTGAAATAAAAT
Source organism: Haematobia irritans (assembly GCF_050003625.1). NCBI lineage: Eukaryota > Metazoa > Arthropoda > Insecta > Diptera > Muscidae > Haematobia > Haematobia irritans. Next base: position 273,223,843 of record NC_134397.1, on the reverse strand, counting down.
AAATCAGTATCCGTAATCGAAGCAATATATTGTTTTCCCGCAGTTTTTATGTAGATATCACAGACGAGTCTGGAAGTGTTTTTATCCATTTCTTAACATATTCATAGTTGCAAAAGTCGTTCGCCAGTTTCATATCCACAACCCACAATCTTCTTCTGCGTCCATATAGTCCTGGCTGTCATTCTATCCTTCTGTCCTCATTATTGTCGCCCTCGCCTCCAGTGAATCACCAATTTCCTTTAATAGGTGCTTCACTTTTTATCAGTGGGTTTTGGAAAATTCTCAATTAATGTCTTCAATTTTTTATTGAATTTCTTCATTGTCATAGTTACTGACATAGTCTATAGATTTTTTGAATTATTTACAATAATATTTCCTCAATTTGGTCTTCCAACAAACAAATAAAAGATACAACTTTATTTCGTTGTAGCTGAGTGCAAAAGAAACACACAAATGGAAATTTCCATAAAAATTAAATAAACGAATATGAGGCCTAAAAGATGCTTTGGTCAATCTTTGTTTAGCCAGGTTAGGTCGTTTGTTGTAAATTATTTTGACATATAGAATCATTTACATCTGCTGGCTGGCTTTGAAAGATATTTGTTCAATTTCTCTCTGTTGACCAATGAATAATTTAAAGAAATAACAAAAAAGAAAAATACAAAGGCGTAGCAAAATATTCAAACGACTAAGAAAATTTATTATGAAATTGTTTTTTTGATTGAATTGAATTGGAGACAAAGATTCACAGTAGGCTAAGATATCGTATTTGTATAGGCTGTTGCCATATAAAATAATCTCTACAGCACAGAAACAAATCAGTTGTTAAACTGATGTTAACTTTACTTAGCAAAAAATTTATTTTGTTTTGTTTATTTTTAATATTTTATAAGAAATTTTCACCAGCCCAACGAATTTTTCTTTAATCCAAGTATGTGTCAAAAATTTTGATGACGTAAATGCCAGTAAAACTTCAATGTCATGCAAATAAATTCAATGTTAATTAAATCAAAGGAAGTTTTTCGTGTACTTCTCAAAATTAGTAAAAATGCACTACAGCGTGGTTAAAATGGTAATGATCTGGCGTTAAAGTTTTTTTCTGTATTTTTTTACTCATTTTTGCTTTTCGAGAAGGATATTTACATTACGTACATGGTAGTTAAAAATCCAAAAATGTGAAAAAATTTTCGTTAAAATATTTTTTGTCCTCAATTACGAAACTAAATTAATTGATTCTTTATTTAAAAATTTTAATTGGCAAATGTTTGAAGATATTTAAAATGGTAATGATCTGGCGCTTAAGATTTTTTTCTTTATTTTTTTTACTCATTTTTGCTTTTCGAGAAGGTGCATTACGTACATGGTAGTTAAAAATCCAAAATCAATTACGAAACGAAATTAGTTGATAGGATTAATGTTTGTGATTGATTTTCGTTTCAAAAAGAAAGTTTTTTGAATTAATTATACTATTAATTGAATATTTTTTATAAGTTTATTATACCCTCCACCATAGGATGGGGGTATATTAACTTTGTCAATCCGTTTGTAACACATCGAAATATTGCTCTAAGACCCCATAAAGTATATATATTCTGGGTCGTGGTGAAATTCTGAGTCGATCTAAGCATGTCCGTCCGTCCGTCCGTCTGTCCGGCTGTCCGTCCGTCTGTGGAAATCACGCTAACTTCCGAACGAAACAAGCTATCGACTTGAAACTTGGCACAAGTAGTTGTTATTGATGTAGGTCGGATGGTATTGAAAATCGGCCATATCGGACCACGTTTACGTATAGCCCCCATATAAACCGATCCCCAAATTTGGCTTGGGGAGCCTCCCGGAGCAGCAAAATTCATCCGATCCGGTTGAAATTTGGTACCTGATGTTAGTATATGGCCTCTAACAACCATGCAAAAATTGGTCCATATCGGTCAATAATTATATATAGCTCCCATATAAACCGATCCCCAGATTTGACCTCCGGAGCCTCTTGGAGGAGCAAAATTCATCCGATCCGGTTGAAATTTAGTACGTGGTCTTAGTATACGGGCTCTAACACCCATGCAAAAATTGGTCCATGTCGGTTCATAATTATATCTAGCCCCCATATAAACCGATCCCCAGATTTGACCTCCGGAGCCTCTTGGAGGTGAAAAATTCATCCGACCCGGTTGAAATGTGGTACCTGATGTTAGTATACGGTCTCTAACAACCATGCAAAAATTGGTCCATATCGGTCCATAATTATATATAGCCCCCATATAAACCGATCCCCAGATTTGACCTCCGGAGCCTCTTGGAGGGGCAAAATTCATCCGATCCTGTTGAAATTTGGTACCTGATGTTAGTATACGGCCTCTAACAACCATGCAAAAATTGGTCCATATCGGTTCATAATTATATATAGCTCCTATATAAACCGATCCCCAGATTTGAACTCCGGAGCCTCTTGGAGGAGCAAAATTCATCCGATCCAATTGAAATTTAGTACGTGGTGTTAGTATATAGTCTCTAACAACCATGGAAAAATTGGTCCATATCGGTTCATAATTATATATAGCTCCCATATAAACCGATCCCCAGATTTGACCTCAGGAGCCTCTTGGAGGAGCGAAATTCATCCGATCCAGTTGAAATTTGGTACATGGTGTTTGGTATATGGTATCTAACAACCATGCAAAAATTGGTCCATATCGGTCCATAATTATATATAGCAAAAGTCATCCGATGCGGTTGAAATTTGGTACATTTTGCCAATATAACATAACATTTTGCCAATATAACCTCTAACAGCCATGTAAAAATTGGTCAATATAGGTCTTTAGTTATATATAGCCGATGACTTATTACACAAAAATTGGTCCATATCGCCAAAAATAATCTACCAAAACTTTATTTCCATAGAAAATTTTGTCAAATTTTATTACTATAGAAAGTTGTGTCAAAATTTCATTTCTATAGAAAGTTTTGTCAAACGTTTATTTCTATAGAAAATTTTGTCAGGTTTTTATTTCTATACAAAATTTTGTCAAAAATTTTTTTTTTTGTCAAACTATATTATATACGTATTTACTCGGCCTTTTTTTGTTTAATATATACCCCGTATGGGCTAACTTACAATTTAGAAGACAGTGTTAAAAAGTTTTACGATAACTTGCCATCGGCAAGTGTTATCGCAACCCAAGTAATTCGATTGTGGATGACAGCCTTTAGTAGAAGTTCCTACGCAATCCATGGTGGAGGGTACATAAGATTCGGCCTGGCCGAACTTACGGCCGTATATACTTGTTTCAAATGTTTAATTGGAAATGTTTAATTGAAAATATTTTTTTCTGTGAGGTTGGGAGATGTGTGTGTGTGTGTTTGAATGTGTATGTGGGTGAATGTTAAGGTACACTGAAAGAAGAGTTTTCTTTTCTGAGGAACGAAACAATGTTTCTTTTGAAGCTAACAAATTTTTGTTAAAAGCAAATTCAAAAGATTACAAGCAATTGCTGCATCATTTGTCACAGATTCGAGTTTATTTGCTCTTACAGAAACTAATTTACATTAATAGGGAAATTCGTCTGTCTAAAATTTCGTTTCGGAGGAAAGTATTTTTTTTTTGGGTATAGGTTATTTCAGGCTCAATGAAACTTTTCAGCCCACTGTGATAACACAAATGTTGAGTTTTTCTCTTAACATTTTCTTAGTGCTGCGCCATTTTTATAGCGGAGTCCGAATACGGTCTTTTTCACATTGCCATGAGATCACTTAGAGAAGCGCTGAAACATTCTGAAATGTCACGCAGAAAAATGTGCGCAGAAAAAAATGTCACCAATATATTTGGAATTAAAAATTTCATTGAAGCTGAAATTATTTTTCAATTAAAAAATTAATTGAAACCACAATTTTTTTAATCAAACTAAAAACATTAAGGAAATTAAAGACAATAAAATGCTCAAGTTTAAAAAAATGTATTGATGTTTAAAATGTTTAAAAATGTATACAATTAATTTTTTTGTCGGGCTCGGAAAAAAAGAGTTTAAATTTTGTTTACAAACAAAAAAATCATGATTCAATCACGAAATTAATTGATCCAATTAATTTTCTAATTGAAATGCCTTCAATCATAGAAATGATAGCAACAATTAAAAAGTTAATTTAAAGTCAATCAGAAAATTAATTGATCCTATTAATTTTAGTGATTGATATTTGTTTCAATTACAAAATTTGTTAAATCCATTAAATTTTTAATTGAATATTTTTTAAAACAGAATTAAGACTTTACACAGGAAAAGATTTCGTGAAATTTTTTTTTGTGTGTAGTTAAAAAAAATAATTGAAACAATTTTTCCGTCAAACTAAAAGCACTAACCCCCATTTTCAGGAAGTGCTACGTTATCTAACGAACTTTTAAACCGTACTATGGACATGTCTGTCATCATGTCTATATATTTCATATACCAGTTAGGAACTTAACTGCTAAAAATGTTCAGTTAAAGTTAAGCGGGGAGAAGATATTTCGATTTTACTTTCTGTTAACTGGGAGTTAAAGTCTAACGGAGATACATGAAAATGGCCGTAAGTCAGTTAAGGAAAACTGGAATTGAACTCACGACTATTTGTACGCAAGGTGCACATGCTAACTAATGCACCATAGTGGCTTCCAGGTGAATCATGTGGATGTTATAAGACCTTAATCATTTTTGCACGTTTGGGCCATTTTTTTAATAGAGGACAACCTTTCACTTTATTTCATTTACACGATAATGTCTTACTAAATTATGATCCCAACTAGGATTACGGATGTTTCTAAGCAGTCTCATGTAGCGCCTGCAAAAAAAAATATTTTATTATTATTGCTTAATGGGAGACAAAAATTAAAGTAGTTCCTTGGAATTTATTAAATCGCTCTAAATGTTTTAAGGCTTTGAACAGCTTAAAATTGGACCAACAATTTTCACAATTGTATGTAAAAGCTGATAAAATACATGGATTAATTTCTTTTTTAACAAAAAAAAAATTAATTTTTAAAATAATTTTGTCACCTTTTCTTCCACTTTTTGGTCTCATATAACTCATTAATGTGATTTCAACAGACCAACGGACATAACCAGTATTTCTATGCGTTACTTATAATAACAACCTTATAACTCATAACACGGAGCAATTTTTGTCATTGTGAAATCATACTCCACTGTGTCACTATGAGAAAAAATTTAAGAATTCTCTGTAGAACTTATGCCTGGAGATGAACAATGGAAACACATGCTACTTTAGTGTGGATCAAGAGAAAATCTGCCCGGAAATCTTATGTAAATTAAAACAGAAAATAAAAGACGAGAACATAACTATGAAATGGGGAGGGAAAAAGCCTCACCGGCACAAACAAACCAATGTAAACAAATTAAATTGAAATATGTATAAAATACAAAAAAAAAACCTCAAAATAACACAAGAAGGAAATTGTTTTGCAAGAAAACAAAACAATTCAAATGAATTTGAATTTCTACTTTACTTGAATATTTTTCTATACAAATTTGTGATGTAGCGCAAAGAGAAAACTAAATTATTTCTAAACTTTGGACAAATTGTACAATTAATCATCTCTTGTGGACTTAATGTGAATGAAATATTGCTCGGCATATTTATTAAATTATTAATTGTGTCACATTAGATTTTTAGAGCCCTTGTAGTGAATAACCATGTGTTGTCCCATTAATGTTGCTAAGATTGTCCTGAACTTATTGTAGTGCACGCATAAAAGTTCCGGCCACTATCTCGTCGGAAAACGGGGTGGTTCAAAATATCTACGAAGTTCAGTATTTACAACGAAACCCACAATATAAAGATTATTAACGAAAATATGCGTGCCAAAGATATTAGGAACAAGTATATACAGCAGTAAGTTCGGCCGGGCCGAATCTTAAATACCCACCACCATGAACCAAATATTAGGGTTTCCTTTGAAATTTCAGGAGGGCTTGAGGACTTGAGGACACAACCCGAAGATAAATTTAAAGATTTCACCTATGAGGACTATATCAGATTCTGGATTTATAAGAACCATTTTTGTTTAAGGTTTAGAGGAATCATTAACATCTCTTGTAAGTGTGCAAGAAAATTATAAAATAACGTCTTGATTTGAAATCTTAAATCTGTAGAAGTAAAATCTGGAAATTTTACATTGAGTTTCAAGCAATTTTCATGATCAGTGCGCCTTCTACACCCTCAAGAAGTGAAGTCGGTCTATATGGAGGCATTACCAAATGGACCGATAAAAACTTAATCCGATACACGTTTTTGTGAGCCTAAAATACCAGAATATTTACAATTTCAGGCATATCAGATAAAAACTACGGTTTCTAGAAACCCAAGGAGTTAAATCGGGAGATCGTTCTTATGGGGGCTATACTAAAATATGGACTGATACTCACCATTTTCGGCACACCTCTTTATGGTCCTAAAATACCTCTAGATTTCCAATTTCAGACAAATTGGATAAAAACTACGGTTTCTATAAGCCCAAGACCCCAAATCGGGAGATCGGTCTATATGGGGGCTATACCATAATATGGACCGATACTCACAATTTTTGGCACACGTATTTGTGGTCCTACAATACCTTTAGATTTCCAATTTCAGGTAAATTGAATAAAAACTGCGGTTTCTATAAGCCCAAGAAGTAAAATCGGGAGATCGGTCTATATGGGGGCTATACCAAAATATGGACCGATACTCACAATTTTTGGCACACATATTTGTGGTCATACAATACCTCTAGATTTCCAATTTCAGATAAATTGAATAAAAACTGCGGTTTCTATAAGCCCAAGAAGTAAAATCGGGAGATCGGTCTATATGGGGCTATACCAAAATATGGACCGATACTCACAATTTTTGGCACACGTATTTGTGGTCCTACAATACCTCTAGATTTTCAATTTCAGGTAAATTGAATAAAAACTGCGTTTTCTATAAGCCCAAGAAATAAAATCGGGAGATCGGTCTATATGGGGGCTATACCAAAATATGGACCAATACTCACAATTTTTGGCACACATATTTGTGGTCTTACAATACCTCTAGATTTCAAATTTCAGGTAAATTGAATAAAAACTGCGGTTTCTATAAGCCCAAGAAGTAAAATCGGGAGATCGGTCTATATGGGGGCTATACCAAAACGTGGACCGATACTCACCATTTTTGGCACATCTCTTTATGGTCATAAAATACCTCCAGATTTCAAATTTCAGGCAAATTGGATAAAAACTACGATTTCTATAAGCCCAAGACCCCAAATCGGGAGGTCGGTTTATATGGGGACTATATCAAAACCTGGACCGATATAGCCCATCTTCGAACTTGACCTGCCTGCAGACAAAAGACGAGCTTGTGCAAAATTTCAGCACGATTGCTTCATTATTGAAGTCTGTAGCGTGATTACAACAGACAGACAGACAGACAGACAGACAGACAGACAGACAGACGGACAGACGGACATCGTTATATCGTCTTAGAATTTCTCCCTGATCAAGAATATATATACTTTATATAGTCGGAAATCGATATTTCGATGCGTTACAAACGGAATGACAAACTTATTATACCCCCGTCACCATTCTATGGTGGTGGGTATAAAAAGAAAGATAGAGAAAGAAAGATCTAAAACCCCAAGAGAAACGCATAAAATTTCGCCGTGGAACAGATGTATAGGTGTTGACATCTGACCTGACCCCTCCCAACCTTGACCATGAGTGATAAGCAACCAGATTTATCATGGTCCCAAATGTTCTCAACCCGTTACCCAATCAGGATATCAAAAAACTAGAAAATTACAATTCCATTGTGATTTATTCAAATCAAATATATTCATGAACAACAAGGTTTCAAAACCATGTTCAAATACAGTCAAAACGCAAACAAATTCCCATAAGAATGACAATCATAAATATATTCTATTTAAATTCAAAATTTCGTATAATTATACCTTACATTGCGAAAAATTCAATAATATTTCCAAAAATTGAAATCAATCGAAGCTAATTTAGCTGAGCAAAAATTATGTTAAAATTGCTTTGACAAATATTCAAAAATTCCATTGAGCAAAAATTAACCTAACAGAAATTATTTAAAAGTTCAATAAACAAATACTCAAAAATTATTTGAACAAAAATTTACCTAACAAGAAAAAAAAAAACGTGTATAATCGAAGATAACAAAAAAATGCTGAAACAAAATACATCCAGTTCGGATGTCATAAATTCAGTGAATAAGGCATGCAAAGATAATATAATGAAAATTAAATTGAAATATTGTAAAAAAAAAAACGGAATTTCAAATTTATCGATCAAACGTCAGAATTATTATATTTCGAATATAGGGTATTAAGCCGAGATTAGAGCTTGAATTCAAAAAGAAACCGGACGAAATTATTTTAAATATTTTGATTAATAATGACGTATAATCGCGCAAATGAAACGAATAAAACATATCCGAATAAATTAGGATTCGATTAATCATGATAACTTCAAGCACAACATAAATAATTCCATTTTTATTTTTTTTTTTTATAGACCAAAACCAAAATTCATATTAATTTATTCTTGTTTTATGCATTGCGGCGTTGCATTTTTCAAAGTGCATTTTTAAATCAACGAAATAAAATTACAAAATTTACCCTACCATTGCCAGAGACAGGGATCGAACCCACGACCTTACAACTGCGAGTCTCAGCTCATCCCACTAGGCTAAGCCTGACTTGAATTAAAAGTTAACTAACGATGTATGTAAACAGACTTTGGATTTTGGTAACTTTAATTTAATTTAATGCAAACTACATAATCACGAAATGGAAATAAACCAATTTTTATATGTAAAAATTTTATTTTTTTTTTTGTTTACAACATCACAGCGTAGTTGTTAATGACCAAAACCAAAAGACTTTATTATTTTTAATACTTGAAATTCAATAATTAATAATAAAATACAAAAGAAAAGAAAATTGTCAATTCGCCCCAAAGTGGAGTCGAACCACCGATCTTCGGACTGGGAATCTGAGCTTCAACCACTAGGCTAAGCCAGGTTGGTATTTCGCCTTGTCCACCACTTTATTTGAACAGTCTTTGGGTTTTGGTTACTTTTAAGTTTGGTTTATTCAAATTATTATATTTATTCACGAAATTAACGCAATCGAATTGGCATGTTCACGTTTTCACAACTTCAACAATTATTTGTTTTTATACAACTATAAATCAAAAAACATATTTTAATAATTAAATTGCAAATTAAAGAAAAACACAAACGGAAAAAAATTGTCAACTGCCCATGAGCGGGTTTGAACAGCCAACCTTTCAATTGTGAAGCTGAGCTTCTCCCACTAGGCTAAACTCTGGCTTGTGGGTGGATGGCAAAAGTAATTATATGAACATTTGCAAGTCTTTTGATTTGGGTTGTATACAAAGGTACTCACCTACATTCCAACCATCATCCCTGTTTCTACATTCACCTCTTTGGTGACTTTTTGATATGGTCAATATGTATCTATTTGGGGAATATCCACGGAAACAGTATTTTTGATGGTTGATAATGCAGTGATTTTAATAAGGAAAAGGAAACTGAGTACTCACACTTTCATAGGTCCACCGATGAAGGATCCTTCACTGGATTTCCGCCGAATTTGATGCTGAAACTTTTATAGAAACGCATAAAATTTCGCCGTGGAACAGATGTATAGGTGTTGACATCTGACCTGACCCCTCCCAACCTTGACCATGAGTGATAAGCAACCAGATTTATCATGGTCCCAAATGTTCTCAACCCGTTACCCAATCAGGATATCAAAAAACTAGAAAATTACAATTCCATTGTGATTTATTCAAATCAAATATATTCATGAACAACAAGGTTTCAAAACCATGTTCAAATACAGTCAAAACGCAAACAAATTCCCATAAGAATGACAATCATAAATATATTCTATTTAAATTCAAAATTTCGTATAATTATACCTTACATTGCGAAAAATTCAATAATATTTCCAAAAATTGAAATCAATCGAAGCTAATTTAGCTGAGCAAAAATTATGTTAAAATTGCTTTGACAAATATTCAAAAATTCCATTGAGCAAAAATTAACCTAACAGAAATTATTTAAAAGTTCAATAAACAAATACTCAAAAATTATTTGAACAAAAATTTACCTAACAAGAAAAAAAAAAACGTGTATAATCGAAGATAACAAAAAAATGCTGAAACAAAATACATCCAGTTCGGATGTCATAAATTCAGTGAATAAGGCATGCAAAGATAATATAATGAAAATTAAATTGAAATATTGTAAAAAAAAAAACGGAATTTCAAATTTATCGATCAAACGTCAGAATTATTATATTTCGAATATAGGGTATTAAGCCGAGATTAGAGCTTGAATTCAAAAAGAAACCGGACGAAATTATTTTAAATATTTTGATTAATAATGACGTATAATCGCGCAAATGAAACGAATAAAACATATCCGAATAAATTAGGATTCGATTAATCATGATAACTTCAAGCACAACATAAATAATTCCATTTTTATTTTTTTTTTTTATAGACCAAAACCAAAATTCATATTAATTTATTCTTGTTTTATGCATTGCGGCGTTGCATTTTTCAAAGTGCATTTTTAAATCAACGAAATAAAATTACAAAATTTACCCTACCATTGCCAGAGACAGGGATCGAACCCACGACCTTACAACTGCGAGTCTCAGCTCATCCCACTAGGCTAAGCCTGACTTGAATTAAAAGTTAACTAACGATGTATGTAAACAGACTTTGGATTTTGGTAACTTTAATTTAATTTAATGCAAACTACATAATCACGAAATGGAAATAAACCAATTTTTATATGTAAAAATTTTATTTTTTTTTTTTGTTTACAACATCACAGCGTAGTTGTTAATGACCAAAACCAAAAGACTTTATTATTTTTAATACTTGAAATTCAATAATTAATAATAAAATACAAAAGAAAAGAAAATTGTCAATTCGCCCCAAAGTGGAGTCGAACCACCGATCTTCGGACTGGGAATCTGAGCTTCAACCACTAGGCTAAGCCAGGTTGGTATTTCGCCTTGTCCACCACTTTATTTGAACAGTCTTTGGGTTTTGGTTACTTTTAAGTTTGGTTTATTCAAATTATTATATTTATTCACGAAATTAACGCAATCGAATTGGCATGTTCACGTTTTCACAACTTCAACAATTATTTGTTTTTATACAACTATAAATCAAAAAACATATTTTAATAATTAAATTGCAAATTAAAGAAAAACACAAACGGAAAAAAATTGTCAACTGCCCATGAGCGGGTTTGAACAGCCAACCTTTCAATTGTGAAGCTGAGCTTCTCCCACTAGGCTAAACTCTGGCTTGTGGGTGGATGGCAAAAGTAATTATATGAACATTTGCAAGTCTTTTGATTTGGGTTGTATACAAAGGTACTCACCTACATTCCAACCATCATCCCTGTTTCTACATTCACCTCTTTGGTGACTTTTTGATATGGTCAATATGTATCTATTTGGGGAATATCCACGGAAACAGTATTTTTGATGGTTGATAATGCAGTGATTTTAATAAGGAAAAGGAAACTGAGTACTCACACTTTCATAGGTCCACCGATGAAGGATCCTTCACTGGATTTCCGCCGAATTTGATGCTGAAACTTTTATATTTGTTTTTGGTTGTCAATAGAACACAAAATAAACGCGATAAACCGAAACTTTAATTTAAACGATTTTAAAAACACTTTGTTACCGACTATTCACTGACAAAAATGAAAAAAATATACTTCGATTTTAAACGCGATATCTGCACATTTACACTCATTAAAACTTTTAAATTATACTTCTTTAACCACACTAACTAATTTGTAGGGTTCCTTTAAATGTTGATTGTCTTTATGTGAATATTGTCACTTGTAGCATAAATGATTTTTCCCCAACAACTTATGTACTCTGCCAACACTGATGCCTGTAGGGAATCAATAATTTCTCTCCACTTGGACGAGCAAAATTCCACACAATATCGGCAAACGTTGCGGGTTTCCGATGAGGGTTTCTCGTGCCCAATAAAAGGTGACCGCAAGTCGGATATGATCCAATACAAGATAATGATTCCTATAAGGCAAATAGATGCCAAAAACTGAGTATCTCTGTGACGTTATTCCAATGAATATTTTTAATTTACCTTTTCGAAACAAATCTCAGGTTTGTAATGTAAAATTGATCCCAATGGCAAGGGCAATTGAACAATTCCAAATCAAAGTAATATCGCAGGAAAAATCTCGTTGAATACAAATCCAGAAATTTGTCCAAAAAACCAATAAAATTTCGCAGAACAAATAAATATTTCTTGTAGGCGCCAATCCGCAGGAAAAATCCTGATAATAAAACAAATGTTCTTAAAAAAAATGAAAATCCTAATCAGGATTATCCAGCCGCCAACTTACTTGAAATTAAACCAGCTAGGATTTAGTGTCAAAAACAAAACAAAATAAAAATAATTTTGCCGCTGCGCCGTCCAACTTTCAGGAGAGAAATGATCGAACTGTCATTTCACCCGTATTTATAAAAAGAGGCACTTTGGAAAGGCTGAGTATATTTTCCCAAGAGCTTTTCCAATTAATTGGAAAAACTCTGCTACTTCGAAAATGTCTCCCAATACATATGTAAAAGAAAACGTTGACGAAATAGCGTTTCGCTATGAAAACAATGAAATAGCAAAGCAAATTTTACTGGGATACACTAGCACAAACCCTTTATCAATAGCTACAGAATCCTGTTAGCTTATGATGGGTCAGTGCATAGCGATCATTCTTATGGACCTCAAGGTTCCGGGTTCGAACCCCAGCAAAGCATGTTTTTTTTGCTTTTAATTCAATTTCATTCTTAATTCAATTGCATTCATATATATTTATTTTTTATTTTATATATTTATTCACCCAGCTACAAGCGACCCTACACCCTCCAGTCATACAAATTGTCAAATCGAAAACCACATAGGTATGATGCAGGCGCTGAAATTGTGATATGTCAGTAGAACAAAAACCACAGACAGCCTTAAAGATAAAAAAAATTCGAAATTTCTACCGCTCAATGGTCATCAAAATCTCCGAATCTTAATCTCTTGGACCAAAGTGTCGATCATGTCAAGAGAGCGCTTTGGAAATGGGTACAATTTGGATCAAATGTAGCCAATTCGGACAAATCTTAACTGCTTTTAAAATTTGATGCTATTGATTTCTATGATTTTGGTTTTGCTAATTTAGCCACATAACAGTCACTGAGTAGAGAAATAATAGAATTTAATTTAATATTAAATTTGTGAATTAGTACATCTCTTATGAGAATGTAATTATTTTTTTGCCAAACAAATAACGCTTTCTCTATAGAATTTTAATATTGAACTAATTTCAAATAGAATTTGTTCCACATCATACAAGATAATATAATTTTGAAATGACATTTTTCCTCCAAATGAGATGGAGAGAGAGAGAGAGAGAGAGAGAGAGACTAAAAGAAAAACCCAAAAGCCAAACCACGAAAACAAAAACTTTGCCCTATTCACTCTGCCAATGGTGCACTGGCTTCATTATAAATGTTGCCAAAATAGCCAAAATTATGAACTAATTTTCACAGATATCAACTTGAAATGGAAATGTTCTTTGGCACAAAACAACATGAAACAATTTAATATGATTTGTAGAACAAACTTTAGCAGAGAAAAGATAAAAACCAAAGGCTAAATTCGATTGAAGTAGACTGTAGTGTATCTTTAATTATTTGTTGTGACCCAAAAGAAATTCTTGTTTATACCAGGGCTGTGGAGTCGAGCCAATTTTGCTCGACTCCGACTCCGACTCCAGCATTTTTCATCAGCTCGACTCCGACTCCGACTCCGGAGTCGACTCCGAGTAATATAACTAAATCTCATTTTAGTACCACTAATTTGTAGTTCTATTGAGGGGATATATATGGGGTATATATATGGATCGATATAAAGTATCGTATTTATTTATGTGTGCAAGAAAGGTCTTAATTTCGCATTTATACCAATTAAACTCTTTATTTCAAATTTAGGGCAATGTTTAATAAATAAAATAATGATATAAATACCCATCATAATATGAGAAGATACCGACAGTATATGTATTTGTGGACGAAAATTATTATAAAGGGTTATATTCCCATATGCATGAATTTGAATCTGAATCGATTTAGACCAAATTGTATATACTTCTAGAAAATCTCTGTACCTAAAATTTAAATCTAACGTTATGGGACGTAACACAATTATAGCAAAAAATAAAAATGCAAAGAAAGTCTAAAGTCGGGCGGGCCGATTGTAACATACTCTGCACAACTTTGTATTTAGATCAACATTTTGATAAAATCTGAAATCAGACTTCTACAAAATCTCGTGCAATATTTGGGAAACATTCATAATTTTTTATATAGCAAAATTTGAGTCACTTTTACCAGTTTTCGACTTAGCAGTGAGTATCAGTAAGAAAAAAATTTGAGAAAATTTGCTACATAAATAAAGTTTTGACAAATTGTTTTATAGAAATAAAATTTTGAAAAAAAATAAAAATAGAAATTTCGGAAAAATTTTTGTGTAGTAAATAAAAGTTTGCAAAATTTTCTATAGAAACAAAATTTGAACTATATAACTAAATGTTTGAGAAAATTTTCTATATAAATAAATTTTTACCAAATTTTCTATAAAAAGACTATAGTAAACAAATGTTGACAAAATTTTCTATAGAAATAAAATTTTGAAAAAAATATCAATAGAAATTTTTGGAAAATTTTTTGTGTAGTAAATAAAATTTTGCAAAATTTTCTAAAGAAATAAAATGCTGCAAATTTTCTATAGAAAGAAAATTTAGACTACATTTTCTATAAAAATAAAATGTTGACTAAATTTTCTATCGACATAAAATGTTGTATAAATTTTGTATAAAAAAAATCTATAGTAACAAAATTTTGGCACAATTTTCTATGGAAAAAAATTTGAAAAAATTATTAATAGCAATTTTGAAAAATTTTTTGTGTAAATAAAATTTTGCACAATTTTCTATAGAAGCAAAATTTTGGCTAAATTTTCTATAGAAATAAATTTTTGACAAAATTTTCTACATAAAAATATTTTTATACCCACCACCATAGAATGGTGACAGGGGTATAATAAGTTTGTCATGTCGATGATGAGCTAGATCGGTCCAGGTTTTGATATAGCTCCCATATCAACCGATCGCCCGATTTGGGGTCTTGGGCTTATAAAAACCGTAGTTTTTATCCAATTTGCCAGAAATTGGAAACCTAGAGGTATTCTAGGGCTATAAGGAGGAGTGCTGAAAATGGTGATTATCGGACCATGTTTTAATATAGCTCCCATATAGACAGAACTCCCGATTTTATTTCTTGAGCTTCTAGAATCCGTAGTTTTTATCCAATTTGTCTGAAGTTGGAAATCTAGAGGTATTATAGGACCATTACAAGGCGTGCCGAAGATGGTCACTATCGGACGAAGTTTTGATATAGCCCCCTTTTAGACCGATGTTACGAGTTTACTTCTTGCACTTCTACAATCCGTAGTTTTTATCCAATTTGCCTGAAATTTGAAATCTGGAGGTATTCTAGGACCATTAAGAGGTGTGCCGAATATATTGTGTATCGGTCCAGTTTTTGATATAGTCCCCTTATAAACCGGCCCTCCGTTTTGGGGTCTATATTCTAGAACTACAATAGATATGCTGAATACTGTACGTATCCTTCCATGTTTTTGGCGTAGCCCCATTAGTCCGATTGACCAAAATAGACCCAAAAAATTATTGAAGTTGGTCCGATGGTCAGACCAAATGGAATTTTTCTGCAGAAATAACATTTGGACAAAAATTTCTATAGAAATAAAATTTTAACAAAATTTTCATAGAAATAAAATTTTAACAAATTTTTCATAGAAACAAAATTTTGTATAGAAATAAGCTTCTTAAAAAATTTTGGGATACAATATTATGCAAAAATTTTGTACAACTTTCTGCTAAATATGTAATAGAAATAAAATTTTGGTTAAATTTTTTACAGAAATTAAATTTTGGCTAAATTTTCAATAGAATTAAACTTTGGCTACATTTTCTATAAATGAAATCTATTGAAATAAAATTTGGACCAAATTTTCTATAGAAATAAAACATGGACAAAATTTTCGATAGAAATAGAATGAGGTCAACATTTTATGAAGAAATAAAATTTTGAAAAAATTTTCTTTCGAAGAAAAATTTTAGAAAAATTGTAACTTTTAAATTATTTTAATTTAAATTAGAAAACTGGTCCCCTGGTACGAATTTTGGAAAAATTTGGTCCAAAATAAAAATTCGTTGTTGCAACGCTGGTAAGGCCTCCATATAGACCGATTTCAGATATTGAGGGTACAGAAGGTGCATTTACCATAAATGTAAATTTGCCAGATATTACTTCTCGTAATCATAAAACAGTTGGTGTACTATAGATTTTAGATTTCAAATCAAGGTATTTTTTCTTAATTTTCTTGCACATTTACAGGATATGTTTATGATTCCTTTAAAACTCAAACAAAAATAGTTCTTATAAATCCGGAATCTGATAGGTAAAATCTTTGCATTTATTTTTGGGATGCGAACTGGTTAAACTGATCTGTCATCAAACCCCCATGAAATTAGATTAGAAATTAGGAGATTAGTATATTTGATTCATGGTGGTGGGTATTTATGATTTGGCCCGGACGAACATACTGCTGTATATACTTGTTTTATTTTTTATTTTCTATAGAAATAAATGTTGACTTAATTTTCTATAGGAAAAAAATTTTCTATAGTAATAATATTTCGAATAATTTTTTTATAGAAATTAAATTTTGACAAAACATTCCATATAAATACAATAGTGACAAAATTTTCTATAAAAAACAGCTTTGACAATTTTTTCTGTCATATGTGTGTAGGTATATAGCCTTAAAATAAAATTAAAAACAATAAATTCGAATTATTGTTCGAATTATTTCAAATAAATTGATATGGGGATTAAAATGGATCGATCCAGCCCATTTGCTAGTCTAACATTCTAGGAAACATAAAATGATAGCCGTAATTGGAAGTTGATTTTTATTTCCAATCGTGGTGTACATTGATCGAATGCATAACGCATTGGAAACTAATTTGCGTAAAAACTTTTTTAGTTACAAAAATGTGAAGTGTTTTAAAAAATTTGGTTTAGCCGGAGTCGGAGTCGAGCAAAATTTTTACGACTCCGACTCCGACTCCGACTCCAGCCAAATCTTCAGACTCCGACTCCAAGACTCCGACTCCGACTCCACAGCCCTGGTTTATACACTGACAAAATATTATAGTGAGGCCAAAGATTTCACGAATTCGAATTTTGCTTAGCATTGAAGACGCATGTCTCATAATTTAATATTTGTTCAAAAAATGAAAAACTTTTTTTCGGAAGGTTCAAGTGTGGTTCATTGTTGGGTTTAATGAACTGCCTGAATTTATTCTTATTTATTTACTCACAATTTAGAAGACGATGTTGAGCAGGTTGTAAGATACCTTGCGATCGGCAAGCGTTACCGCAACTCAAGTAATTCGATTGTGGATGGCAGTGTTTAGAAGAAGTTTCTACGCAATCCATGGTTAAGGGTACATAAGCTTCGGTCTGGCCGAACTTACGGCCGTATATACTTGTTTTAATTTTATTTATAAATTCGTAACCATTACGTTGCCAGATCATGAACGCCGGTTGTTGTTTTGACAACATGGTGTCATTTTTGCGTTGTCAGATTGACCGCGTGCTTTCTCAGTTTGACAACACGTGTGTGTTGATTCACTTTCATGAACGGATCGTTTTGAAAAGACCACGCCACTATTTTTCAGAATGTCCCACACATTTCATGAATTAAAGGTGGGTATAATGTTCAATGGTCGAACATATAAGTTCAATATGAACTAAAACAAAGAAACATTTTCGTACGATACCCAAATATATTACGAATGAATTAAAATGGTCAAATATTTTTTTCTTTTTTCTTAGTAAAAAAACCAAATTTCGTGTGTTGTAGTTAAAAAGTACACCAGGGCATTAATTTTCCTGGTTTGTGGAAATCTCAAAATATGGAGGTCAATTTTAGGACGACATAGTGCATTCTTGCTATAAAACAATTTACGTTTTTTATACCCTGCGCCACACTGTGCACTCAAAAAAAAGTGAACTCTCTATTTCACTAAAGCCAATTTAACTTTATTTTAGTTCATGGAATTATTATGTTTGGAGAAAGTTTCCTTTACTCTAATAATTATACCCTCCACCATAGGATGGGGGTATATTAACTTTGTCATTCCGTTTGTAACACATCGAAATATTGCTCTAAGACCCCATAAAGTATATATATTCTGGGTCGTGGTGAAATTCTGAGTCGATCTAAGCATGTCCGTCCGTCCGTCCGTCTGTCCGGCTGTCCGTCCGTCTGTGGAAATCACGCTAACTTCCGAACGAAACTAGCTATCGACTTGAAACTTGGCGCAAGTAGTTGTTATTGATGTAGGTCGGATGGTATTGAAAATGGGCCATATCGGCCCACGTTTACGTATAGCCCCCATATAAACCGATCCCCAAATTTGGCTTGCGGAGCCTTCCGGAGCAGCAAAATTCATCCGATCCGGTTGAAATTTGGTACGTGGTCTAAGTATACGGTCTCTAACAACCATGCCAAAATTGGTCCATATCGGTCCATAATTATATATAGCCCCCATATAAACCGATCCCCAGATTTGACCTCCGGAGCCTCTTGGAGGGGCAAAATTCATCCGATCCGGTTGAAATTTGGTACCTGATGTTAGTATACGGTCTCTAACAACCATGCAAAAATTGGTCCATAGCGGTCCATAAATATATATAGCTCCCATATAAACCGATCCCCAGATTTGACCTCCGGCGCCTCTTGGAGGAGCAAAGTTCATCCTACCCGATTGAAATTTGGTACGTGGTGTTAGTATATGGTCTCTAACAACCATGCAAAAACTGGTCCATATCGGTCGATAATTATATATAGCTCCCATATAAACCGATCCCCAGATTTGACCTCCGGAGCCTCTTGGAGGAGCAAAAGTCATCCGATGCGGTTGAAATTTGGTACATTTCGTTAGTATATGGCCTATAACAGCCATGTAAAAATTGTCAAATTTTATTACTATAGAAAGTTTTGTCAAAATTTCATTTCTATAGAAAGTTTTGTAAACAGTTTATTTCTACAGCAATGTTTGTCAACATTTTATTTCCATAGAAAATTTTGTCAAAATTTTATTTCTATAGAAAATTTTGTAAAAAAATTATTTCTGTAGAAAATTTTGTTAACATTTTATTTCTATAGACAATTTTGTCAACATTTTATTTCTATAGAACATTTTGTCAACATTTTAGTTCTATAGAAAATTTTGTCAACATTTTATTTTTATAGAAAATTTTGTCAAAATTTTATTGCTATAGAAAATTTTGTCAACATTTTACTTCCATAGAAAATTTTGTCAACATTTTATTTCTATAGAAAATTTTGTCAAGTTTTTATTTCTATAGAAAATTTTGTCAAAATTTTATTTCTATAGAAAATTTTGTCAAACTGAATTATATACGTATTTAATCGGCCTTTTTTTTTTGTTTAATATATACCCCTTATGGACTAACTTACAATTTAGAAGACAGTGTTAAAAAGTTTTACGATACCTTGCCATCGGCAAGTGTTATCGCAACCCAAGTAATTCGATTGTGGATGACAGCCTTTAGTAGAAGTTCCTACGCAATCCATGGTGGAGGGTACATAAGATTCGGCCTGGCCGAACTTACGGCCGTATATACTTGTTTTTTGTTTACGTTAGTTAAATTAACTAAAACCGAGGACAAAACTAAACTCAAATGAAGCATAATGATTAACTAAATTCGTGCCTTCCACAAAATATTTCAGAATTTCTTTAAATTTGTAAATTTGACCAAAAATGCGTCCATATACGATATCACTAAAGACATTCTTGCAATTTTGAACTCCAAGTTTTTCCTTCAAACTACAAAATTTTCCTTAACAAGTGAAAAAACTTAGTTATGTCTAATAAATTTTCTTGAATTTGTCGAAAAATATTTACTTATTTTGATGACATCGGCGTGATGCCAACGTTTGTAATACTGTTTAGTTAAAATTTTCTACAAATATTCAAAATTTTCTATAATTAACCGAAACACTTCTTCCTGATGAGTTCACTTTTTTTCAGTGGGGATATATTTGTAATACCCAGAAGGAGACGAGATAGACACATGGTGTCTTTGGCAATAATACTCAGGGTGGGTCCCTGAGTCGATATAACCATGTCCGTCTGTCCGTCCGTTCGTCTGTCTGTGGACACATTTTTGTGATCAAAGTCAAGTTCGCAATTTAAGTCCAATCGCCTTCAAATTTGGCACATGTTCCTAATTTGGGTCAGAATAGAACCCTATTGATTTTGGAAGAAATCGGTTCAGATTTAGATATAGCTCCCATATATATCTTTCGCCCGATATGCACTAATATGGACGCAGCAGCCAGAGTTTTATGCCGATTTGCTTGAAATTTTGTGCATACACTTAGTCGTATAGTCAAGTGTGCAAAATTTGACTGAAATCGGTGCAGATTTAGATATAGCTCCCATATATATCTTTCGCCCGAAATGGACTTATATGGCCCCAGAAGCCAGATTTTTGGCCGAATTTGGTTGACATTTTGCACTAGGAGTACAATTAGTAGTATAGTCAAGTGTGCAACATTTGATTGAAATCGGTTCAGATTTAGATATAGCTCCCATATATATCTTTCGCCCGATATGGACTAATATGGTTCTAATAGCCAGAGTTTTGGCCCAATTTGGTTGAAATTTTAAACAGGGAGTAGATTTAGCATTGTAGCTATGCGTGCCAAATTTGATTGAAATCGGTTCGGATTTATATATAGCTCCCATATATAGCTTTCGCCCGATTTACACTCATATGACCACAGAGGCCAATTTTTTACTCCAAAATTTTAGTTGAAATTTTGCATAGGGAGTAGAATTAGCATTGTAGCTATGCGTGCCGAATTTTGTTGAAATCGGTTCAGATTTAGATACAGCTCCCATATATATGTTTTTTTTGATTTCGTCAAAAATGGTCAAAATACCAAAATTTTCCTTGTAAAATCGCCACTGCTTAGTCGAAAAGTTGTAAAAATGACTCTAATTTTCCTAAACTTCTAATACATATATATCGAACGATAAATCATAAATAAACTTTTGCGAAGTTTCCTTAAAATTGCTTCAGATTTAAATGTTTCCCATATTTTTTGTGTTCCACCCTAGTGCATTAGCCGACTTAAATTTTGAGTCTATATATTTTGTACAAGTCTATCAAATTCTGTCCAGATCGAGTGATACTTAAATGTATGTTTTTGGGACAAACCCATTTATATATAGCCCCCCCAACACATTTGACGGATGTGATATGGTCTCGAAAATTTAGATCTACAAAGTGGTGCAGGGTATAATATAGTCGGCCCCGCCCGACTTTAGACTTTCCTTACTTGTTTTTCTGTGTAGATTGCTTTTTCTTGGCACTTCAATGCACCGTGACCAAGCTTGGTAAGCAGCCATCCCATTAAAGTTCCAGACAAAATCTGAAATTCTTTATATTTCCTCTTTTGGGTATTTTACAATTTTCTGGAGGCTCTTCAATTGCAACCCACTACTCGAGGAGTTCATTCAGAGTTGTACACATATTCGAGTCTTGAATCGAGTCATGGAAAACGTAATGTAGAGTTATTTTTTTGTGTTGAAAAGTGAGACACCAAAACAATCAATAGTCATCAAAATTCATCAAAAATCCTACAGCTCGAATATATATGAGAGTTAGAGATATGTGAAATAAGTAACTATCTAAATTTCATATGGATTTTATTCTAATGGATCCATCAATGTGTGTGAAATTTTTCATTTTTTTCACATTAGTTGTTGTCTCGTATTTGTTTTCATAAAACTCATCACACCTTAATACCATGGTAAAAAACGAAATGATGCAATATCCACTTCTATAGATATTTAAAGATGTTTATGTGCTTAGTACCCAAAAACATGGTGCTTTAAGCATTCAAATGGAAATGATTTCATTGTCCTTTTTTTCGATTTTACGAAAACAACAAAATGCCATAATTTTATATTGGACAAAACATAAAACGCTTTATAACTAAATCAAATACCATGTAGAGAGCGTTTTGTCTGAATGGCCAATAAAATGAATTCCAGAGAATGCATCCAATATTGAGGATGTCCTACAGAGACTAAACATCAACTGTGAGAATGCAAATTCCTGGAGAAAAACCAAAATGCCATCCATCATCAAATGACTGAATAAACCATTATCTCTAGAACATAACGACCTATCCACCTGCTGCCATCCACACTACATACTTAGATTACCATGGCTCTATTTATTTGCAAGGAAGTCAAAATTGAATTGGATAAAAGCTTCTGAGAAATTCCAGTGGAAATTGTTATCTAACGTAAAAGTTTTTTTAAACAAATTAATTAACAACGGATTCCTTTTGTGTGCGGAAGCAATCGCTTCATGCTGGTTTCTGGCCAACGACAGTGACTGAGATGCCTTTTGCTGAGCACTCTCATGTTTCCATGGCATTTAGACGGGAATTCCAAATTACCCCAGCTGCGTGAATAGTAGACGGAATGTCACCATAGAATTTCTATTTAACCTCATCAAAATGTTGTGGAATGTGCACTTCACCCATTAGTCACTCTCTGTTATTCGTGGGAATTTTGCTTTAAATTTAAGTAATATAGACAAAATAAATTTAGCTTAAATATTTCCAAGGTAGTGAATAAAAAATTAATTAAATTTGATATTTTTCCTTTTGAAGGTACGGGGCAATTCAGATAAATTAAATTTTATTATTTCTTAAAGCAAATAAAACATATCCTAACAACAACAAGAAAACTATGAAGGTCTAAATTGTTCTTCCAATAGGGAGTGTTAAATGTTTACGTAACTAAGCATTATGGAGCGAAAACAATATTGTAGCGAACTCAAAAATTTTTTGTGCTTAAAATACGAATATGATTTTTGTTTACCATAGAAAGCTTTAATAAATCTGAATCACTACTAAAGTATTACAGAAATGATCCTTTAAATCGATGTTTTTTTTATAACTTGTTTATAAAGATAAAAAGCACTCAAAAATACTCTCAAACAAAGCAATGAAGTCTAAAGTCGGGAAAACTATAAAAAGTTGGGAAAACTATAAAGGTTTATATTTCCATATACAATATTTAAATCTAAACCGATTTGGAAAAAATTTGTACACTTCTACAAAATCTGTACACTAAAAAAAAAGTGAATCCTATATTGCACTAAAGTCAATTTAACTCTATTATTATTATAGAGTTATTTATTTAAGAAGTTATTATGTTTTAAGAAGGTTTCCTTGACTTTAATATTTATACCCTGCGCCACACTGTGGAACAGGGTATTATAAGTTAGTGCATATGTTAGGTTAGGTTAGGTTAAAGTGGCAGCCCGATTAAGATTCAGGCTCACTTAGACTATTCAGTCCATTGTGATACCACATTAACTAAAAGTACCTATTACATATGGGCACTTCTAGTTTTAACCGCTGAACCTTCTTGATTATTTTTCTTTGTTGAACCAACCAGATTGTTCCAAAAATATTAGCAGACTGCTTAAGTTAACGTTTTCCAGATCCGCCAGTAATCTGAAGCTATATGCTCCTAAAATTTGCTTACGCCTTACACAAAATGCAGGACACTCACACAAGAGGTGTTTTATTGATTCCTTTTCCTCCGCATCATGACAGCTCATACAATAGTCATTATACTTCGCACCAATAGTTTTTGCAAAATCTCCTATCAGGCAGCGACCCGTTATAGCAGATATCTGGCATATGTTTGTAAACCCCAGAAGGAGACGAGATAGACACATGGTGTCTTTGGCAATAATGCTCAGGATGGGAGTCGATATAACCATGTCCGTCTGTCCGTCCGTCTGTCTATAAACACATTTTTATGATCAAAGTCTAGGTCGCAATTTAAGTCCAATCGCCTTCAAATTTGGCACATGTTCCTAATTTGGGTCAGAATAGAACCCTATATTTTGGAAAAAATCGGTTCAGATTTAGATATAGCTCCCATATATATTTTTCGCCCGATATGCATTAATATGGACCCAACAGCCAGAGTTTTATACCGATTTGCTTGAAATTTTGTACAAACATAACACTTAGTCGTATAGTCAAGTGTGCAAAATTTGATTGGAATCGCTTCAGATTTAGATATAGCTCCCATATATATCATTCGCCCGATATGGACTTATATGGCCCCAAAAGCCAGATTTTTGGCCGAATTTGGTTGAAATTTTGCACTAGGAGTACAATTGGTAGTATAGTCAAGTGTGTAAAATTTGATTGAAATCGGTTCAGACTTAGATATAGCTCCCGATATGGACTAATATGGTCCTAAAAGCCAGAGTTTTGGCCCAATTTGGTTGACATTTTGCACAGGGAGTAGATTTAGCATTGTAGCTATGCGTGCCAAATTTGGTTGAAATCGATTCAGATTTAGATATAGCTCCCATATATATCTTTCGTCCGATATGCACTTATATGGACCCAGGAGCCAGAGTTTTATCCCGATTAGCTTGAAATTTTGCACAAGGAGTACAATCGGTAGTATAGTCATGTGTGCCACATTTGATTGAAATCGGTTCAGATTTAGATATAGCTTCCATATATATTTCTCGCCCAATATGGGCTTATATGGCCCCAGAAGCCAGAGTTTTGGCCCAATTTGGTTGACATTTTGCACTAGGAGTACAATTAGTAATATAGTCATATGTGCCAAATTTGATTGAAATCGATTCAGATTTAGATATAGCTCCCATATATATGTTTTTCTGATTTCGACAAAAATGGTCAAAATACCAACATTTTCCTTGTTAAGTCGCCACTGCTTAGTCGAAAAGTTGTAAAAATGACTCTAATTTTCCTAAACTTCTAATACATATATATCGAGCAATAAATCATAAATAAATTTTTGCGAAGTTTCCTTAAAATTGCTTCAGATTTAAATGTTTCCCATATTTTTTACTAACATTGTGTTCCACCCTGGTGCATTAGCCGACTTAAATTTTGAGTCTATAGATTTTGTAGAAGTCTATCAAATTCTATCCAGATCGAGTGATATTTAAATGTATGTATTTGGGACAAACCTTTATATATAGCACCCAACACATTTGACGTATGTGATATGGTATCGAAAATTTTGATCTACAAAGTGGTGCAGGGTATAATATAGTCGGCCGCGCCCGACTTTAGAATTTCCTTACTTGTTTGTAACTAACATTGTGTTTTATCCCAGGGTGTCAGCCGATTTAAATTTTAATTCTAGAGATTTTATAAAAGTACAAAAAATTGTCTCCATATTGTATATATATTATATAAATATTTCTAATAAAAGCCTTCATAATAACTCCCAAAAAATTTGAAGGAGTCGAAATGGTAACACAAATTTTTGGTCTACATAGTGGGTATAACATAGTCGGCCCCGCCCGACTTTAGACTGTAATTACTTGTTTTTTTTTTTTTTTTTTGTTTTTGTTCCAAAATTTCTAGTTGAATATCCTCTACCACATGAGTATATTAACTTTGTCCGTTTCCGTTTGTAACACATCGAGATGTTGGACTTGACCCCATAATGTATATATTCTGGGTCGTGGAAGTATATTCAGTGTCAATCAAGCAATGTCCGTCCGTCTGTTCAAATCACAAGTAGTTGTTATTGATGTAGGTCGGATGGTATAGCCAATGGGCCACGTCGGTCACTTTTATGTATAGCCCTCATATAAACCGATCCCCAGATTTGGCTTGCGGAGTCTCTTAGAGAAGTAAATTTCATGCGACTGAGTTGAAGTTTGGTACTTGGTGTTAGTCTATGGTAACTATCAACCTGCAAACATTTGCCCATATTGGTCCATTATTATTCAGAAGAAAACAGAAAGTTGTCCCCGGGTTCCCCCCTAAACTTCCAATGAACTTCATTTGGGCTATTTGGCGGCTAAAAGTGAAAGTTTAAAATTTGGACAATTAAAAAAAGAATAGACAATTAACAAAAAAGTTAAATTTTGAAAAAAAAAAACATTTGATAAAAACTTACTGATGGTGAAATTTGATTCTGTATTACGGTCGAAGCTCGGTTTTACGAACGACATATTGTCAGGCCCATTCGTTATTTAGAAAAATTCGTTAATTCGAATTGGAATATTAAAAGTTAACTTTTATTAAAAATCGTAGTTTTTATTGTCACATGAGAAAAAAATCCATAAGCATTTGGCCAAATTAAAGTACTACAGAGTAGAGGTGTGCACGTGACACGAAATTGTCGTGACTCGTGAGTCACGCTGATGGCAACGTCGTGAGTGGGCGTGGGCGTCATTAACAAACCAAATGTCGTGCGTGAGCGTGAGTCACGAAAATAATTTCTTCGTGAGTGTGCGTGAGTAACGAATTTCGGAAAAACACGCTCACGAAAATAATCCCTCCCACGGACATAAAAGGCTGGGATGTTAGGAGGTTAATAACGCTCACGATTTTAATCATGCTCATGTTTTCAGACACGTCGCTAAGGTAAATTACTAATAAAACTATTCGTGAGTCACGACATTTTCGTGCGTGAGAGTGCGTGAGTACAAATTTTCTTTTCGTGAGTGTGCGTGAGTGTGAGTCCTACCAAAAAATATCGTGCGTAAGTAAGATTTTTCCGTCGCGAGTGTGCGTGAGGGTGAGTAAAATATTACTCACGTGCACACCTCTACTACAGAGTCACTTAAAACTATTAATAAATAATCCTTAAAACTGATGAATTTGTCTCGTGAAGCCTATACATACCCATGTCAATATTCGCTTTGATGTGTGCTCTAATTTCTATGGTCACACTGGGCAAATATTTGACGGAAATCAAAAATGAATCCTTCGCCACAGCCATACCAGCTAAATTCATTAGCTGATGTTGGATATACACCATCATAGTAGGATTATTTTCAAAAACACGGTATTCAGATGATTGGAAAATGGTTGTGGAAAATTTTTTGACACTAATTTTGGTCAAATATTTGCCTAGTGTGACCATAGCCCTAGACAAATTAAATAATTTTTTTCTAGTCCCCGGTTTAAAGCTGGACAAGGCATAGATAGTGTTCGTAGTAACATCTTCCTAATGCGTCCTATATACACCAGTATTCAGGTCATGTCCATTTGATAGGATCTAAATATCTTGGGAATGCCGTACTTTGTGAACATTCCCGAAAGACTTAAACCATTCTCTCAACCATCAAATATGGCTGATTTTTTGTTGTAATTGCCTTAAGATTAAAACCGTTTTCGTTAAATCGAACGTACATTTTGCTCAACCTTTCGTTATTTAGAATACTCAATGCAGTGTTGCCAATTTGGTGCTTTTAGCACCAAATTTAGTGCTTTTTGATTTCTAAAAAGCACCAAATTGCCTTTTTGGTGCCTTTTCAAAAAAAAAGCACCAACTTGGTGCTTTCTGGCATTTTCATTTAGTGCTTTTGGTGCTTTTTTTTTATTTTGAACAGTATTAAGTTTAATTGATACAAAAATTTTGATTAGACTTTCAAGAGCCGAAGAAACTCAAATTTATTGCCAAATATAGAATTTGATTGTTATGAAGTTGGTATTGATTATTTTTTAATTAATATTGTTATTTAGGGTATTTTGTAGGAAAGTCGAGCGATGAGTGTCGAATTTTTGAATTTGGTAAAGATGTCATTAAAAACGTTTGTATTAAATTCACAAAAGCACGCAAAACTGAAATAAGCAATAGATTCCTTCCATACTTAAATATTTTGATCAGTGATGTTCACTGATCAAAATGAATTGGACGAAAGCATTAAAACTGATCAAAGTGTATACTTGAATAACGGTTCATAATGGTGAGTACTAAGTTCGAGTTTTGCCGCTAAAGTGAAAACTATATCAGTAAAAAAGGCATAAAATTATGCATATTTGCTGCAAATTTTATTATAACTTGATGGGGAATAGCCAAAAGCAAATTTTCACAAAGTTTATATTCCTTAAAATGAATTATTAAAGAAGTTGTAATTGTGCAAAAATGACTATTGTAGCAGCTAAACTCGATCTTAATACCCACCTTAACTTCTTAAATTTTAGTAAATTTAGTAGAGCATTTAATTTTGTGGTGGAAGGTGGTATGTTAGAATTTATAATATATTTTTGGTGCATTTTGGCCTTGGGGAGTTGGCAACACTGATTCAATGCTAGGAATTTTGACGTTCGTTAAATTGGATTTTCGCTAAATAGGACATTTGTTAAACAGAGCGTCGACTGTATTTATTTTTTTATTTGTGCTAATAAATAAATAATCTCGAGAAATAGTTAGAATGTTATGCCTTGATGTAATAGCACGATCATATCACAAACATTTGAATTGACGTTTGGACTCTTCGTGTTTCATGGCGTTTGTGAGTGTGCTAAGGCGTTCTGTTATATTGCCAACATACCCAGGTTTACTTCCTGGTCGGAACGAAAATTTTTTTAAATTTGTAAATTTAGATAATTAAGAATATAAAAGTACAACAAAATATGTTTAGAGAGAAAAAAAGGAAATTGAAGATATTTTTGTTTTTAAATTGAAATTTAAGAACTCCTTGGTAACTTCCAAGGATCCAAAAACGACATCCGTCTTATGAACAGCCCATTCATTGGAGATGATCCAAGTTTGCATTACTTCTGGATCACAAGTTGGGGATCCAAACTACTTTTTGGAAGCTCTTTTTTGTAGGATATACATATTTAGTCTCATAGAAACCCCAGTTAACCAATAGTTAGCCTTAAGAAACTTCTATTGAAATGAAAGGTATGCACTGATAGGATATTTAATAAAGAAGGTAGAATAAATTCTTTGTTCATAACATGAACATATGGTGGAGTTAATCTGTTTTTGTTTTGTATCAGTATTTCCTCCTGAAAAGAAAAAAATCCAATTAATTATAAAGCAAAATAATTAAATTCTTAATGATATCAAAATAACAATGAGATATTTACATGAGTTTTCCTTTATTAAATACTTAACTAATTATTATGAATATCATATGCATGCATATTAAAATAATTGTATTTGAAAGTGAATTTTATTCCTTTGATATGTCTTCGCAGGTACAAAAGCATTATAGTAAAACCAGTAGGAAAACCTCAAAAATTACAAAAATATTTAATTTTCACATTTGTTGGAATTAATCCTAGTGTAAAAGTGCAATGCAATTCTTTGTTCTCACTCGGTATTCTCTCTACAGATTCCCTGCAAAATTCATTTATTTTATTTTCATTACAAATCCGTTTACTTCTGTCTTATGAAGTCGCTACATTCACATATGTTCCTATGCCAACAATCACATGAGAGTTCCATCAAGTCGATTTGTCTGTCGAACAGGAAATGTTTTTCAGACTATACCAGCTAAAGAAATTCATTGAAAAGTCAAAACTTTTACATTCCCCAAAAAAGGATGTAAACTATAAGGTGGAATATTTAACTTTCATCTCATTATAATGTGTGCAGTACAGTGGTTTAAGATATTGGTGGAAATATTTCCATCTGCCAAATTCAGAAATACAAAAAATTACAACACAGGGGAACAAATTTGACCTTTTTTGTGTTGATTTGAAATTTATATCAAATTTTTAGTATTTTTGAGGTCGCTGAATCCAAATCTGCACTTGGTTTTTTCTACGACTTTTCGAGATATACCGTTATGTTCAAAATTAAGGCACTTCCGCTACATATATTGGAATAACTTGAAAACGGTTCACCACATTAAATTAAAAACAAATCCAAAAATTCCAAACAATGTTCTCTTTAAGCCGTGCTTACATTGTTTTTCAATTTTCCAAGTAGTTTTAGAGATATTGTTCATGTTTTTAAATTCCTAAAAACTAAAAATTGTACAAAAATTACAGTTTTGGTCCAGAAAAAGCTAATTAAATATATTAGCTATAAAATGAGCTTTATTTCATTACAATAGCTTTATTTCATTACCTTTTTATGGTCCTAAATACCTCTAGATTTCCAATTTGAGGCAAGTTTGATAAAAACTACGGCTTCTATAAGCCCAAGAATAAAATCTGGAGATCGGTCTATATGGGGGCATGGTCCGATACTTATCATTTTCAGCACACCTCTTTAGGGTTTAAAATACCTCTAGATTTCTAATTTCAGGTAAATTGGACAAAATCTACGGATTCTATAAGTCCAAGACCCCATATCGGGAGATCGGTCTATATACCAAAACCTGGACCGATACTCACCATTTTTAGCACACCTCTTTATGTTCCTTAAATACCTCTAGATTTAAAATTTCAACCAAATTGGATAATAACTACGGATTCTAGAAGCCTAAGAAGTAAAATCGGTCTATGTGGGGGCTATACCTAAACATAAACCAATAGTCACAATTTTTGGCACACCTCTTTATGGTGCTCAAATACCTCTAGATTTCCAATTTCAGGCGAATTGGATAAAAAACTATGGATTCTAGAAGCCCTAGAAATATAATCGGGAGATCGGTCTCTATGGGGGCTATACCAAAACATGGACCGATACTCACCATTTTTGGCACACCTCTTTGTGGTTATAAAATACCTCTAGATTTCCAATTTCAGGCAAATTGGATAGAAACTAAGGTTTTTATAAGCCCAAGACCCCTAATCGGGAGGTCGGTTTATATGGGGACTATATCAAAACTTGGACCGATATAGCCCATCTTCGAACTTGACCTGCCTGCAGACAAAAGACGAGTTTGTGCGAAATTTCAGCATGATTGCTTTATTATTGAAGACTGTAGCGTGATTACAACAGACAGACAGACGGACATGGCTATATCGTCTTAGAAATTCTCCCTGATCAAGAATATATATACTTTATATAGTCGGAAATCTATATTTCGATGTGTTACAAACGGAGTGACAAACTTATTATACACCCGTCTCCATTCTATGGTGGTGGGTATAAAAATTATGTGGTTCGAAATCAATACCAAAACCATTAGTGTAAAGACAACACCATTGGAACCGGGCAAACTTTTTTTCAGTGTACATAAAATCCGAGCTGAGTTGGTTTTTCTGTTGTTTGTTTGTATATTCTGGGTAAACTCGAAAACGGCTGAACCGTTTTACTTCAAATGTCAGAGAATGTAGAGGGTGATAATGTGGTGAAAATATAATGAAGTTAATTTGTTTAATATTAGGACAGGGATGGGTACTTCTTCCTCCTTAAAGCTGGACCTTAGTTCTCCGATATGCTTGAGATTCTCAGGGAAGGTAAGGATGGCTTCTAGACCAAAATTATCCGATTTGCTTGAATATTTCAGGCGTCTATAGAAAGATCCCTTTTTTAATTTTTCGACATTTGTTCGATGAGGGGGACATCTCATTATCCCGACTTTTTTCTTAATCTTGACAAGATCCCGATTTTTGAAATTTCAGGGAAGTTAGGTTTTTGTCTGGATAAAATAATTCCTAATTCGTTTTTCGACCTTTAATCGGGGAAGGGGGCCTTTTTTAAACAATGGAACAAAATCTAAACTTCTTCGATTTACTTGAAATTTACAGGGAACGTGGCCCGAAAAGAATACGTTTGTTAGTACGTATTCTTTTCGGGCAAGAAAAGACACTGGAGAAAAATGTTGAAATTGAATAGAGAAAAGTAGTTAAAAAAAGAGTCATGTTAGAAACTATAGAAACAGAGAGTTTGAAAACAAATTAGAAAAATTTTGTTAGAGAAATAGGAAGACTGCAAAAAACAAAAAAACAAAAAAAAAAACAAAAGGAAAGGAAATAATTTTATAATAATTTAACTAACGGCCATTTTCATGTAGTTCCGTTAGGCTTTAACTGCCAGTTAACAGAAAATAAATTGCAACTATCTTCTCTCCAGTTAACTTTAACTGAAAAATTTTCGTCAGTTCAGTTCCTAACTGGCATATGGAATATATATGCAAGATGACAACTTCGTCCATAATACGGTTTAAAAGTTGGTTAGTAAACGGAACACTAACGGAGCTTTATGAAAATGGGGGTAAGAAAACGAAAAAAGGAAGATTTGAATAGCCATGTGCCTTTAGAAAAGGAGGGAAATTTGAATAACCGACACCAAGAATTATAAATTACCAATAATAGGGCTGTTTTCTTTTAGCACTGAATACCCTAAGCCGTGAAGGACTAAAAGAAAACAGAGTACTCGTTTATCCAGGACATCTCCAAAAATATGCAACACTGTCATCAGCTGTTTAAAAACAATCACAGAAAAGAAGTGAAATCTTGCATTTTTAATGTATGAAATGCTCCAATTAGTAATAAATATTTACTGCTGCGATTATTTATGACACTATACCACTTTGAATTACATGTTTTTCGATAAATTAGTCACAATAAAGTGCTATTGTGAATCGATGAAGCGTCACTTCATCAAAACGCAATCTGGCAAGATCGGCGCGACTTGCACTGGTGAGATGTTCTGGATAGAACACCAGTGCAACGATGTTCTGGATAGCCCATACAAATGTTGTATCCAGTGCAAAAAGAAAACAGCCCTAATATCAATCATCGCCTACATTTAATTTAAAAGCGAAGCACGCCCGGCCGCCAATCTCTAGAACTGAATGGGAAACATTTTGGAAATACGCTCGAGGATAAAATGCTGAATGGGCACGGGTCAACTTTTATTGAAACCAAAATCTAAATCAACTATTTAGTCTACGCCGAGCTTCATTTCAATATCGCCTTCTTAATTGAACTACAAAGAAAAAAGGAATTGTTGAAAACCTTGAGAGGAAAACGAACTCTCCCAAGACTGAGCAAGGCCGAGAGCCAGTAGGTAGCCATTTCCGGAGGAGACAGATTTATCGAGAGGATCGTTACAAAGGTCAGTAAATGAAGGTCAGGGAATGAAGTTACACCTCTTCCTTGCCCGATATAACATATTTAAAAATTTAAAGTTTTACGATTTTCTTAAACTGGGCAGGGAATGTTGGAGGTGACGTCTGGACAACAATCCGCGATTTTTGCTCAATGTTTTTAAAATTGTAGGGAAGTTTAAGGCTGTCTCTGGACAAAAAGCTACTGGTTTGATCGTGAAGACGGACGTCCATTTTTAACGGTAGAGCTAAATCTAAACTTCTCCGATTTACTTGAAATTTACAGGGAACGTGGGAGAAGGTGAGTAAATGAATACAGGGTACGTGATTTTTTCGATATCTGGTGGAGGAGTTAAACGACCTCTTTGACCGATTTTTGGAATTTGAAACTTCCCTGATTTTCTTTATAGAGATGGGCACCTCCTCTTTGTCCCATTTTTTTTATGAAGGTTTTGTTATTTTATTGAAATGTGCATGACGAAGTACCTAATTTTTTGATATTTTCCGGAGAGGAAGCTCCACTTGCAAGACTTTTGTAAGTAAAAAAACTTTTATATTTGTTGACAGACAACATAAAGAGTGCTTCATTTTCAGGTATATGTTCGGAAAGGCAACTTCCCCATACCCGACGTTTTAAAAAAAGTTATTATAACATTTTTAAGAACTTAAATATTTATATTTATTTGATTGGAAACATAGAATGTTGTTATGTAGTTAAAATAGGATACTCTCCATGGATTCGATACAGGAGGAAAAAGGTGTATGTTATTTAGGGGATTTCCCCAGGCCATACTCTTTAAAATAATTCCCCGTCCATTTTGCACGACCTTTTTTATATTCTATATATTTTACTTATTATACGTGAATAGTTTGTCCTGCTTGCGTCACTGTATGCATATAGTAGTACAAGTAAAATCACAAAAGACGACGAAGACGAGCAGTGCAAAGTTGTTACTTTTCTTTTACACAAGACAGGTGAAAAATGATGGTAACAAGTCTCTCTCCTCTCACATACGCACTCTTATATGCACAGTCAAAAAATACAACAAAAATATTATGCCAAAAACACATACAATAAAGCATGCACTTATACTGTGGAAACTTTCACATACATTTGGTAGAGAAAAAAAAACTATGTAGCCAAATAGAGGAGAATCACAGTGGCATCACTAGACAATAGGCAAGGAGTGGGAGTGGGTTCGGGCGATTTGTTTTAATTCGCATAGCAATTAAAAAACTTTCTCATTACATTTGCTTTGTAATTTAATTACAATTTTAAGAATATCTCTGAGCTTTTATTCAATTTTATTTCGTATGACTACCATATTTTCTCATGTGTTTTTTTATATCCCATTTAGAGTTGCTTGAGAGAAAGGGAAGTTTTAATTTTTGTGGTAGCCAGGGATATGTTGAGTTTTTCAAAGATTTGTTATGAAAACATCATATACTGAAATACACAAAAATTGCGTACTAAGATGGGGTTTATGGTCTCTGTTCTTCAAGGCAGCTTTTTAATCTTTATGTGAGTATTAAAGTATTTTTTTATTACTCTTTAGTAATACTATTGTGGAGAGTATTAAAGGTTTGAGAAGTCGAAGCCTATGTTTGGCAAAGTCGAAGCCAAAAAAAACAATAATCGGCCGAAGACGAATATTTTCCTAAAATTTTTAATGAAAAAAGTTTGGAGTGTTCAATGCTATTCTTAGCATATTTTATTGAACTACGGCATAAATAACAAAATATTTACGGATATAATATGACAAAAATGATTATTTTGTGCATTTTCTCTATGCTTGATCTTTGTTCGGCAAAAGGATAACTCTTTCCTGAACACATTTGAAGGTGGAATTCTTATATATTTTATTACCGCGACTCTTAAATGTTGAAAAGGAGAACTCTTCTAATATTCCAATTAGGTTCCGTAATATATTTAAAAAGCTTCATGTACGGTTAATTGGTCTATTGACGCCGAAAGCCTATTCTTGTCATATTTTCAACTTTTGGCCGAATGCCTATGCCGAATCCTAGGTCGAGCTCTAGTCACCACGTACAGAAAGAGTCAGAGAACCATAGTGTAATGTAACAATTGTCTCAGAATTAAATTTGAGGGCGATCTTTGTCCAGCCAATTCTTTCGACTCAGGTCTTTGCGGTAGATTCTCGGTAGATTCTCGATTCTGTGTCATTATTATGCTTAAAACAGACAGAGAACCGAACAGACGGATATATCGGTTTCAGAGTATATTTACCGTTGTGCGTCCGTCCACTCTTAGATAGCCCCATATAAAACGATCCCCAAAATTGATTTCCGAAGTAAGTTTTATCTGATCTGATAATAAATATTGCATACGTCCCAATGTGAATCATTTTGAAACATTAGATTTAGAATTAAAAATTTTAAATTTCTCCTAAGATATTTGAACACAAACATTTGTTATGATGCCAACAACTCCAGGTTCCAGATCCAGGTCGATAGATGTGTATTAGAGTAATAGGAAAATTTGAGTCATTTCGATAAGTTTTCCACTTAGCAGTGGCGATTTGATAAGGAAAATATGGGTATTTCGGTTAGTTTTACCTAAATCGGAAAAACATATATATGGAAGCTATATCGAAATCTGAACCGATTTCAATCAAATTCCACATGCATAATTACTATGTTAATTCTGCTTCCTGTGCAAAATTTCACGTAAGTCGGATTGCAATTTGACCTCTGTGGTCATATAACGGAAAATCGGGCGAAAGATATATATGGGAGTTATATCAAAATCTGAACCGATTTCAACCCAAATTAGCACGCATATCCAGAACCCTAATTCTACTCCCTGTGCAAAGTTTCAAGTTCAGTTCTACTCACTCTGCAAAATTTCACGCAAATCAGAGTAAAACTTTTGCCTCTGTGGTCACATTAGTCCAAATCGGACGATTGATATATATGGGAGCTATATCTAAATCTGAACCGATTTCAATACAATTTACCACACTTGACCACACCACTAATTGTATTCATAGTGCAACATTTCAAGCAAATTAGGGTAAAACTCTGGCCTCTGGGGCCATATAAGTCCATATCGGGCGAAATATATATGTGGGAGCTATATTTATATCTGAACCGATTTCAACAAAATTTGGCACAATTAACGATACTATAAAACGTACTCCTTGTGCAAAATTTCAAGCAAATTAGGTTAAAACTCTGGCCTCTGGGGCCATATAAGTCCATATCGGGCGAAATACATATGTGGGAGCTATATCTAAACCGGAACCGATTTTAACCAAATTTAGCACTCCTAATAATACTATTAAACGTACTCCTTGTGCAAAATTTCAAGTAAATGAAGGCAAAACTCTGGCATTTGGGGCAATAAAAGTACATATCGGGCGAAAGATATATATAGGGGCTATATCTAAATCTGAACCGATTTCAACTAAATTTGGTACAATTAACTATACTATTAAACGTACTCCTTGTGCAAAATGTCAAGCAAATCAGCACAAAACTCTGGCTTTTGAGGACTGGCTTTTCTGGACCGATTTGGCTAATATTTCGTATATTTTACGAGAGCCCCCAAATATTCCTTGCGAAATTTTAAGAAAATGCGTTCATAAATACGTCAATTATGACTAGATCGGTGATAAATATATATGGCAGCTATATCTAAATCTGAACCGATTTTTTCAAAATCAATAGCGATTGTCTTTAAGCCAAAGTAGAACTATGTGTCAAATTTGAGGATGATCGGACTTAAACTGCGAATTGTACTTTGTGCACAAAATTACTAAATCGACTCAGAATTTAAATCTAAGATGATCGGTGTACTAAACGATGGGTCTCAGACTTTTCCTTCATGGCGTTACATACAAATGCACAAACTTATTATACCCTGTACCAAAGTAGGGGTGAAGGGTATAAATATTGATAAACATACAAAGTGAAATTGATGAACAATATTTGTTTTTTAGAAAGAATCCAGGAGTACTTCCAATACAAGTGTGAACTACTTCCCGATCACAGATTGGGGATCCAAACTATTTTTTTTTTGAATCTCGTTAAAGGAAACTATTTTCACAAAAAAAAAGATTACCAATTGCTTCTTTTAAATTTTATTTTTGTAATTTTCGTACCATCCTTGTAATACAGAAAAAAAAAATAACATTTGCCACAACTAAGTAGGAGATCTCAAAAACATTTACATTTTACAGGTCACCATTTGTCATCCCAACTAAATTGAATAAATTTTCGTAAAATTATTTCATGCCATAAACTTTTCACATTTACGACATTTCATCATCTGTAATCAACTTTACGACAAATTATTTCGAAACGAAAAATATTCGCAAACTGAAAAACAGCAAAATGTTGTTCACAAATTATGGTCAAGTGTTGATGATAATTTGTCCTCCCCGCCTCTAATGGTGAAACGAGCAAAACCAACCAACCAACCGACAAAAAAAAAGTACTGAGAAACAACTACGCAACCACTCAACAGGACATTTCATTTATGTCACATCCATTTAGCGAACAACAAACATTTGCATAAAACCATAACAGGGACTTTCACGATACTCCGACCATTGGGAGGATGCGGGCAGACCAATGTCATTAGAACCGTGAGTTAACTCAATAATTTGTAACTCTCTAATACCGCTGTCACATGGAATTTAAATTGTAAGCCCTCCGCAGCCACCTCGGAAAAACGCATGAGGTAGAACATCAACGATGAACTTCATAGAAAAATGCTGCTGCCATCTATGTTCCTTGATGGAGGAGGATTCATTCTGGCATTGTGCTGAAGACGGACAATGGGTACCCAAGTTCACAAACACGGGTCTGTTTAGCACTCACTAAAAATTTACCAAATTATTGTTGAATGAAACATCTTCGTTTGAATGCATGAGATTGGGATTGCTTTCGAAGGCGATGGAACACGAAATTGATCCACCAAATTGGGGTAGAATACGCATCACCGTTGAAAGGCAAGTGTCTTTAACAAAAGCATCAAATTAAATTGTCCTACTTGGAATTCATATTTCGTAAATTGGAACGAACTACAACTGCAAATGAAGGGTATCCTGCTGGTTGTTCTAAACGTTGATATTGGCTTCATTGTGAAAACAAAAAATGGAATACAGACAAATCGTAGACAATTTGTCTGAGAGTATTAGAGAAGCTGTCTTCATTTGTTGTTGCCCTTGGCATTTTAATGCTTAAATTAGCATTACTCTGTAGGAGTGCAATAGACAACAAATTTTAATGGGGATGAAATCTTTATGACAACTAATCAATGG
This sequence comes from Haematobia irritans, assembly GCF_050003625.1. Lineage (NCBI taxonomy): Eukaryota > Metazoa > Arthropoda > Insecta > Diptera > Muscidae > Haematobia > Haematobia irritans. The sequence continues at coordinate 273,185,467 of NC_134397.1, read as the reverse complement.
ATTGATCAAAGTGTAGTTGTTAATGTTATGAAAATACAGGGATTGAATGCTCGATTAGAACAATCTTTTCAAATTTTATTTTTTTATTTTATTTATTTTTATGTATTTATTGTATTGTCTTATAACTGCCAAACCCATTAAATTTTTTGACATGAATATCAGAAAAGAATATTCTAATAAATATTATTCTAGAAAGTTGCGAATTTTTGAAAATATTTGAGGTCTAACGTTTCAGACAAGCGTTAGGATGTTTTAAAAATCATACAAAAAAAAAATATAAAAAAAAAAATATTTGGCAAACTATCACACATTTTTCTTTAACTCGCATCAAACACACAGAATTCGGACCACATCCTAAGAAGTGATGTAAATCCAGTGCAATGGCAGTTGAAATGATGGACATCCATACTATGACAAGCCCATGTTAAATTCATCGATTCTGCGCCAATTTGGCACCACTTTCGAATCCAAAAAGAAAATGTTCATACTTTTTTGGAGACGGTTTTTTTGCTAGGATGTAATAATATCACGGCTTATTGATTAGCCTATTATTACTAGTTTTTTATGGTGTTTGGAAAGTTAAAAATGCTGTCAAAAATGATTGGGGAAACAGCTGTTTCGGATTTTAATTTTGAGGTATTGGTAAAATCGCAATTGGAACAAGTATATACGGCCGTAAGTTCGGCCAGGCCGAAGCTTATGTGCCCTCCACCATGGATTGCGTAGAAACTTCTACTAAAGACGTCATCCACAATTAAATTACTTGGGTTGCCGTAACACTTGCCAATGGCAAGGTATCTTAAAACTTCTTAACACCGTCTTCTAAATTGTAAGTTAGTCCATACGTGGTATATATTAAATTAAAAAAGACCGATTAAATACGTATATAATTCAGTTTGACAAAATTTTCTATAAAAATAAAACTTTAACAAAATTTTTTAAGGAAATAAAATTTTGGCAACATTTTCTATAGAAATAAAATTTTGACAAAATTTTCTATAGAAATAAAAATTTGACAACATTTTCTTTAGAAATAAAATTTTGACAAAATTTTCTATAGAAATAAAATTTTCCATTCTTTTTGTTTTGTTATTGCTGGTTTTGTTCTTTAAGCATTGTTGTTGTTTTTATTGTAGCTTAAAACCATACACTAAACTACAAGTGTAGCTTAACCAACAGAGGAAAAGAATGTTTGTCAAATTTATTTGGGCAAAGCCCTATAGACTGCAAGATAGTTGGATGGACGCACGTTTCGGAATTACCACATTCCTCGTCAGCATCCTCTACTTGCAGCAAAACTATCAACCAATTATATATATATTAATACGCTACACTTTTTTTTGGGTACATATTGTGGGCGCGGGAAGTGGTGTTGTGGGGTAAATTTGGTATATATATTAATACGCTACACTTTTTTTTGGGTACATATTGTGGGCGCGGGAAGTGGTGTTGTGGGGTAAATTTGGTATCAAATGAAAGGTAATTTTCTGTAGATATGGCGAATCGTTTTAATTTTTTTAATTGATGCATTTTTCACGAAGAAAATTGCATTTTTCTAAAATTATTGACGTTGTTGTCGTTGTTGTGTTGTACTTTGAGAGTGAGAGCGAGAGAGTTGTTGTTAGGTTTGTTGTAGCGTGTGGGTACATGTGTGTGTGTACATTTTGTTTGGCTTTTGTTATGCTGGCATGGGGGAGAGTAAGCTTGAGAATGATAATGTGAGAGTTGATTGGGAGCTTTTGTACTTAGTTTGGTAAAGAAAATTTAGAAACATAAATTACATTATTTTAATTTAAATTTATTTAAGCCTGCTGATATAGGGATGCCATATACGGATATAAGTTTGTTACAATGGGGGTATATTTTTGATAACTAAAACTTCATACGACAGTATAAAGGAGAATAAAATGTACGTATGAAATGTTTATGTAAGAATGAACTAAATAAATTACACCGTATATATTTCTAAAGGCGTTAGAAATAGTAATTTTGAAAAGTTATATTATACTAATTTTATTCAAGAAAATTTAAACAATAAATTACACCATTTTAATTTTAATTTTCTTAACCCTGTTGCTATAGGAATGCCATATATGGATATATGGTTGTTACAATGGGGGTATATTTTGGATAACTACAAATTTCATACGAAATTGTAAAAGAGAATAAAATGTTCGTATGAAATGTTTATGTACATTCACAGAAAAAGTAAACTGTTTTATAGAACTAAATACATTACACCGTTCGAAAATTGAAATAAATTATAATTAATGTTTTGAGATTTTCACTAAGCGTTGTTAAAACCAGGAAAATTTAATACTCTGGTGTACTTTATAACTACAACTCCCGAAATTACGCCCTCTCATAGAAGAAAAATGTAAAGAACAACATCATTGGCGACAATTAATATCCATTTTAACCATACTGTAGTTCATTGTTACTATATTTGGGCATCGTATGAAAATTTTCTTTTGCGTTAGATCATATTGAATTTACGTGTACGATCATTGAACTTAATACCCACGTTTAGTTCATGAAATGTTTGACACATACTTAATAAAATTTCATTGGGATTTGGAAAATTTCGAAAAATAATAATAAAATTGAACTATATACAAACATATTTTTTTCCAATAAAAATAAGTTAAATTTAGCGTTGTCTAGCTAAAATTGTTTACAATATTTACTATAGAAATAAAATTTTAACAAAATTTTCTATAGAAATAATATTTTGAGAGAGCAGTGATAGAGGGAAGAGAGGGAGTTTTAGCAATGGGGGTAACATAATGTTTTTTTTTTGTATAGACAAACGATTGTAATAGATAAGGTGGGTGGGGGAGTGAGATGGACGGCTTTTTGTTTTAGTATTGAAATGATCAGTTAGCCGTACATATTTTTAAAGGAGTTAGCAATACTATTAGTACACGTATTTCGCTTGAGAAATTTTGAAACAATAAATTATTTTGCTTTAATTTAAATCTATAATATGTTTTTGATCATATACAACAAATGGATATGGATGTTATAATAGGGATATATTTATTATCCGTCTGGTTTTATACTAAAAATTTAAATTGTTAAAAAATACGATTTTTTATTATTTATTTAAACTAATACATATTGATTAAAAATTTTTTGCTCAATTTGTATAAATCTGATCCGAATGGCTTTAAAAATTCCATTTTATAAAAATTTAGAGTATGCGAAAAGTATGTTTTTATAATTTTTCAATAAAGGTGGCTATTAAGTTCACATTATCGCACTAATATAGTCTTTTTTCACTGTTACTTTTCTTTAATAATCAATTTTAAAGAAAAAAACTTTTTACATGTTTTTATGTTAGCCTAATATTATTGCAGGCTGGATTTTTAAAATTATGCTTTGGACCATTCCTCACCAAGTTATAATAATGTTTTTTAAAAAAGTTGTAATTTCTTTCTGTTCTTACAGATTTATTCTCAATTTAAGCGGATGAACTCGACCTTTGAACCAACCTCAAATGAGTAACATAAAAGAACACTACATTTTATAAAACTTTCTAAAAAAGTGTGGCTACATTTGTATAAATAGTGCACCACTTATATCATACTCCGATTTAACTTTACTTTCGCACACTATAGAAGAACAATGTAAAATATCTGTTACAGAAGACTGTTTTAAAAACTAACTAAAGCGAAGTGTGTAAATTGTATGATATGTGGATATAGAATTCGCTAGAGTTCCATATCATCTAGGACCTTTATACCACCAGTTAAAGGCTTACAATGCACTCGATTTTCGAGGGCCGGGAAGGCTAGTCAGAATAAATTCAGGCAGTTCATTAAACCCAACAATGAACCACACTTGAACCTCCCGAAAAAAAGGTTTTGTATGATAGCCGGCTTATGCCGAAATAAATTCAAAACAAACATATCTCTTTTCCTATGCCACTGTCAAATCATCGATTTGAATTCAGTTGGCTGGGTTTATTTTGAGCGTGCTTCCTCTTCTTTTTCCATTCTTTTTGTTTTGCTATTGTTGGTTTTGTTCTTTAAGCATTGTGGTAGATTATTTTTGGCTTGAGTGGCAACCATGATTATGAACCGATATGGACCAATTTGTGTATGATTGGGGATCGACTATATAACTATAGACCGATATGGATCAATTTTGGTGTGATTGTTAACGGCCATATACTAACACCACGTTCCAAATTTGAACCGGATCGGTTGAATTTTGCTCCTCCAAGAGGCTCCGCAGGTCAAATCTGGAGAACGGTTTATATGGGGGCTATATATAATTATGATCCGATGTGGACCAATTGTTGCATGGTTGTTAGCGACCATATACCAACACCATGTACAAAAATTTCAGCAGGATCGGATGAAATTTGTTTCTCTTTGAGACTCCGCAAGCCAAATCTGGGGATCGGTTTATATGGGGGCTATATATAATTATGAACCGATGTGGACCAATTGTTGCATAGTTGTTAGAGACCATATACCAACACCATGTACAAAAATTTCAGTAGAATCGGATGAAATTTGTTTCTCTTTGAGGCTCCGCAAGCCAAATCTGGGTATTGGTTTATATGTGGGCTATATATAATTATGGACCGATGTGGACCAATTGTTGCATGGTTGTTAGAGACCACATACGAACACCATCTACCAAATTTCAACCTGATCGGATGAAATTTGCTTCTCTTTGAAGCTACGCATGCCAAATCTGGGGATCGGTTTATATGGGGGCTATATATACACTCTTAGAAAAATATGTTTTTCATATGTTCCGATATAAACAAAATGTGTTTCGGGCACAATTTTAAAACACAATATATTTAAGTGCAAACATGTAATGTTCCTAAACTAACACTAAATGTTTGGGACATCTATGTTAATATGTTAGAATATATTATGTTTGGGGCATGAATGTTTCATAAAAATCATATGTGTGAATGCAAACATGTATAAATTTACAAATTTCGACTAAACATACATATGTTGTGATATTTTATTCAAAGCGACAGAGAGAGTATAGCGAAAGAAATAGAGATGGAAACCGGGAGAGTTGACAAAAGATATCAACATAACACAGCGAAAGAATCAAAAGAGAACAATTTCTGTGAAACCGCTTGTATGTTGTTTCGGAAAACTGTTTTATGATAAGGCCAAAAATTTGATATGCTTAAGTCTAAATATTATTTAATTTGAATAAAGAGAATGGACATTCGGAACCAAGTGAATAGACATTTGAAAAACAAACAGCATATGTTTTCGCCTAGAGAGCAGCATTTTATGTATGTGTGGATTTTTTTCTTGGTTCGTTAAAAGAAATCAGGGGTCTTCATAAAAATAACGAAAGGGCACTATACTCTTTTTAGAGTTGGGACAGTAAAATGAAACAAGGAGGAAATAGTGAAAAATTACACAGTAAAATGTATAAAAACAAAGTTTAGTTCCCCTTTATTAATAAGTAGTCCACGAGGAGTTGACGGACACCTTCAAATATAAAAGCGGGCATTAAGTTCGAGTTTTGCAGCTAAAACAATTAAATAAGTTTATTTTCTTTAAAATGAATTATTAAAGAAAAATAAGAGGCATTTTAGAGCGATGGTGTTAAATGCTAGTAAAAAACTGTTCACGCCTAAATAAATTTATGTTTATATTATAAAATTATTTATGTATGTTTATACTCGACTCCAGGTTCTTCTTTTGTTAGAGTTTTTGAATTCCTTCCAAATTTTAAAGTTTTGTACCAAAAACAGTGTTCGGTCGGAGCAGGGATTGAACCCACGACCCACATGCAAGGCAGACATTCTAACCACTGCTCCACGTGGCAAACAAATGTATGTTTCTGTTAAATAATGTTATGTTTGCATGGGCTCGTGGGCGCTGCAAATTATGCTATATAAATATAACGTATAAAGATAATTATCTGCTGGTGACTATAACGGCTACGTAGCCCAGTGGATAGTGTGTTGGCTTACAAACTGTATGGTCCTCGGTTCGATTCTCCGTGCAGGCGAAAGGTAAAATTTCAATAATTTATAAAAGTGAATAATTTCTTCAACATTATTTGTATTACAGAAAAAGGTGCCAAGAACTAAAATATTTCGTGGAAGTCAAAATTACGAGTATGTCAGGGAATGAGCACATTCGTCTTTGGGAAAAATTCTTCCAAGCATATAATATTTTTGGGCTCAAAATGCTTCCAAACATATAATATGTTCACATAAAACAAACATATTAATGTTTCGGCAGTATCCAATAATATATGTGTTTCCTGCAAAATATGTTTGGAACATATGTTAAAGAAGCGATTTTTTTTGAGGGTGTATTTATGGACCGATGTGGACCAATTTTTGCATGGTTGTTAGAGACCATAAATATAATACCATGTACCAAATTTCAGCAGGATCGTATAAAATTTGCTCCTCCAAGAGGCTCCGCAAGCCAAATCTGAGTGTCCGTTTAGATGGGGCCTATACGTAAATGTGGACCGATATGGCCCATTTGCAATACCATCTGACCTACATCAATAACAACTACTTGTGCCAAGTTTCAAGTCGATAGCTTATTTCGTTCGGATGTTAGCGTGATTTCAACAGACGGACGGACCGGCATGCTTAGATCGACTCAGAATTTCACCACGACCCAAAATATATATACTTTATGGGGTCTTAGAGCAATATTTCGATGTGGTACAAACGGAATGACTAAGTTAATATACAAACGGAATGACTAAGTTAATATGGTGGAGGGTATAAAAACCTCACATCCATATAAGAGAGCTTTAGCAATCATCATTCGTATGTCTAGTGGTGTACTTGTAAACGCCGAAGCATTCCATGTAGTTTTCCGACAGCACAATATATGTGATTTGACAATACAGCTTTGAGTTCATTCCGAAGTTTAAATGGGTGGTGCTATATAATCAATAGCACTGTTGCCGATGTTTGTGATTAGAAAGGTTAGCAAATTCTGAATTTCTATTGTGGGATATTATTATATATTTTGTTTTAGATGTATTTAGATTCAGTACATTTTGGATTAAGTTTCTTTGAATATTTTTTTATTTATGGTAGCCTTTCGCAATGAACTTCCCTTAGCCTGATTGAAACAACTTTAAACAGAGGCTCGTTTTCTTTTAATGCTGAATATCAGGCAAAAAGTCAAAAGTGGTTGATTCACCAATAAGCAGAATAATCCAAGGTAATCGCAGCAAACAAAGAGCTGGGACCATGGATCATCTCCAAACTCAAATGCTTGTGATACACCCAGAAAAAAGTGCCTTCGAAACTAAAGGAAAAAAATTTCATCAATATAGTTTATCCATTTTATTTCCATTAAGGTAAATTTTTGTGAAAAATAATAAAATTTACTCGTTTCAGTAAAAAAATCCCAAACTGTAAGCAGTTAGGAATAGTTCATTAACTAGAATAAGGCATGGAATTTTACTCATACTATTTTCTTCGCTGGGTATAAGAATTTACTACTGAAAAAGAAAATTTTATTCACCGATAACAAAGCATTCGTAAAAATAAACAAAACCCGAACTAAAACCAAGTTTCCTCAAAATTAATAAAATGATAATTGCGACCTCCTTTATAATAGAAAGTTTTTCATACATACGAACAACACTTGGCATAGAAAAATATTTTAGTTCATTCGTACTAAGAAGTATGCAATCCTTTCAAAACTTAAGGAAACACACTTGTTAGAATATAGGAAATTTTCCTGAATTTCTATTGTCTACCTGTAATCGATACCTGTCATCGTAATCGATGTGTTTGCGCGTGGGTGTAATCGATATATTTGCGCGTCGGTTGTTTTTTCAGTTGGAATCGCGTTGTTTTGGTATACGGAGAGATTGTTAAAAAATAATATGGTAAAATAATATAATAAATAACAAATAAAATATATAAAATATTTGTTATTTTAAATTAGTGAGAAAAATTTTCGTTTTTTTTTTTAAATAAATCTATCAATGTTCGTGATAGTGTATAAAGAAAGAAAACACCTGCAGAATAACAACCCTTTCATTTGTCTTCATTTTGGAATCTTCAAATATCAGGTAATATTCAGTGACGCTAACCTTTTGTAACAAAAATGTTTTATGATTTTTTATATTTGTAGGTATTGAAATTGTAAAAGGAGGACAAAATCGTTAGGCAGCAACTTATTAAAAGTGAAAAGTACAAGAAGAAGAAAAAGTGCGTTTTACAGTTGATAATATCACACGGAAATGGGAAATAGTGGAATAATAAACTAATATTTCAAAGAGATTCGATGCTGTTGATTCTTAATAAATATATTCAATATATTAATAAAGCATGTCTTTTATTTAAGATAAAATTGCTTATAGAAATAAATAAAATTGTATTTAAAAACGAAGGTAAGCAGTTCTAATTATGAAGTAAAAGTTTTACCACAAATGTGTAAGATTTGTCGAAATGAATGAAAAAATTTCAATAAAATCATTCCATATATGAATTCAAATTAGTTAAATTTTTTCATTCTGTAGTATAGTGGTATATAAATATAGGAAAATGTTAACTAATATATGGAATGCATTATTCCTAATTTCTACGAAAATCACATCGTTCAAACAAATAAAAATGTCTTTGGCGCTATACGAAGTTCAACTTTCTTCACAATGAGTTCATTTTAACTTAAAGAAGGGGTCACTTTTTTCTGGGTGTACGAACCTAATGTGACACCACGTCATGACATTCTAACTACTTCCTGATATGTTCTTAATTATTATGAGTGAACAAATTGAAGAATGCTGGTTCAAATCTCTCCAGCAGAATTTTTTTATCAAATATTTTACTAAAAAAAAATTTTTTATGTTATACATATTTGTGTTATTTACAGCAACTTAAAAGATTCATCTCGCCTAAAAATGCAATTAAATCGTGCACATTATCATTCTATTATCTTTTACAACATTCGGCGTGGATTGACCTCAATAACAGTGTATTCACCCTCCCAAGAAAAAATACTTTCTTCTTCACTATAATCTAACGATATTAAAAAAAATTAATTGCAAGCATAAAAAATTTAAACTTACGGAATTTTTATGACACTTAATTATTAAGAAGTAGGATTCCAAAAAATGTTTATATCTTAGGACAATTTTGGATAATTGCTCCATATGTCTTTCCAATTGTACGTTTATTGCATCAGTCATCAAATACAAAAACTTTATGCTGAAATTTATGAAAGCAAACCCAGAGGAAGTGTGATCATTTCGTGGAACATTTACAAGTTTTTGACTATGTGCAAAATGTTAACAGCAAAAGTTACGACTGCATAACCATTTAAAAGTTCACATTCGTTCACGTGTATTAAACGCAGGTATTCACACACCTGTTCTAAATTCGTTGAAGCGGATGTTTTTTTTTTATATCGTTCAATTGTTCACATTCACATTCGTTCACGTGTATTAAACACAGGTATTCACACACCTGTTCTAAATTCGTTTAAGCGAATGTTTTTGTTTTATATCGTTCAATTATAGTGTGGAAAAATAGTGTTGTTTGCTAGTTTGAAGGTATGTAGAATAAAGAAGGAAATAAATACTGTGGACTGGATAAAATGTTTGCCCTAGAACGAAACACACTATTAGTAAACAAGGTTCCAAACACGTCAGAGTCGTATCTGAAGCTGACTAATTTGTCAAAAGTCTGTCATTATAGTGAGTGGAATAGACTACGCAAGCAGAGAAGGGAAATGATCACCTCCTAGAGCAATTTTTTTTATTTTTGGATGGGGAGAAAACAACGTTTTTTCCGCAATAATGTTGTTTTCTCGTCAAACATTAAATGATTGAGAAAATAACGTGGTTGCGACAAATATGTTAAACGTTCACCGTCCAAAACTATATGCTCTAGCAGGTGGTCATTTTCACCCTACAAAAAATCGCTTCTGTAACATATACCCAAACATATTTTGCTTCAAGCATATATATTTTCAGGATTTGTCCTAACAAAATATTGTTTGTATTGTTCAAACATATTATGTTTCAACTTAGGCATACACTGGTAGAGACAAATTTTAATGAAATTTTCTTCGATAGTATATATTTTTAAGTCGCCAATTGGTTACTTCCATTTTTTTTACTTGCACATACTCTCTAGGTCTCTCTTTCTAAACACATATATGTTTGTAGGCTATTTCTAATATAATCCAAACATATAATTTTTACACCCAAACATATGAAAAACAGTCTTTTTGTCCGTGTTCCTTCTCTAGATACAGTATGGGAAAATTTCAACTGAAATTATGTGTAGAATGTGGGTATTTTGGTCATATTTTCCTACATCGGAATATCTTATATAGAAGCTTTATCTAAATCTGAACAGATTTGGACCGTACGAAACATTAATACGAGAGTTATATGCAAATCTGAACCAATTTCAACCAAATTTGCATCCTTGACAATACCATCAATTGTGCTCTTTGAGCAAAAATCGATATGAAACACTGGCCTCTGGCGCCATATAAGTGCATATCGGTCGATATATGCAGGCTATATCTAAATCGTAATTAATCTGTTTTGGAAAATAGGTCATCTTAGAAATCGGTGCTTTACCATTTGAAATGTTTTTTTTAACAAATTGTTTGTTAAAAGTTCCAGATTGTGGGATGGAAACAGCTCGTATACTACTGGACATAAATGGGCGATGTAAAGCTTAAAACGTATCCTTATTTCAATAAGAAACAAGCAAAAAATTTTTGTTGTGACAGGAATGAAATAAAATTGATCAAAATTATTTTTTATTTTTAAATCATTAATTTGTGGAGTCTACACTTTGTAATCTAAAGCACATAGATACATATTTTTTTCTTAAACAGTGCGTAGATTTTTTTAAGGATGGCAGTGAAGAACAAGAATACTCCACATTTTGCCAAAACTTTCCAAAGAACAAAAACAAAATATGGTAGCGGCCATACGAGACACGCATGCGACCGACGTGATCAAATTTCAATTCCTATAGGAGTTTGATATCTTTCAAAATTTGTTCGGCCAGGCCGAATCTTATGTACCCTCCACCATGGATTGCATATAAACTTGTACTAAAGACTGTCATCCACAATCGAATTATTTGGGTTGCGTTAACATTTGCCGATGGCAAGGTATCTTCAAACTTCTTAACACCGTCTTCTCAATTGTAAGGTAATCCATACGGGGTATATATTAAATAAAAAAAAAGCCGATGAAATACGTATATAATTCAGTTTGACAAAATTTTCTATATAAATAAAATTTTGACAAAATTTTCTATATAAATAAAATTTTGACAAAATTTTCTATAGAAATAAAATTTTGACAAAATTTTCTATAGAAATAAAATTTTGACAAAATTTTCTTTAAAAATCAAATCTTGACAAAATATTGTATCGTAATAAAATTTTTACAACATTTTCTATAGTAATAAAATTTGTTTTGTTATTGTTGGTTTTTTTTCTTTTAATCATTGTTGTTGTTTTTGATTTCAGCTTAAAACCATGCATTGATTAAACTGCAAGTGTCACTTAACCAACAGAGGAAAATAATGTTTGTCAAATTTATTTGGGCAAAGCCCTATAGACTGCAAGATGGCATGTTTCGCAATTACCACATTCCTCATCAGCATCATCTACTTGCAGCAAAACTATCAACCAATTATCAGTATAAATTCAGGCAGTTCACTAAACCCAAAAGTGAGCCACACTTAAACCTTTCGAAAAAAGCTTTCAACGATAGCCGGCATATGCTGAAATAAATTCGTACTAACATATCTCTTTTCCTTTGCCACCGTCAAATCATCGATTTGAGTGCAGTTGGCTGGGTTTATTTTGAGCACGCTCCATCTCACAATCTTGCAGTCTATAGGGCTTTGCCCAAATAAATTTGACAAACATTCTTTTCCTCTGTTGGTTAAGTTACACTTGTAGTTTAATCAAAGCATGGTTTTAAGCCGAAATCAAAAACAACAGTAATAAAATTTTGACAAAATTTACTATAGAAATACAATTTTGGTAGATTATTTTTGGACCGATATAGACCAATTTTGGCATGGTTGTTAGCGGCCATATACTAGCGCAATGTACCAAATTTCACCACGTACCAAATTTAAACCGGATCGGGTGAATTTTGCTCTTCCAAGGGGCTTCGGAGTTCAAATCTGGGGATCGGTTTATATGGGGGCTATATATAATTATGGACCGATGTGGACCAATTTTTGCATGGTTGTTAGAGACAATATATTAACACCATGTACCAAATTTCAGCCGGATCGGATGAAATTTGCTTCTCTTACAGACTCCACAAGCCCAATTTGCGGATCGGTTTATATGGGGGCTTTATAGAATTATGGACCGATGTGAACCAAATTTTGCATAGTTGTTAGAGACCATATACTTACACCACGTACCAAGTTTCAACCGGATCGGATGAATTTTGCTCCTCCAAGAGGCTCCGCAATCCAAATCTGAGCGTCGGTTTATATGGGGGCTATACCTAAAAGTGGTCCGATATAGCCTATTTGCAATACCATCCGACCTACATCAATAACAACTACTTGTGCCAAGTTTCAAGTCGATAGCTTGTTTCGTTCGGAAGTTAGCGTGATTTCAACAGACGGACGGACATGCTCAGATCGACTCAGAATTTCACTACGACCCAGAATATATATACTTTATGGGGTCTTAGAGCAATATTTCGATGTGTTACAAACGGAATGACAAAGTTAATATACCCCCCATCCTATGGTAGAGGGTATAAAAAGATCGATTTTGAACCACTGTGCATCGCACCAATACAAATAATACTCCGCAAACAAATCTCAGTTTACTTAAACCCCTGTGTGAGTTGACAACAACAAAGACTAAGGCGTATTATCCATTTGTTTTTAGGGGAAAAGATCTCTAACATTATTTCCTTCCTTTATACCTCCGGCGGGATGACGGAACTATCATGGACTTCAGTTAAATGCATGTTTACCATTAAATCGTACTCGTTCTCTCGCACACACACATACACACATCCTCAGATTGAAGTGAGTGAATGAGGACTCTTCTTGGCTGTTAACTACTTTTCGAACAATATGTAACTTGTTGGTACACAACTCATACGAGGACGACATGTTAAAACAATAGTTTTTAACAACTAATTAAATTGTTTGAAACAATTGTTGCTTGCAACCAGGGCGACAAAGAAGCTAGCTAAAGTACTTGTAGCACTCTAATTACCACCGAATGCCACAGACATGCGACATCCGTATAAGGACAAGAGCCATACTGATGTTGCTATTTGTAAGTGTCTGAGTGTGAGTGCGAGGGAGAACGAGTGAGTTGATGATGAGAAAAGTACTTTTAATTTGGAAAAGCTTCAAAGTTATAATTTTCTAATAAATGAATGCATGAAGAGTAGCACAGTTCAAATGTAGCCACTTTGACCATACCGAGAAGCATGGTGATAAATTCCTTCATTTATTTTAGTCACAGTTTTTCATGGCAACTATGATAGGAGACACTAGAAAAGAGAAATGCAAGTGCAAGTGTAGAACACCACACACACCAACCACACAGATTTGCTTTAGTTAAAACAATTTTTAATATAAAAACTTTTTTAAAATAGTTTTTAAATAACTATTTTCCCAAATAGAAAATTAGGAATAATTATCACTGAGATTTTTTTTTAAAGTTTATAGGGAGAAGAATAGGGCCTGGCCAAAGACTATTGATATTTATGAGCTGAACTCAGCAATATAATTTTGTTTTTATTTAAATATCGGTCTTAAAAATATATAGTCTAAGTAGTATGCATTGATGAAAAAATATCGCATGATAACATTGTCTATTTTTTCAAAATTAATTGTATCTTCATCTTGTTTTGTTTGAAACTATTTTTGAAAAATAAATATTTTTTTCATATACATTAATAAAACTTTTGTGATCGGTGTACTATAGGCTATAGGCTCCTGAAAATATTTTATTATTATTGATAAAGATTATTGGATCAGTAAAGTTTTCGCTCTCCCTCACTGAAAATGTGATTTTTTTACAATGAAAAAGTTTATCCAAACACATGTTTAACCGTCTAATGCCCCAATTTTTTAAATTTTCAATGTTAACGACACAAAAGCAAGCGAACTAAGCAAGAAAAAATTTTAAAGTACAATTCAACATATGCTGCAAAGCCTCTTGAATAGTTTCAAATAAGTTTTCTTTTTATTTTGCCCATTTTTGTTGTCTTAAGGTGTGTTTTACTCAAAGCTTCCTTATTAAATGAAGCCCGCCTAAAGGCGGGGTTGGGCATTAGAGAGTTAAATGATAAGGATTTGTATAAAGAATCTGTGTAAGGAGAAACATTTTAAGAAAAACTGTGATATGTCCCACAGACGTATCTTATCCGTACACCCTCAAAAAAATCGCTTCTTTAACATATGTTCCAAACATATTTTGCAGGAAGCACATATATTATTGGATACTGCCGAAACATTAATATTTTTGTTTTATGTGAACATATTATAAGTTTGGAAGCAGTTTGAGCCCAAAAATATTATATGCTTGGAAGAATTTTTCCAAAAGATGATTGTGCTCATTTCCTAACATACTCGCAATTTTCACTTCCACGAAATTTTTTAGTTCTTGGCACCTTTTTCTGTAATTCAAATAATGTTGAAGAAATTATTCACTTTTATAATTTTTTTAAATTTTACCTTTCGCCTGCACGGAGAATCGAACCGAGGACCATACAGCTTGTAAGCCAACACACTATCCACTGGGCTACGTAGCTGTTATAGTCACCAGTAGATAATTATCGTTATAAGATACATTTATATAGCATAGTTTGCAGCGCCCACGAGCCCATGCAAACATAACGTTATTTAACAGAAACATACATTTGTTTGCCACGTGGAGCAGTGTTTAGCATGGGGTCGTGGGTTCAATCCCTGCTCCGACCGAACACTTTTTTTTTTTTTTTTTAATTTAACTTTAAAACTTTAAAATTTAGAAGGCATTCAAAAACTCTAACAAAAGAAGAACGTGGAGTCGAGTATAAACATACATAAATAATTTTATAATATAAACATAAATTTATTTAGGCGTGAACAGTTTTTTACTAGCACTTAACACCAAGCACTTAACGATCCAAGAAACAAATTGTGCCCATAATGCCAAAATGATAAACAAAACACATGTCCACACATACATAAAATGCTGCTCTCAAGGCGAAAACATAAGCTGTTTGTTTTTCAAATGTCTATTCTCTTGGTTCAGAATGTATATTCTCTTTATTCAAATTAAATAATATTTAGACTTAAACATATCAAATTTTTGGCCTTATCATAAAACAGTTTTCCGAAACAACATACAAGCGGTTTCACAGAAATTGTTCTCTTTTGATTCTTTCGCTGTGTTATGTTGATATCTTTTGTCAACTCTCCCGGTTTCCATCTCTATTTCTTTCGCTATACTCTCTCTGTCGCTTTGAATAAAATATCACAACATATGTATGTTTAGTCGAAATTTGTAAATTTATATATGTTTGCATTCACACATATGATTTTTATGAAACATTCATGCCCCAAACATAATATATTCTAACATATTAATATAGATGTCCCAAACATTTAGTGTTAGTTTAAGAACATTACATATTTGCACTTAAATATATTGTGTTTTAAAATTGCGCCCGAAACACATTTTGTTTATATCGGAACATATGAAAAACATATTTTTCTAACAGTGTAGCTTTCAGTAGGACAAGCTTTCTAGGGTTAACCAATTTTCTGTATTTACATATATTTATTCATACCTGTAACCGTTTGATGAGATTTTCAACAGATTTTCTGTTGTGCCACAACATAAATGGTTGTAGTAACCAAATTTACCTCCTTTGAATAATTGTGATTCGTATTGGTTGATACGACCATCCGTAAGGAAAATTTTTAACTATCATTTAGTAACCACCATTGTCATATATTATTCATAGCCGAATATCATTTAAAATGTTTATAAAATGTCATTTTTTTTTTTTGAAGAAGAAGAATAAAGAATTTTATTTCAAAACTTTAAATAGAGGCAACGATAACAGAAACATAAAATTTTATTATCTCTTCGCCATGAATGGGTTCACAGTACAGCATGAATGGTATAAGAAATGTTTTGTCGGGACAAAAAATTCAAAACAATGGTTTGTATTGCAAATAATTGTTTTAGAAAACTCAAAATAACTCAACAATCTTAATATCTAGCATGTATCAAAAATAATCGTGGAGGTTGAGGAGATTCCCGAAAACATTTATGATTTATAATTAGATGTATAGGTATATTTGAGACATTTTTACAATTTTACAAATGGGCTGGAATTGTGAATTGGCGAATTGTGAATTTATGTTCACAAATAGGGTGGTTTGTAATTATTTGCATTCTGCTAGTAACCGATTTTCGCCCGGCCGATGTTCTATCGTATTTATTTAACTTCAACATGAACATATACCATTCCATTTATTAATCAATTTTTATTTTATTTTTAGTAAAGATTTCTTGGCGTATAGGATGATTTCGCCAATTCATGGCAGAGGGTACATGAGTTGATTTAGCGCAATTTTCATCTTTCGATGTCATCTACTTTGTATTTTGATTTATTATATACATATATTTTAATAAAATACAATATAATATTTAACAGGGACGAAATTGTTTTTTAATTCGGGCTTTTTAAATTATCAAAGTTGGGCAACACAACCGAACGATGGTAGCAACTACTACCATCATTCGGTCGGCGGACCCAACCAACACCGTATGAGATATTGGTTGTGTCGACCGAATCAGTCGGGTGGCACAACTGCCAAAAGTAGGTTGGCAGTAAATTCGATTGTCACAACTAATCTGTATTCTCTGTGTGTGCAAAATAATGATGAAATAACGCCTTGATTTGAAATGTGAAATCTCTAGATTTTGACCCCTTTTTCAAGTTTCAAGTAATTTTCACGTTCTTCTTTGCCAAGGAGTGAAATAGGTCTATACGGAGGTCTTACCAAATGGACCGATACAAACTAAATCCTTTACAATTTCAGGCAAATCGGATAAAACTACGGTTTATATAAGCCCAAGGAGTTAAATCTTGAGATCAGCCTATAAGGGTGCTATGTCAAAAACATGCACCGATACACACCTAAAGGGTGATACGGTCAAGATTTGGTCAATATAAACTTGACGTATTTCTTTGAATTTTGCATTTAAAAAACCTGAAAACTCTCATTTTGAAGGTGTGTGTGTGTAGAATGTGGCTCCTATTTTGATTTTGGAATTCACTCTTCAGTTGTCAAAATGCCGTCCAAACAAGAAGAGCAGCGTATCAAAATTTTGTTCGTGCATCGCGAAAATCCGAGCTACTCGCACGCAAAGCTGGCAAAATCGCTAAAAGTTGCCAAATCTACCGTTACAAATGTAATTAAAGTGTTTGGGGAACGTTTGCGACAGCCACACAGAGAATACAGATTGGTTGTGATAACCGAATTTATTGCCAACCTCCTTTTGGCAGTTGCAGCACCAAAAGGAGGTTGTTGTGACACCCGACAAATTCGGTCGA
Organism: Haematobia irritans; assembly: GCF_050003625.1. Lineage (NCBI taxonomy): Eukaryota > Metazoa > Arthropoda > Insecta > Diptera > Muscidae > Haematobia > Haematobia irritans. The sequence continues at coordinate 273,167,896 of NC_134397.1, read as the reverse complement.
CTCAATCGAATTATGGAAAATCCAACTAATACTATATATAGAGTTGGTTGTATTAGACGATAGAATTGGTCGTTGCTCCTTTCTTTATATGGTTATATCACCCACCTTAACTAAATTGAAAATGATTTTTTCCTTCAGAATATTGTATTTTATTCATATTTTTTGAATAACAGAAAAGTACAAAAATTACAATACATTAACAATTAAAAAATATACACCTTTGAAAGTACACCCTCCAGCATTGATTGCAGAATTGACAGGCAATGGTAGTTAAATCTTTGGAACTCTTAGTATACAAGTATTTATAAGTGGAGTCCGAACTGAGCACATAATAAATGGGATGACATAGCCAGTCTAAAAACGCAACAAATTAAATCAGAAAATTAGTGTGGAGTTTTAAAAAATAAAAAAGAACATACTCGCCACCATCACTTCCTTAGGTGTTCCATAGATAAAGACAGACGTGGATATGAATTTTCCCATTAGAGCCACTTTAAATTTGTAACATGGTTCAAACTTTTACCTTTTAACACTATAAAATAGTTCCACATCTAAAACTCGATCCCAAACAATTGAAGATAGGAACTGTTTATATGACTCGTATCGAATATGGTGTACTTAGAACAGTTTCACATTGCGCGAGTTGTTCATGGGAATATTTGATAGGTAATCCACCAAGAGTTCAAATAAACTTAGAACCGGCTGAAAATACTCTGATTTCAGTAATTTTTATTGTTTTAAATTGAAAAGACACGTTTTCCTTCATTTTTAACAATATTTATGACATTTGAAAAATATTTCCAAAAGAATTCGGTTGTGAATATCAATTGTAAGTTCTGAATACTAAATGACAGTTATGAAGGTTTTTTAAGGTTGGTTGAGCGTATCGAATTCAATCAATTTTTTTTAAAAAGAGAGGCATTTAGTTCAGACAACTATTTGACTTGTATTACAAACAAAACTCTATAATAATAATCGTCAAATGGCAGTAGGAACGAATTAAGGTTGTAAATAATGTAAATTGATTGACACAACTGTGATTTCATTGTAGATGCACAATTTTTATTACAACAATCAATTTTCAACCAATATGTTCTCTGTGTGCAGGAAGTCTGGATCGGGGAGAAATCGAAAACCGGAAGCCGCTGAGACGACAAAGAGAGTTGCTGGTAGTTTCAAGCGAAACCCTAACCTCTCTCTCCGAGATGCCGCAAATAAGCTGGGTGTATCGTCTACAACCGTGCATCGAGCCAAAAAACGAGCCGGACTATCGACTTACAAGAAGGTAGTGACACCAAATCGCGATGATAAACAAAATATGACGGCCAAAGCGCGATCCCGGAGGCTGTACACGACGATGCTGACGAAGTTTGACTGCGTGGTAATGGACGACGAAACCTACGTCAAAGCCGACAAGCAGCTTCCGGGACAGGAGTTTTAAACGGCAAAAGGAAGGGGAAAGGTAGCAGATATTTTCAAGCTCATAAAACTCTCAAAGTTCGCAAAGAAATATCTGGTTTAGTAAGCAATCTGTACCTGTGGCTTGAAAAGCAGCATTTTCATAGCTTTCTGGACTGTCAACCAAGAAATTTACGTGAAAGAGTGTTTGAATAAACGTCTGCTGTCTTTCCTGAAGAAACACGGTTGTTCCGTACTGTTTTGGCCGGATTTGGCATCTTGCCATTACGGTAAAAAGGCCATGGAGTGGTACGCCGCCAACAACGTGCAGGTGGTTTCCAAGGACAAGAACCCTCCTAACACGCCAGAGCTCCGCCCAATTGAGAAATACTGGGCTATTGTCAAGCGGAACCTAAAGAAGACCAAAAAACTGCTAAGGACGAGCAGCAGTTCAAGGCAAACTGGCTTTCTGCGGCGAAGAAGGTGGCTGTACAAAATCTGATGGCAGTTGTCAAGCGTGAGGCCCGGCAATTCGGATTTGGAAAAGCGAAAGCCTAACTGAATATTTTTCCTGCATTTTATACTAATTGAACTTGAAAAAGAAATTTAATTTGATTTTTTAAATAAACGATTTCACCGATTTACACGCGTTTTCCCTTGACCAAATTTTGACCGTATCACCCTTTAATTATTCTGAAAATCCTACAGAACCTAGACCACAAATCGGAGGGCGGTTTTATAGGAGGAATATATCAAGATATGTACCGATACTCAATATTTTCGGAACACCTATTTAGTGTCCTCAAAAATGTCTAGATTTCAAATTTATAAAAAACTAAGGTTTCTAGAAGCCGGAGAATAAAACTAAGGAGATCAGTCTATATGGCGGCTATACCAAAAACATTTGCCGATCCTGAAAACCTATTTATGGTCCTAAAAAACCTCTAGATTTAAAATTTCAGGCAAATTTGACAAAAACTACGATTTCTAGAAGCGCAAGAACTAAACTTGAGAGATCGGTCTATATGAGTGCTATAGCAACCCATAGACCGACACACACCAAATTCGGAACACCTATTTACGGTTCTAAAATAACATACCTATATATAGATTTCCAATTTCAAGGAAATCGGATATAAAGTATGGTTTCTAGGAGCCCAAGAAGTTAAATCGGGAGATCGGTCTATATGGGGGCTATACCAAAACATGGACCGATGCACATCATTTCCTGAAAACCTATTTATGGTCCTAAAAAACCTCTAGATTTAAAATTTCAGGCAAATTTGACAAAAACTACGGTTTCTAGAAGCTAAAAAACTAAACTTGGGAGATCGGTCTGTATGGGGGCTAAAGAAACCCTTGGCCCGTCACCATTCTATGGTGGTGGGTATAAAAAACTTTAAAAAAAAATCTCCTATTTTTTTCATTAAGTTTAGTTAGTTAATTTTCTAATATTAGGGCGTTTAATTTCATATATGTTACTTTAGTTAAAAGTTTACCGGTTCATTTTTTTCTTCTTTTAAGAAATCATTGCGAAAAAAATCAAAAAATTAAGTAACATTTAGTTGAATTTTCGAACGACGTAGTTCACATTTCCTATCAAACAGTTTACTTTTATAAATGAAACATTATTCAACATAAATTTTAAAACACGCAATTTACACAATATTAAAAAAATCTTTAAAATAACGAAATTCTAATTTATAGGAAGTTTATAATCTTTAATTCAAAAATTGTCTTTAAATTTAAGACACAAATCTTGGAAATTTTCGTCCCTCCGTTAGTTTTGTATGTCTTTATACTAAGGCAACCTTTCATTAGTTTTAAGAAAAAAAATTTTGATTAAAAAAAACACATCTTTAATTTAACTGATATATTGAATATTTAAATTTACGATAAGTACGCTTCATATATAGGCTACGACTTATTTTGCGGAGTTTTCATCTTTGGTTTAAAGTTTGGTTTATCTTCAATGAATTTTACATGGCCTTATAGTACGAGTATTAGTGCGAGTCATAACAAGAAAGATAAAATCATAATTGAACATCAACACACAGCTATCATGTTTCTGACATGTTCTAAAGATCCAAATCTAAAAAAGGAAGTTTTCCATTCATTCACCTTAACTTGAAAATGATGTAAATTCAGTGGAAAATAATGCTGCTGGATGGTGTCATGTCTAGTAATTGTTATTCTTTGCCATCGGTGATTCTCTGCTAGTTGAAGTTTGTTGTTGTCAGGTTGATGGGAAATTTGTTGGCTTGATATGTCTTGGTTCTAAACAACATTAGGTCCATTTTGTCTAAGTTGTTTTGTTTGTTTTGCTTCGTCTATTGTACAGGAATTTTATTTTAGATGCAAGCCCTAGGATGGCAAGTATTTTGCCTCGCTGGATGTTGGTTTCTTGTTTCAGAATACAGAAGCTTACCATAGAGGCAGATTTGGTTGTCCTTTCGAAATTGTTAGCCTAACTTTTGCATGTTGCAAACTGCCTGCAAGCCTCTTTCTTCGTTTCTAAACCGACACGAAACATGGACACAGCCACAGCAAAGGGATGTCACATTTGTTTTGACTGGACACCGAGACGAGGGCTTTTGTTATTTGTGCAAAATAAGAACAGCATGTATGTTTTGACCAAACCTCCTTTGGGAATCAAAGAAAATTAGTTGAATATGCCTCAATTAGTAGTCCTTATGCTTGTTATTTAGCGTTGCCTTTGTTGCTATTTTACAGTACAGTTAAATGCTTGTCTGTTTGTGGATGTGAGTGTATGTGTGTGTGTGTGTGTGAATTTAGAAGTATAAAATTTCTCTGATCAGGTCAGGAGTTCCCATAATTTTCGTATTTTGAAAGGCATTTAATTTTTGGTGGAATTTTTAAATCAATGGACGAATTGTCCATCGTTAGCCACTACTTTTCCCAATCATGGCAGGCACCTTGGGGCAATGGTTAGCCCGCCTTGTAAACATAGGGTCGCGGGTTCAAACCCAGTTTCGACCAAAGACCACACAGTCTTTCATCGGTGGATTATCCTCCCTCATCAATGCTGGTGAAATTTCTGTAGGTTTCAAAGCTTATCTAAATGGTTTCATCGCAATCGGGAACGTGCCTGAAACATCGTGCTGCCACTATACCTAACCTAACATAGCTTAACCTAACATTTCCCATTACACTAACAGAAAAATTTACGTTCCAAAATCGTGAACGGACGGTTACAAAATGAAACGAAACTGTTCACGAAAAATCAAAGCGCAATATTCACGGTTTCGTCCACGGGCGATTACGATTTAATGAATGGCTTTCGTTTTTATACCCACAACCATAGAATGGTGATGGGGGTATAATAAGTTTGTCATTCCGTTTGTAACACATCAAAATATCGATTTCCGACTATATAAAGTATATATATTCTTGATCAGGAAGAAATTCTAAGAAGATATAACGATGTCCGTCTGTCCGTCTGTCTGTCTGTCTGTCTGTTGTAATCACGCTACAGTCTTCAATAATGAAGTAATCGTGTTGAAATTTTGCACAAACTCGTCTTTTGTCTGCAGGCAGGTCAAGTTCGAAGATGGGCTATATCGGTCCAGGTTTTGATATAGTCCCCATATAAACCGACCTCCAGATTTGGGGTCTTGGGCTTATAGAAATCGTAGTTTTTATCCAATTTGCCTGAAATTTGAAATCTAGAGGTATTTTATGACCATAGAGAGGTATGCCAAAAATGGTGAGTATCGGTCCATGGTTTGGTATAGCCCCCATATAGACCGATCTCCCGATTTTACTTATTGGGCTTATAGAAACCGCAGTTTTTATTAAATTTACCTGAAATTGGAAATCTAGAGGTATTGTAGGACCACAAATACTTGTGCCAAAAATTGTGAGTATCGGTCCATATTTTGGTATAGCCCCCATATAGACCGATCTCCCGATTTTATTTCTTGCTTATAGAAACCGCAGTTTTTGTTCAATTTACCTGAAATTGGAAATCTAGAGGTATTGTAGGACCACAAATACGTGTGCCAAAAATTGTGAGTATCGGTCCATGTTTTGGTATGGTCCCCATATAAAACGACCTCCCGATTTGGGGTCTTGGGCTTATAGAAACCGTAGTTTTTATCCAATTTGTGTGAAATTGGAAATCTGGAAGTATTTTAGGACCATAAAGAGGTATGCCGAAAATGGTGAGTATCGGTCCATATTTTGGTATAGCCTTCATATAGACCGATCTCCCGATTTTATTTCTTGGGCTTATAGAAACGGCAGTTTTTATTCAATTTACCAGAAATTGGAAATCTAGAGGTATTGTAGGACCACAAATACGTGTGCCAAAAATTGTGAGTATCGGTCCATGTTTTGGTATGGTCCCCATATAAAACGACCTCCCGTTTTGGGGTCTTGGGCCTATAGAAACCGTAGTTTTTATCCAATTTGTCTGAAATTGGAAATCTAGAGGTATTTTAGGACCATAAAGAGGTGTGCCGAAAATGGTGAGTATCGGTCCATATTTTGGTATAGCCCCCATATAGACCGATCTCCCGATTTTACTTCTTGGGCTTATAGAAACCGCAGTTTTTTTCAATTTATCTGAAATTGGAAATCTAGAGGTATTTTCGGGTCATAAAGAGGTGTGCCGAAAACGGTGAGTATTGGCCCATATTTTGGTATAGCCCCCATAAGTACGATCTCCCGATTTAACTCCTTGGGTTTGTAGAAACCGTAGTTTTTATCTGATTTGCCTGAAATTGTACATATTCTGGTAGTTTAGGCTAACAAAAACGTTTATCGGATTAAGTTTTTATCGGTCCATTTGGTAATGCCTCCATATAGACCGACTTCACTTCTTGAGGGTGTAGAAGGCGCACTGATCATGAAAATTGCTTGAAACTCAACGTAAAATTTCCAGATTTTACTTCTACAGATTTAAGATTTCAAATCAAGACGTTATTTTATAATTTTCTTGCACACTTACAAGAGATGTTAATGATTCCTCTAAAACTCAAACAAAAATGGTTCTTATAAATCCAGAATCTGATATAGTCCTCATAGGTGAAATCTTTAAATTTATCTTCGGGAAGTGTCCTCAAGTCCTCAAGCCCTCCTGAAATTTCAAAGGAAACCCTAACACTTGGTTCATGGTGGTGGGTATTTAAGATTCGGCCCGGCCGAACTTAGTGCTGTATATATTTACTTGTTTAAATATTCGTTAGATGTACTTATGATAACTCCGTCGGTGGTGTTATGCGCTAAGGCGACTATAAGCGCGTTCGTTCGAGTCAAGCTAGCAGATTTTTTTTTTATTTTTATACCCACCACCACACACAAAAAAATTTTTTCTGATTCAATCACGAAATTAATTGATCCAATTAATTTTTAATTGAAATGTCTTCAATCACAGAAACTAAAAAGTTAATTGATCCAATTAAAAAATTAATTGATACTATTATTTTTGTGATTGATTTTTGTTTCAATTAAAAAATTTGTTGAATCAATTAAATGTTTAATTGAATATTTTCTAAACCTCAATTAAAATTTTAATTGGAAAAATTTTCGTGAATTTTTTTGTGCATAGAATGGTGACGGCTGTATAATAAGTTTGTCATTCCGTTTGTAACACATCGAAATATCGATTTGCGACTATATATAGTATATATATATTCTTGATCGGGGAGAAATTCTAAGACGATATAACCATGTCCGTCTGTCTGTCTGTTGTAATCACGCTACAGTCGTCAATAATGAAGCAATCGTGCTGAAATTTTGCACAAACTCGACTTTTGTCTGCAGGCAGGTCAAGTTCGAAGATGGTCCAGGTTTTGATATAGTCCCCATATAAACCAACTTCCGGATTTGGGGTCTTGGGCGTATAGAAATCGTAGTTTTTATCCAATTTGCCTGAAATTTGAAATGTAGAGGTATTTTATGACCATAAAGAGATGTGCCAAAAACGGTGAGTATTGGTCCATGTTTTGGTATAGCCCCCATATAGACCGATCTCCCGATTTTACTTCTTGGGCTTATAGAAACCGTAGTTTTTATCCAATGTGCTTGAAATTCGAAATCTAAAGATATTTTCGGACCATAAAGAGGTGTGCCAAAAATTGTGAGTATCGGCCCATGTTTTTGTATAGCCCCCATATAGACCGATCTCCTGATTTTATTTCTTGGGCTTCTAGAATCCGTAGTTTTTATCCAATTTGCCTGAAATTGAAAATCTAGAGGCATAAGCGTAGGAAGGCCTCTGGGGAGGGGGCTTAGACCCCCCAGAAAACATTTAGCCCCCCCAGAATTTGAAAACCTATTTACGATTTTACATTTTTATAAAAATTAAACAAGTATATACAACCGCACAAACTTCCGCTAAAGACTTTCATGCACAATCGAATTACTTGGGTTGTGGTAGCAGTTGCCGATGGCAATGTTTGAAGTCTGATATTTATGAAATAGAGCTGTGATTGAACTTATGGTTTAATTGAATAACTAAAGCTCCTTTATTATGTTGTTTAGTCTGGTTTAGTCATCTTAATTAAAAAATAGTAATTGGTATTAAAACTATTCTTTCATAAATTAATATCTTAACAATGCTGCAAAAAAGCGTCGCCAAAAAAGAAGTGAAAATGATCTTTTTGGGTCCGGAAGTGGTGAAAAATTGGCGGAGAAGCGATGAATGTAATAGGAAATCGTCACAGAACGAATGTCCACCGTTTCAACAGCCGTTGCAATAAATTTGCATCACTTCTTACGGTGTGATCCGAATTCAGTGTTTCGAATGTGAATTAAAAAATCGTGTGATAATTTCCCAAATAAATAATTTTTATTTATTCGTTTTTTATTTGATTTTTGGTCGACCTTTTGTTAGAATTATATAAATATTTATAAAGACCTCGAGCTTCACGAAACATCAATTTATAATAATTTTTATATTTGTTTGAATATTTTCAAAAATTATCGATTTTTCTATAATGGATTTAGCATTTTTGTGGCAAAATTTGAATAATTTTTACCATTTTATTTATTCTTACTCTTTTTTAGACTATTTGAAAAAAGAAAACAAAAATTACGCATTAAAATATGAAAAAGCTGAAGTAAAAAACGTCCTGTGTAGTTAATATAATTAACTTCTCTGTGAGGACATTTTTGGAAGTGCTTTTAAAGTTGTGCCTTTAAAACAAATCCCAATTTTTTTGCTGGGAAAAGGTGTGGAACTACTTTTAGTTGCTTTATTATATATTATTTTTATGTCTATTTTTTTATTATTTTTTATGAAATAAAACAATAATTGAACCTATTAGTTCAGTCTATAAATTTTAAGCTAGGGGGGCTATAGCCCCCCCTAGGAAAGTTGTCTAGCTACGCTAATGTCTAGAGGTACTTGAGAACCCTCAAAAGGTGTGCCGAAAATGGTCCGTATCGTTCCATGTTTTGGTATAGCCCCCATATAGACCAATCTCCCGATTTTACATCTTGGGTTTATAGAATCCGTAGTTTATATACAATTTGTCTGAAATTGGAAATTTATAGGTATTTTAGGACCATAAAGAGGTGTGCCACAAATGGTGAATATCGGTCCATGTTTTGGTATAGCCCCCATATAGACCGATATCCCAATTTTACTTCTTGGGCTTCTAACATAGAATCCGAAGGTTTTATCCAATTTGCCTGAAATTGGAAATCTAGAGGTTTTTCTGGCCATAAAGAGGTGTGCCGAAAAGGTGAGTATCGGTCAATATTTTAGTATAGCCCCCATAAGAACGATTTCCCGACTTAACTCCGTGGGTTTATAGAAACCGTAGTTTTTATCCGATTTTCCTGAAATTGTAAATATTCTGGTATTTTAGGCTCACAAAAACGTTTATCAGATTAATTTTTTATCGGTCCATTTGGTAATGCCTCCATATAGACCGGTTTCACTGTTTGAGGGTATAGAAGGCGCACCGATCATGAAATTAGCTTGAAACCAATGTAAAATTTCCAGATTTTACTTCTCGTGTGAAAATCTAAAAATTTATGATTTCAAGTCAAGACGTTATTTTATAATTTTCGTGCACACAAGATGTTAATGATTCCTCTAAAACTCAAACAAAAATGGTTCTTCTAAATCCAGAATCTTACATAGTCTTTATAGGTAAAAACTTTAAATTTATCTTCGGGAAGTGCACTGGTTGAACTGCTCTGATTGATCTGTCCTCAAACCCCTGCAATTTCAAAGGAAAACCCAATATTTGATTCATGGTGGTGGGTATTTAATAGAGGTCTGTATCGAATAACTTTTCACTACATGTATGCAATTCGCTGTCGAATATAGTACATACACTGTCTTTCTCTCAGAGCGCAAGTAGTGAAGTGAAGAGAACACTTGCTTGTCAAATACCACCAAGTACTTATCCGAAACAATATGTGTTCCGAAAAAAAGGAACAATAAAAATGTAAGTACTTGAGAAAAAGTACAACATGGATTCTCTTCACTTCACGTGGTACCACAAGTATTTCTCAGTTATATGCGAAGCAAAACTTTCCATTATTATTAATCATAGATATGTATGTATATCACATATTTCATATTTTATGTATGTAACACACTTACATTAACGTTTGCCGTTCTTTATAACAAACCAAAACATATATTATTGAGAGTAAGTGTTTTTTTTATATTTCTGAAACTGCACGTGGTACATGGAGTACTCTATGAAGTTTTTTTTCTCAACATACTCGACGTGATCACTCTGAGTACACTTCAATAAGAGAGAAAGAGGAATATGTGTTTGTTGGTAGTGAAGACATCAGAGTAGCAACAAGAAGTTACTCGTGGCTTTTGGTGTTCATTAAAATGTGTACCAATAGTTTTGCGACTCTCTCAAATAGATGTACTCATGTAGCAAGTACACGTGTACTCTGCATTTACAAACGGAATTGTGCAGACCTCTAGTATTTAAGATTCGGTCCGGCCGAACTTATGGCTGTATATACTTGGTTTATTATAAATTTGTTACAACCACTGTTGTTGTTTTGACAACGCATGGTGTCATTTTATCGTTGTCTGATTGGTACCCCGTCTGTTCGCAATTTGATTCACTTTTATGAACGGATTTGAAATGGATTTTGAAATGAGCACGAAATGTACGAAACCCCGTCTCGTCTTTTGACTGAATCTCTTACTCGACCCAATTTTTGGCTTCTTCATAAAAACGAAAATGTTGATCAGCCAGGTCATCGATCGGACCAATAGGTAACACTAGTTTACACTGAAAATATACACTTGATGAGAGTCGACTTTTCTTATGTATTTTGATGTGCTGAATTCGAAAAGATATTTAAAAAAATGTTATGGAACAGTTTTTGAGATATCCCGTTATTTTTAGTTTTTCGCTATTTTATCACTAAACAAATTATAAGTCGAGTTAGAAATGTCCGTTGTTCGTACTTAAATGAAAGGTATTAAGATGACGAATAATCGTGTATTATTGGATCTGTGGTAAGTTTATTGGTTCATCTTTGCGAAAAAGCTAAATTTTCAAAAAAATCGTATTTGACAATGGACCTTTTCCGCAAGAAAAGTATAAACCATTGAAGTATAGTATAAACCGGTTTTTCTCCATGGTCATATAGATGATACTCTAACGTAAGTAATAAGGCCAACTAGAAGAAAATCGACCGAAAAATGACAAAGTTATAAGCAAATTGAGTGAATAAATCCAATGTCAAATCATGCAAAAATGAACAATTTAAATTTTCAAATTCGGACTCGACTTGAAGTAGAAATTATGCTATGTTTCAAGTAAAAATCGTCTTTAAAATAAAGGGTTTAAATGCTTTTTTTGCTTTGGTGTCAAGATGCAAAAAGACAGCAAATTTAAAGACAATTTCATTAATTTTGAAGAATTTTTCACAATTATTAAAGATAAGTTGACCTCAATCAAACAAAATTTTCTTTCATTTTAAGATACCGATTTTTAATTTGAGTCACTTAATTATAAAGCAAAAAACGACTTTATTGAAAAGTTGATCGTGTTTTTGGACAAGGAAAAAAACTTTATATCAGAGAAATGCGTCTTCTATGCTGAGCAAAAAACGCATTCGTATTTTAAGGAGATGTAATCTTTGGCGTCACGAAAATATTGTTTTTCAGTTTAGGACAATTTCAATTTAGCAAAAAATAACCAATGGACTGAATAGTCTAAGTGAGCCTGAAATTTAATCGGGCTGCCACTTTAACCACTTTAAGTATCTGCAAAAAAAAAAAAAAGTTCTCACAAACTTTATCAAGCGTCTCATTTCGATTCCTAAACAATTTGGGAAGTCCTGTATTATACTGTGTACTTATTTACATACGAATTGTTTACAAGTTTTTGTTGAGTTTTTATAAAAAAAAAAAAAAAAAAAAAAAAATGTTTATAGTTTTTTTTTGTTTACCACAAAACGCCACATAAAATTTCAAAAAGAAACTACAACAACAACAACGACGAAATATGAAATAATTAGTGTTTTTTGTGGTTGTAGTTTTTGTTGCACTAAATGACAATACTGTTGAATTCTGTCGTGGTTTTGTGGCCGTTTCGCCTAAAAAAGTAAAGGCAATGCTGTAAAACAACAAAATCTAGCATATTTACACAAAACAAACTTAAACTATCATTTCGAGTAAAACTTTTGTTGTTTACCCAAAAACCACTTAATATCAGTGATTAAATCCAGTAGACTTCCACATATGTTTTTAATTTTTATTTTTACAGTTTTGTTTTTTTTTTCCCCTAAAACTATTGATTGGAGATATAAAAACTAACCAAAATTTATGTGCATTTTTTAAGGCATTTTACAATTGGCTTAAACCCTGTTTATTTGTTCACTTTAATTGTTTACATAACACTCAACTTGGATTGTATTGAATATGTCAGTGATAATTATAGAATTTAAATATTTTTGCATATCTGGCATCAGCGATTGTAATAATCAATCTCTTAATAAGATGTAAAAAAATTGTACTCCGACTATAAAAATAACAAGTAAGGAAAGTTGAAAGTCGGGCGGGCCGACTATATTATACCCTGCACCACTTCGTAAATCCAAATTTTCGATACTATATCAAATCCGTCAAATGTGTTGGGTGCTATATATAAAGGTTTTTGTCCCAAATGCACATATATATAAATCTGACTCCATCTGAACAAAATGTATAATCTATAGACTTAAAATTTAAGTCGACTAATGCCCTGGGATGGTACACTACGTAAAAAAAAATTGAGAAACATTTTAATCTAAACCAATTTTGAGGAAACTTCGCAAAACTGTATTTATGATTTATCGGTCGATAGATATGTATTAGAAATAAAGGAAATTTGAGTCACTTTTACAAGTTTTCGACTTAGCAGTGGCGATTTCATAAGGAAAATGTGGGTATTTTGGTCATTTTTGCCCAAATCGGGAAAACATATATATGGAAGCTATATAGAAATCTGAACCGATTTCAACCAAATTTAACATGCGTACTTAGCATTTCAATTGTACTCCCTGTGCAAAATTTCACGTAAATCGGACTACAACTTTGACCTCGGTGGTCATATGACAGAAAATCGGGCGAAAGATATATATGGGAGCTATATCTAAATCTGAACCGATTTCAATAAAATGTAGCACACTTGACTATAGAACTTATTGTTCTCCTGGTGCAAAATTTCAAGCAAATTAGGGTAAAACTCTGGCTTCTGGGGCCATATAAGTCTATATCGGGCGAAAGATATATATGGGAGCTATATCTAAATCTGAACCGATTGCCAAAGACACCATGTGCCTATCTCGTCTCCTTCTAGGTGTTGCAAACATATGCACTAACTTATAAAACCATTTTCGAAAGTGTGGCACAGGGTATAATTACATACATTGAAAAAAAAAAAAGTAAGGAAAGTCTAAAGTCGGGCGGGGCCGACTATATTATACCCTGCACCACTTTATAGATCTAAATTTTCGATACCATATCACATCCGTCAAATGTGTTGGGTGCTATATATAAAGGTGTGTCCCAAATACATACATTGAAATATCACTCGGTCTGGACAGAATTTGATAGACTTCCACAAAATCTATAGACTCAAAATTTAAGTCGGCTAATGCACTAGGGTGGAACACAATGTTAGTAAAAAAAATATGGGAAACATTTAAATCTGAAGCAATTTTAAGGAAACTTCGCAAAACTTTATTTATGACTTATCGCTCGATATATATGTATTAGAAGTTTAGGAAAATTAGAGTCATTTTTACAACTTTTCGACTAAGCAGTGGCGATTTTACAAGGAAAATGTTGGTATTTTGACCATTTTTGTCGAAATCAGAAAAACATATATATGGGAGCTATATCTAAATCTGAACCGATTTCAACCAAATTGGGCACGCATAACTACAATGTTAATTCTACTCCCTGTGCAAAATTTCAACTAAATCGGAGTAAAAAATTGGCCTCTGTGGTCATATGAGTGTAAATCGGGCGAAAGCTATATATGGGAGCTATATATAAATCTGAACCGATTTCAATCAAATTTGGCACGCATAGCTATAATGATAAATCTACTCCCTGTGCAAAATTTCAACCAAATTGGGCCAAAACTCTGGCTATTAGAACCATATTAGTCCATATCGGGCCAAATTGGGCCAAAACTCTGGCTATTAGAACCATATTAGTCCGTATCGGGCGAAAGATATATATGGGAGCTATATCTAAATCTGAACCGATTTTAATCAAATTTTGCACACTTAACTGTTCTACTAATTGTACTCCTAGTGCAAAATTTCAAACAAATTCGGCCAAAAATCTGGCTTCTGGGACCATATAAGTCCATATCTGGCGAAAGATATATATGGGAGCTATATCTAAATCTGAACCGATTTCAATCAAATTTTGCACACTTGACTATATGACTAAGTGTTATGTTTGTACAAAATTTCATGCAAATCGGTATAAAACTCTGGCTGCTGAGTCCATATGAGTGCATATCGGGCGAAAGATATATATGGGAGCTATATCTAAATCTGAACCGATTTCTTCCAAAATCAATAGGGTTCTATTCTGACCCAAAACAGGAACTTGTGCCAAATTTGAAGGCGATTGGACTTAAATTGCGACCTAGACTTTGATCACAAAAATGTGTTCACAGACAGACGGACGGACGGACAGACGGACAGACGGACATGGTTATATCGACGCAGGGACCCACCCTGAGCATTATTGCCAAAGACACCATGTGTCTATTTCGTCTCCTTCTGGGTGTTACAAACATATGCACTAACTTATAATACCCTGTTCCACAGTGTGGCGCAGGGTATACATATGGGAAACATTTAAATCTGAAGCAATTTTAAGGAAACTTCGCAAAAGTTTATTTATGATTTATCGCTCGATATATATGTATTACGAGTTTAGGAAAATTAGAGCCATTTTTACAACTTTTCGACTAAGCAGTGGCGATTTTACACGGAAAATGTTGGTATTTTGACCATTTTTGTCGAAATCAGAAAAACATATATATGGGAGCTATATCTAAATCTGAACCGATTTCAACCAAATTGGGCACGCATAGCTACAATGTTAATTCTACTCCCTGTGCAAAATTTCAACTAAATCGGAGTAAAAAATTGGCCTCTGTGGTCATATGAGTGTAAATCGGGCGAAAGCTATATGTGGGAGCTATATATAAATCTGAACCGATTTCAATCAAATTCGGCACGCATAGCTACAATGCTAAATCTACTCCCTGTGCAAAATTTCAACCAAATTGGGCCAAAACTCTGGCTATTAGAACCATATTAGTCCATATCGGGCGAAAGATATATATGGGAGCTATATCTAAATCTGCACCGATTTCAATCAAATTTTGCACACTTAACTGTACTACTAATTGTACTCCTAGTGCAAAATTTCAAACAAATTCGGCCACAAATCTGGCTTCTGGGACCATATAAGTCCATATCGGGCGAAAGATATATATGTGAGCTATATCTAAATCTGAACCGATTTCAATCAAATTTTGCACACTTGACTGTACGACTAAGTGTTATTTTTGTACAAAATTTCAAGCAAATCGGTATAAAACTCTGGCTGCTGAGTCCATATGAGTGCATATCGGGCAAAAGATATATATGGGAGCTATATCTAAATCTGAACCGATTTCTTCCAAAATCAATAGGGTTCCATTCTAACCCAAAACAGGAACTTGTGCCAAATTTGAAGGCGATTGGACTTAAATTGCGACCTAGACTTTGATCACAAAAATGTGTTCACAGACAGACGGACGGACGGACGGACGGACAGACGGACATGGTTATATCGACTCAGGGACCCACCCTGAGCATTATTGCCAAAGACACCATGTGTCTATCTCGTCTCCTTCTGGGTGTTACAAACATATGCACTAACTTATAATACCCTGTTCCACAGTGTGACGCAGGGTATAAAAACAAGTATATACGGCCGTAAGTTCGGCCAGGCCGAAGCTTATGTACCCTCCACCATGGATTGCGTAGAAACTTCTACTGAAGACTGTCATCCACAATCGAATTACTTGGGTTGCGGTAACACTTGCCGATGGCAAGGTATCTTAAAACTTCCTAACACCGTGATATATACCACATAGTCCCTACGTGGTATATATTAAACTAAAAAAGGCCGATTAAATACGTATATATTTAAGTTTAAAGTTTCTAGAGAAATAAAATTTTGACAAAATAAAATTTTGACAACATTTTCTATAAAAGTAAAATTTGAAAAAAATTTTCTGTAGAAATAAAATTTTGACAAAATGTTCTATAGAAATAAAATTGTGACAAAATTTTCTATAGAAATAATATTTTGACACTGTTTTCTATAAAAATAAAATTTTGGTAGATTATTTTTGGCTCGAGTGGCAACCATGATTATGAACCGATAAGGACCAATTTTTGTGTGATTGGGGATCGCCTATATGTAACTACAGACCGAAAATCTGGGGATCGATTTATATGGGGGCTATATATAATTATGGAACGATATGGACCAATTTTGGCATGGTTGTTAGAGACCATATACTAACACCGTGTACCAAATTTCAGCCTGATCGGATGAAATTTGGTTCTCTTAGAGGCTCTGCATGCGAAATCGGGGGATCGGTTTATATGGGGGCTATACGTAAAAGTGGACCGATGCGGACCAATTTTTGCATGGTTGTTAGAGACCATACACTAACACCATGTACCAAATTTCAGCCGGATCGGATGAAATTTGCTTCTCTTAGAGCAATCGCAAGCCAAATTTGGGGGTCCGTTTATATGGGGGCTATACGTAAAAGTGAACCGATATGGCCCATTTGCAATACCATCCGACCTACATCAATAACAACTACTTGTGCCAAGTTTCAAGTCGATAGTTTGTTTCGTTCGGAAGTTAGCGTGATTTCAACAGACGGACGGACGGACATGCTCAGATCGACTCAGAATTTCACCACGACCCAGAATATATATACTTTATGGGGTCTTAGAGCAATATTTCGATGTGTTACAAACTGAATGACAAAGTTAATATACCCCCATCCTTTGGTGGAGGGTATAAAAAAATTATCCGAAATGGTATAATTGTATAATTTCCCCACAGATTCAAAATGTCGACCATTTTTTTGCAAACCATTTAATTGTATGGTTTTAGTTGGAAGAATGAGTATCGGTGTTACTTTCCCATTAATATGGTCATCAAGTTGTTGATAAGATTTGAAATCATAAAGGTAAATATGTTTGCTCTTTTAAAATAATGCTGCAAATGGAATCAAAGTAGCGGCCTTCATACGATATTCCAACTGAATGTAACATCCCATTCCAGCTCTTATTAAATGCCCTCTTATTTCTATGGATGCTCTAAAATGTGTTCAGTTTGTGTTTGTGCTTTGTTCAGATATGAGACTTTATTTATCTGCTTAGACAGTACAAACTATGATGTCCAAAATGAATATTTCATTGGAATAACCATACCAACGAAATTCGAATCCATGAAAATAATTGCCGGCATGCATGGATATGCTAAAACAGCGTACATATGCCGTAATCAGGCTCTAAAACCAATACTGGCCTTGTCCAACAAATTATGTATGGCTTCCAACCATGCAGATACAATTATCTTAGTCGATATTCGTTGGGTGGTTTTGTTGTTTTTTTTTTTTTTTTTTGGTATGCAACCACACAGCGTCCATCCAACAGATCATTGTTGGTCTGGCTGATTTTCCAAATCATAAATGTTTTATTATGGAAATCTGTTATTAGCCCTAGATGTGAACATGCATTGAATTCCTTTTTGTTTTGGAGTTACTGTGTGTTTTTGGGGATTAGAGATGCCAAAAAGAACCTTATATTCGAGGTTGTAAAAATTTTAATGATGTAAGCAAGAATATAAAACGTTTGAATAACGGGTATCACAAACTTTATTTTGCCATTACAGAGTTTTGAAAAGTTCAAACTTTTATCATCAATTTTTTTTCGTAAATAAAAAACTTGTTAGTCTTAAACCACACAGAAAAAAATTTCCGTAATTAAACTAGCACTAAATTTAACTTATTTTTAATGGAAAAAATTATTTGCTAGTAGTCAAATTTTATTATTTTTTCAAAATTGTCTACAGTTTAATGAAATTTTACTTTTGTTAATTATGTCTCAAAAATTGTATGAACTAAACGTGGTTATAAAGTTCAATGACCGTACACATAAGTTCGATATGAACTAAAGCAAAAGAAGATTTTCGTACGATTCCCAAAAATAGAAAGATTGAACTACTGTATGGTTAAAGTGGTCATGGTTTGGCGCCAATGAATTTCTTCTTTATTTTTAGTTAATTTTTTCTTCTATGAGATAATGTAATTTCGTAAACTGCAGTTAAAAAGTACAACAGTGCAATAAATTTTCCCGGTTTTAATTACGCTTTGTGAAAATCTCAAAATGTGGAGTAAAATATAGTTCAATTTTCGTTCGAGGTAGTTCATTCTTCCTATAAAACCGTTTACTTTTTTTTGGGGGCATAGGTAGGTAGGTTAGGTGGCAGCCCGATGTATCAGGCTCACTTAGACTATTCAGTCCATTGTTATACCACAGTGGTGAACTTCTCTCTTATCACTGAGTGCTGCCCGATTCCATGTTAAGCTCAATGACAAAGGGACCTCCTTTTTATAGCCGAGTCCGAAAGGCGTTCCACATTGCAGTGAAACCACTTAGAGAAGCATTGAAACCCTCAGAAATGTCACCAGCATTACTGAGGTGGGGTAATCCACCGCTGAAAAACTTTTTGGTGTTCGGTCGAAGCAGGAATCGAACCCACGACCTTGTGTATGCAAGGCGGGTATGCTAACCATTGCACCACGGTGGCTCCGTTTTTTCGGTGCATAGTCGATTTTGTTTATATCAAGCGCTCTCCTTTCTGAAGAACGAATGGCTTTATGATGAAAATATGACACATATCTTAAAGTGTTATGAAAAAAAAGCAAAAACTTATCCCAAACACATTCTTTCAAACTTTTACAGAAAATACTTCCAATATATGGGTAGAAAGTTAGAAACGAAAGTGGTTTGTTTTCTTTAAACGGAGGTTTGTAAAATCGCTTGTGTGTGCATTCACACCGTTCTGTTAGATATACAATTTTAAAATCTAAAGGGGTGAGAGCTAAATGAATCATGTGTAAGTGATAGAAACTCTCGTATAGGTGTGGTTTACTCCAAGACGAATATTGTGAAGACCGCCCGGAAACCATTGATGCTAAGCACAAATTGATATATCAAGACCGTCATGGGACCTATAGTGACATTGAGATAACCTTTGGCATAAGTGGGTTCAGCATACATTCCTGAATAGTTGAGCGTCAACAAAATTTATTCGCGTTGGATCCCACACAAAATGTCAATCAAAGAATGAAACCGGCCAATTTTTGTCGGAGGTGGCTCTTTTGCCTCCGGCGGCTTGACGGCCAAGCCGATATAAATTTGTCTATTCGCCGATAAACAATTATCCATTATAAAATCAAGTTGAATTTATCTGAATGGTAATGAGATAAGTTGTACAACCAATCTTACTATCACATTTACATTTTATTAAAATGTTCTGAGCAAAATTTTTTGCAAAAATTATATCAACTTGATACTGACAGATTTTGGGTGGAAAACTAATAATAAACTTTTCTGATTTAAAACAATATTTTTGTTTAATTGGCGGCTAATTTTGAGTCGAGATGAGTCGACATATTCGGCGGCGGCTGAAATCGGTGAAATCAATAGAAATCGGTGAAATAAATCGTTCGATCGCGATGCTTCGAAATACGTCTATGACATAGTGGATTTACGCGTATGAACCTTAAAGTCAACAACAGTCAACTGTATGGGTGTTTCAAGATGAACCAAATCCAACAAAAGTTGCTCACACACGAATCAATTCCAAACAATTGATCTCCTGCCTTTTCCGGAAAATCTGGAAGCAATATGACAACGCGGAACAGTCAATTCTAGTGGTACACATATGTTAGCCACTTGTCTTCTAAAAAATCTGGAAAACCAACCGCCAAAGAAGAACCACTCTTCGCCAAGAGCTCTCACGCATCGGCTCAAACAACTAAATTTTTGAGCACTCAAAACATCGAGTTGATGGGTCATCCGCCCTATAACATAGTCCTGCCTTGGCGCTGAATGACATATTCTTACGTTAAAAATAAAATGAGAAGTCAACGATACCTGCCAAAGCTGTCGATGCTTTCAGAATGCATGTCTTGGAGATACCTTAATCAAAGTGGCAAGAGCTCTTCGACAATTGGTTCAAACGCATGGAAACCCAGCAAAAAAATTTTAAAGTTCTTCCAAAGACACAACTTTAAAAGCACTACCAGAAGATGCACTCCCAATGATGTTCTTTAGTTTAACTACCCAGGAAGTTCTTTTAGTTCAATTTTTTTATCTTAATTTTTTTTTTGTTTCAAATAGGTTAAAAACAGAGTAACAATTCATAAAATGGTACAAATCATTTACATTTTGTCGAAAAATGCTAAATCCAATCTGAAAAAATTGTGCATTTTTGAAAATATTTGAGGTCAAACGTTTCCGACAAGCGTTAAAATCCATTAAAAATTATAAAATAGTGGATTTACGCGTATGAGCGTTAGAATCCATTAAAAATTATAAAAAATTACAAAAATTATTTATTTGACCCAATATCACAGATTTTTTTAATTTACATCCAAAATATTGAATTCGGCTCACACCTAAAGAAGTGATGCAAATTCAGTGCAACGGCTGTTGAAATGGAGGACTTCCGTCCTATGACAAGCCCATGTTAAATTCATCACTTCTGCGACAATTTTTTACCACTTCCGGATCCAAAAAGAACATTTTCATTACTTTTTTGGCGACGCTTTTTTTGCTGGGAAACTATATATCTTAATGGGGCTATTTGAAAAAACAATAAAATGATTTTCGATGATTAGTATTTGGTTTTGTTCCAAAATCCCCAAATATAAAAAGCAACCCTCGTGTATATTCTTAGGCAAATCTCTGAAAGATAATCAGGGGAAAATAACTCATTGCTATAGAGGATACTAAAATTAATTAATATCCAATTTCGCTACATGAACTCCACACTGCACTCAAAGAAAAAATATGAAGAAAAGTATGTACTGTAATTTCTAAGATTTCGTTGCTTACACTGAAAAAGGCGGCATTGAAGCCATATTAACTGTTTTTAGTTCATAGAGTTTATTATGTTTCATACATTATACATTAAAGATAATTCACTTTCTAATTTCAATAACATTTTCAAAAGTTTTCTAAATTTCGAAAAATATCTAAATTTCTAGAAGCAGGATTCTGATACGCATGGCCCGCCTTAATTTCACAAAATTTCCCAAAACAGCTTTCAAGCTATTACATAACCAATAGTATATTTGGCAAAAGAACTTAATAAAATTTTTAAATTCTTTGGCGATTTTCTTAATCCCAAAATCGTTGAATATCTCGAATGACATCCCTGTTAGAAACATTTGTGTGTACACAGGAACATCGTGACATATTGTTCATTAACTATTGTTGGCTAAAAATGGAATTAATGTTTGTTTCGTGTTTTTTTTTGCATGTTATTTGATTTTGCTGTTGTGGTCTCCATTCAGATTTCCAAAAAATTTCGCCACTACTTTATTGGTGGATATCCATGTGACATCTATTTCTAATAAGCGGTCTTCATACTTCTGTTTTTGACAGATTTGTAACAAAAGCAGTTGGTCGCTGCTATTAAATACCAGATGAGAAATAAAAACCCAAAAGTCTGTTTTAGCAGACACACCATTATTTTGGTAAAGTTAAAATAATCAGAGAATCGTAATACTGAAATCGTTTTTTATCAGCAAGCAGGTTAAGTTAGAATACACACCTACTTCCAGATTTAGTTTCTTCCCAGCAAAAAATACTTCAGCTGTACGAGTTTAGTTCAGCTTTTTGGTATACAATAAAGGTGGCAGTGCATCGGGGACAATAACGTAAACGAGTAATCAAACTAGGTTGTGATCATTAGTATTCGTTATTGCAACCAATTCATTCATGAAAGGTAGTGCTGTTTGCCTTCACGCCAAAATTTGAGGTCGATTGGACTAAAACTGCGACATAGACTTTGATTACAAAAATGTGTTCACGGACAGACGGACATGGCTAGATCGACTCAGGAGCCCACCCTGAGCATTTTTGCCAAAGACACCATGTGTCTATCTATCTCCTTCTGGGTGTTGCAAACATATGCACTAACTTATAATACCCTGTTCCACAGTGTGGCGCAGGGTATAAAAAGTTAAGTGTTTTGGAAACTTCCATCTCCGTTATGAACACATGTTCAATTTTGTTTCGATCTGACAACTCCTTCATATAGAACAAGTAAGGAAAGTCTAAAGTCGGGCGGAACCGACTATATTATACCCTGCACCACTTTGTAGATCTAAATTTTCGATACCATATCACATCCGTCAAATGTGTTGGGGGCTATATATAAAGGTTTGTCCCAAATATATACATTTAAATATCACTCGATCTGGACAGAATTTGATAGACTTCTACAAAATCTATAGACTCAAAATTTAAGTTGGCTAATGCACTAGGGTGGAACACATTTAAATATGAAGCAATTTTAAGGAAACTTCGCAAAATTTATTTATGATTTATCGCTCGATATATATGTATTAGAAGTTTAGGAAAATTAGAGTCATATTTTCAAATTTTCGGCTAAGCAGTGGCGATTTTACAAGGAAAATGTTGGTAGAAATCAGAAAAACATATATATGGGAGGTAAATCTAAATCTGAACCGATGTCAACCAAATTTGGCACGCATAGCTACAATGCTAATTCTACTCCCTGTGCAAAATTTCAACTAAATCGGAGTTAAAAATTGGCCTCTGTGGTCATATGAGTGTAAATCGGGCGAAAGCTATATATGGGAGCTATATCTAAATCTGAACCGATTTCAACCAAATTTGACACGCATAGCTACAATGCTAATTCTACTCCCTGTGCAAAATTTCAACTAAATCGGAGCAAAAAATTGGCCTCTGTGGTCAAATGAGTGTAAATCGGACGAAAGCTATATATGGGAGCTATATCTAAATCTGAACCGATTTCGCTGATATTTTGCAAGTTTTTCGAGACTCATAAAATATTCAGATGTACGGAATTTGAGGAAGATCGGTTGATATACACGCCAATTATGACCAGATCGGTGAAAAATATATATGGCAGCTATATCTAAATCTGAACCGATTTTTTCCAAAATCAATAGGGATCGTCTTTGAGCCGAAACAGGACCCTATACCAAATTTTAGGACAATCGGACTAAAACTGCGAGCTGTACTTTGCACACAAAAATACATCAACAGAGAGACAGACGGACAGACAGACAGGCAGACATCGCTAAATCGACTCAGAATTTAATTCTAAGACGATCGGTATACTAAACGATGGGTCTCAGACTTTTCCTTCTTGGCGTTACATACAAATGCACAAACTTATTATAGCCTGTACCGCAGTAGTGGTGAAGGGTATAAAAAGGTGTTCAAAAAAGACGCATCCGCAATTTTTTTACAATGGAAAAATTAGAAATACGTGCTGTCATTAAATATTTACATAAAAAAGGTTTAACGGGACAAAAAATTCATAATGATATGGTGCATGTGTTAAGTGAACGTGCTCCTTCATATGCAACAGTAAAAAAATTGGGTTGCTGAATTTAAACGTGGTCGTACAAGCATTGAAGATGAACCACGTAGTGGACATCCAAAAACAGCAACAACAACAGAAATTGTAGCCAAAGTGCATGATATTGTATTAAATGATCGACGAAAAAAAGTGCATGAGATTGCTAATATCATGGACATCTCAAATGATCGGGTCCATTTAATTTTGCATGAAGAACTACAGATGAAAATGCTTTCTGCAAGATGGGTGCCGCATTTGTTAACAGTCGATCAAAAGCGCATAAGAATGAACATTTCTCAAGCTTGTTTGGATCGTTTTAAGCGATTAAAAATGGATTTTAAGCGTCTTTTCATAACTGTTGATGAGACATGGATCCACCACTATACTCCAGAAACAAAAGAACAATCCAAACAATGGACTGAAGCTGGAGGAAGTGCCCCAAGGAAGGCAAAAACAATTCAATCGGCTGGTAGGGTTATGGCAACGGTTTTTTCGGACTTCAAAGGTATTTTATTGATTGACTATCTGCAAAAGGGTTAAACAATAAATTCAGAGTGCTATTGCAACCTTTTGGATCAATTAAATGTACAAATTCGAAAAAAACGTCCTGGCTTACAACACAAAAAATAATTTTTCATCTAGACAACGCAACAGCGCACAAGAGTGTTTTATAAATGGCTACACAAAAAAAAAAATTCCGTAGTTGAACTAACGCTAAATTTAATTTATTTTTGTTGTAAAAGAATTATTTTAAAAATGTTATTAGTTGTTGCGAAATTTTCCACAGCCAAAGAAATGTTCGTTTTTTTAAGTATGTCTCAAATATTTTATGAACTAAACGTGAGTATAAAGTTCGATGACCGTACACATAAGTTCAATATGAACTAAAGCAAATGAAAATTTTCGTACGATTCCCAAAAATTTTAAGAATGAACTACTGTATGTTTAAAATGGTCATGGTTTGGCGCCAATGATTTTCTTCTTAACTTTTAGTTAATATTTTCTTCTATGAGAGGGTCTAATTTCGTGAACTGTAGTTAAAAAGTACAACAGGGCATTAAATTTTCCTGGTTTTAACAACGCTTTGTAGAAATCTCAAAATGTGTAGCAAAATTTAGTTCAATTTTCGTACGAGGTAGTTCATTCTTCCTATAAAACAGTTTACTTTTTTTCGGTGTAAAATCAACGAATTAAATTACAAGTTGCTTGACCACCCACCTTATTCTCCTAATTTAGCTCCCAGTGACTTTTACTTGTTCCCAAATCTAAAAAATTCTTTGCTGGCAAACGTTTTACCTCAAATGAAGATGCATTGACAGTTGTAAACCACTATTTTGAAGACCTCGAGGAAAACTATTTTAATCAAGGGATAGAATTGCTAGAAAAGCGTTGAACTAAGTGTATTGACGTTTCAGGAGATTATATTGAAAAATAAAAATATTTTTGAAAACTAACTATTCTCTTTCATTGATAGGCTAAGAAATTTGCGAACCGCCCTCGTATGGGAGCTGTATCTAAATCTGAAACGATTCGAATTATATTTTGCAGGTTTGGTTCATATTACAGAAGATTACCTTCGGCTAAATTCGAGTAAGATCGGTTGATAAATAATGGT
This sequence comes from Haematobia irritans, assembly GCF_050003625.1. Taxonomy (NCBI): domain Eukaryota; kingdom Metazoa; phylum Arthropoda; class Insecta; order Diptera; family Muscidae; genus Haematobia; species Haematobia irritans. The sequence goes on along the minus strand of NC_134397.1, from coordinate 273,142,682 downwards.
TTTAAGTCCAAATTTGGCAAAATCGGACGATAACTATATATGGGAACAAAAGCTACCTGTAAACCGATTTCCATGAAATTTTGCAGACTTGAAAAGTGATAAAAAAAGATTAGTTTGTCCCAAATTTGATGACAATCGGCTTGTAAAAAAGCACAACGTGTCCCCATTTATCGAAATCGGGCGATACATATATATGGGAGCTATACCTAAATATCATCCGATTTCTTCCAAATTCCATTGCTTTCGTCCTTGTAGCTAAAAAACACCCAGAACCAAATTTCATCAAAATCGGTTAATAATTGCGACCGGAATCCCGTGAACAACAATTACGTGGACAGACGGACGGACACCAAGCGCTAGATCGACTCAGATTCTGAGTCGATCGGTATATATTTTATGGGATCTTAAAACAATATTTCTTGTAGGCGCATTTTTTGGCAAAGAAATTCATACCATACCAAACGGAAGATTTCCTTTGACTGGAAATGTGAAAAAAATCCCGCTTTCCCGAGAATGGAAAAATTCCCAGAATAAAGAAACTCTACTAAGAAGTGGATGTCCATATTGTTGCCCATTTATGAGAAATAAATTAGATGTGAGAAATGTCTCTCGAAATTATCCTTTTTTCAAAGATGTCCGTTTTTCATAATGCCCCAAAAATTTCGTTTGAAGCGAACAAGGCCTGTGATCCTTTTCTAAATAAAGCCTATGGATTTCCTTTTCTTGTGATTCTTAATTTTTTTCCTACTAAATACTATTGGCTGATTGCCACAGTTGCTTCATGTTTTTATTCTATCCTGCCAATTAGAGAATACCTGCTGAGTTATTCACTCTACAAAACTACGAACTTTAAATACTTCTCTAATAGCATCATGCTGTGTCATTAGCAAAACTGCGTTTGATTTTTTTTTTGAAATTATTGTTTTATCTAAATGGGATGGAATTTATTAACTACAAATCGTTGTAAATCGTGTAAGTAAACGTTGTACTGTGAGAGCACTTACATGTGAATCCATTGCCATTGAAACTTTTCACTGTCAGCAGTTACAAGTTCAGCACTTCAGCATAGTGCTCGAGAATTGTAGCGAAGGGTTGATGGTCCTCTCATAGCTTTGCATATGACATATGTTACCCCTAAGGGGTTGTTCCATGTTCGTTGTTAAGCTACAGATAAAGACTTTACAATTGCTGTCGCCATCAATTGTGCGTACATTTTTGAAATCTCTGGAAAAAACTGAAAACATTGCTTCAGACCAGAAACACTTTCATTCGTTTGATTCGTCTATGTCGTGCTTTTGTGGTGAATTGAAAGAATTTATTTGCATTTGATTCGAAGTATTTGAGATGCAAAGGTCAAAGTTATGCAGAGATTGTGACAGATGTTTCTTAATTCAAATAAATCAAAAAATTACTTTATTTTTGACCCCAGGGATTGATTCTGCAAAGGCAACAAATTAGCTTTATTACCTAACACAATAACAAGAAATTTTAACAAAAAATGCCAATTAAGGGGTGGCCATTGAAGCAAAATAATACATACTATGAAATCACCCACTGTGTCACTTCATAGACTGTTACAATTTCATCATGTATTCAGGTTTGACGTAAAAACACAATAAATTAATAAATTCGTCAGTTAGAAAAGTAGATTCACTTCAGTATCATAGCATTAACTAGTATGGTTTAGCAGAACTATACCATTATCCATTGTGTTGCGCAGAGATGGTCTGTATTGAACTTTTTTAGATTTGCGACTGTCGAAAAGTAACGACGTAAACGTCACATACGCGTCGTAAATGCAGAAAAACTAACAAACGTCGTAAATTAAAAATACTTCAGTTCAAAATTTAAAAAAAGTAAACTAAAGCAAATGGGAGACTCCATACCAAAATCACTATGTACTACTGGATGATGCAGTAAATGTGACGGTCCGTGCTCACTCATATTTATACTTTCATAAATGAACCAATTTCTCCTGAAACTGACAGTGAAGGAAAATCATTACATAAGTCCTGCACAAGTGAACTGTTTTCTAAAGAGAATTTTATAAAAAAAAAAACATATTTTGACTTACGAGTATTAGAGCCAGATTTCATACTAATTAAAAATGGTCAAAGCTCTTCATTCTTATTTTCAGTAATTTATATTGATCAATGATGTATTTATCAATTATTTCAAAACAAAACTTTAAATTCATAACATTTGTTGTTTAAGTATAAATGTGCTTTATTTATTTTTTATTCTCTTTTATTATTCATTTGAGGTAAAACGGTTGTCAGCAACGAATTTTTTAGATTTGGGAACAAGTAAAATTCACTGGGAGCTAAGTCAGGAGTATAAGGTGGGTGGTCAAGCAACTCGTACTTTAATTCGTTGATTTTAGCCATTGTTAAAACACTCTTGTGCGCTGGTGCGTTGTCTTTATGAAAAAATATTTTTTTTGTGTTGTAAGCCGGGACGTTTTTCTCTAATTTGTACATTTAATTGATCCAAAAGGTTGCAATAGTACTCTGAATTTATTGTTTTACCCTTTTGCAGACAGTCAATCAATAAAATACTTTTGAAGTCCCAAAAAACCGTTGCCATAACCTTACCAGCCGATTGAATTGTTTTTGCCTTCTTTGGGGCACTTCCTCCAGCTTCAGTCCATTGTTTGGAGTGTTCTTTTGTCTCTGGAGTATAGTGGTGGATCCATGTCTCATCAACAGTTATGAAACGACGCTTAAAATTCATTTTATTTCGCTTAAAACGATCCAAACAAGCTTGAGAAATGTTCATTCTTTCAGAAAGCTTTTTCATCTGTAGTTCTTCATGCAACATTAAATGGGCTAAGAAGTTTCCGAACTGTCCTCGGAAACTTCTTAGCCCATTATACATGATTATATTTATACTTCGAGCATTTTAAATAAACAAGGGAAATAAAAGGGGAAAACGAAATATTACGCATACTGTTAACCACGTAGGTGGGAATATGACGGCATGCGAATTGCGTGGGAAACCTTATATTTGTTGAAGGAAATATACACTAAATAGATATTTTACACATTCTGAAGAATAATTTGGCTGAATTTGGCAGATTTGGCAGAATTTGAGTCTGGAAGATGGATTTGTGTTTGTTCAAAATAATGACCCCAATACCAAAAAATATTACCTCACCCTCCGCAGAGCCCGGAAATATATCTAATTGTATACTTGTGGACATACACTCAAAAAAAGTGAACTCTCTATTTCACTAAAGCCAATTTAACTTTATTTTAGTTCATGGAATTATTATGTTTGGAGAAAGTTTTCTTTACTCTAATAATTTTTTGGGTACGTTAGTGAACTAAACCCGAGGAAAAAAATCTAAATAGATATTTTACACATTCTGAAGAATAATTTGGCTGAATTTGGCAGATTTGGCCGAATTTGAGTCTGGAAGATGGATTTGTGTTTGTTCAAAATAATGACCCCAAACAGACGTCTAATATTGGTAAGAAATACTTGCTATACAACACCAACAAAATATTACCTCACCCTCCGCAGAGCCCGGAAATGAATCTAATTGTATACTTGTGGACATACACTCAAAAAAAAGTGAACTCTCTATTTCACTAAAGCCAATTTAACTTTATTTTAGTTCATGGAATTATTATGTTTGGAGAAATTTTTCTTTACTCTAATAATTTTTTGGGTACGTTAGTGAACTAAACCCGAGGAAAAAAATATACTCAAATGAAGCATAAAAATTAACCAAATTCGTGTCTTCCGCAAAATAGTTCAGAATTTCTTTAAATTTGTAAATTTTACCAAAAATGCGTCCATCATGAACTTCGTATGTCACTAAAGACATTCTTGCAATTTTTTCTTGCAAACTACTAAATTTTCTTTAACAAGTGAAAAAAGTTATGTTATGTCTAATAAATTTTCTTTGTCGGAAAATATTTACTTATTTTTATGACATCGGCGCACAGTGTCGTGAGGGCGGCCAAAAATCAAAAATATCACTGTACTAGTTTTTAAAAAAGGTTGATTTTGTTTTACAAACAACACTTCATTTATGTTAAATCAAAAGGAATTTTTAAAAAATGTTATATTTCCAAAAAGTTATGAGCATTCAAAGTTAATAGTTCTAGTAAAAAAATATCGATATATAAAAATTATAAAAATTACCCAAATTTAATTCGGTAAGTTAAAATAAAAATTGTCGGTAAAGCAGTATAATTTAGGATTGGATAAACGTGTTAGAATATAATGATATGGCAAGTCGCTATTTTGGCTCGTTTGGTGGATCATATGGGGTTTACCGTTACACCGAATGGAAACAAAAAGCGAAAATCGAAGTTTGATAAAGACATTCAAGTTCAGTGGAGTGTAAAAAAAAAACACCAAAAAACACATTTTTAATATTTTAATATAATATTTGGGTAAGTGTGTAGGGTGTAAAAAATTTAGCTTCGCGTCCCCGTTCATCCCCCTTTCATTTATTTTTTAAATTTTCAATGTCGAGACAGGTGGAAATTCGAAATTTTTTTAATATTTGGCTTAGGCATCGTACTCCAAGTGCTGCCCAGGGAGAAATAATTGCTTATTTAGAAGAAGAGTTAAAGTTGAAAGTAAATGAGAAAATGATTATTTATTTAATCATTTCCTTAAAAGTTTGTTAATCAATAATAAAGAATTTGAAAAATATCTGTTTCCTATCTCATATTAAATATAATAATAGTAAGTAGCAAATGAAATAACAAGTATATACGGCCGTAAGTTCGGCCAGGCCGAATCTTATGTACCCTCCACCATGGATTGCGTAGAAACTTCTACGAAAGACTGTCATCCACAAATTTCAACTCACATGGTTGTTAAATATCATATGCTACCACCACGTACCAAATTTCAATCAGATCGGATGAATTTTGCTTCTCCAAAAGGCACCGGAAGTCAAATCTGGGTATAGGTTTATATGGGAGCTATATATAATTATGCACTGATAGGAACCAATTCCTGCATGGTTGTTGGATACCCTATACTAACATCACGTACCAAATTTCAACCGAATGGGAAGAATTTTGGTCTTCCAAGGTGCTCCGGAGGTCAAATCTGGGGAACGGTTTATATGGGGCCTATATATAAATATGGACCGATATCGACCAATTTTTGCATGGGTGTTTGAGTCCATATATTAACATCACTTACCAAATTTCAACTGAATCAGATGAATGTTGGTCTTCTAAGAGGCTCCGGAGGTCAAATCTGGTGATCGGTTTATATGGGGGCTATATATAATTATGGACCGATATGGACCAATTTTTGCATGGTTGTTAGAGACCATATACTAACACCATGTACCAAATTACAGCCGGATCGGATGAAATTTGTTTCTCTTAGAGGCTCCGCAAGCCAAATCGGGGGATCGATTTATATGGGGGCTATATATAATTATGGACCGATGTGAACCAATGTTTGCATGGTTGTTAGAGACCATATACTAACACTATGTACCAAATTTCAGCCGGATCGGATGAAATTTGCTTGTCTTAGAGGCTCCGCAAGCCAAATCTGGTGATCGGTTTATATGGGGGCTATATATAATTATGGACCGATATGGACCAATGTTTGCATTGTTGTTAGAGACCATATACTAACACTATGTACCGAATTTCAGCCGGATCGGATGAAATGTGCTTCTCTTAGGGCAATCGCAAGCCAAATTTGGGGGTCCGTTTATATGGGGGCTATACGTAAAAGTGGACCGATATGCAATACCATCCGACCTACATCAATAACAACTACTTGTGCCAAGTTTCAAGTTGATAGCTTGTTTCGTTCGGAAGTTAGAGTGATTTCAACAGACGGACGGACATGCTCAGGTCGACTTAGAATTTCACCACGACCCAAAATAGATATACTTTATGGGGTCTTAGAGCAATATTTCGATGTGTTACAAACGGAATGACAAAGTTAATATACCCAGATCCTATGGTGGAAGGTATAAAAATGTCCTTATGAATATATGGAGCTCAATTCCCGTAGATTTGAAAAAACCTCCAACCCACTCAATGCCAAATAGACTCCATGCAGTAGAAACCACTAAGGGCTACAATACAAAATATTAAAAATTTGTTATATTTAATGTTTAAACCAAACATTTTTATTTATTTTTAGTGTACAGGGTTTTTTTTTGTCAAGTGAAATTAACTCTTTTTTTTTTGTTTCTGTTTTTTAGTTTTCTAGACAGATTTAAATCCGAATTAATTCTCTTTCTATTTTGTAGCCGGGATCTCAGGCTTTAATTTAGTTCATATTTTTCATGTCATTGCACAATTTGCTTCAAATTGATAGGTGTACAACTTTTTTTTTTTGGTGAATGTATATCCTAGGTCACGGAGAAACTTTCAATAGAACTTCCGGAGGTGTACTAGTTGAACCGATAATGCTTCGTTGAATAATTAAGATTGGGTCGTATATGTTTTTTTAAGATAATTTTCTCAAATGGCGTTTTCGACAATTTTTTTTTCTGATTCAAAATTTATTTCATGGTGACTGTATATATTCTAGGTCAGGGATAAACTTTAAATTGGACTTCGGGAGGCGTACTAGTTGAACCGATAATGCTTCGTTGGATAATTAAGATTGGGTCGTATATGTTTTTTTCGTTTTCGACAATTTTTTTTTTTCTGATTCAAAATTTATTTCACACACTGAGAATGAAGCCGACCCATTTGTAACACAAAATGTTATAAATTCGACGGCGAGAAATTTAAAATTAAATTTCGATTATCCGAACGGTTATTAATTTAGATTAATTGTATAACTAATTATACAACCTAATATACACTTTATACATATTCGCTTATCAAAATGTTCGATTAGTTATTGTAGGAACGTTGTATTTTGGGTGTGAGGTTTAATATTTTGGCATAAAATTAAACAATGATTTTTTGTGGATTGATGATTAATGTGTAATGATTAATTAACATCTAAATTTGAGTCGAGATGAGCCGATATAATTGGCGTCAGTGTTATCTGCTAAAATATAGACGATGCCTTCCATTTCTGTTCACACCAAATCGATCAAAAACCCTTAACTATATGGACCCTTCCACAAGAACTTTAATTTATGCACATGAAATCCTACCAAAGAAAAGAATTTTCGTTTCTTTTATGGTGACTTTACCATCAACGTCCACAACCACTAGCGAAAAAAACTCGAAGACTGGAATTTTTCACTTCCTTTAAAAAGCCAATGGAATGAGATTTTGATGTTGAGCATTAACATTTGAAGTAACTTTTCCACGCGCTTTAATGCAAAGTGATGCCAATGACATTTGACAGTGATTTATTGCCCGAAACAGACGCCAAAAAGCTCACTACAATGCATCGCTTTATTATGTGCAGGAGGGAGAAACTTTCAAATTTCCCTTTTTTCGATATTCAAACGCATAGACGATGAACGATGAACTCCAAAAAGAAGGGAGCACACGAAGGGACAAGAGAATATGCACCTATAGTATATGCAACCGTTCACAATGACATGATACTCTATTAGACTGTATATTTATGTTATAGGAGGAATAAGGAATTCCCGATAAAGGGTATGCATGTGTGTTGGAATATTTGGGGGAAAAACGAGGCAGGACAATAACCATGAAATATATCACAACATTTTCACACACACACACACACACTTACAATAGAGCCCAATAACATTTTCCTATCATAGAATGAATGTTTGCTTCCGCATATTGCCCAAACAATTCGATTTAGTTTCTTTTTTTAGCTAAGTGAGTTGGCCATTTAAAAATTTCCCTTCGTAGGGATGCAAAGCTACTGACATATATAAAACTAATTTTTGCAAAGCTTTTTGGCTTAGAAAAATCTATCCCTCAAATACACAGTGAGGGAGAGAAAAAGTTTACTATGAAACCTCTTTATATCATGGCACAATACCTAAACTGTCATTGCCCTTATGGGTACACCAGTAAAGACAATGTTCAGCCAGATATACGAACAACCAAAAATAATAATAAAAAAACGGATCCATCATTCATAGCAAAAATACCACCTCGAAACATTCGTTTTTTTATAGTTTTTGACACAAGAAGGGCGTCATCATGGCATTCTTTGATTTTGATGTATGTTTATATATGTTTGGAGTTCACTCCCTCTTACATAGTTTTGTGCAACTGTTGAAGCAATATCAACAATGAAGAAAAATATGCTTTCAATGCTATATAAAAAAAAATTAAATGGGTCACAGTATTCATAAATAAGAGATTTTGAGAGATTATTTTAAAAAGAATAGTTGAATAAGTTTTAGACAACACAATACTACAATCAAAATAATTGTAATAAAATACTATGTCAAACATATTTGGCTTATTGATATGTGGATGACATTCGGGTTTTTATTTTTTTCCAAACTCGCTTTAAACCGAAAATAATTAAAAATGTATTTTCAATACCTACTTTATTGTAAAAAAAAAAAAACTTACAATCAAGTGTAAATTAATTTTGCCGTTAAAATTTTTTGAAAAATGGCACAAAAAGTGTCACTCGCAAAAAACGGTGTAATAATAAGTGGCACATATCTTAATATAAAAAAATAAAAAAAATTAATAAGTTTTTTTTATACGTTTTTTTCTATGAACTTTTGAACTAGCTTTTATAAAAATTAGATCAAAATAAACTCTAAACTCACTTCCGAAATAAACTCAATGTTAAATACTTAAATTTTTCTTCTGTTTTTACAGCATGAAGAACAAAAATTGTAATTTTGAGGACCTACCTCAATTACTTCAAAAGCTATATGATTTTGTTGTGATATCTACATTCTTGACTTGTGACCAAATAGCCTTACGAAAATAAGCGCTATTTGGCCTATAATATAATTCGAAGCGTGGAAAAAATATTAGCTATAGTTTTTGTATGAATGTCCATTTACTAGAGATATACAGTAGAAACATTGGTTCAAATCTTCGTATTTTTCGTTTATTGTTAAATAATTTTAAAAAAATTTATTTTGGTGCTCTCCAATATGGAAATTATTTATAGCTTATTTATATCAAAGTCTCTACTTTAATATAAAATCGAGAAATACATACGAAAATAAGTGGGGAAGTAAAGTTTGGTGTCGTTTTCGAATATTCTCCTAAGTGGACATCGGTAGTCAAAGGGTTAATCAAATATAATAATTTCCACTGAAAGCCACTCGTCGTAGCGGATTAATTGAAAATATATTGAATTTCAGGTGGATTTTTGGAAACATACTACCCCAAGAAGATGGGTTCAAATACGCTTCGTTTGAATTTTAGAGGAATCTCAAACATCTTGTGTAAGTGTCTAAGAAATGATGAAGTAACGACTTGATTTGAAATGTAAATTTTGTTGAATGAGTGCAGAAAGTAAAATGTCATCGCTGCGTGAATATAGTAAAACACATTACGTGGCAGGATGCTGTGCCAAAGATAGCAGACAATGTGACTCCCGTCCTCTCAAAGTATTCTCCGTCGCAGTTTCTGGCAGATTTAGTGAGATGACAGAAGATTAAAGAATAAAGGAATAAAGGTCGCTGCGATCCAATAGGCGAATCTGAATGGCTCCTGTAGGTTGCGCCATTATGATGGATACAATGTGCTATGTAAGGATCGAACAATAAGTGGAGGAGGAGGCATCGTTCCTCCTAGTGACCCGTAACAGGTTGTCTGATGACAAACAAGAAAAAAAATTTTTTTTGTCAAAATTCGTTTTTATTATTCAACATAGTTCCATTCAAGAGCGATACAACGATTATAACGACCTTCCAATTTTTTGATACCATTTTGATAGTACTCCTTCGGTTTTGCCTCAGTTTCGCCGATCACCTCTTCATTGCAGCCAAATTTTTTCCTTGCGAGCATCCTTTTTAGGTCTGAGAACAAGAAAAAGTCGCTGTGGGCCAGATCTGGAGAATACTGTGGGTGGGGAAGCAATTCGAAGCCCAATTCATGAATTTTTGTCATCGTTCTCAATGACTTGTGGCACGGTGCGTTGTCTTGGTGGAACAACACTTTTTTCTTCTTCATATGGGGCCGTTTTGCCGCGATTTCGACCTTCAAACGCTCCAATAATGCCATATAATAGTCACTGTTGATGGTTTTTCCCTTCTGAAGATAATCGATAAAAATTATTCCATGCGAATCCCTAAAAACGGAGGCCATTACTTTGCCAGCGGACTTTTGAGTCTTTCCACGCTTCGGAGACGGTTCACCGGTCGCTGTCCACTCAGCCGACAGTCGAATGGACTCAGGAGTGTAGTGATGGAGCCATGTTTCATCCATTGTCACATATCGACGGAAATACTCGGGTGTATTACGAGTTAACAGATGCAAACACCGCTCAGAATCATCAACACGTTGTTGTTTTTGGTCAAATGTGAGCTCGCGCGGCACCCATTTTGCACAGAACTTCCGCATATCCAAATATTGATGAATGATATGACCAACACGTTCCTTTGATATCTTTAAGGCCTCTGCTATCTCGATCAACTTCATTTTACGGTCATTCAAAATCATTTTGTGGATTTTTTTGATGTTTTCGTCGGGAACCACCTCTTTCGGGCGTCCACTGCGATCACCGTCCTCCGTGCTCATTTCACCACGCTTGAATTTTGCATACCAATCAATTTGTTGATTTCTCTGGGGCAGAGTCCGGAAACTCATTATCAAGCCAAGTTTTTGTTTCCACCGTATTTTTTCCCTTCAGAAAACAGTATTTTATCAAAAGACGACTCTATCAGACCATACCGTGTCATAAGACGATCCCCGTGGACCGAATGCCTTCGATACGTTCAAACATGCCGGACTATTCGAGGATATCTAGAAAACAAGCTTTGGGGTTTAAATTTTCTGTACGGGCACTAGTCGTATTTGGTATTTTGAGATAATAATTCAAGACTCCGTAGAGTGAAACATGGAGTTCCCCAAGGTGGGGTGATATCTACCTCCACTTATCCTCTATTCCACCCCCTCCCGACAGCGTCGGGATTGGATCAAAATCCTCAGACACACTGTTCACTACATGGACGGAAGAAGTACGCACGGTGTTGAATGTCCTAGTCAATGGCGAAACAATGCCGACTATTAAAGATACTCAGGGTCTCATTCGACAGCCTTATCAAGTCGTCTGTCCATGCCATTGCACATTGTAATAAGCTGCAGAATGCCAAATGGCCGACTTCAGAGAATACACAGATCGCCGCTTCAGTGAGCAACGGCCCCCTTACCACAACCATATTGCTTAGATTGAGGGAGTTCATACCCGCTGGTCGAATTGCTCAGGTGAAGCGGCGGCACACACAGACGAGCATACCGAGATTGATAGAGCGAAAAGAAGAGCCATTCGTAGCATTTGTGGTTTCCGAGCCAGTAATACACAGAGTTTATCTCAGCCGAACATCAGCAGCGCGAAATCATCCAAGATGCTGGGCCCCGACGGAATTTCTATGCTAATGGTAAATCATCATTGAATATTGGGCGTTGAGTACTTCAACAGGCTCCTCAATTGATCCCATTATACATGATGGGAGCCACCGTGGTGCAATGGTTAGCATGCCCGCCTTGCGTACACAAGGTCGTGGGTTCGATTCCTGCTACGACCGAACACCAAAAAGTTTTTCAGCGGTGGATTATCCCACCTCAGTAATGCAGGTGACATTTCTGAGGGTTTCAACGCTTCTCTAAGTGGTTTCACTAGAATGTGGAACGCCGTTCGGACTCGGCTATAAAAAGGAGGTCCCTTGTCACTGAGCTTAACATGGAATCGGACAGCACTCAGTGGTAAGAGAGAAGTTCACCACTGTGGTATCACAATGGACTGAATAGTCTAAGTGAGCCTGATACACCGGGCTGCCACATAACCTAACCTAACCTAACCTACATGATGTCTGGAAAATGGGTAAAGTGATTCTCCTATTGAAGCCAGGCAAAGACTCTAGCAAGGGTGAATAATACAGACCAGTTTCCCTTCCGTCAGTAGCAATTACATTTGAGCCACACTTCAGCAGAATTCTCCAGTCGCCATCCATCAAAATAGATTCCGTAAATTGAATAGTGCCACGACAGCTTTACATGCCTTTGCAGCTATATTAATAGACGACTCTTATTAGACCAAGCCATGTTATAGGACGCTCCCCGTGGCGCTTGATTTATCAAATGCCTTCGAAACGTTTTGCCGGACTATTCGAGGACATCTAGAAACCAAGCTTTGGGGTTTACATTTTCTGTACGGGCACTACTCGTATTTGGTATTTAGAGATAATAATTGAAGACTCCGTAGAGTGAAACATGGAGTTCCCCAAGGTGGGGCGATATCTACCTCCACTTATCCTCTATTCCACCCCCTCCCGACAGCGTCGGAATTGTATCAAAATCCTCAGGCACACTGTTGACTACATGGAAGTAGTACGAAGGCTGTTGAATGTTCTAGTCAATGACGAAACAATTCCGACTCTTAAAGATATTCAGGGTCTCATTCGACAGCCTTATCAAGTCGTCCGTCCATGCCACTGCACTTTGCAATAAGCTCCGGGGTACAAACAAGGTCATCAAATCTCTTGCCGACAGCACTAGGGTTGAAGACAATGAAGTCTACAAGGTAATTGGAGGTCAGTGGTAAACTATGCAGCGCCAGCGTGGATATCTCAGACAAGGTATAGGCAGTGGCCGCACCTTCTTTTAATGGGACTGTCTATGCTACACGAGAATAATTTTTCAATTCCTAAACAAAAAAATCGAAATACTGTGTTTAATGATGTTTGCTGGTAAACATCAAAAACAATCTATGTATGTGGGTTATAAACTTGATTTTTTTGTTATTCTTCATTGACGACTGTCTTCTATGGATTGAACACAAATACTTTTTCACACTTAGTAGATTGTTGCCAGAAATAAGTCAGTCAGTCAGCCAGTTCTTCTTGCCACCGATGCCACCATCGATGCTTGATGATAAATGACGAATCGAATTCGAGGAGAAGAAACTAAGGAGGCATTGAAGGAAATGACATTACTTCCGGTACTATTTTCTCTTCACATCGTTCACTCTCAACATCGACTCTTCCCCATTTTGAAGAGGACAATGTTTTAGTGTGTCGTTGTCAGAAGTTTGAAATTTCTGGTCGTTTGAAAAACAAGTTTGTTTGAGATCATGTTTAGCGGTGTTGGCATTTGTTGTCTTCTCCTTTTCATAGATAGTGTGAGTGAGAAAGTTCAAGCCAGAATAGTTTTCGACTTTCGATTCTGTTGCTTGCAATACGAAATCTATTAAAGTGAAGGAGTGGGTGTATATGTGCATGTATTTATGTACATGCTTATTGGAAAATAAATAATTTTTTCGCTATGTCAAAACAACTACTTAGATTGAAGAACAATGGGAGATAGTGAAAATACATTTGCGAATACTTATTTATTTTCCAATAAATATATAATACGAGGGTTGTCTTTTATATGTTGGATTAGAGAACAAAAACATTTATTACTCATCGAAAATTTCTTTATTATTTTTCAAAATGTTCTCAATTAGAATCTACACCCAGAAAAAAGTGTCTTCGAAAATAAAGGAAAAAATGTTCATCAATTTAGTTTAGCCATTTTATTTCCATTCTGTTAAATTTTTGTGTGAATTAATAAAATTTACTTGTTTCAGTAAAAAATCCTAAACTGAAAGCAGTTAAGAATAGTTCATTAACTAGAATAAGGCATGGCATTTTACTAATACTGTTTTCTTTGCTGGGTATAAGAATTTACTACTGAAAAAGAAAATTTTATTCACTGATAACAAAGCATTCGTAAAAATAAACAAAAACCGAACTAAAACCAAGTTTCCTCAAATTTAGTAAGATTTCTTATAAAATGATATTCTGACTTCCTTTATTATAGAAAGCTTATCATACATACGAATAACACTTGGCATAGAAACATATTTTAGTTCATTCGTACTAAAAAGTATTCAATCCTTTCAAAACTTAAGGAAACACACTTGTTAGAATATAGGAAAATTTCCTACATTTCTTTTATCTACCTGCAATCGATACCTGTCATCGATGTAATCGATGTGTTTGCGCGTGGGTTGTTTTTATACCCTCCACCATAGGATGGGGGTATATTAACTTTGTCATTCCGTTTGTAACACATCGAAATATTGCTCTAAGACCCCATAAAGTATATATATTCTGGGTCGTGGTGAAATTCTGAGTCGATCTAAGCATGTCCGTCCGTCCGTCCGTCTGTCCGGCTGTCCGTCCGTCTGTGGAAATCACGCTAACTTCCGAACGAAACTAGCTATCGACTTGAATCTTGGCACAAGTAGTTGTTATTGATGTAGGTCGGATGGTATTGAAAATGGGCCATATCGGCCCACGTTTACGTATAGCCCCCATATAAACCGATCCCCAAATTTGGCTTGCAAAGCCTTCCGGAGCAGCAAAATTCATCCGATCCGGTTGAAATTTGGTACGTGGTCTAAGTATACGGTCTCTAACAACCATGCAAAAATTGGTCCATATCGGTCCATAATTATATAGCCCCCATATAAACCGATCCCCAGATTTGACCTCCGGAGCCTCTTGGAGGGGCAAAATTCATCCGATCCGGTTGAAATTTGGTACCTGATGTTAGTATACGGTCTCTAACAACCATGCAAAAATTGGTCCATATCGGTCCATAAATATATATAGCTCCCATATAAACCGATCCCCAGATTTGACCTCCGGAGCCTCTTGGATGAGCAAAATTCATCCGATCCAATTGAAATTTAGTACGTGGTGTTAGTATATGGTCTCTAACAACCATGCAAAAATTGGTCCATATCGGTCCATAATTATATATAGCTCCCATATAAACCGATCCCCAGATTTGACCTCCGGAGCCTCTTGGAGGAGCAAAAGTCATCCGATGCGGTTGAAATTTGGTACATTTCGTTAGTATATGGCCTCTAACAGCCATGTAAAAATTGTCAAATTTTATTACTATAGAAAGTTTTGTCAAAATTTCATTTCTATAGAAAGTTTTGTAAAAAGTTTATTTCTATAGCAATGTTTGTCAACATTTTATTTCCATAGAAAATTTTGTCAAAATTTTATTTCTATAGAAAATTTTGTAAAAAATTTATTTCTGTAGAAAATTTTGTCAACATTTTATTTCTATAGACAATTTTGTTAACATTTTATTTGTATAGAACATTTTGTCAACATATAATTTCTATAGAAAATTTTGTCAACATTTTATTTCTATAGAAAATTTTGTCAAAATTTTATTGCTATAGAAGATTTTGTCAACATTTTACTTCCATAGAAAATTTTGTCAACATTTTATTTCTATAGAAAATTTTGTCAAGTTTTTATTTCTATAGAAAATTTTGTCAAAATTTTATTTCTATAGAAAATTTTGTCAAACTGAATTATATACGTATTTAAACGGCCTTGTTTTTTTTTGTTTAATATATACCCCTTATGGACTAACTGACAATTTAGAAGACAGTGTTAAAAAGTTTTACGATACCTTGCCATCGGCAAGTGTTATCGCAACCCAAGTAATTCGATTGTGGATGACAGCCTTTAGTAGAAGTTCCTACGCAATCCATGGTGGAGGGTACATAAGATTCGGCCTGGCCGAACTTACGGCCGTATATACTTGTTTTAGTTGGAATCGCGTTGTTATGATATACGGAGAGATTGTTAAAAAATAATATTGTAAAATAATATAATAAAAAACAAATAAAATATATAAAATATTTGTTATTTTAAATTAGTGAGAAAAATGTTCGTTTTTTGAAAATTGGTTTATAAAAAAGAAAACACCAGCAGAATAACAACCCCTTCATTCGACATCATTTTGGAATTTTCAATTAACAGGTAATATTCAGTGACGCTAACCTTTTTTTGGATTTTTTTGTTTATATTTGTAGGTATTGAAATTGTAAAAGGTGCTAGGCAGCAACTTATTCAATGTGAAAGGTACTAGAAGAAGAAAAAATGTGTTTTAATATTTCAAGGCCAATCGATGCTGTTGATTCTAGATAAATGTATTTAATATATTAATAAAACATGTCTTTTATTGAAGAAAAAATTGCTTATATAAATACATAAAACTGTATTTAAAAACGAAGGTAAGCAGTTCTAAATTTGAAGTAAAAAGTTTACCACAAATATGTAAGATTTGTCGAAATGAATGAAAAAAGTTCAATAAAATCATTCCATATATGAATTCAATTCAGTTAAATTGTTTCATTCTGTAGTATAGTTGTACATAAATATAGGAAAATGTTAACTAATATATGGAATGCATTCTACCTAATTTCTACGAAAATCATATCGTTCAAACAAATAAAAATGTCTTTGGCGCTATACGAAGTTCAACTTTCTTCACAATGAGTTCATTTTAACTTAAAGAAGGGGTAACTTTTTTCTGGGTGTATGCAATTTTGAAAACATTTGAACCAAATTTCGAAGCCATTTTGCCGCTATGATTAAGGTATCTGCAAGTCATGCATTCGGAATGCATTAACCGCTTCCTCAGGTGTCGTAGACTTCTCTTTGCGAACGTGAAGATCATACAGGACCATAAATAGTTTGAGTGATCAAAAACGCAGTTTTTTGATCCGATGTGTGAAAGCTTGCAGAATCGTGGTTAAGAATGATTCATCTTCGAATGTTGGGTTTCATGATTTCTTGGAATATAACTGGTAAACTAATTATTGTGTATCACTCAGAATTTACTGATCTGCGTTGTTCTTAGGCTTGCCAGATCCAATTTGTCAAAAGGCTTGACATTGGCCAAAAAAAAAAAACATGATTTTGGAAAAAAAAAAACTTGACAAATAAAAACACTCATATTGGATTTAGTTAAATTTTTTATTTTATTTTTGTTTTTTTCCACAAAAATTATTAGTATAAAAACAAATACATCATAAAAAGTAAAAATAACAGACAATGTAAAAGAAACAAAAACAATTTAATAATCGACAAGTAAGGAAAGTCTAAGGTCGGACGGTGTCGTCTACATTATACCTTGCATCACTTTGTAGATTCACATTTCCGATACCATATCAACTCCGTGTTGAGTGCTATAAATAAAGGTTTATTTCCCATATACATACATTTAAATCTGAATCGATTTGGGCAAAATATTTTAGACTTCTTAGAAAATCTCTGGACTTCAAATATAAATCGGCTGATGGCCTGGGCGGAATACAATGTTAGTAGAAGAGTATGGGAAATATTGAGATCTAAATCAATTTTATTCAATTTTGCAAAAGTATCTCTACGATTTATCGGTCGATAGATATTAGAGGTATAAGAAAATTTTATTCATTTTTACAAGCTTTTGCTTTTGCAGTGGTGATTTTACATGGCCAATGTGGGTATTTGGGCTTAAATGTTACCTGTATACTCTGTGAAAAACTTCATGTTAATCGGAGTGAGTTTCACTTCCGGTGGTCATACGAGTCTAAATAGGGCCTAAGATATATGTATATGCGAGCTATATCTCAATCTGAACCGATTTAAACCAAATTTGGCACGCATAGTAAGAATGTTAATTCTACTAGTTTGTCAAATTGTGCGTAAGTCGGAGTAAAACTGTGGCCTCTGAGGTCATAGAGGTCCAAATCGGGCGAAAGATATATATGGGAGCTATATCTAAATCTGAACCGATTTCAACCAAATTTGGCATGCATAGTAAGAATGTTAATTTTACTCGCTGTGCACAATTTTACGTAAGTCGGAGTAAAAGTGTAGCCACTTTTTCACTTGACACGCATTAAAAAACTTGACAATCAACCCAAATCAAGCTCGTCTGGCAACCCTAGTTGTTCTGGTGGTAAGATTGTGACATGTCCGAAAAAACAGGCGATCATTTGCTTGAAGTGCTTCGTGCGCCAGCAACTTTTATTGGATTTGGTTCATCTTCAAACAACAATACAGACGACTGCTGATTACTTTCGGGCTCATGTTCATAAATACACGATTCTTCACCTGTTATGATGTCATAGTCGTGTTTCAAAGCACCGCGTCGTATTGTGTGGGATCCAAAGCGAACAATTTTTTCATGCAATATTTTTTATATGCTGGCCCCACTAATGCCTAAAATTATCTCAAACTCACGGTAGGTCACAAGACGATCTTGCAATATCAGTTGGCGCACAGCATCAATGGTTTCCGGAACAACAACTGATTTTGGACGACCTTCACGAAATTCGTCTTAGAGTAAACTACGACCTTGGTTGAATTCACCATACCACCCATACACACTGGAGGAAACCATCGCTAAAAAAAATTGAATTATGTTCATCGATTACCTTATATTCGCTCGACTCAAATGGTTTTTTAAACCAAAAAGAAGGCTATTCAGAAGAATCCGATGGAAAAGCAATAAGTAGGACGCTTTTCTTCAAATCATTGCACCGACAATTCAAATATTCAACGTGAATACACTTTATCCTCCGTGGGGGGTCCTTGCCGGGCCACATCTGATGAAATTTAAAGCAATTTTTGACATATTGAAAAATAGGAAGTGTACGAAATTTGTCTTCTGATTATATAAAGGTGATACGGTCAAAATTTGGTCAAGGGAAAACGCGTGTAAATCGGTGAAATCGTTTATTTAAAAAATCTAATTAAATTTCTTTTTCAAGTTCAATTAGTATAAAATTCAGGAAAAATATTCAGTTAGGCTTTCGCTTTTCCAAATCCGAATTGCCGGGCCTCACGCTTGACACCTGCCATCAGATTTTGTACAGCCACCTGGTCCACCTTCTTCGTCGCAGAAAACCAGTTTGCCTTGAACGTTTATTCAAACACTCTTTCACGTAAATTTCTTGGTTGACAGTCCCGGAAGCTATGAAAATGCTGCTTTTCAAGCCACAGGTACAGATGGCTTGCCAAACCAGATATTTCTTTGCGAACTTTGACAGTTTTATGTTCTTGCACGCAAAGAAAAAAAACGTTTAGAAAACGTGTACCGAAAACGTTTTTCTTTTGTTAGAGTTTTTTGAATTGCTTCGAAAATTTTAAACTTTTATCACCAAAAAAATTCGTTTGTTACAAAATTTTTATTTTTTCAATAAAAAAAGTTATTTTTGAAATAACAACACAGTCCATTTCGTTTATATCAAACACTGTTCTTTTCTGACTTTAGGTCTTTAATAAAACACATTTTACAGTTCAAAATTTAATATACTACAATGTAATGTTGAACATTTTTTCGGAATCTTCCGAATATATCTGGAATATATGTAAAAAAAACAAAAGCAAAAAAAAAACTTTGGCCGAAGCAGGGATCGAACCCACGACCCTTGGCATGAGAGTCGGACGTAGCTACCACTGCTCCACGGTGCCAAACTAAATGTTTGTTTCTGTTAAATAAACTTTGTTTATTCGGTTCGTGGGCGCCGCAAGCTATGCTATATAAATATAACTTATATGGATATTTATCTATTGATGACCATAACAGGTACATAGCTCAGTGGTTAGTGTGTTGGCTTACAATGTGCATGGTCCGCGGTTCGATTCTCCGTCCAGGCGAAAGGTAAAAAAAATTTTAAAAATCTATAAAATCGTATAATTTCTTCTACATTGTTCGTATTACAGGAAAAGGTGTTAAGAACTAAAAATCCTCGTGGATATGAGAAAGATGTGAGGGACAATGCAATTAGCAAGAAAATAATGTTTTTTTTTGGAGCTAGTCTTTATGAAATTGTTTTTACATCCAGGAAAAGAATAAACGTTTATCACAAAAAGTATATACTTTTCTTCCAAATACACTTTCTTACAGCGAAAAGCAAATGAGAAACGAACTTTGTTTGTCTAAAATTTCGTTTGGGAGGAAAGAATTATTTCTTTGCGTGTGCTACCTTTCCCCTTCATTTTACCGTATAAAACTCCTGTCCCGGAAGCTGCTTGTAGTCGGCTTTGACGTAGGTTTCGTCGTCCATTACCACGCAGTCAAACTTCGTCAGCATCGTCGTGTACAGCCTCCGGGATCGCGCTTTGGCCGTCGTATTTTGTTTATCATCGCGATTTGGAGTCACTACCTTCTTGTAAGTCGATAGTCCGGCTCGTTTTTGGCTCGATGCACAGTTGTAGACGATACACCCAGCTTATTTGCGGCATCTCGGAGAGAGAGGTTAGGGTTTCGCTTGAAACTACCGGCAACTCTCTTTGTCGTCTCAGCGGCTTCCGGTTTTCAATTTCCCCCCGATCCAGACTTCCTGGCTGTCGACAAACGATCCCCAAACACTTTAATTACATTTGTAACGGTTGCTTTGGCAACTTTTAGCGATTTTGTCAACTTGGCGTGCGAGTAGCTCGGATTTTCGCGATGCGCGAGCAAAATTTTGATACGCTGCTCTTCTTGCTTGGACGGCATTTTGACAACTGAAGAGTGAATTCCAAAATCAAAATAGGAGCAACATTCTACACACGCACACCTTCAAAATGAGGGGTGTTCAGGTTTTTTTAAATGCAAAATTGAAAGAAATACGTCAAGTTTATATTGACCAAATTTTGACCGTATCACCCTTTACAATATACAGCTCTTATTTGATTTCTATTCAGGCAGTTCATATCATATTAATGTTCATAGTGCTTAATAATTTATTTCGCACGAAATTTCTCCCACAGTGTTCTCATTATACCAAACAAGCGATATTACTTGGCTAAGACGCATTGTAGTTTTCTTTTCACTTCTGGTACGTTTTCCCAATGTAAGTGATGATGGAGGCTATGATGTAAGTCTCATGCGGTATTTTTCACTTGTGTCATTAAGTTTTTCGCTTTTTCGCAAACTATGTCGTTGATATCTATCATTTATTTATAATTTATCTTTAGTTTTTTTCTGCTCTGTTTATTACTTTTCTTGCGGGATGTTTTTTTTTTTTTTCTTGCCATCAATGATAGAAGTAGGAGGTAAACTTACTATGTCATTAGGTTTGCAACATATCGATGTGTAGGTCTAGGATCTAAAGAGTAACATACACGTATTTTTGGGATGTTATCATCTTCATCCGCTAGTTCTATCTGTTTGAGCGAATAGAGAAATTGGATTCTAATCCTTGCAAGATTTAGGAAGAAATGCTCCAAAAATACGATTGCGGTGCTTCGAAACTGGCCTATGACATCGTAACAGGTTATAAATCGGGAATTTATGCGTATGAGCCCGAAAGTAAAAACATATGTATGGGTGTTTCAAGATGAGCCAAATCGCGCACGAAACACTTTCAAAATAATTATCGCCTTGTATTTTTTATTCGAAAGAGCTGGGAATGTCGCAATCGTACCACTAGAACAACCCAGAGAAGTCAATTCGGAGTGGTACACAATCATTTGTTTGCTCGTTGTCTTCCATAAAATCAGGAAAACCAAATGCCGAAGACGGACCAAATTTCAACCCAACAACGCGAGCTTACACACATCGGCTCAAAAAACTGCATTTTGAGCATTCAAAACATCGATTTGATGAGTTATCTGCCGTATAGTCCTGACTTGACACCGAATGACTTCATTTTATTCCTAACGTAAAAACTAATATGGGAAGTCAGTGTTTTGCGACACCTGAAGAAGCGGTTGATGGGTTCAGAATTAATGCTTTGGAGATTCCTTCATCATAGTGGCAAAGGTCCTTCGACAAGTTGTCTAAACGTATGCAAAATTGTATAGATCTTAATGGGGAATATTTCGAAAAACAAAAAACCGATTTTTGCCGATTAATAATTGTTTTTGTTCTCCAATCTTGAAATCGGAAATCTTCTATGTTAAGAAAAACTCGCATTTTTATTTTAAGGACATAAAAATCTTAGACATCACAGCAATATTTTTGAAGGAAGAATCTAATATTTAAAAATTTTTGTGGAGTGTGCATGAGCTTCGTCTCCGCCGAACTGCAGCTCCATCGTTCCTTGTTTACTTCTTTGTTTGTTACAATCGTGTTTTGTGTCAAAGCGAATATCCTCCACATAGCATCACTTGTCTTTTCTGTAAGACATACCAAAGTTTTATTATTTTCACTTTTTTGTTTTGTTCCAACATTGTTTTTGTTCTGTTGGCATATCGCTTTTGTTCTAACTTCTTTGGTTTTTGAGGCAAACGAAAAAGTATAAGGTGGTATCAATAATTTGTTTTCATTCGTATCAAGGTAAACAAAATGATTGTGAAACTCTTCCAGAAGACTCAAGTTTCCAAAGATAAGGTGAATGGTTATTCTCAAAGAGTTTTGCTATTGAAAAGAGTTTTTTGTTATTGCTTTTTTTTTCATCGAAAAAGAAAAAGAAATGTAATAAAGAATATATTTTATGGCTTGCAAAACATAAACACAGTATAAAATTTGTAATTTATAGAGTTTGTCGAATATGTCTGCTGTGAGTAAAACCCCCTTAGATATTTGTCGATGGATACTAAACTAGAATAATTGTGCAGGGTACATAAGATTCGGTAGGATCGACCTTTTTTCTGTCTTGTACTTGTACTTGCTTTTCCCATAAAAAAGTTTTCTCTGTGTATTAAAAGAAACAAATTTCTTGATTTGTGGAAAACCTAACTTTTTCTTACATATTCGCATTGCGCATTAATGGAGGTCACGTCCTTAATGATAGATTTAGATCTTCAATTCTAAACATTTCTCCTTCTCTTCAGACAATTTCACTACATCCTCATCCAATTCAATTTGCTATTAACAAAAGACTAAACTTATCTAGCACATCATAAAAATCCCATAAAACAATAAAACTACCAAACTAATTTACTTGTTCGCACAAACCCTTGAATAGCTACACAGTTCAATACAATTAAACATTGGAGTTGGAGAAGACAACTCTAAAATTGACTTGTGCACGTGCTTAAGAGAAGTCAATGAGATTATCGGGTAAACAATTGCAGACTTCAATGGTACTCACGCATATTCAACACAAACACACACAACATACAATCTCAATATCAGCAGTATATTCATTGTAAATACCCACCCCGTTTAAGCATCGTGAGCGTGAGTAACAATAGCCAGTTATACCAATGACACTTGAAAACTATTCATCCTCATTTGCACACGAGACATATGATGATGGGCTAAGAGAAAGAGAAATCGAGGAACCCTATTCAAAAGCATCTTCTATTGCGCTTATTGTTGTTACTATTGGTGTTGTAATGTTGATAGTGTTGTTGTTGCAATATATAAATGACTAGCCAAGCAATTGGTGAATCTGGTGTTAAACTAGAGTTCACTAAGAATCCATATCGAGTATGTACTGCTTTTAAAGGGTGATACGGTCAAAATTTGGTCAATATAAATTTGACGTATTTCTTTAAATTTTGCATTTAAAAAACCTGAACACCCCTCATTTTGAAGGTGTGTGTGTGTAGAATGTTGCTCCTATTTTAATTTTGGAATTCACTCTTCAGTTGTCAAAATGCCGTCCAAGCAAGAAGAGCAGCGTATCAAAATTTTGCTCGCGCATCGCGAAAATCCGAGCTACTGCACGCAAAGCTGGCAAAATCGCTAAAAGTTGCCAAATCAACCGTTACAAATGTAATTAAAGTGTTTGGGGAACGTTTGTCGACAGCCAGGAAGTCTGGATCGGGGGGAAATCGAAAACCGGAAGCCGCTGAGACGACAAAGAGAGTTGCCGGTAGTTTCAAGCGAATCCCTAACCTCTCTCTCCGAGATGCCGCAAATAAGCTGGGTGTATCGTCTACAACCGTGCATCGAGCCAAAAAACGAGCCGGTCTATCGACTTACAAGAAGGTAGTGACTCCAAATCGCGATGATAAACAAAATACGACGGCCAAAGCGCGATCCCGGAGGCTGTACACGACTATGCTGACGAAGTTTGACTGCGTGGTAATGGACGACGAAACCTACGTCAAAGCCGACTACAAGCAGCTTCCGGGACAGGAGTTTTATACGGCAAAAGGAAGGGGAAAGGTAGCAGATATTTTCAATCACATAAAACTGTCAAAGTTCGCAAAGAAATATTTGGTTTTGCAAGCCATCTGTACCTGTGGCTTGAAAAGCAGCATTTTCATAGCTTCCGGGACTGTCAACCAAGAAATTTACGTGAAAGAGTGTTTGAATAAACGTCTGCTGCCTTTCCTGAAGAAACACGGTTGTTCCGTACTGTTTTGACCGGATTTGGCATCTTGCCATTACGGTAAAAAGGCCATGGAGTGGTACGCCGCCAACAACGTGCAGGTGGTTCCCAAGGACAAGAACCCTCCCAACACGCCAGAGCTCCGCCCAATTGAGAAATACTGGGCTATTGTCAAGCGGAACCTAAAGAAGACCAAAAAATTGCTAAGGACGAGTAGCAGTTCAAGGCAAACTGGCTTTCTGCGGCGAAGAAGGTGGACAAGGTGGCTCTACAAAATCTGATGGCAGGTGTCAAGCGTGAGGCCCGGCAATTCGGATTTGGAAAAGCGAAAGCCTAACTGAATATTTTCCTGAATTTTGTACTAATTGAACTTGAAAAAGAAATTTAATTTGATTTAAAAAAAAAGATTTCACCGATTTACACGCTTTACCCTTGACCAAATTTTGACCGTATCACCCTTTATATTAGAGAAATGCGTCTTCTATGCATTCCTCTGATATAAAGCTTTTTTCCTTGTACAAAAGTCGAAAAACTTTTCAATGAAGTCGAATTGTCTTTATAATTAAGTTATTTGACTTAAAACTGGGTATCATAACATGTTTCGGCTAAAGTCAACTTGACTTTAATAATTCAGAACACTTCTTTAAAATTAATGAAATTGTCTTAAAATTTGTTGTCTTTTTGCATTTGGACTACAAAGCAAAAACTCGTTCAAATATAGGGCATGTTTTTCACCACTTTATTTTAAAGACTTTTTACTTGAAACATAGTATAATTTCTACTGGAAGTCGAGTCTGAATTTGATAAATAAAGTTTTCGTTAACTCGTTTTAAAGAACTTTGGTAGCACATTAAAAAAATCTGAAAAACGAAAAATTAAAATTTCCTTCCTAACATAGAAGCAAGTACACAAAACCCAAATTTAAAAGAAATCGTATCTTAAAAGTATCCTTACTTGAATTCTCCGCTTCTTTGGCTCGGAATCAATACCAACATTTTTAAAGTAAAGACAAAATCTTTGGAATCGGGCATATTTTTTTGTTTTCAGTGTGGATAGTCAAAAATTTGTTGTTGTGGGATGCAAAATTTGATGCCATAAAAAATTAGGACATGCATTTTTTTGCGAAAATGCCATGATTGCAAAAAGGAAGATCATTACATAAAGGATTGTCCAAATAATAAAAAAGAAAATAGCCGAAAAAGAATGAAGCTATATATATTGCTATCTCTTTTTACCTCCAGTGAAATGAGAGCCGATGAGTGGTACATTGAACCTGAGGAAACGGCATGTTTGACCAACACCACTAGATAAACTGACAAAAACCATTTTTTGTCATTAAGTACACGGCATTTTTGACCAACACTTCCAGATACACTGACAAAAACCCTTTGTTTGGCTTTAAGTAATGATTTCGGTATTGACTGCGACTTAAAGAAGCAGAGAATTGAAGTAAGGACTAGAGGTGTGCACGTGAGTAATATTTTGCTCACGCTCACGCACACTCACGACGGTGAAATCTTATTCACGCACACTCACGCACGATGTTTTTTTGTAGATCTCACGCACGCTCACGAAAAGAAAATTTGTACTCACGCACACTCACGCGCGAAAATCTTTTAAATGTCGTGACTCACGAACAATATTATGGTAATTTACCTGTAGAACATTTTTGAAAACACGACTCACGCGTGAGTCACGAAAATTTTCGTGAGTCACGACAATTTCGTGTTACGTGCACACCTCTAGTAAGGACACATTTCAGACACAATTCTCTTTCAAATTTGAGTTATGTGTACTTGATTCTAGGAAACAAATTTTAATTTATTAATGTTTCAGCTTTTTTGTTCATGTGTATCAAAGTCCATTAAAAACGTGTTAACGACAACGCAAATTTCAAAATTCAGAATCGACTTCAAGTAGAAATTATGCAACATTTCAAGTACAAACAATCATTAAAAAATGTGTTGAAAAACATTTCATATTTTTAAACGCTCTATAGCTTTGTAGCCAAGATACAAAACGTCAATAATTGTAAAGATTTCATTAATTTTGAATAATACGAAATTTTCTTTCATGTTAGGGTGCACATTTTTAATTCAAATCACTTGATTATAAGTATACAAAATGACTTCATTGAAAAGTTTATCGACTCTCGGACAAGGAAATCGGAGAAACTGCTATGCTAAGAAAAATTCAAATTCGTATTTTAAGGACATGAAATCTTTGGCCTCACGACAATATTTTTTCTCAGTATACATGGCAAACTCAAGAACAGCAAAGGACAGAGAAGTATCTGCTGCTAACAACACCAACATCAAATTTAAGTATGTTGTTAATTTAAAGATCACGTTGACAAACTTGTCCGAATTCATTGGCAAACAATTGTATCCAGTTTTCTTCATCTGTGGAACTGCGAACCACATTATTTGAAGATACCACGACAAATACCAGCTTTGAATTGTTATAGACCAAAATTAAAGAGATAAATTGAAATTTGGTATGGAGATATAATTGCTTCCATACCAGCATTGTTTATAGCTTGAGTATGGTCTTACCCCAAAGACTATAATATTAAGTTGATCCTAAAATTACTGCTTATACTAGTGATGTTTATCCATTTGACTTTTTGGGTCATAATTGCAATTTTTCTTCGTCGCTTTATGTCATGGCATTACAGTAATTGCATTCTTTTGTGTTCATCGGAAAATGGAATAGCATGTTTCTTTAACCATTTTCCCCCTTCATAAAAACAATCATTCTTCTGTTGCTCTTACTCCATGTTATCTTGTCTTTCATCGGAAAATGAAGGTCCTTTGCGTTTGAATTAGCTTACCCCACATTTTTCCCCTTTCTCCCACAGAAATCGAAAAATCCCACCATTTTTTGAATGAGCAGAAAAACGTTAAAATTTTTTATGGTTTATAAAATACAGATTTGTTTTGGCTATGTTGAATTAGTTTTGGTTACGATCAGATTTCGAAACTCATCCAAACTGTCTTATAATTGCTTTGGCTCGAAGGTCTGTCCTTCACTGGTTTGAATTAAGGGTTGGTTGTTTGGATGGTTTAATGGTTGGCAGTTTGGTTTAGTTGAGGGTCGTTGTGTTGTGCTGCACGCGCCTTTTGTTGCGGTTACTGTCGTCACCGACCACAGAATTGTAAAAATTTATTAATCGTTGACAAGGACAACAAACAAAAGTGAATTTTGTTGAAGGATAAATCTGAAGATATGGACAACTCATTTTGCCATAGGATGGACATATTGTTTATCCACCCAAGATTGTCACAATAGAAATGGAGGTCTGTGGGAAGTTCATTGAGGGTGACAAAAGTTTTTGTGTGTGGTATAGAAACAGTGTCCGGAATTAGAATATCCTCTATATGAAACAGAAAAATATGATCAATATATTCTCAGTTGATTGTCATCTTTATTGAGGGTCTCAATTGTAGATAAAATTGATTGAATTTTAGTTAAGTTAGGTTAGGCATACTGGCAGTCCGTTCAGTCCATTATGCTATCGTAGTGGCGAACTTCTCTTATCTCTGAGTGATGTTAGATTCCATGCTTAGTTTAAGGATGTAACGACATGTTTTCAATACTATAAGCCAGGATAGGCTCAGCGGCTTCCAGGGTGTTACTATTTATTGGACTTCCAGAGAGAGAGAGAGAGAGAGAGGGAGAGAGAAATGCTAATTATTCTGTTCTCATAATGTATACTGTATATGCAATTATTTATTGTTACACGATTTTTATATAATCACAGAATTAATGGTAAATTCAATAACAGTTCAGTTTTCCATACGCAGATTGTCACTATCCGGAGTGCTGAGGATGGACGGACGAGTCTCGGGGTACTTCTCGTGCTGTTGGCTACAAAAAGTTTGGGTCACGAAGATTATAATTTACCAACGCGGGGAAGGAGTTTGCAAGCAAAGGGAAGAGGGCACCCACAAACTGATGTAAGGAAACTTTATTTAAAATAAACATACTCTTTAAACAACAGCTTTCTTGCAAACGATTTACCAAATACAACTTTTGGAAATATAAATAATAAAATTTCTTGTCTTATTAATGGTGATTTCGATTAGGAAAAAAGGTTCGACTTCCTCGCATCTCACAATATTTTCAATTAAAAACAAGTACATACGGCCGTAAGTTCGGCCAGGCCGAATCTTATGTACCCTCCACCATGGATTGCGTAGAAACTTCTACGAAAGACTGTCAACCACAATCGTATTACTTGGGTTGTGGTATCTTAAAACTTCTTAACATCGTTTTCTAAATTGTGAGTTAGTCCATACGTGGTATATATTAGACAAAAAAGTTATGTATAGGTAAGTCTACAAATAATTACGAATCAACATGGACGTTTGCATGGTACGTATAGAGCCAGAATTGAAATATGGGGGTCGCTTATATGGGGGCTATATACAATTATGAACTTGATATGGACCATTTTTTGTGTGATTGGGGATCGATTTATCTGAGGGCTATATATAACT
The DNA here is from genome assembly GCF_050003625.1 of Haematobia irritans. Taxonomy (NCBI): domain Eukaryota; kingdom Metazoa; phylum Arthropoda; class Insecta; order Diptera; family Muscidae; genus Haematobia; species Haematobia irritans. The sequence goes on along the minus strand of NC_134397.1, from coordinate 273,114,093 downwards.
ATGTACCAAATTTCAACTGACTCGGATGAAATTTGCTCCTCCAAGAGGCTCCAAAACCAAATCTCGGGATAGGTTTATATGGGGGGGGCATGGTTATTAAATATCATATACACGCAAAAAAATAATTCTTTCCTCCCAAACGAAATTTTAGACAAACAAGTTCGTTTCTCATTTGCTTTTCGCTGTAAGGAAGTGTATTTGGAAAAAAGGAATATACTTTTTGTGATAAACGTTTATTCTTTTCCAGGATGTAAAAACAATTTCATAAAGACTAACTCCAAAAAACAAAACATTGTTTTCTTGCTAATTGCATTTTCCCTCACATCTTTCTCACATCCACGAGGTTTTTTTGTTCTTAACACCTTTTCCTGTAATACCAACAATGTAGAAGAAATTATACGATTTTATAAATTTTTAAAATTTTTTTTACCTTTCGCCTGGACGGAGAATCGAACCGCGGACCATGCACTTTGTAAGCCAACACACTAACCACTGAGCTATGTACCTGTTATGGTCATCAATAGATAATTATCCATATAAGTTATATTTATATAGCATAGCTTGCGGCGCCCACGAACCGAACAAACAAAGTTTATTTAACAGAAACAAATATTTAGTTTGGTACCGTGGAGCAGTGGTTGCTACGTCCGACTTGCATGCCAAGGGTTGTGGGTTCGATCCCTGCTTCGACCAAAGTTTTTTTGTTTGTTTTTTTTTTTTACATATATTCCAGATATGTTCGAAAGATTCCGAAAAAATGTTCAACATTACATTGTACTATATTAAATTTTGAACTGTAAAATGTGTCTTATTAAAGACCTTAAGTCAGAAAAGAACAGTATTTTATATAAACGAAATGGACTGTGTTGTTGTTTCAAATAAAACTTTTTTTATTTAAAAAATAAAAATTTTGTAACTAACAAATTTTTCTGGTGATAAAAGTTTAAAATTTTCGAAGCAATTCAAAAAGCTCTAACAAAAGAAAAACGTTTTCGGTACACGTTTTCCAAATGTTTTTTTTTCTTTGCTTGTACTAACACCACGTACTAAATTTCAACCAGATCGGATGAATTTTGCTTCTCCAAGAGGCACCGGAGGTCAAATCTGGGGATCGGTTTATATGGGAGCTATATATAATTATGGGCCGATATGAACCAATTCCTGCATGATTGCTGGATACCATATATTGGCATCACGTACCAAATTTCAACCGAATCGGATGAATTATGCTCTTCCAGAGGCTCAGGCTGTCAAATCTGGGGATCGGTTTATATGGGGCCTATATATATTTTATATAATTATGGATTTCGACCAATTTTTGCATAGGTGTTTAAGGCCATATATTAACACCACGTACCAAATTTCAATCAGATGAATTTTTGGTCTTCCAAGAGGCTCCGGAGGTCAAATCTGGTGATCGGTTTATATGGGGGCTATATATAATTATGGACCGATATGGACCAATTTTTGCATGGTTGTTGGAGACTATATACTAACACCATGTACCAAATTTCAGCCGGATCGGATGAAATTTCCTTCTCTTAGAGGCTCCGCAAGCCAAATCGGAAGATCGGTTTATATGGGGGCTATATATAATTATGGACCTATGTGGACCAATTTTTGGCTGGTTGTTAGATACCATATACTAACACCATGTATAAAATTTCAGCCGGATCGGATGAAATTTGCTTCTCTTGGAGGCTCCGCAAGCCAATTTTTGGGGTCCGTTTATATCCGTCCGACCTACATTAATAGCAACTACTTGTACCTAGTTTCAAGTCGATAGTTTTTTTCGTTAGGAAGTTAGCGTGATTTCAACAGACGGACGGACGGAAATTCTTAAATTGACTAAGAATTTCACCACGACCCAGAATATATATACTTTATGGGGTCTAAGAGCAATATTTCGATGTGTTACAAACGGAATGACAAAGTTAATATACCCCCCATCTTATGGTGGAGGGTATAATAACTTTGGAATGACAATATCATTTGGACGAAAATACAATGAGGAAAAAAGTAGTGTAACACCAAGGCAAAATATTTTTGCAAATCGAAAACGCCTAAGCCATAAAAGAACAGTACTTGAAATAAACGAAATGGAATAAAAAGTATTTTAGAATGCAAAAAAAATAATTTTATAATAAAAATTTATTATTGGTAAAACATGTTTGAACTTTTCGGAGAAATTCAAAATAACGACGATTGCGATACCCGTTTTCCAAACTTTTCTTTTTTCGTGTACAGATAACATTCAGTGCATAGTTTTAGACGTTATATGTGCCCCCTTAAAAACATTATATTATGCGAAGTGGTCCCAAATACAGTAATGGTAGCGGAAACTCGCTTATTTGTTAAGGCACCGACCCCATTCGTAATCTTATGGGGAAAAAGTGGCATAAAACTGAGCAAAAAGTGGCACAAAACAAAGTATGAAATTTAGAGGTCCTTAAGTGACACAACGGTAACATAGATTTTGTAATCGAAAGTCGATATTTCGATGTCTTACAAACGGAATAGCAAGTATGGAATTTAGAGGCCCTTAAGTGGCAGAACGGTAATATATATTTTGTAGTCCATAGTCGATATTTCGATGTCGTATAAACGGAATAGCAAACGTATTACACCACCAAATCGTGCACTAGTGAATATATTAACTGTTTTCATAAAATTCGTCAATAATTCTCTTTTTTTTTGTTTTTCAAATAATATCGTAATGATTAGTTAAGATCGAAAACATGGTTAGCTTTAGTTTATCTTATATCTTAGTTTATCTTATATACATGTGCTCGCTACAGTTTTTTGTTTTCTTAAACTCTCTACTGCATGAAATCGCCACAGTTCAATTCTTCAACACTGTTTTTTGTGTAAATGTTTCTTTAAGTTTGTTCTTTGGAATGAGAACAAAATTGTGCTAAACAGTTTTTATACTTTTTTTCTTTTTTGCTGGTTAGGAACCGAGAATACATTTATTATGGCTCTAATCAAGAGGCGGTTTACAATTCAAAGAGAGTATCATTTACTGCTGCCGCTTGTGTCTGTGTTCAATTTATTTTCATTCATTCATTCCGACATTCAATCGTAGCCACTCGAATGGTTGGCCTTGTTGTGTAACTCCTCCGCAAATTTTTCAAACCATGCTACTACCACATATCCAGACCATCGATGGAATGGCAGGAATAAACAACCCGACAACAAATTTGCCATTTCAATAGACTGTCGAACATAACCGAAATGACTAAGGAGCACATGGTTGTGAAGATTCATTGGTGTCTATGTCAATGGTTTTGTAAATACTTAGTCCTCCTGTCACTTAGGTATGTTACTGCCCACAGTTACTGCTGAAACTTATGGTGGCTGGCTGTTCTTTGTCTTTGCTTGAATGTGTGTGTGTGTTGTCGCTGTGTTTGTGTGTACTTCCGGTCCTCTAGCTAAACATTTTATGACCAATTGACAAGGCCACAGGAAAAAGTATCCAAATTTTATGCTTTAATTGTTATATTGCCAATTTGAATTTTTTAATTCGTTTATTTTTTATTGTTATTGTGTTTTATTATTTCCCTATTGTTAACACTGAGAAAAGTTACTTGTTGGAATTTATGATATATAATAAATAAAAGGAAATATGTAGGGTATCGGTCCAATATTTTTCGCAAAGATATTTTCATTCAAATGAAGTTTATTAAAGAGAAATTGAGAAAAAAAAATAAAATATAAAAATAAGTAAATATTATATTTACAAAGTACAATTATAAGGGGCATAAGGCTATGACATCGTAGTTCTTAATTATAACATGTACATACGGCCGTAAGTTCGGTCAGGCCGAATCTTATGTACCCTCCACCATGGATTGCGTAAAAACTTCTACGAAAGACTGTCATCCATAATCGAATTGCTTGGGTTGTGGTATCTTAAAACTTCTTCACATCGTTTTCTAAATTGTAAAACATGTATGTATAGGTAAGTCTACAAATAATTACGAATCGATATGGAATTTGCATGGTACGTAGAGAGCCAGAATTGAAATATGGGGGTCGCTTATATGGGGGCTATATAGAATTATGAATTTGATATGGACCAATTTTTGTGTGATTGAGGATCGATTTATCTGAGGGCTATATAGAACTATAGACCGATATGGACCTAGTTAGGCATGGTTGTTAACGGCCATATACTAGTACAATGTACCAATTTTCAACTGACTCGTATGAAATTTGCTCCTCCAAGAGGCTCCAAAACCAAATCTCGGGATCGGTTTATATGGGGGCTATATATGATTATGGACTGATATGGATCACTTTTGGCACGGCTGTTAAATATCATACACTACCAACACGTACCAAATTTCAACCAGATCGGATGAATTTTGCTTCTCCAAAAGGCAACGGAAGTCAAATCTGGGGATCGGTTTATATGGGGGCTATATATAAATGTGGACTGATATGAACCAATTCCTTGTATGGTTGTTGGATACCATATACTAGCATCACGCACCAAATTTCAGCCGATTCGGATGAATTTTGCTCTTCCAAGAGGCTCCGGAGGTCAAATCTGGGGATCGGTTTATATGGGGGCTATATATAATTATGGACCGATTTCGACCAATTTTTGCAAGGGTGTTTGAGGCCATATATTACCACCACGTACCAAATTTCAACTGAATCAGATGAATGTTGGTCTTCCAAGAGGCTCCGGAGTTCAAATCTGGTGATCAGTTTATATGGCGGCTATATATAATTATGGACCGTTGTAGGCCATTTTTTGCATGGTCATTAGATATCATGTACTAACACCATGTACCAAATTTCAGCCGGAACGGATCAATTTTGCTTCTCGTAGAGGCTCCGCAAGCCAAATCGGGTGATATGGGGCTATATATAATTATTGACCGATGTAGACCAATTTTTGCATACTTGTTAGAGACCATATACTTACACCATGAATTTCTAAAAATGTGTAAATTTTACCAGTAATGAGCCCATCATGAATTTCGTATGGTACTAAAGACATTTTTGCAATTTTTAACTCCAATTTTTTCCTTCAAACTTCGAAATTTTCTTTAACAAGTGAAAAAAATGAATTATGTCTAAGAATTTCTTGAATTAATCTAAAATTATTTACTTAGGTTTGTGAAATCGGCGTGACATCTACGTTTCTAATACAGTTTAGTTAAAATTTTCTAAAATTAATATATTTTTTCTAAAACTAACAAAAATTTTCTTTCCTGGTGGGTTCACTGTTTTTTTTTTTCAGTGTATAGGGATTTAAACTTGTTTTTTTATCACTATAATTTGTACTCCAATATTTCTACTCAAATAAATTATCACCATTTCCAACTATGTTTTCAAAATAATTTTCAGCAAGAAAATTACAAATGTTGGCCAAAAATGTTCATTTGAATTTTACAACATTGTCATATAAAGTTACAACTTCACAACTGGGATACGTTGATGGGGAGACTGCGATTATTTATTTAGTTTAGTCCTCTTTTTGTTAATTAAAAATAATTTTTCTTTTCCAGAAAAATATCTAATTAATGAGCTATAATAAAAAAAATCCCCCTAAAAACAAAATCATAAAACTTATTCCACAACGAAATTGAATTAAATGTGAACAATTTTTTGGTCCTTACTAAGCCCATCAGGCAGACAGACGGACGGACAGTTGTGTATGCTTAATTAAATTTAATTGTTACCGTAATGGATAACATTTTTATATGGCCCTGCAAGGACAAAGTGTCTACCACATGAGTGTCAAATAATTTGTCGTTGGCTAACATTAAGGCCACAAATGAAATGGAAAACTAAAGTGAATCTTAAGTGGTGTAACACCATCAGAAAAAATTGATTAAACCCACACGCAATAACAAGTTTTTTAATGGTGTCAGAAATATGTTTTTTTTATTTATAAAAAAAAAATAATTTTCTCAGCTCTCGTAAAGTTAAAGTTGGTAGTCAAATAGACATGTGGGGTATATGTTGCCGTATAAACCCTCTTTTTGAATTTAATGAAATGAAAAGAGGATATTTACGTTTTCACAATTATCCTCAAAGGACATATTATTTTGCATTAATGGTTCAGTGGAATAAATGCTGAATTGAAATTGTATTTCTTATTTGTAAATAGTTTACAAATTCTTACGAAACCCCAAAACGGTATATGTTATTGGTTTCATAGAATTTGTTTTAGGTTTGTCCTACACCGAAAAAAAGTGAACTGTTTTATAGGAAGAATGAACTACTACGCATGAAAATTGAACTAAATGTTACTCCACATTTTGAGATTTCCACAAAGCGTTGTTAAAACCAGGAAAATTTAATGCCATTTGTACTTTTTAACTGCAGTTCACGAAATTATATCCTCACATAGAAGAAAAAATTAACTAAAAGTAAAGAAGAAAATCTTTGGCGCCAAATCATGACCATTTTAACCATACAGTAGTTCATTCCTACTATTTTTGGGAATCGCACGAAAATTTGCATTTGTTTTAGTTCATATTGAACTTATGTGTACGGTCATTGAACTTTATACTCACGTTTAGTTCATACAATTTTTGAGACATACTATAAAAAAGTAAGATTTCATTAAGCTATGGAAAATTTCGATAAAAATAATAAAATTTAACTACAAGCAAATAATTTTTTTTTTCCAATAAGTTAAATTTCGCGTTAGCGTTAACTACGGAAATTTTTTTCTGTGTAAACAAATATCTTTTTTAAATTGGCACTTGATTGGCCAATAAGGGATGAAAGAAAATAATCTTCCTCTTGTCTATTTTTTCAAAACTAAATAACATTTGTACTTAATCAGTAAGTTCCCGTAAAAATAAGCGGGACTTGTATTTTGAATATACTGTACATTTTTGATTACAAAATGGCTTAGTCGAAATATTACATGCATTTTTTCCATCGAATAATAATCAATTTCAAAAGATTTTCAACTAGACAATGGGAGCCACCGTGGTGCAATAGTTAGCATGTCCGCCTTGCCAAAAAGTTTTTCAGCGGTGGATTTTCCCACCTCAGTAATGCTGGTGACATTTCTGAGGGTTTCAAAGCTTCTCTAAGTGGTTTTACTGCAATGTGTAACGCCGTTCGGACTCGGCTAAAAGTACACAGAGAATACATATTGGTTGTGATGACCGAATTTATTGCCAACCTCCTTTTTGCAGTTGCAGCAACTATCTGATGGCAGTTGTGATACCCGATAAATTCGGTCGACTCAATCGAATTATGGGAAATCCAACCAATACCATATATGGAGTTGGTTGTACTAGACGATGCAATAGGTCGTTACTCCCTTCTTATTTGGTTGTATCACCCAACTTTATTAGCACCTTAACCGAATTGAAAATACATTTTTCCTCAAAATATTGTATTTTACATTTTTAAATTTTTAAAGATAAAATCACACTATACCTAAATACAATACATTGATAACAATTCAACAAAAATTGTCACCTTTAAAAGTACCCGCCAGCTTGGATTGTTAAATTGACAGGCAGTGGGAGTTAAATCTCTGAGACTCTTATTACATTAGTACTTATAAATGGAGTCCAAAACTGAGCACATAGCATAAAAATGGGTCACCATAGCTTGCCTAAAAACACAACAAATTAAGTTAGAAAATTGGTGTGGAGCTTTAAAAAATTAATAAGAATCTACTCTACATGGTCACTTCCTTTGGGGTTTCATAAATAAAGAAAAGACGTGGAGATGGATTTTTCCATTAGAGGCCCTTTAGCGTCGTTGCATGATTTATACTTTATATAACTCGATCTCCATTTGATCCCAAACAATTGATGCGCACTGTTTATCTGACTCGTAGCATTGAGTATCCTGACGATTGCGCGAGTAGTTCGTGAAAATATATGACAGACAGTCCACCAAGGATTTAAATAAGCTTAGAAACGGTTGAAATATATTCAGTTTTCAGTGGTTCTTATATTAAATGAAAAATAAAACACGTTTTCCTTCCACATTGAATAATTGATAATAACAATATTGACATCTAAAAATATTTCCAACGGAATTCGGCTGTGACTATCAATTGTAAGTGCTGAATACTAAATGACGGTTATGAAGGTTTTATAAGGTAGGTTGTGCGTATCGAATTCGATCAAAATTTTTCAAGACAGAGGGAATTAATTCACACAACCATTTGACTTGTATTTCAAACAACAATCTATAATAATAAGCTTTAAAAGGTAGAAGGAACCAAATAATGGTTGTAAATAAAGTAAATAGATTGACACAACTGTGATTTCATTCCAATTGCAGAATTTTCATTACAACAATCGATTTTCAACCAATATCTTCTCTGTGTGTAGGTCCCTTGTCATTGAGCTTAACATGGAATCGGGCAGCACTTAGTGATAAGAGAGAAGTTCTCCAATGTGGTATCACAATGGACTGAATAGTCTAAGTGAGCCTGATACATAGGGCTTCCACCTAACCTAACCTAAGTAGACAATCCGAATCTTACGTACCCTCCACCATGACTAAAGACCCAGCAAAAAATGGAGCACTATTTCAGTAGGATTGTAAGGGAGAGAGGCAGTACCAACTGCTTACACAACAACCGAATCAGCGCTGATATAATTGCTACTTTGAAGCATTGATTTTAAAACATCTATTAAGCGCTAGTTGTTGCGCGTATTATTCTTTTTTAGATGCTAAAGGACTAAAAAACATCATACTAAAAGTAATAACCCTTGCAATTTCTAATTTATTCTAAAATGAATTTTTCATTTCAAATTAAAAAAAAAAAAAAACAAGTACATACGGCCGTAAGTTCGGCCATGCCGAATCTTATGTACCCTCCACCATGGATTGCGTAAAACTTCTACGAAAGACTGTCATCCACAATCGAATCACTTGGGTTGTGGTATCTTAAAACTTCTTAACATCGTTTTCTAAATTGTAAAAAAGGTATGTATAGGTAAGTCTACAAATAATTACGAATCGATATGGAATTTGCACGGTCCGTAGAGATCCAGAATTGAAATATAGGGGTCGCTTATATGTGGGCTATATACAATTATGAATTTGATATGGACCAATTTTTGTGTGATTGGGAATCGATTTATCTGAGGGCTATATATAACTATAGACCAATATGGACCTAGTTAGGCATGGTTGTTAACGGCCACATACTACCACAATGTACCAAATTTCAACTGACTCGGATGAAATTTGCTTCTCCAAGTGGCTCCAAAACCAAATCTCGGGATCGGTTTATATGGGGGATATATATGATTATGGACTGATATGGACCACTTTTGGCATGGTTGTTAAATATCATATACTACCACCTCGTACCAAATTTCAACTAGATCGGATGAATTTTGCTTCTCCAAAAGGCAACGGAGTTCAAATCTGGGTATCGGTTTATATGGGAGGCTCCGGAAGTCAAATCTGATGATCGGTTTATATGGGGGCTATATATAATTATGGACCGATGGACCAATTTTAGCATGGTCATTAGAGACCATATACTAACACCATGTACAAATTTCAGCCGGATCGGATGAAATTTGCTTCTCTTAGAGGGTCCGCAATCCAAATCGGGGGATCGGTTTATATGGGGGCTATATATAATTATTGACAGATGTGGCCCAATTTTTGCATGGGTGTTAGAGATCATATGCTGACACCATGTACCAAATTTCAAACGGATCGGATGAAATTTGCTTCTCTTAGAGGCTCCGCAAGCCAAATCTGGGGATCGGTTTATATGGTGGCTATATGTAATTATAGACCGATGTGGACCAATTTTTGCATGGTTGTTAGAGACCATATACTTGCAGCATGTACCAAATTTCAACCGGAGCGGATGAAATTTACTTCTTTTAGAGGCTCCGAAAGCCAAATCTGGGGATCGGTTTGTATGGGGGCTATGTATAATTATAGACCAATTTTTGCATGGTTGTTAGAGACCATATACCAACACTATGTGCAAAATTTCAGCCGGATCGGATGTAGTTTGCTTCTCTTAGAGGATCGGCAAGCCAAATTTGGGGAATCGATTTATATGGGGGCTATATATAATTATGGACCGATGTAGACCAATTTTTCCATGGTTGTTAGAGACCATATACTAACACCATGTACAAAATTTTAGCCGGATCGGATGAAATTTGGTTCTCTTAGAGGATCGGCAAGCCAAATTTGGGGGTCCGTTTATATGGGAGCTATACGTAAAAGTGGACCGATATGGCCCATTTGCAATACCATCCGACCTACATCAATAAAACTACTTGTGCCAAGTTTCAAGTCGATAGCTTCATTCGTTCGGAAGTTAGCGTGATTTCAACAGACGGACGGACGGACATGCTCAGATCGACTCATAATTTCACTACGACGCAGAATATATATACTTTATGGGGTCTTAGAGCAATATTTAGATGTGTTACAAACGGAATGACAAAGTTAATATACCCCCATCCTATGGTGGAGGGTATAAAAATAATTACATGTAGCAATTACCCTAAATTTTTATACATCATGATTTTGCGGGAATTTACTGTTTGTGATGACAATGTAGACCACAAACCCACTAAAATGAAATGAAATACAGTTAGAAACAACAAAAAACAACACTTACCTTCGTATACGCCAAAACCATCCACTTAGTCCGCGTTCTTGCGTTTCCGTGTGAGTACCACATTCAACTGATTTTTTGTCTGTCTTATACATGCGATATTAAAGAGAGAGAGATTGGGAGAGAGCCTTATACGAATACAATGTATTCATTATTTTTCATAATTTGCATGAAATGACAAATCGCTCTCTGCCTTACGTTATTGCACCCGATGAATTCAGATATATGGCACAGCAGAATTGGTAGCCTTTTTTTATAACAATTTTTACTTCCACAATACTGCACTAAATGAGTTTTCATTTTCTGTCTTACATTAGTGCAGAATTGTTCGGAATTGTTATACAATATTGGATTGCATATTTTATAGCATTGTTGGTATGAAGAAAAACAGCACTACTTTTCGTGCATCTATACTGCATGCATTGGTTGCAATAACGTAAACGAATGATCATAAGCTAGATTGACTACTCGTTTACTCTATTGCCAACGACACATGCAGTTTGCATGCACTGCTTACTTTATTGTATCCCAAAAAGGGCAACTAAACTTTTATTGCTGAATTATTTTTATAAATTTATTGCCATAACAGTAACAGATATGCAGAATTATTATACGGAGAATTTGTAAAAAAAATCAAACCAAAAATTAAATCAATGACCTTTTCGAAGAGTAGTACATGGGAAAGTCTCCTTACTAAAAAAAAAAATTAAGTACACCTTTTTCTTCCTCCTGTGTGGTATCCTATTTCAACTGCATAAAAACACTCTATGTTTCCTACCAAAAAAATAAGAAAAAGGAAATATTAAAAATTTCTTAAAAATTGATCATAATAACATTTTTAAAATATCGAGCACGCGGAAGATACATTTCTGACAATATTTTTTCTATGTTTTTTACTTAAAAACTTCCGACAAGAATGGGATTTGCCTCCTGTGCAAATATCAAACAATTAAGCAGTTATTTCCCAAACAGGGACCATCCTCTTCCCTGGATATTTGAAGAAAATCGGATATTATCTATATTGTTAAACAAGTAAGGAAAGTCTAAAGTCGGGCGGGGCCGACTATATTATACCCTGCACCACTTTGTAGATCTAAATTTTCGATATCACATCCGTCAAATGTGTTGGGTGCTATATATAAAGGTTTGTCCCAAATACATACATTTAAATATCACTCGATTTGGACAGAATTTGATAGACTTTTACAAAATCTATAGATTCAAAATTTAAGTTGGCTAATGCACTAGGGTGGAACACAATTTTAGTAAAAAATATGGGAAACATTTAAATCTGAAGCAATTTTAAGGAAACTTCGCAAAAGTTTATTTATTATTTATCGCTCGATATATATGTATTAGAAGTTTAGGAAAATTAGAGTCATTTTTACAACTTTTCGACTAAGCAGTGGCGTTTTAACAAGGAAAATGTTGGTATTTTGACCATTTTTGTCGAAATCAGAAAAACATATATATGGGAGCTAGTTATATCTAAATCTGAACCGATTTCAATCAAATTTGGCACATATGACTATATTACAAATTGTACTCCTAGTATAAAATTTCAACCAAATTGGGCCAAAAATCTGGCTTCTGGGGCCATATGGAAGCTATATCTAAATCTGAACCGATTTCAATCAAATTTGGCACACATGACTATACTACCAATTGTACTCCTTGTGCAAAATTTCAAGTTAATCGTGATAAAACTCTGGCTTCATATAAGTTCATATCGGGCGAAAGATATATATGGGAGCTATATCTAAATCTGAATCGATTTCAACCAAATTTGGCACGCATAACTACAATGCTAAATCTACTACCTGTGCAAAATATCAACCAAATTGGGCCAAAACTCTGGCTTTTAGGACCATATTAGATATATATGGGAGCTATATCTAAATCTGAACCGATTTCAATCAAATTTTGCACACTTGACTATACTACTAATTGTACTCCTGGTGCAAAATTTCAACCTAGTGCAAAATTTCAATCCATGTCGGGCGAAAGATATATATGGGAGCTATATCTAAATCTGAACCGATTTCAAATTTTGCCCACTTGACTATACGACTAAGTGTTATGTTTGTACAAAAATTCAAGCAAATCGGTATAAAACTCTGGCTGCTGGGTCCATATTAGTGCATATCGGGCGAAAGATATATATGGGAGCTATATCTAAATCTGAACCAATTTCTTCCAAAATCAATAGTGTTTTATTCTGACCCAAATTAGGAACATGTGCCAAATTTGAAGGCGATTGGACTTAAATTGCGACCTAGACTTTGATCACAAAAATGTGTTCACAGACAGACGGACGGACGGAGAGACGGACATGGTTATATCGACTCAGGGACCCACCCTGAGTATTATTGCCAAAGACACCATGTGTCTATCTCGTCTCCTTCTGGGTGTTACAAACATATGCACTAACTTATAATACCCTGTTCCACAGTGTGGCGCAGGGTATAAAAAGGGACTAAATATCCCACATTAGCTCCCCCCATAACCACTGTAAATTACAAGTAATTCCCAAAAGTTTAGTTTTTTTCTTGTACATTGGTCCAATTTTCAAAAAGTCGCACAAGGGGGAGGTCGCCCTCCCCGAACAGATATCAAAAACTGACGTAAATAAAATTTGAAGCAACTCGGAGAACACTGGTCCAATTTTCAAAAAGTTGGACAAGAGGTCTCCTTCCGCGACCAGATGTCAAAAAAATGAGGTGACGTATTTTCATATTAACATGGTTACTTGGGCTTTAGATTATGATATGATTTGTTGAACATCTGAACGAATTGTATGCCATTGTATATCCATATTTAGCATTTACTTGTCACCAAGATCAGATTTAGGATATATAGTAATCAATTTCTAAATAAAATGGAGTAGTTTGCAGTGCAGAGAACCTTCGCAGAAATGGAGACCCACGCACTCCTAAATTTTGTCCAAACTTGAGAGGAATCCACTTATGAGAGGTTCATTTTAATGTATTAATATAGCAATAGTCTAGTTTAGAGATGTACGGGTGTCAGAGTGTCCAAGTTTGTAAGGTTTCACTGCAATGTAAATGAGAGGTATTGCCTTTAGGACGTTAAGCCAATCTTTCAATAAGAAACAAATTCATTTACTTCATTAGCAAATAGTAAAAGTAAACATCTTATACATGTTATGTTAGTAAACATTTCATAGCATATAGCATAACATAGCAATGTTAATAACACAATTCCGAAAAGTGGTGAGTACGATAACATAACAAGCAACAGCCCATCTGCCATTTCATTTGCCACATCATTCCACCACTCACACAACAGTATATTCTCATCATAAGAATGTTAAAGCTCTCTGGCGCTGTTATTACCAAAGGTTCCGAAACAAACGAGAGAGCGAGACCATTAACGAAACTCACAGGACCTTAACAGAGAAAAATCAATGTCCTGAATTGGTTTCTTGTACAACAAGAATGTGAGTCAAAGACGAAGTTCCAATGGGATATTGACTGACATGGAAATGATAGGGAAATGGAACAGAATTTATGGCCTCTAACAATAACACTTGTTCAGTTTCGTGTTTGTTGTGCGCTCGTATGGATGTCAGAAAACGGATAAAATTAAAACACACACATAAAAGCGAATCGAACGAACGACGACCGAATCTCGCAAACGGTGCAAAATCGGGTTTTGGCAAAACGCGTTAAAACGTGAGTGTTATAGACGATGCTCCAAGAAGAGTTTAATTCGTCTTAGAAATTTAATTGAAAAATTGAGAATGGAAAATGAAGTAAAGTGTGGAAAAAAAAATGGTTAAATAAAAATTAAAAGCAAAATAATAGTGATTATTTATTCAAAAAAAGATAAATAAAGAAAATTTAATTTCAAGAAATGTTCGAATTATAAAAAATATATATAAAAGAAAATTCATAAAATATCCTTAAATCGCGTATAAACTGTCATTCGAGTGAAAGTGAAAATGTGCTAACTGTGTTGCAAAACGAAATTCCCGAAAATGTCCACTAGCATCTGCCCTGGAATCTATGCACATCCTTTTGTTTAATGGTAATTGTTTGTGGCGTGATCCTATCATGTTGCCTAAAGGGCAAAAACTACAAGAGCAGCAAATGTAAATGTTGTATCCTATCCCCCCCGTAAGCAATTTTCTCTGCACGCTTTTAATTACAGCTGATAACATTTCATTCACTCTGGATTTTATTCTTCTTCTCATACACCCATATGTTTTGCCCCCACCCCCTTTGCTCGTCTCTACGAAAACATATGAATTAAAGCAGGATATCACTTGCATGGTGGAGAGATAAGAGTGTGTGTGAGTGTGTGCGTTTTTTGTGTTACCACAATTTTGCATGTTCTGCTGACATAATAAAATTTTGTGTCCAAAAAAAGTGAAAGAAACACAAAAAGAAGTGAAATTAAAAAATTTATATGGAATCCCTTTTAGTGTAACAACAAAACCAATAACAAGTTGCAGTACTTTTACTTGTTTGCTCTGTAGAACATTCATCAGTGATTTTGGTAACCAAATGGGAGATAAAAAAATAAAAAAAGGAAAAGTTCAAAATTTTACGAAAAAACATCAAAACGTATGCCAAATATATTTCTGTGAGTGTGTGTGCGATTTTTTGTCTTCCATACAAGGTGTTACCTACCACCTTAACTTGTTCAAACAACTACTATCACTAATTGTGTGTGCTGTTTTTTCAAACGAGGATAAAAGGACTTTTTGACAAGAATGATGGATTTTTTAAAGTTTATTCTATTACAAAGGTTTACGAACTTGGCTGTGTTATTGTTTAATTTTATAATTGTTAAAACTACACTATGCTACAATTTACAAAATTACATATAGTTAATGTTTGGTGTTAAGCTTGGAATTATTTTTACAAAATATTTTATATGTATTTATTAGTAGGTTAAAAATTAAAAATAAACCTTTTCGTCAAAAATGTGGAAAAGCGGTAGTCGATCGTAATCTTAAAATTTGCTTAAACGACATTCGATATTTTTAAAAATCGACTTAGTCGACTTTTGATGCTGGCCAAAATCGACTACTTTATTTTTAACGAAAAAGTCTAAATATTGGCATTGCATTAAAAGGGGAATATATGCATGTATTTATACGGTAACTCTGAGAGTATGTGTAGACGATCATATCATTTATTTAAAAAAGATTTTTTAATACACTTCAAAAGTCCACGGCATTTTTCATTTTTCTTATAAAAAAGGGATATCAAAATTCAATTTTAGAAGATTTCCCCAATTTTGAAAACTCGAAAAGTCTAATATTTTAATATTCAAAATTTTCAAAAATTGATTTTTTCCTATTTCGAGAGAAATGTTTTAAAAATCAACAAGTAAATACATGCCCCAGTCATTTTTCGTGGCATGGTAGAAGCATTTCTCTGCTACAAGGATTCTTTACTTGAGCAAAAGTCAATACACTTTTCGAATCACCTAATCTAAGGGGTTTTTGTTTCGACTTTGTATGGGTATCTTTAAATAAAAGAAAATTCCGTTCACTATTGCCAATATTGGGAAACCAGAATATTTTTCGTGGATAGGGCGAAAGCTTGAGTTATGGCCTAGATGATTTTATGAGGTATTTACAGAAATTTGGGGATTTTTGTGGAGATATTTCGAAGTCGATGGAGTATAATAAATCAGGCTGAGTTACATGAAACTCTTTTTTTTCTACAATCCTAAAAATGGCGAAAATATAAAAAATATAATATATAAATAAATATATAAAAAAAATATGTATATAAAAAAAATACAAAATATAAAAAAAAATATTTTCTCCTCTTTATTCCACGGCATATACACAAAAAAAAATTTTTTCTGGTTCAATCACCAAATTAATTGATCCAATTAATTTTTAATTGAAATGTCTTCAAGCACAGAAATGATAGTATCAATTAAAAAATTAATTGAAGGTCAATTAAAAAATTAATTGATCCAATTAAAAAATTAATTGATACTATTAACTTTTGTGATTGATTTTTGTTTCAATTAAAAAATTTGCTGAATCAATTAAATTGTTAATTGAATATTTTTTAAAACTCAAATAAAATTTTAATTGGAAAAATTTTTGTGAAATTTTTTTCTGTGTATGTGAAGCAAATGGAGCATTTGAACTAGAACTAGAATGCACAATTTTTTATGGGGGTCCAAATACTAATTTTCAATATACCTTTAGCATAAACATGGCTATGATGAATACGGTACATATCGACCTATTTTGAATAATGCCTTCATATTGACCAAACTCACATTTTTATTTTTCGAGATAACATACAAATTCGACGGCTCTTTATAACCACAATTAATTCTGATGACTATCGTATGGTATTTTTATTACTTGTCTCCTGGTTTTGTCTTTTTTAAATCTTGATCTTATTTAAACTCGCAAAATGGCATAACGAACATTTTGTATTTTTTTAAATTTTGAAATTAAATTATTACGGATTTTGTATTGTATTTTTTTATGTCATAAAAACTTGTTATAAACTTACTGATAATTTTTATTACAATTGCTTTTTGTTGTTGTTTTTTTTTTGTGGGGGCGGGGAGGACGCAATCTGATCCATTTCCGAATTATTATAGAAATCGTCTTTAAATATTAAGTTTTGTTTGTATCTTAGGTTAGGTTAGGTTAGGTTAGACTAATCAGTCCATTGTGATACCACATTGGTGAACTTCTCTCTTATCACTGAGTGCTGCCCGATTCCATGTTAAGCTCAATGACAAGGGACCTCCTTATTATAGCCGAGTCCGAACGGACTGATATGAACCAATTCCTGCAATCTGATCCACTTCCGAATTATTATAGAAATCGTTTTTAAATATTAAGTTTTGTTTGTTTTGTTAGGTTAGGTGGCAGACCGATGTATCAGCCTCACTTAGACTATTTAGTCCATTGTGATACCACAGTGGTGAACTTCTCTCTTATCACTGAGTGCTGCCCGATTCCATGTTAGGCTCAATGACAAAGGACCTCCTTTTTATAGCCGAGTCCGAACGGCGTTCCACATTCCAGTGAAACCACTTAGAGAAGCTTTGAAACCCTCAGAAATGTCACCAGCATTACTGAGGTGGGATAATCCACCACTGAAAACTTTTTGGTGTTCGGTCGAAGCAGGAATCGAACCCACAACCTTGTGTATGCAAGGCGGGCGTGCTAACCATTGCACCACGGTGGCTATTAAGATAAAATACATTCAAAAATAAGAGATATCCTTATAGATTTAGTTGTGGTTAACATGTTTATGACTGATTTTATAGAAATAATAATTTTGTTTCCTATTATCAAGTACACTAAAAAAAACAGTGAACCCATTAGGAAGAAAACAATTTCGGTTAATTTTAGAAAATTTGAATAGTTTTTAGAAAATTTTAAGTAAACAATTTAAAACGCTGAAATCACGCCAATATCACAAAAACTAGTAAATGTTTTTCGGCAAATTCAAAAAAATTTATTAGACATTATCAATTTTTTTCAGTTGGTAAAGAAAATTTTGAAGTTTGAAGAAAAAAATTGGAGTTAAAAATTGCAAGAATGTCTTTAGTGTCATACGAAGATCAAAATGGGCGCATTTGTAGTAAACTTGACAAATTTTAAGAAATAATGAACTATTTTGTAAAAAACACGAATGTGGTAAATATTTATGCTTAATTTGTGTATAATTGCCCTTTTTGGATTGGAAATTTTTAAAACTTTGGTCACATGCTACGTACAATATTAACCATAACTTTTGATAGTAGTGTCCAATAAATTTGAACTTTTGAAGGATGCAATTCACATCAATCCGAATAAAAAACAACGAACTCCATCCAAAAATGCTACGTCGATTTAGCGTACTCTGCAATGAGGACACTGAAAAAAATCCGTGATTTAATTTACGATAAATTTAACTCGATAATTATATATAGCCCCCATATAAACCGATCCCCCGATTTGGCTTTCGGAGCCTCTAAGAGAAACAAATTTCATCCGATCCGGCTAAAATTTGGTACATGGTGTTGATATATGGTCTCTAACAACCATGCAAAAATTGGTCCACATCGGTCCATAATTATATATAGCACCCATATAAACCGATCCCCATATTTGACCTCCGGAGCCTCGTGGAAGAGCAAAATTGAACCGATTCGGTGGAAATTTGGTATGTGGTGTTAATATATGGCCTCAAACACCCATGCAAATCCATAATTATATAACCCCCATATAAACCGAACCACAGATTTGACCTCCGGAGCCCATTGGAAGAGCAAAATTCATCCGATTCGGTTGAAATTTGGTACGTGAATTTAGTACATGATTTTTAACAACCATGCCAAAAGTGGTCCATATCAGTCCATAATCATATATTGCCCCCATATAAACCGATCCCGAGATTTGGTTTTGGAGCCACTTGGAGGAGCAAATTTCATCCGAGTTAGTTGAAATTTGGTACATTGTGCTACAGAAATTTGTTGTTCTCGCGCTTGGTCGTGTTTGTGTTTTGCTCCGAGTTTTTGTTTGCAAAAAGACAATATACGCACCTTACAAAGGATTTTGATGAGTGAAGCTGTTGTTTGTAAACTTTGTGACACTGTGTGCTGGAGTCCGCTTGTGGGGATCTACCAACCATTTTATTTTTAATGAAATAAAATATCGTGTTAAATGACTACGCGAATTTAATATTGGAAAGTTTAATCACTGACACTACCACAACACAAAATATCAAAACAAAACTGCTTACTCTTTCCTTCAAACATAGTGAAGATACTTTGATCGATAACGATAACAGAAACTGCAAGAACTACTCTCTCATCGAAAGCAATAACAGGGTAACACAACTACTATTAAAACGTGACTTTATAGTGTTACCACCCCCTATTGTGTTAAAGACATTAATATAAATCGTCAATATGAACAACAGAAGCATAAACCTTCGAAAAACCGTTCTTTCAACACCAATTAAAGATAAACCGGATCTTGATAATACTCCAATATCATCAAAATACAATTCACCTAAATTGATTCAATTAATTGATCAAAAATTTGCTCGTCAAACCGAAATTTTGACGGCAAAAATAGATCAGGCAGTATCAAAAGCCATGAGTGCTATGGATACAAAAATTATTGAAATGACAAAAGATATAAATGATCTCAAGAAGAGGATTATTGAAATTGAAAACCAACATGAATCAATTAGTGTACTAAAAAATGAAATTCATGAACTCAAATTTAAATTACATCGACAAGATAATCTAAATGTAGCATGTAATCTGAGATTAAACGGCATTCCATCATATAAGAATGAAAATCTTTACGAAATTTTCAAAACTATGTGTGAATCGCTTGAGATTGTGACGCCAAATATAAATAGTATCCATCGCATTAACACCCGTTCTAAAACTAATGATGGAACAATATTAATTAAACTATGTTCACCAATGCATAAAAACTTTATTATGAAAACTATAGCTCAATTCAAACGCGTTAAAAAAACCCAACTTTCGTTAACAATGTGCGGTTTTGACAGCGATAGACATTTTTTTGTCAATGAAGATTTAAGTAAAGAAAATTATAAAATATTTCAATCCGCACTTAAATACAAAAAACTTAAAAAATTGACAGCTGCATTCACAGTACGCGGGCTCGTATATGTGAAACTTTCAGACAACGACAGAGGTGTACGTATTGATTCCCAGGAACAGCTTGAACAGTTTTTTCGTTAAAATCTACGATTTAAATTTATCAAAACCAAATTTTAATGTAATAGTAATTACAAAAATAATTATATGTTTTGCCCTAATTCTTCTTTATAAATTGCGATTATTCTATTTATTACAACCGAATCAAATAACCAGAATAAAATATTCAACAAAAAATAATAATATAATAACATGTCTAATACAACCAAAAATGCGTTGCTTCTCTAAATACATCACTGACATTTAATAATTGCTACAGTTCCAAAGACGGTCTTTTCAATATGGTACGTGTGTTAACAAAGCAGAAACCAGGATTAACTATAGTCCATATCAATGCACAAAGTCTACAAAATAAATTAGACGAGTTCCGGCAAATCTTTATATCATCAAATATTGATATCATATGTGTCTCTGAGACGTGGTTTCAACCTGAAATTGTTGATGGCATTTATAATCTACAAGGTTATAGACTATTTCGTTCAGATAGAGATTCTCATGCTGGTGGAGTGTGTATGTACGTGCGCAACGAACTGAATAGTTGTATGAAACTAAAATCAGATAGTGGAAGCCAAATAGAGTTCATCTTCTTAGAAGTTTGTACTGCAGATAATACGAAATTACTTGTCGGCACAGTTTATAGGCCGCATCGAACTATACCTTTTAATAATCTGATTGATACTCTGGAAAATCTTACATTGCTCTACAATGATGTTATAATCGCAGGTGATTTCAACAGCAACATTTTGGTAGAAAAGAGACTCAATGAATCTATGAATACTCTTGACTTGTACTCAGTAAACACAATTATACCTACGCATTTCTCGAATTCGGGGAATACCTTACTTGATTTAATATTTGTTAACAATTGTGAAAAAGTTCTACTATATGATCAACTTTCTGCATCATCCTTCTCCAAACATGATTT
The DNA here is from genome assembly GCF_050003625.1 of Haematobia irritans. NCBI lineage: Eukaryota > Metazoa > Arthropoda > Insecta > Diptera > Muscidae > Haematobia > Haematobia irritans. The sequence goes on along the minus strand of NC_134397.1, from coordinate 273,092,860 downwards.
GCTATTTTTGACTTATGATGTAACCGTTTTCAAAGAGAGCAAAGTATTCGAATTCAGAGACTTCCGCAGAATTAACTATAATCTACTGAATGACATAGCTAACAATATAAACTGGAACGAGGTTTATTACTACGAAGCAGTTGAAGATCAAGTAAATTTTATGCAAGGTAAAATAAAAATATTGTTTGATGCCTGTGTGCCTAAAAAAGTTTTAAGGACTAAACCTACTCAGCAGCCGTGGTTTAATTATGAAATTAAGAAGTTGATACGTGATAGAGATAATAAATACAAAAGATGGAAACGCTATAAAACTACACAACTTTATGACCATTTTAAACTTGCCAGACGTGAAGTTACAAAAGCAATAAATATCGCAAAATCTTCTTATTATCAAAGAAAATTTAATGATGCAGTTGATAGCGGAGCAAAATGGATGACAATTCGAAACATTGGAATTGGGCGGAAAAGTACCACACCTATTAATATTGATATTAATGATCTAAATGAGATTTTTGCTAACCAAACTGCGTTAGGCAATCAAAATAATAATTCTGCATGTGAATGTCTTCCCTCTTGTGGAGATCTCTCGTTTGAAGAGTTCACCTTCAAGTGCGTAGATCAATATGATGTTCGAAAAAGCTTCCTATCTATTAAATCGAACGCTGTAGGTATGGATGAACTGAACCCAAAATTTTTAAAGTTATTATTACCAATATGCCTGCCATATTTCACACACATTTTCAACACAGTTCTGACAAAGTCGATTTTTCCCAATACTTGGAAATACACAAAGATAATACCTCTACCTAAACCAAACAAAGAATTTCGTCCAATTGCCATATTGCCGTATCTGTCGAAAGTCTTAGAGCGGTTAATGTATGAACAAATAAATACATATATAATATCAAAAAAACTGTTGACTGAACGGCAATCAGGCTTTAGACCTATGAGAAGCTGTGCTACTGTACTTACTGATGTCGTCGAATATTTAAGATCGAAGATGGATCAAAATTTGGTATCAATACTCGTACTCCTCGACCATAGCAAAGCATTTGATACAGTAAACCACTCTATTCTAGTTCAAAAGCTGCAACGAAGATTTAATTTTTCTCAATCAGCATGTAGACTTGTCTCGTCTTATTTGAGCGGTAGAACACAATCAGTTTGTCACAACTCAGAAAACTCGAATATACTTAGTATTTACAAAGGTGTTCCACAAGGTTCAATACTCGGGCCGCTACTATTCTGTATTTATGTTAATGACTTGCCACTTGTCCTTCACCACTGCAATATTCACCTTTATGCTGATGACGTTCAAGTTTATACAAGTGCAAATCTTGACGATCTTCCGTGCTGCATATCTAAACTAAATGATGATCTGGACAGAATCAATAGTTGGGCTTATAACAATGACCTTAAACTAAATCCAAAAAAATCTAAATGTCTGTTAATTTCCAAAAACAAATTCATCAACCATTCACAATATCAAATTACCATAAATAACACCAATATCGACATTGTACAAACAGCTACAAACCTTGGAGTTATATTCAATAATTCGCTAACTTGGACCAACCACTTACAACAAAATATCGCTAAAACATATGGAATGTTAAGGAATTTGTGGGCTGTACAATTATCTACACCGATACAAATCAGAATGCTTTTGGCGAAAACGTATCTTGTACCAACTCTTTTATATGGAATTGAAATATTTGCAAATTGCAGTTGTGATGATAAACAAAAGCTACTTGTAGCCTACAACAATATTGCCCGTTATGTCTTCAATAAGAAACGTTATGATCACATATCGTCGTTTTCCTACCAGCTGTTCAACATGAGTTTCGAAAACTTGATTAAATTCAGATGTTTACTTTTTCTGCAAAAAATTATTTATAGTGGCGAGCCCCCTTATATATTCAAGAGGTTAAAGTTCGCTCGATCAAATCGAGGAAGAAAAATCATCCAATTAAGATACAAATATTCCAGATCTGAGCAGCAATTTCTGATATATGCGATCCGTCTCTGGAACAATCTCCCTACAACAATTCAATTAATAAGCAACGCATTGATTTTTAAAAAAGAATTAAAATCACATTTAGAATAATCTTATTATTATACAATCTTGATTAATGTGTATATTTGTAGCATTTAAAATCGCAACCATTTTTATTGTCATTCATATAAACTATTAAATACAATTAATGTTCATAATTAATGTTAAATGTATTAAAATCCATTTATATAGTTCCCTTTATTTTTTTATTTTATTTTTGTATCCAAAAACCTAACATAAATTGTTAATCGACTTAAACCTTAGTGCTGTCATATATAAGATTTAATCTTGTTGTACTAAGGATCACCAAAATACGAATAAATAAATAAATAAATAAAAATAAATAAATATAGCCGTTAACAACCATGCCTAACTAGGTCCATATCGGTCTATAGTTATATATAGCCCTCAGATATATAGATCCCCAATCACACAAAAATTGGTCTATATCAAGTTCATAATTGTATATAGCCCACATATAAGCGACCCCATATTTCAATTCTGGCTCTCTACGTACCGTGCAAATTCCATATCGATTCGTAATTATTTGTAGACTTACCTATACATACCTTTTGTGTCTAATATATACCACATATGGACTAACTCACAATTTAGAAAACGATGTTAAGAAGTTTTAAGATACCACAACCAAATTAATTTGATTGTGGATGACAGTCTTTCGTAGAAGTTTCTACGTAATCCATGGTGGAGGGTACATAAGATTCGGCCTGGCCGAACTTACGGCCGTATATACTTGTTTTTTTTTTGTAAAAACATTATTTGCTTGTAGTAAAATTTTGAAATTTTCCACATGCCATTTCATTGGCCTTTTTAAAATATGTCTCATACACTTTATGAACTAAGCGTGGGTATAAAGATCAATGAACGTACAGATAAGTTCAATATGAACTAAAGCCGAAGAGAATTTTCGCACGATTCCCAAAAATTGTAAGAATTAACTACTGTATGATTAAAATGGTTATGATTTGGCGTCAATGATTTTTTCATTACTTTTTGTGTCTTTGAAGTGAGGAAAATTTATATTGAAGTAAAGAAAAGCTTTTGTGATTTAAAGAAGTAATCTTCAATATGCTACCATATCTAAACGATTCTATTTAGGATTTGGGACTTATTTTCATAGGATTCATATTATCAACGCCGCATTTTGTATAATGGGCCTTCCTTGAACAAAAATGGCCTGAATATCCGGTTGCATACAATTTATCTCTTCTTCACGTTGGTTGTGGTTTGTCACCAGAAATTCAAGTTAGAAAAAAAAGCAAATTTACATATTGGATCCATTAATAAGTATCGCCCTCTTTTTAACACATTTTTTTTACGTTCAAGGTTTTGATGAAACGTGTGGTCTCAATATAATTACTATGCTTTCTCAAAATTAATAATGAATCTCTAAATTTTGACGTAACGTATTTATATTTTAGTGGACTTCTCGAAAATCATCAACTATTTTGAGTACCCTTTCTTGCAAAAGTAACCTATTAATTTACCAATTATCTCCAAAATATGGTGTTCGTAATGGCTCTAATTAAGTACTGTTGGTATAGGTCGGATCCGTTTCATTTGGCTCTGCCTTACTGTCCTTCTGCTTGAGACATTAGATTCTTGTGATGAAAATATGGCCAAACATTTTATTATACCCTGCGCCACACTGTGGAACAGGGTATTATAAGTTAGTGCATATGTTTGTAACACCCAGAAGGAGAAGAGATAGATACATGGTGTCTTCGGCAATAAGTCTCAGGGTGGGTCCCTGAGTCGATATAACCATGTCCGTCTGTCTGTCCGTCCGTCCGTCCGTCTGTCTGTGAACACATTTTTGTGATCAAAGTCTAGGTCGCAATTTAAGTCCAATCGCCTTCAAATTAGGCACATGTTCCTAATTTGGGTCAGAATAGAACCCTATTGATTTTGGAAGAAATCGGGTCAGATTTAGATATAACTCCCATATATATCTTTCGCCCGATATACACTAATATGGACCCAGCAGCCAGAGTTTTATACCGATTTGCTTGAAATTTTGTACAAACATAACACTTAGTCGTATAGTCAAGTGTACAAAATTTGATTGAAATCGGTTCATATTTAGATATAGCTCCCATATATATGTATCTTTCGCCCGATATGGACTTATATGGCCTCAAAAGCCAGAGTTTTGGCCCAATTTGGTTGAAATTGTGCACTAGGAGTACAATTAGTAATATAGTCATGTGTGCCAAATTTGATTGAAATCGGTTCAGATTTAGATATAGCTCCAATATATATCTTTCGCCCGATATGGACTAATATGGTCCTAAAAACCAGAGTTTTGGCCCAATTTGGTTGAAATTTTGCACAGATTTAGCATTGTAGCTATGCGTGCCAAATTTGGTTGAAATCGATTCTGATTTAGATATAGCTCCCATATATATCTTTCGCCCGATATGCACTTATAAGGACCCAGAAGCCAGAGTTTTATCCCGATTAGCTTGAAATTTTGCACAAGGAATGCAATTGGTAGTATAGTCATGTGTGCCAAATTTGGTTGAATTCGGTTCAGATTTAGATATAGCTCCCATATATATGTTTTTCTGGTTTCGACAAAAATGGTCAAAATACCAACATTTTCCTTGTTAAATCGCCACTGCTTAGTCGAAAAGTTGTAAAAATTACTCTCATTTTCCTAAACTTCTAAAACATATATATCGAGCGATAAATCATAAATAAACTTTTGCGAAGTTTTCTTAAAATTGCTTCAGATTTAAATGTTTCCCATATTTTTTTATTAAAATTGTGTTCCACCCTAGTGCATTAGCCAAATTAAATTTTGAGTCTAAAGATTTTGTAAAAGTCTATCAAATTCTGTCCCAATCGAGTGATATTTAAATGTATGTATTTGGGACAAACCTTTATATAGCACCCAACACATTTGACGGATGTGATATGGTATCAAAAATTTAGATCTACAAAGTGGTGCAGGGTATAATATAGTCGGCCCCGCCCGACTTTAGACTTTCCATACTTGTTTTTCTCTTAGATTATGGTAAGCCTAAACATGATTTTCCTTTGCGTGTCTCATTTCTATTTGTTCATGTAATATTCACAACATAAATCATTTAGTTGACTTCACATTTGGCGTAGGTGTTACATCCAGAGCACACCCTTTGGCATAAATCATCAATACACATCATTGCGGTAGATGAGAAACTTCATTTGTTTATTCTTTCCTTGTTCCCAGTATTTATTTCCAGCAAAAATATCTGAACTTAATGTAGTGATTTACTTGTACAGGTTTTTGTTCATTCTCTCATACCTTTGGCTTTATTTCCGCTTCCTTTTCTTTCCTTCCATTGTGTGAAAATATGAGTTAAGGTGAGTGAGGGTGTGTGTGAGTGTTATTATGGTTGCTGTTTGTTAGTGTATGTGAGAATTTTAAATTATGCAAAAATATTTAACGCGTTTCAATAGTCCCTCTTTCATAACTAAATTCACGTTTTACAAAATTTTCTCTTGCAATTCTTCTTCAACAACCTTAATGGCCCAGCCTGGTGTGGTCAGAGAACTCATGGTGATAAAGGCAATATGGCAAGAAAAATTATGGCCCCTTTTCAACTTACGTTCTCTGTGAATATTTTTAAATAGTCAAAACAAATGGAGGAACGTGTAAATATGAAGATAAATTAATTACCGGTTGCTCCATTCCGAGCAGAATAAACGCAATACCTAAAAAAAACACAAAAAGGCTAAAATTAAAACAACTTGACTCAACTGAGTTGAGCACAGTTTACCACGTTTTTTTTATTTCCGTGTATATTTTTTGATTTAATTCATACTGAGTGATGAATAAAATATGTAGACAAATAAAAAGAGTAGCTAACTTTTTAGACTGAAGAGTCCAGAGGGAGGGAGAGAGAGAGTGACGGTGAGTGAGTTAATAGCCTAGTCTATCATTAAAATTTAGCAGGGGTTGGCCGAAAATGTATTACGTGGCAATCATGGCTGACAAATTACTTCCAAAAAGCTGTATTTAAATTGCTTACAAACGGAAATTAATAATTTCCAACAATAGGATTACAATCACAGGGAGGTCTCAAAACGGAAATGACCCCTCATAGAATGCATATTGTAATCATGAAATATTGCAAGGAAAATCATCGAAAGTTTTATTTTTTTTTAAATAAATTTAAGCCTCGAAAATGTTTATATCCTATTGTCTAATACCCATTGCTGTAATATTCGGACATTTGCATAATAATGGAAATGTACCATAGGAATTAAAATTTCAAAACCGTGTATGAATATTTATTTCCTTTCTGTAAAAAATTGGTTTCCATCAAATGTTTCTTCCAATTTCTTTAAAAATTCAAATTTTTCTTCTTTTTTATGAAAATTATGGTATATATTTATTTATAATTTATATGTTTAATTTTGGCAGCAAGAAATTCGATTTTTTTAATCTTATAACTATAAATTTAATTTTCATAAAATTTAATATGAAAAATTATTTTCTTAAATTTTTGTGTTAAAAATGTGGTTCCCATCAAATATACAATGTTTTTTGAGTTATTAGAAAATTCGTTCTGTTTCATATTTTTATGAAAATTATTTTTTCATTTAATTTTGTTCAAAATTATATTTTATACAAAATTTTATATTTATAATTTTGGCATGTTTATTTGACTTGAGTCTATGGTGTTGTAGTTCCTCAAAAGCTGGTGTTGTAGTTCCTCTTTGTTTCATTTTGGAACTCGAATATTTCGATACACCTTCGTCTTCAACGAGATATCAACAGAAATATTATGATTTAAAAATTAAAAAAAATAATTCTTGGTCGAAAACATTTGTTGTTAGTAGCTATCTCATTAAATATCATAATTTATTATGGTTTTAAACTCTTTAATAAATGAATAATTAAAAAAATATTTCTCAAGGTTTGGCATTAAAAAGCTATAGATTTTCTTCTTACAAAGTTCATGGTCATTTATGATTTTATTTAAGATTTATGTCGGTGCACATTGGTCTGTGGTTTGGTTTTGTGATTCATACTTTTATTAGTAGGAGTATTTATTATGTGGAGCAGCATCGGCATTTTTTCCATGTTATTGACAAATGGGTTGAGCCTGAAATCGTGCAATGTGCTGTGAGGGCCGGTTTTTTTAAATGTTTTTTTAAGGGATTGTCCATTATTATTTCGTCGGACTTGTGGATAGAAATTCTGGTATGATTTTATCAAATTTGATTTTCTATGAAGTTTCAAATTTTATCATTTTTTTCTATGAAAATCCATTTTTAATTAAACCTCAATAGAGATACAATTTTTTTTTAAATTGTATATAGGTTTTTTATATAGGTGCAATGGTTAGTATGCCTGCCTTGCAAACAAAGCATAATGGGTTCAATCCCAAGTTCGACCAAACGCCAAAAAAACTTTTCAGCGGTGAATGTGGAACGTCCTTCATACTCGGTTATTAAAGGTGGTCCCTTATCATTGGGCTAAACATACACTCAAAAAAGAGTTTACTTGGATCCAAAGTTTTTGACCTTCCCCTAAGGATTTTGGCATTGATTCCGAGCCAAAGATGAAGCTGCATCTTAATATAAAGAAATTTTTTAGCGACCTATCTGGCTTTAAATCTAGGACCAATAAAATTAAAATTAGGATACAGATCTCATTTATCAAATTTTCATTATCTTTTCGCGGTTTACTAATAAAGCTACTCACGCACACTGAAAAAAAAGTTTGCTTGGATCCAAAGTTTTTGACCTTCCCCTAAGGATTTTGGTATTGATTCCGAGCCAAAGATGCAGCTTCTTTAAAATAAAGGATTTTTTAGCGACCTATCTGGCTTTAACTCTAGGACCAATAAAATTAAAATTAGAATACAGATCTCATTTATCAACTTTTCATTCCCTTTTCGCGGTTTATTAATAAAGGTATTCACGTACAAACAAATGCTAGTTTAAAAATCCAAATTATAACGGATACTTCAAAGTAAAAAAATGTTTTCTTAATTCCAAAAAAAAAACTTGAAACCAAAGACGCTAAATCCACAAAATAAGTCATAGCCTATATTTGAAGCGTTTTTATCTTAAATCTAAAGTTTCAATATTTCAGTTAATTTAAGAACTTTTACTTTAAATCAAAAATGTGTTTCTTTACTTTAAGGAAAAATAGCCGTAGTTCAAAGGCATGCGACTTTAACGGAGGGAAGCAAATTTACAAAATTTGTGTCCTAAATTTAATGAAAAAAATTTAAGCTAAGAATATGAACTTTATATTAATTAAAATTCCATTATTTTAAAGAAATTTGTCCTTAATATTTTGTAAATTTCGCATCTTAAAATTTAGTTGCGTTATCTTTAATATCAAGTAAATATTTCTTTCATTGTATGACCACACATTGATAGGAGACAAGTTGGCCATAGTCCATGTGCGACAGAAATAACTGGCTGCAATATAGCTAACATAACCTAGCCTTCTTCAAAAATTCGATTTTTACAAAATTTTCTAAGAATATTCGATTTTCACAAAATTTTCTAAAACAATTCGATTTTCACAAAATGTTAATTAAATCTTGATTTTAATAAAATTTTATATGAGATTTGGTTTTCACAAAACTTTCTAAAAATGTTAATGGAAATTCCATTTTCATAAACTCTTCTACAGCATTTTTTCTATTTTTTTTATAGAAATTCAATTTTTATATAATATTGTATAAAAATTCTTTTACAAAGTTTAATGAAATTTCGATTTTCATAAAAATTTCTACAGAAATTTGATATTAAAAAAATGTCTACTAAAATTTGTTATGCAATGGCGATTTTATCAACTTTCTTATGCAAATTCAATTTATAAAATTCGGTTTTCATAAAATCTTCTACAGCATTTTTTTCTAATTTTTATACCCTTCACCACTACTGTGGTACAGGGTATAATAAGTTTGTGCATTTGTATGTAACGCCTAGAAATATTGCCATAGACCCATCTTTTAGTATACCGATCGGCTTAGAATTAAATTCTGAGTCGATTTAGCGATGTCCGTCCGTCTGTCTGTATATGTAATTTTGTGCACAAAGTACAGCTCGCAATTTAAGTCCGATCGTCCTTAAATTTGGCATAGGGCCGTTTCTTGGGACAGAGACAATCGCTATTGGTTTTGGAAAAAATCGGTTCAGATTTAGATATAGCTGCCATATATTTATCCCCGATTTGGTCATAGTTAGCGTGTTTATCAACCGATTTTCTTGAAATATCGTACATCCAAATATATTACAAGTCTCGAAAATTTGATTGAAATCGGTTCAAATTTAGATATAGCTCCCATATATATTTATCCCCGATTTGGTCATAGTTAGCGTGTTTATCAACCGATTTTCTTGAAATATCGTACATCCAAATATATTACAAGTCTCGAAAATTTGATTGAAATCGGTTCAAATTTAGATATAGCTCCCATATATATCTTTCGTCCGATTTAAACTTATATGGCCACAAAAGCCAGAGTTTTGCCGTGATTTGCTTCAAATTTTGCACATGGGGTACGTTTAATAGTATCGTTAAGTGTGTCAAATTTTGTTAACATCGGTTCAGATTTAGATATAGCTCACATATATATCTTTCGCCCGATTTGGACTTATATGGTCTCAAAAGCCAGAGTTTTGCCCTGACTTACTTCAAATTTTGCACAAGCGGTACTTTTAACGATACTATTGTATGTGCTAAATATGGTCAAAATCGATTCAGGTTTAGATATAGCTCCCTTATATATCTTTCGTCCGATTTGAACATATATGGCCTCAAAATCCATTATCAACTTTGTTATGCAAATTCAATTTTTATCAAAATTGAAATTTATAAAATTTCAATGATTCAACGATTTTCACAAACTTTTATACGAAAATTGGATTTTCATAAAATTTTCTACGACAACTCGGTGTCCGTAAATCAATGGAAAAATATATCTGTAAAAAAGTCATGTTCATAGAATGTTCTAAGGAATGGCGATTTTAACAAATCAAATTTTATGCAAAGTCGGTTTTACTCTACTTTCTTACATAAATAATTTCAATTTTCAAAATATTTCATTTGAATCAAATTCATTTCATTTTCATCACATTTCTTTCAAGAAAATAACATGTTCATAAAATTTTCTATAGAAATTCATCTTTCATCACATTTTCTATAAAAACTAGAATATTTTACATCTCTTAATAAAATTCAGTTTTCTCAAAAAATCGAATTTTTTTAATTCGGTTTTCATCACACTTATTTTTATATGTTTATATAATTTTTATTTGTAATTAGAATTACTATGACCACGGCAGGTGGCTTTATGAAAATTTGATTTTTATTAAAATGAATAAAATTTCTGTATAATTTGATTTTAATCACAATGTCTATAAAAATCGATTTTCATTAAACTTCTTATGAAAATTCGATTTTAATAGTTTTTAATTTTATAAAATATTCTATGAAAATTTAATTTTCATTAGATCTTCTATGTAACATGATTTTAATAAAATTTCACATAAACGTTCGAATTTTATTTTCTATGAAAATTAAAAATCTATGTGATTTGATTTTAATCACAATTTCTATGAAAATTCGATTTTATAAAATTGGTTATGGACATTCTATTTTCATACAATCTATTTTATGAGAATTCGAAGAATTTTCATCGAATACTTTGAAAATTCGTTACATACATTACTGCTTGTATGTAATTCAATTTTCTTTAAATTTCCTATAAAAATTATATTTTCATAAAATTTTCAACTTTAATTGAAATGCTTCTGGTAGTTCGATATATTTGGGCGTTATTTCTGTAAAAGTGCTTGTACCTTTACTAAAATTTGTATAATTTTATTCGTATTTCAATCGAATTTTAAATTTTCATGTTTTTTTTAATATCTATATCCGCTACAATATATGGATAATTGCATTTGACAACAAATGTATGAAGGTATATAGGAATCCTGTCCAGGACTTTGTATAAATGAATCGTCCTATTTATTTGACAATAATTTTAAATTTCATTATCCTTTTGTAACATTTTATTCTAATATGTATCCGTGTCCTCTTTCATATTGACACTAATTCGCATTTCTTTGTATATTCAAAGCCTCAGGCTTCGGCTGTTACATACATTCGTACATCTTTTGATATATACACACTTCACACACACGCAATTATTTTGAATGAATGTGTTTGTGTGAATGTCAAATCTTTTAGAATATCTATAAATTTGCTGTTTGTGATTGACACAGGAAGTGATTGTAAGACTGCCTGAATTATGTGCAATTTATGATGTCATTTAAAATAGGAAATTACTACAAAAAAGATTTCTTTCATATCTTTTCGATTTTGAAGGATTTCTTGTCGTATATGAACTAATAATCCCTTTTGTAAATATTCTCAGTGGGAAATAGTTTCGTTTGCCGTTTATGAGAAGGCAAATTGAGCTGTAAACAAATACAACAGTTCGAAAGGAAGATCATTAGGCCATTGAGTAAAGTAGAATTATTTACATTTTGTAATAGAGATGATAAAGTGAAATATTTACTTAAAGAATTTTTTGTCTGAAACTTCATTGTAAATAAAAAAGAATGCAAAAACTTTAACCACATAATAAAAGGGATTTAGAAGCACTGTTCGGAATATTGTGAATATTTCACTAACTTAGATTAAAACAAGTATATACGGCCATAAGTTCGGCCAGGCCCAAGGCTAAATACCCACCACCATGAATCAAATATAATAGTTTCCTTTGAAAATTTCAGGGGGGTTCCATGACAGATATTCTCCCAAGCAGATCAGTCAAATTTGAACTGTGCAGCCAATTGGGGGAGCAAAATTCAACCGATCCAGTTGAAATTTGGTACGTGGTCTTAGTATATGATATCTACCCACCATGCAAAAATTGGTCCATATCGATCCATAATTATATATAGGCCCCATATAAACCGATCACCATATTTGACCTCCGGAGCCTCTAGGAGCAAAATCCGGTTGAAATTTGAGACGAGGTGTTAGTGTTGCCAGCATTTTTTGGCTTTTGTCCCCAATTTAATTTAAAATTTCCAATTTAATTAAACAAAAAAAAACTATAAATTGTTGGCAAGTTTTTATGACAAATAAAAAATCATGGAAATGGCTCTGCTGTAGAAAATCAGTAATAATATAAGATAAAATCAAGATATCGAAACACAAAACCAGGAGACCTGTGATCGCCATGTATCTTAAGTAGTAACATTGGATGGTAGACACGGTTGCCACAGTTGGTAGAATTCCACCAAAAAAGGGTAGATTTTGCAAAATATTCCTCTCTAACTAAGAGTTATGTTACTTAAATTTTTATAAAAATACATTTTGACAAAATTTTCTATAGAAATAAAATTTTGACAAAATTTTCTTTAGAAATAAAATTTTGACAAAATTTCCTATAGAAATAAAATTTTGACAAAGTTTTTCTACAGAAATAAAATTTTGACAAAATTTTCTATAGAAATTAAATTTTAACAAAATTTTCTATAGAAATAAAATTTTGAGAAAATTTTCTATAGAAATAAAATTTTGAGAAAATTTTCTATAGAAATAAAATTTTGACAAAAATTTCTATACAAATAAAATTTTGAGAAAATTTTCTATAGAAATAAAATTTTGACAAAGATTTTTATAGAAATAAAATTTTGACAAAATCTTCTATAGAAATAAAATTTTGACAAAATTTTCTATAGAAATAAAATTTTGACAAAATTTTCTATAGAAATTAAATTTTAACAAAATTTTCTATAGAAATAAAATTTTGAGAAAATTTTCTATAGAAATAAAATTTTGACAAAATTTCCTATACAAATAAAATTTTGAGAAAATTTTCTATAGAAATAAAATTTTGACAAAGATTTTTATAGAAATAAAATTTTGACAAAATCTTCTATAGAAATAAAATTTTGACAAAATTTTCTATAGAAATAAAATTTTGACAAAATTTTCTATAGAAATAAAATTTTGACAAAATTTTCTCTACAAATAAAATTTTGACAAAATTTTGTATACAAATAAAATTTTGAAAAAATTATCTATAGAAATAAAATTTTCACAAAATTTTTTTATAGAAATAAAATGTTTACAAAATTTTCTATAGAAATAAAATTTTGACAAAATTTTCTATAGAAATAAAATTTTGACAAACTTTTCTATAGAAAAAAAAAATTTGACAAAATTTTCTATAGAAATAAACTTTTGAGAAAATTTTCTATAGAAATAAAATTTTGAGAAAATTTTCTATAGAAATAAAATTTCGAGAAAATTTTCTATAGAAATTAAATTTTGACAAATTTTTCTATAGAAATAAAATTTTGAGAAAATTTTCTATAGAAATAAAATTTTGAGAAAATTTTCTATAGAAATAAAATTTTGAGAAAATTTTCTATAGAAATAAAATTTTGACAAAATTTACTTTAGAAATAAAATTTTGACAAAATTTGCTATAGAAACACAATTTGACAAAATTTTCTTTAGGAATAAAATGTTGACAAAATTTTCTATAGAAATAAAATTTTGACAAAATTTTTTATAGAAATAAAATTTTGACAAAATTTTTTATAGAAATAAAATTTTGACAAAATTTTCTATAGAAATAAAATTTTGACAAAATTTTCTATAGAAATAAAATTTTGACAAAATTTTCTATAGAAATACAATTTGACAAAATTTTCTATAGGAATAAAATTTTGACAAAATGTTCTATGGAAATAAAATTTTGACAAAATTTCCTATAGATATAAAATTTTGACAAAATTTCCTATAGGAATAACATTGTGATAAAAATTTCTATAGAAATAACATTTTTACAAAATTTTCTATAGAAATAAAATTTTGACAAAATTTTCTCTACAAATAAAATTTTGACAAAATTTTGTATACAAATAAAATTTTGAAAAAATTATCTATAGAAATAAAATTTTCACAAAATTTTTTTATAAAAATAAAATTTTGACAAAATTTTCTATAGAAATAAAATTTTGACAAACTTTTCTATAGAAAAAAAATTTTGACAAAATTTTCTATAGAAATAAACTTTTGAGAAAATTTTCTATAGAAATAAAATTTTGAGAAAATTTTCTATAGAAATAAAATTTCGAGAAAATTTTCTATAGAAATTAAATTTTGACAAATTTTTCTATAGAAATAAAATTTTGACAAAATTTTCTATAGGAATAAAATTTTGACAAAATTTTCTATAGAAATAAAATTTTGACAAAATTTTCTATAGAAATAAAATTTTTTATAGAAATAAAATTTTGTCAAAATTTTCTCTACAAATTACATTTTTACAAAATTATCTATACAAATTAAATTTTGACAAAATTATCTATAGAAATAATAAATTTACCATGTATCTTAAGTAGTAAAAATGGGTGGTAGACACGGTTGCCACAGTTGGTAGAATTCTACCAAAAAAGGGTTGATTTTTTGTATATTTTGCAAAACATTCCTCTCCAACTAAGAGGTATTTAAATTTTCATAGAAATAAATTTTGACAAAATTTTCTATAGAAATAAAATATTGATAAAATTTTCTCTAGAAATTCTTTGAAAAAATTTTCTATAGAAATAAAATTTTGGAATAAAGAGGAGCAATGAATTTTAATTTTGAAAATGCGCTTTGACTCTTCTTTAATACACACAAAAAAAATTTTTTTTTTGATTCAATCTCGAAATTAATTGATCCAATTAATTTTTTAATTGAAATGTCTTCAATCACGAAAATGATAGTATCAATCACAATTTTAATTGGGCATAGAAAAAATTCTTGATTAAAAAATTAATTGATTTCATTGCCAAATTTCAATTAAAAATTTAATTGATGTTGATTGCAAAACTCAATTAATTTATTAATTAAAAAAGGTAACTATTTTCAATTACATTCTGAATTGTCTTAGAATTTTTACTTGGATTAACAATTGATTGTTTGAAAAAAATGTAATTAAAAATTTAAAAAAAATGTTCATCATCATCATAAACTGACTTAGTCTTCCGAATTTGATTAAAAGTTTATTGTATCAATTAACTTTTTAATTAAAAATTTTAAAATTTTCAATCATTGAATTAATTAACTTAATTTTTCTATCTTGATTAAAAAGTTAATTGTACCAATTAATTTAATAATTGAAAAAAATTTCAACTTCAATTAACTTTTTAATTGGAAATATATTGGTGTTATTTTTTTCTGTGTAATATAGAAATAAAAAATGTTAATGTAAACCCAATTTATTATACTGAATCGTTTTCCATAAAAATATCCCCATAAAACTCCCTGTATATACCTTTTTTTGCCTAATATATACCACAAATGGACTAACTTACAATTTAGAAGACGGTGTTAACATGTTTTAAGATACCTGGCCATCGGTAAGCATTACCACAATCACAAACTTTAGTAGAAGTTTCTAAGCAATACATGGCGGAGGGTACATAAGATTCGGCCTGACCTAACTTACGGCCGTATATACTTGTATCGTCTTACAATTTCTTCCTGATCAAAAATATATATATACTTTATATGTTATAGTCGGAAATTGATACTTCGATGTGTTACAAACTTATTATACCCCCATCTCCATTCTATGGTGGTGGGTATAAAAATGCTTTTTAGCAATTATTTGCAATAGTTTATTACAAAGAATTTTTTTTCAGGATTTTGATATGAAATATAAATCGAGCCCTAGTTAAAATTTGACCCAATCTATTAGAATTTTTAAGATTAATCATTGGTATGGCTTTGGTTTTGACGACTTTCTTATTAAATTCCATTTATCTTTCTCTCTAGATATATTTAATCAGAAATAGAAGATGGCATATGAGTGTTTGGGATATCATTTAACCTTTCGAGATGTCAATTAACACTTGGGGCTTCCATCTTGACAACACTTTCCACTTCCACGAAATCTTCCTAAAATGAAAATGCCTAACGTCTTTGCAGATAATTTTCCCTCTTGTTTTTGTTTCGCCGAGTTTCCTTTGTTTTCATCAGTGATGAGATCCCTCCCCAGTTAGAAATGTGTCATACGTTAGTGCTTGGGAAAATATTTTCCAATTATTTGTGATTTGTAATTTTGTGAAATGCTTGTTGGCAAATGAAATCGCATGATCTTTGTTCTTGAAGACATGGGTTAATGATGAAATAAATTGGAATTTTTCTAATACACAATACCACGACACAAAGCACAAATATTCTGTAAATCAACATAAATGAGATGTTATCAAGAGTTTTGATTTGCACGCTTTTCAATGGAATTTTTTTTTTGTTGAACACGTGACAGCCTACAGATGTACAAATGTTGATTAAGTTTATTATTAGCCCATTTAATTTCGCACGGATTTCTTAGGAATACACCGATAATGATGTGAAGTCTGTAGTATATTTTGGGCAATGTTTAATTTTGGATAAGAAATTTATACAATGTCTTCTGCCATATATAGATACTAAATTAAAATAGAAACAGGAACAGGTATATGGCCGTAAGTTCAGCCAGCAGAATCTTATGTATTCTCCACCATGGATTGCATAGAAAGTCTGTTATCCACAATGGAAGTTGTGGAAACACTTGCTGATGATAAGGTATCTTAAAACATATCATAGTCTTATACATTATAAGTTAGTCCATATATATGAATACCTATATAAGTCAACTCTGTTCTTAGAATGTTTATATAGAGAAGTCCATACACACAAAAAAATAAAATTTGAATTTGTACATATATTTGTACATTTTTATAAATTTATGGACTTTTTCATAAAAATTATGTACACTTACATTATATACTGTTTTCGTAAATACTTGTTGTGAAATTATGAATTTTTTAGTAATATATATGGACGGTTTCATAAAATCAATGAAACTTTACTTAATATATCAAAAAATACTGGTTTTCTCTTAGCGTGAGAGAACCAAAACATAGAGTTACTCTCATATGTAACAATACAAGCATATAATACGAGACAAAAAAAAACGAAACATAACGTTTTGAAGGCAACACGTGTGTTTGAGTTTTTCAGTACAGTTTGAGTCGCCGTCGCGATTCGAAGAATTTTTTATTGCTGTAAAAAAATTGACAAAAAAACAATATTAAATGGAAGCGTTGGTGCTCATAAGTAATATAAAATATTATAAAATTATGTTCTTTACTGGTTGGACTATAATGCGGTTTTTAGTAAATGGGTTCATAAATTTTGACCAATTATGCAGGCATTAAGAATCACGGGAAAAATCTAAAGGAAAAGTTACATGTATTGCATGACGTTTTTAATATATATTAAGGAAAAGTCATATTTTTCAATGGCGAAAAATATGTATACTTCATTTATAATATTAAAAACTCCATTCATATTATGTATACATTCGTAGCCAATGAAAACCTGTATTTTTTATTTTATGAATTGTTTTCATATAATTTATGAATCCCGTGTTTGGAAAATTTTTGTGAACACTATTCATAAAATAAATGTATTATTTTTTTGTGTGTAAATAATTATGAAGCGATATGAACCAATTTTCGCATGGTAATTAGAGAGCCAAATTCAACCCTATAGGTGAGTACTAAGTTCGAGTTTAGCCGCTAAAATCAAAAATAAATCAGCAAAACAAGTTTAAAATTTTACTTCTTTGATGCAAATTTCAATATATGTAGCATGGTCGGGAATAGCCCAAACCATCTTTTTATAAATTTTATATTCTTTGCAATGGATTACGAAAGAAAAGTAATCGTGAAAAAATGGCGTTTTTAGCGGCTAAATACGAGCTTAATACCCACCTTATCGGATGAAATATGTTCCGCCATGAGGCTCAAGAAGTCAAATTTTGACAGTCGATTTATATGGGGTAATCAAAGTCTAGGTCGCAATTTAAGTCCAATCGACTTCAAATTTGACACAAGAAATCGGTTCAGATTTAGATAGAGCTTCCATATATATCTTTCGCCCGATATTGACTTATATGGCCCCAGAAGCCAGAGTTTAAGACCAATTTGGTTGAAATTTTGCACTAGGAATACAATTAGTAGTGTAGTCAAGTGTGCTAAATTTTATTGCAATCGGTTCAGATTTAGATATAGCTCCCATATATATCTTTCGCCCGATTTTCCGTCATATGGCCACAGAGTTCAAAGTTGTAGTCTGATTTACGTGAAATTTGGCACAAGAAGTAGAAATAAAATACTAAGTTTGCATGTCAAATTTGGTTGAAATCGGTTCAGATTTCTATATAGCTTCCATATATATGTTTTTCCGATTTGGGCAAAAATGGCCAGAATACCCACATTTTCCTTAAAAAATCGCCACTGCTAAGTTGAAAACTTCTAAAAGTGACTCAAATTTTCCTTTATTTCTATTACATATCTATCGACCGATAAATCATAAATACACTTTTGCGAAGTTGCCTCAAAATTGGTTTAGATTAAAATGATTCCCATATTTTTATACCCTGTGCCACACTGTGGAACAGGGTATTATAAGTTAGTGCATATGTTTGTAACACCCAGAAGGAGACGAGATAGACACATGGTGTCTTTGGCAATAATGCTCAGGGTAGGTCGCTGAGTCGATATAACCATGTACGTCTGTCCGTCCGTCCGTCCGTCCGTCTGTCCGTGAACACATTTTTGTGATCAAAGTCTAGGTCGCAATTTAAGTCCAATCGCCTTCAAATTTGGCACATGTTCCTAATTTGCGTCAGAATAGAACCCTATTGATTTTGGAAGAAATCGGTTCAGATTTAGATATAGCTCCTATATATATCTTTCGCCCGATATGCACTAATATGGACCCAGCAGCCAGAGTTTTATACCGATTTGCTTGAAATTTTGTACAAACATAACACTTAGTCGCATAGTCAAGTGTGCAAAATTTGATTGAAATCGGTTCAGATTTAGATATAGCTCCCATATATATCTTTCGCCCGATATGGATTTATATGGCCCCAGAAGCCAGATTTTTGGCCGAATTTGGTTGAAATTTTGCACTAGGAGTACAATTAGTAGTATAGTCAAGTGTGCAAAATTTGATTGAAATCACTTCAGATTTAGATATAGCTCCCATATATATCTTTCGCCCGATATGGACTAATATGGTCCTAAAAGCCAGAGTTTTGGCCCAATTTGGTTGACATTTTGCACAGGGAGTAGATTTAGCATTGTAGCTATGCGTGCCAAATTTGGTTGAAATCGGTTCAGATTTAGATATAGCTCCCATATATATCTTTCGCCCGATATCCACTTATATGGACCCAGAAGCCAGAGTTTTATCCCGGTTAGCTTGAAATTTTGCACAAGGAGTACAATTAGTATAAAAGTTTTCTTAAAATTTTTTCAGATTTAAATTTTTTACTAAAATTGTGTTCCACCCTAGTGCATTAGCCAACTTAAATTTTGAGTCTATAGATTTTGTAAAAGTCTATCAAATTCTGTCCAAATCGAGTGATATTTAAATGTATGTATATGAGACAAACCTTGACGGATGTGACATGGTATCCAAAATTTAGATCTACAAAGTGGTGCAGGGTATAATATGGTCGGCCTCGTCCGACTTTAGACTTTCCTTACTTGTTTTTACTAACATAGTGTAACGTCCCTGGGCATTAGCCGGCTTAAATTTTAAGTCTGTAGATTATACATTTTGTTCAGATGGAGTCAGATTTAAATGTATGTATTTGGGACAAAAACCTTTATATATAGCACCCAACACATTTGACGGATTTGATATAGTATCGAAAATGTGGATTTACAAAGTGGTCGGCCCCGCTCGACTTTAGACTTTCCTTACTTGTTTCATTACAAGTTGAAATCATATGCTAGCATAAAGTAGCAAAATATATTCGGATCGGTTGAAAACCGATGGGGTTTGATTTACATGGGGGCTGTATCTTAAAGTGGTTCGATATGGCCCATTTGCAATACCATACATCAATAAAAAGTACTTGTTTCAAGTTTAAAGTTGTTAGCTTGTTTTTTTTCGGAAGTTTGCGTGATTTCAATGGCTAGATGGACTGAGTATTTCACATGGCTAGATGGACTCAGTATTTCATCCAAGATCCAGAATATATATTTATATACTTTATGGGATTTTTTTTTCGGAAGTTTGCGTGATTTCAATGGCTAGATGGACTGAGTATTTCACATGGCTAGATGGACTCAGTATTTCATCCAAGATCCAGAATATATATTTATATACTTTATGGGATTTGAAAACAATACTTCGATGGCTTACCAACAGAATGACAAAGTTAATAAAACTGCCATCCTATGGACAATACAAAAATTAAGTAAGAAACAATTAGTCCTACTGATTTGCGTGGAAATCTGGATGTACTCTAGATCCACAAATATATCTGCTGAGTTTGGTTTTTATAGATCCATGGTTTGATAAAGCCCTCTATAGACAGTTCTTCCGATAACTTCTAGATAACTTCGCAATTTTTCTCTAATTGACCTTAAATTCGAGATCTAGAGATATTTTAGTCTATATTTATATTTTGTTATATTGATATTTTAGTCTATATTTAATCTATTAGTCTATATTTATATATTTATGGTATTTAAGATTTATGGTAATTTAAGATTCGTCTGGGCCTTAAAGTCATTTAAATGTAAACATTTAGATGAACTTTGTTTGTCCTGTTTAACTGAAAATATCAAAAATAGTAGCTAAAAATAAGCTCTCGTAGGTTAGGTTAGGTTAGGTGGCAGCCCGATGTATCAGGCTCACTTAGACTATTCAGTCCATTGTGATACCACATTGGTGAACTTCTCTCTTATCACTGAGTGCTGCCCGATTCCATGTTAAGCTCAATTACAAGGGACCTCCTTTTTATAGCCGAGTCCGAACGGCGTTCCACATTACAGTGAAACCACTTAGAGAAGCTTTGAAACCCTCAGAAATGTCACCAGCATTACTGAGGTGGGATAATCCACCGCTGAAAAAACTTTTTGGTGTTCGGTCGAAGCAGGAATCGAAATCACGACCTTGTGTATGCAAGGCAGCCTTGCTAACCATTGCACCACTGTGGCTCCCAAGCTCTCGTATGTAATGAAATTTTTTATACAATCGAAAATTAAAGTCAATAAATTTTTCTTATTTGTCATATTTTAAGTTTTCTTAATCACAAAATTCGTATATCTTTTAAAGATTCCAATACATAAATCGTTATACATTGAAGTTATATTTCCACACGTCCTTGCTGGAGCTGTTGAAGTGTGCCATCACGTATCTCCGATGTTTTTGTTTTTTTTTTTTAATCGGTAACATGTCAATCAAGAAATACCGGTATTTTCATTTGTCAGACATTTATGAATACCGACTGCAATTTTCTGTTTCACTTTCATTCCAATTGGTCTCCTTGCCGAAATGTCAGGTATAAAGTGAATAGATTTGTGATAAGAAAATGAAAAAAATATTTGAATAAAAATTAAAAAAATATAGAGGTCACAAGCGAAATCCAATTTTAGCTTTCCCATGAAATAAAAGCGCTGAACTCTTAGGGCATATTAATAGCATTTTTTTGACACAGACCCTGTGAAATTGCAGCCACTTACGTTTATTTTCAGTTGACCTGTCTTATCTTCTACTTTCACCTATTATCCAAAATATTTTCATAATTTTTTGGCACTTATGTCACAAAAATATGAATTTCGTATAACAAAAAATAGACAATGTTTTTATTCACCTCGACCTCGTTACGTGACATGCAACATAATATCGCTGAAGTTTTATTTAAGGAGAGGTTTGTGAGAATGTATTACTCAAATGTGTCAATTGCAATTGTTTTTTTTTTTTTCTTTATGACAACATCAGTATTGTAAAGATGGGTATTGTTTGGGAATGCAAAATCCAAAAAAAAAAATATCTTTTAACATTCTATAGTAACCCAGGAAAAAAAATTTGGAAGTTCTTCCAAAGGTACAACTTTAAAATCACTTCCAGAAGATGTACTCCCAATGATGTGATTTATTTTAACTACAAAGAAAGTTCTTTTCATTCAATTTTTTATAACATGCTTTTTTCATATTTTTACGGCCATTTTCATGTAGCTCTGCTAGGTTTTAACTACCAGTTAACAGAAAGTAAAATCGAAATAT
This sequence comes from Haematobia irritans, assembly GCF_050003625.1. NCBI lineage: Eukaryota > Metazoa > Arthropoda > Insecta > Diptera > Muscidae > Haematobia > Haematobia irritans. The sequence continues at coordinate 273,070,674 of NC_134397.1, read as the reverse complement.
CGTCTCTCCGGTTAACGTTAACTGAGAATTTTTCAGCAGTTAAGATCCTAACTAACATATGGAATATATAAGCAAGATGTCAGATATGTCCGTAGTACGGTTTAAAAGTTCGTTAGCTAACGGAGAACTAACGGGGATTCATGCAAATGGGTGTTAATGGGTAATTTTAACTTTTTTTGTTTCAAATTGGTTAAAAACAGTTTAAGAATTCATAAAATGGTAAAATTTTGACAAAATTTTCTATGGAAATAAAATGTTGACAAACATTGCTATAGAAATAAACTTTTTACAAAACTTTCTATAGAAATGAAATTTTGACAAAACTTTCTATAGTAATAAAATTTGACAATTTTTACATGGCTGTTAGAGGCCATATACTAACGAAATGTACCAAATTTCAACCGCATCGGATGACTTTTGCTCCTCCAAGAGGCTCCGGAGGTCAAATCTGGGGATCGGTTTATATGGGAGCTATATATAATTATGGACCGATGTGGACCAATTTTTGCATGGTTGTTAGAGACCATACACTAACACCACGTACTAAATTTCAATTGGATCGGATGAATTTTGCTCATCCAAGAGGCTCCAGAGTTCAAATCTGGGGATCGGTTTATATGGGAGCTATATATAATTATGGACCGATATGGACCAATTTTTGCATGCTTGTTAGAGACCGTATACTAACATCAGGTACCCAATTTCAAACGGATCGGATGAATTTTGCCCCTCCAAGAGGCTCCGGAGGTCAAATCTGGGGATCGGTTTATATGGGAGCTATATATAATTATGGACCGATATGGACCAGTTTTTGCATGGTTGTTAGAGACCATATACTAACACCACGTACCAAATTTCAATCGGGTAGGATGAAGTTTGCTCCTCCAAGAGGCTCCGGAGGTCAAATCTGGGGATCGGTTTATATGGGAGCTATATATATTTATGGACCGATATGGACCAATTTTTGCATAGTTGTTAGAGACCGTATACTAACATCAGGTACCAAATTTCAACCGGATCGGATGAATTTTGCCCCTCCAAGAGGCTCCGGAGGTCAAATCTGGGGATCGGTTTATATGGGGGCTATATATAATTATGGACCGATATGGACCAATTTTTGCATGGTTGTTAGATACCGTATACTTAGACCACGTACCAAATTTCAACCGGATCGGATGAATTTTGCTGCTCCGGAAGGCTCCGCAACCCAAATTTGGGGATCGGTTTATATGGGGGCTATACGTAAACGTGGGCCGATATGGCCCATTTTCAATACCATCCGACCTACATCAATAATAACTGCTTGTGCCAAGTTTCCAGTCGATAGCTAGTTTCGTTCGGAAGTTAGCGTGATTTCCACAGACGGACGGACAGCCGGACAGACGGACGGACGGACGGACATGCTTAGATCGACTCAGAATTTCACCACGACCCAGAATATATATACTTTATGGGGTCTTAGAGCAATATTTCGATGTGTTACAAACGGAATGACAAAGTTAATATACCCCCATCCTATGGTGGAGGGTATAACAAGTATATACGGCCGTAAGTTCGGCCAGTCCGAATCTTATGTACCCTCCACCACCTCTACGAAAGACTTTAATCAACAATCAAATTACTTGGGTTGTGGTATCTTAACATCGTTTCCTAAATTGTGAGTTAGTCCATACGTGGTATATATTAGACAAAACAAGTATATACGGCCGTAAGTTCGGCCAGGCCGAATCTTATGTACCCTCCACCATGGATTGCGTAGGAACTTCTACTAAAGGCTGTCATCCACAATCGAATTACTTGGGTTGCGATAACACTTGCCGATGGCAAGGTATCGTAAAACTTTTTAACACTGTCTTCTAAATTGTAAGTAAGTCCATAAGGGGTATATATTAAACAAAAAAAAAAGCCGATTAAATACGTATATAATTCAGTTTGACAAAATTTTTTATAGAAATAAAATTTTGACAAAATTTTCTATAGAAATAAAAACTTGACAAAATTTTCTATAGAAATAAAATGTTGACAAAATTTTCTATGGAAGTAAAATGTTGACAAAATTTTCTATAGCAATAAAATTTTTACAAAATTTTCTATAGAAATAAAATTTTGACAAAATTTTCTATGGAAATAAAATGTTGGCAAACATTGCTATAGAAATAAACTTTTTACAAAACTTTCTATAGAAATGAAATTTTGACAAAACTTTCTATAGTAATAAAATTTGACAATTTTTACATGGCTGTTAGAGGCCATATACTAACGAAATGTACCAAATTTCAACCGCATCGGATGACTTTTGCTCCTCCAAGAGGCTCCGGAGGTCAAATCTGGGGATCGGTTTATATGGGAGCTATATATAATTATGGACCGATATGGACCAATTTTTGCATGCTTGTTAGGGACCATATACTAACATCAGGTACCCAATTTCAAACGGATCGGATGAATTTTGCCCCTTCAAGAGGCTCCGGAGGTCAAATCTGGGGATCGGTTTATATGGGAGCTATATATAATTATGGACCGATATGGACCAATTTTCGCATGGTTGTTAGAGACCATATACTAACACCACGTACTAAATTTCAATTGGATCGGATGAATTTTGCTCATCCAAGAGGCTCCAGAGTTCAAATCTGGGGATCGGTTTATACGGGAGCTATATATAATTATGGACCGATATGGACCAATTTTTGCATGCTTGTTAGAGACCGTATACTAACATCAGGTACCCAATTTCAAACGGATCGGATGAATTTTGCCCCTCCAAGAGGCTCCGGAGGTCAAATCTGGGGATCGGTTTATATGGGAGCTATATATAATTATGGACCGATATGGACCAGTTTTTGCATGGTTGTTAAAGACCATATACTAACACCACGTACCAAATTTCAATCGGGTAGGATGAAGTTTGCTCCTCCAAGAGGCTCCGGAGGTCAAATCTGGGGATCGGTTTATATGGGAGCTATATATATTTATGGACCGATATGGACCAATTTTTGCATGGTTGTTATAGACCGTATACTAACATCAGGTACCAAATTTCAACCGGATCGGATGAATTTTGCCCCTCCAAGAGGCTCCGGAGGTCAAATCTGGGGATCGGTTTATATGGGGCTATATATAATTATGGACCGATATGGACCAATTTTTGCATGGTTGTTAGAGACCGTATACTTAGACCACGTACCAAATTTCAACCGGATCAGATGAATTTTGCTGCTCCGGAAGGCTCCGCAAGCCAAATTTGGGGATCGGTTTATATGGGGGCTATACGTAAACGTGGGCCGATATGGCCCATTTTCAATACCATCCGACCTACATCAATAACAACTACTTGTGCCAAGTTTCAAGTCGATAGCTAGTTTCGTTCGGAAGTTAGCGTGATTTCCACAGACGGACGGACAGCCGGACAGACGGACAGACGGACAGACGGACAGACGGACGGACGGACGGACATGCTTAGATCGACTCAGAATTTCACCACGACCCAGAATATATATACTTTATGGGGTCTTAGAGCAATATTTCGATGTGTTACAAACGGAATGACAAAGTTAATATACCCCCATCCTATGGTGGAGGGTATAAAAATGTATAGGTAAGTCTACAAATAATTACGAATCGACATGGACTTGGGGGTCGTTTATATCGGGGCTATATAGAATTATGAACTTGATATGGACCAATTTTTGTGTGATTGATTTATCTGAGGGCTATATATAACTATAGACCGATATGAACCTAGTTAGGCATGGTTGTTAACGGCCATATACTAGCACAATGTACCAAATTTCAACTGACTCGGATGAAATTTGCTCCTCCACACGCAGAGAAGGAATATGATCACCTCAAACATGTTTCAAGAGCAAAATGATAGTTTTGTATGGTGACCATGTAACATGTTTGCCATTCAAATGTTATTTTCTCGTCAAATATAACCTGCTTGCCGAAATCAGATACATGATTTCCGAGAAAATAACATGGTTGCGAAAACCGTGTTACATGGTCACCACCCAAAAATAACATTTTGCTCTTAAAACATGTTTGAAGTGATCATATTCCTTCTCTGGGTGCAAAAGGCTCCAAAACCAAATCTCGGGATCGGTTTATATGGGGGCTATATATGATTATGGACTGATATGGACCACTTTTGGCATGGTTGTTAAATATCATATACTACCACCACGTACCAAATTTCAACCAGATCGGATGAATTTTGCTTCTCCAAAAGGCACCAGAGGTGAAATCTGGGAATCGGTTTATATGGGGGCTATATATAATTATGGACTGATATGAACCAATTCCTGCATGGTTGTTGGATACCATATACTAACATCACGTACCAAATTTCAACCGAATCGGAAGAATTTTGCTCTTCCAAGGGGCTCCGTAGGTCAAATCTGGGGATCGGTTTATATGGGGCCTATATATAATTATTGACCGATTTCGACCAATTTTTGCATGGTCATTAGAGACCATATACACCATGTACCAAATTTCAGCCGAATCGGATGAAATTTGCTTCTCTTAGAGGCTCCTCAAGCCAAATCGGGGGATCGCTTTATATGGGGGCTATATATTATTGGCCGATGTGGACCAATTTTTGCATGGTTGTTAGAGAACATATACTAACACCATGTACCAAATTTCAACCGGATCGGATGAAATTTGCTTTTCTTAGGGGCTCCGCAATCCAAATCGGGGGAACGGTTTATATGGGTGCTATATGTAATTATAGACCGATGTGAATCAATTCTTTCATGGTTGTTAGAGACCATATACTTATACTATGTACCAAATTTCAGCCGGATCGGATGAAATTTGCTTCTCTTAGAGCAATCGCAAGCCAAATATGGGGGTCCGTTTATATGGGGGCTATACGTAAAAGTGAACCGATATGGCCCAGTTGCAATACCATCCGACCTCCTACACCAATAACAACTAATTGTGCCAAGTTTCAAGTCGATAGCTTGTTTCGTTCGGAAGTTAGCGTGATTTCAACAGACGGACGGACGGACGGACATGCTCAGATCGATTCAGAATTTCACCACGACCCAGAATATATATACTTTACGGGGTCTTAGAGCAATATTTCGATATGTTACAAACGGAATGACATAGTTAATATACCCCCATCCTATGGTGGATGGTATAAAAACTATTAAATGATTTACTACTTAAATAACTTGCATGTCCGATTAACTTGTTTAGTTTATGAAGCACAAAATATAAATGCTATTTCATTCATAGTGTGTTTGGGAACACTTTAGAGTTTGTTAGGGCGTGGAAGAAAATTCCTCAAAACATGCAACAATTTTGTTCTCGATATGACATCCTATCCAGGATAGGAACATTCAAATGTTTTTTTGCCTTTTTTAGTTTTTTTTTTTACTGTTTCATAGTGAAAATCACAATCAACTCCTTTTCACAAATGCTGCCTCAGTAATATTTACCAATCCCACTTTAATCGATATTCTTAACAAATACTCAAATCAAATTAGAGAACAGACATATTGAGAACCATTTTGGGGCAAAATGCACTAAACCTTATTTTTCTTTTGTATATAAGAAAGAAAAAAGAACAACGAAGAAACAGAAAGCATTTTATACGTGCCAAAAAGAAGTCAAGCAAAACGATAATGATTGTTATATTAGACGATAATGTTATTCGAATGCTTGATGATGAAGCAATGCAAAAAAAAAAAAAATACCTCAAATTCCTTTTTGCATCATATCAAAATTTCTTACTCTACCGCAATAGTTTAAAAGGATATCGAAGGAAAAAAATCTCTGCATGCAATCGAAATACTTTTCTTTGCCTCTCAATTTGGTTTTCCGCACTCTCTCATCAGATTCAATGAAAATGAAGTTGTGTAGTGTATAGTAGTATCGTCAGCAAACCCCAAATTTTGTTTGGTGATGAAAGATTTCCTAGATATCCTTGTTTTGTTGTTTTCTCCAAAGTTCTTGGTCGTTTTCAATAGTCACGTGCTTAACATGCAAACCTAACGACAAACAATCAATTTGCAATATCGTTACCGGTCGTTGAAAAGAATGATGAACAGTAGTTACATTAGAAATAGGAATTATGTGACAAGCAATAAGCTTTCCATATTTTAAAATTGTTTATTTAAATTTAGTTGTGTTTTAAATTAAACTAAATTCAAAATTATTAGAAATAACTAAAATTTCTTCCGATAACAAATTGACTTTATTTCATTGAGCACTTGCTACGATTCCATGTAAATTCCAAAACCACTGTACAACATGAACCCTGCGGATGCATTCACGTTCAAGTGAGTTTGGAAAATGAATTTGTTGTCGAACAATATATTTGGAAATTCTTCTAAACTGTATTAGTATGGACAATTCATTATTAAATTAACCAAAGCCATAAATTATGTTATACAGGGTGGCTGATATTGCAACCAGCTGGTATTGCAACCAACTTCAGGTTCCCAGCAAAAAAAACTTACTGAATTTTCAGTAGCTTTATAAAGGAAGAACAGTCAAGCAGCACTAACCCTTGGGAGCCACCGTAGTGCAATGGTTAGCATGCACGCGTTGCATACACAAGGTCGTGGGTTCGATTCCTGCTTCGACCGAACACCAAAAAGTTTTTCAGCGGTGGATTATCCCATCTCAGTAATGCTGGTGACATTTCTGAGGGTTTCAAAGCTTCTCTAAGTGGTTTCACTGCAATGTGGAACGCCGTTCGGACTCGGCTATAAAAAGGAGGTCCCTTGTCATTGAGCTTAACATGGAATCGGGTAGTACTCAGTGATAAGAGAGAAGTTAACGAATATGGTATCACAATGGACTGAATAGTCTAAGTGAGCCTGATACATAGGGCTGCCACCTACCTAACCCTTGCAAGGAATTCATCCATAAATTTATAATGAAATGTCTGACTTAAATGTGCTTCTTCTACGTGTGAATTTCAATGCTATCAGAAGCACAAAATATGGATGAGACGAATGACGATGCGCTAATTTCAGCACCACCATTATTTACAGATTTTAAGTACGTTGTTCGTCTTATATGTGTAGAATGAAGTGCTATATTCTGCACTGAAAATGTTGTAAGGAAAAGTAGTGGCTAAAGGGTGATACGATCAAAATTTGGTCAAGGGAAAACGCGTGTAAATCGGTGAAATCGTTTATTTAGAAAATCAAATTAAATTTTTTTCAAGTTCAATTAGTATAAAATTCAGGAAAAATATTCAGTTAGGCTTTCGCTTTTCCAAATCCGAATTGCCGGGCCTCACGCTTGACATCTGCCATCAGATTTTGTACAGCCACCTTGTCCACCTTCTTCGCCGCAGAAAGCCAGTTTGTCTTGAACTGCTGCTCGTCCTTAGCAGTTTTTTTGGTCTTCTTTAGGTTCCGCTTGACAATAGCCCAGTATTTCTCAATTGGCGGAGCTATGTCGTGTTGGGAGGGTTCTTGTCCTTGGGAACCACCTGCACGTTGTTGGCGGCGTACCACTCCATGGCCTTTTTACCGTAATGGCAAGATGCCAAATCCGGCCAAAACAGTACGGAACAACCGTGTTTCTTCAGGAAAGGCAGCAGACGTTTATTCAAACACTCTTTCATGTAAATTTCTTGGTTGACAGTCCCGGAAGCTATGAAAATGCTGCTTTTCAAGCCACGGGTACAGATGGCTTGCCAAACCAGATATTTCTTTACGAACTTTGACAGTTTTATGTGCTTGAAAATATCTGCTACCTTTCCCCTTCCTTTTGCCGTATAAAACTCCTGTCCCGGAAGCTGCTTGTAGTCCGCTTTGACGTAGGTTTCGTCGTCCATTACCACGCAGTCAAACTTCGCCAGCATTGTCGTGTATAGCCCCCGGGATCGCGCTTTGGCCGTCGTATTTTGTTTATCATCGCGATTTGGAGTCACTACCTTTTTGTAAGTCGATAGTCCGGCTCGTTTTTTGGCTCGATGCACGGTTGTAGACGATACACCCATCTTATTTGCGGCATCTCGGAGAGAGAGGTTAGGGTTTCGCTTGAAACTACCGGCAACTCTCTTTGTCGTCTCAGCGGCTTCCGGTTTTCGATTTCCCCCCGATCCAGACTTCCTGGCTGTCGACAAACGTTCCCCAAACACTTTAATTACATTTGTAACGGTTGATTTGGCAACTTTTAGCGATTTTGCCAGCTTTGCGTGCGATTAGCTCGGATTTTCGCGATGCGCGAGCAAAATTTTGATACACTGCTCTTCTTGCTTCGACGGCATTTTGACAACTGAAGAGTGAATTCCAAAATCAAAATAGAAGCAACATTCTACACACACACACCTTCAAAATGAGGGGTGTTCAGGTTTTTTAAATGCAAAATTGAAAGAAATACGACAAGTTTATATTGACCAAATTTTGACCGTATCACCCTTTACTGTATTTTTACTGCTTCCAAATTTACAATTATTTTTTGCTGGGTTGCTATCATTTCTAAAGTGCTCATCTGAAAACTAAGACAGTTAATTTTATAGTTTACAAGTTAACAAAACTATTTTGGAATTCAACCGTGATATTGTGAATGCTTTTTATTTAGCTGGCAACCCACAAGCATTTATCGAACTCCGGAATTTAAATGTGATTATATCTTTTGATTCTCGAACCTTAGCTCCTTTCCGTAATACTGGAAGTGTTGCATAGCGTCCAAAAATTGAACGACAAAACTGTGACAACACCAGAATTGATCGGAAAGGTTTTGACCAGATTTGTTCGAAATTCACGAAGCAGGGGCAATAAGCTTGCTCGTGAGCTAAACATATCGCCAGAACGGATTGCAAAATCTATTGAAATATTAGCATGGTCCGAAAAGTGCAAGAGCTCACCGACGCACAAAAAGTAAGACGGGAAAGAGCCTTGAGGTTGCTACGCTTGTACTAAAATGGACAGTTACCGAATTTAGTTTTCTATGAAGCCCTTCCAAATTGAGCAGTTGTTGAAAACAACATCTTATGTTCCCCCCAATATGAATTACGTAAAAAGTTATACTAAAAATTTTTATCCACAATCGAATTACTTGGGTTGTGGTAAAAGTTATCGATGGCAAGATATATGAAACCTTTTCAACATTGTCTTCTAAATTGTAAATTAGTTCATATGGCGTCTATGTTAGACAAAAAAACGGCAGATTATACACCCCAACTCAATTCTTGATAGGTTTATATCTGGAGGAGTCTATAAATAATTATGAGCCGAAACAATTTTCGCACTGTAATTAGAGGTCAAAATTTCAAGCGGTTTAGATAAAATTTTAGCCTCTTCCGCAAGCCAAACCTAGGCCTCGATTTAGGTATATTGGGTCCATACCTAAAACTGGTTCTATATGGACCATTTGCAAAAACATCCGACCTACATCAATAACAATCACTTGTGCTAAGTTTCAAGACGATAGCACGTTTAGTAATTTAAGGGATTCGAAGTGGTATCACAACTATTGGTCTACAAAGTAGCGAAGGGTATAATATAGCCAGCACCGCACGATTTTAGACTTGCCTTATTCGTTCTTATTTGAAAGTAAGAAAACTTTTGATGTTTTGAGATATCTGTTACAATTTCGATTTTAGAATTTCGATAGTTATGTCAATATATCACAAAAATAAAATTACAATTTTTCTAATTTCAATTTTATTTGGTATCGATTGTCTCAATTTAAGAAAAAGCCGCATCATTTTCTTGGAATCTTTACCTAAATCTTTGGAGCGGAATACAATGTATTTTTTTCCAAATTTTGAAAACATCAAAAACTCGATTTTCGATTATTGTGAAAAAGCTAAAAAACTCCAAAAATCAAATTTTCCGAAATTTTGAAAACGTTCTAAGGTTTAAAATTTGAATTTCGATTTTGATTAACATCCTTGCATTTAGCAATTCCTTTTATTCCCATTTGGATATTTGTGATTGAAACGAACGGAAATGGTATGTAAACAAGTATAAAAAGTACGAAGTCTTTGTCCCATATGAATTGCGATCAATTTGCTTTGCGGCATATTAGACTTTTCTCTTATAAAGGCCTCTAGCCTCTTTTAATGGTAAATGACCCATATATAGTTTGGTGCTTGACACGTAGCTAACTAGCAAAAAGCATGTTTATGGCCATGTAAATTGTATTTGGGGCTGGAATCTCTTCGAATTGGGAACACTTAAAAGGCATTTGCATGCAACCCCCAAAAACTGCTTTTTGGTAAAAGTGTGCTAACGTGTTTCTTGTGTGTGTGCGTGTTATATATGCAACCGAAAAATATTTCAAAGTGCAAGTATGTTGCAACATTCCATAACACTTCAGTTGTATCCTGCAACTCTCCGCTTTCGCCAAAGCCACTAATCGTCTTAGAAAAGTGAGAAAATTGCATAGAAAAATCGTTAACGGAGAAATTTGGGGGCGTTTATAGGAATAACTAGGATTCAATGAATAAATAGGTTATAAATGGCATTATGGGGGGAAATTTTTCACCAAAACAGCAATAGCTTTGAATTGCAGTATTGGTTAACTCGTGAAAATTTCGAAAAAAGAGGAAAATTTAGGCACTGAAATTGAAAACAAGGAGTACTCAAATTGCAATTAGTATTAAGGCGGTCAAAGGTTTTTAAAAATATTTAAAAAAAATATATTTTATTTTATTTCTTAAAAGTGCATTTGTAAGCTATTCTTTATTTCCCTCCTACTTTTTAAGACTTAGGCATTTTGGAAGAGCTACCAAGTCTTAGGTCCTTAGCATTGCAAATTGTCTTATGTCCTCATTCTCTGTCCAATGTCCTTGCAATGCAGCATTTACATTTTGCACGAGTTGCAAGTTTGTTCTTTCGGTTTCTTCGTCTGTTTGTATTCAATACAAGTTGTTTGTCTCAAATGTTATTTAAATAAAATTACATATGCAATGAAGTGAAAAACGTGTTGCAAACAAAGTGTCACAACCAGCAATGATACCACCACTGCCTTTAACCATCAACCAACCACCAAGTAATAGCAGTCGAATAGCTCCCTGATACTGCTGTTGTCCTCTATTGTCTGTTTCTTTTGGTTTGAGTCAGTGCGCAAATAAAATTACAAAGATTTATTACATTTCAATACATACCAATTGTTTTCGAAGAGTTTCTTGGTCGTAAGGGGTCTATTTGAAGAAGGAGAGATACGGACTGCTCTAAGAAGTGGAAATCTAACTGGATAAATGACAAAGTACTTACAATGCTAAAATCTACTGAAACAAATTGAATTTTTATTAAGTGAGGAGATTTCGAAAGGGACAAATTTGTGGCCAAATGGTAACATCGACAATAGCTTTGTCAATGTTACTATTAACCGTGGAATTTTTAAAGAAAATTGCAATACAAACACAAAAGGAAAAATATATATTTATACCCCAAACCGCATAGTGGCCAGAGCCACCTCCTAACTCAGAATCACCTACTGAGTCGACATAGCTCTTGGTGTCCGTCCGTCTGACCATGTTTTTATTGTTGGAAGGATTTCGGTCGCTATTGAATTTGGAAAAAATCGGATCAAATTACTAACCGATCGACGTCAAATTCATCACAAAGTATTCTAAGTCACCATCCTTCACTGAAAAAAAGCATGCCCGGTTCCAAAGATTTTGTCTTTACTTTAACAATTTTGGTATTGATTCCGAGCCAAAGAAGCGGAGACTAAAAGTAAGGATAGTTTTAAGACAAAATAGTCTTTTAAATTAGGGTTTTGTGTACTTAGGTTAGGTTAGGTGGCAGCCCGATATATCAGGCTCACTTAGACAATTCAGTCCATTGTGATACCACATTGGTGAACTTCTCCCTTATCACTGAGTGCTGCCCAATTACATGTTAAGCTCAATGACAAGGGACCTCCTTTTTATAGCCGAGTCCAAACGGCGTTCCACATTGCAGTGAAACCACTTAGAGAAGCTTTGAAATCCTCAGAAATGTCACCAGCATTACTGAGGTGGGATAATCCACCGCTGAAAAACTTTTTGGTGTTCGGTTGAAGCAGAAATCGAACCAACGACCTTGTGTATGCAAGGCGGGCATGCTAACCATTGCACCACGGTGTGTACTTGCTTCTAGGAAGCAAATCTTATTTTTTTTTTGTTTTTTTTTCAGCTCTTTTTCTTCATATGCTTTAATAATGAGTTAACGGCAACTTTATTTTCCAAATACAGACTCGACTTCCAGTAGAAATTACGCTATGTTTCCAGTAAAAAGTCTTTAAAATATAGTGTTGAAAAACATGTCCTATATTAGAACGATTTTTTGCTTTGTAGTCAAGATGCAAATAGACAACAAATTTAAAGAAAATTTCATTAATTTTAAAGAATTTTTGTGAATTATTAAAGTCAAGTTGACCATTTTTTCTTTCATGTTATGATACCCATTTTTAAGTGAAATCACTTAATTATAAGGACAATACGATTTCATTGAAAAAATTATCGACTTTTGGACAAAGAAAAAAAACTTTATATTAGAGAAATGCTTCTTCTACGCTAAGCAAAATTTGCATTCGTAGTTTGAAGACATGGAATATTTGGCCTCACGACAATATTTTTTTCAGTGTTCAAGTGTGCAAAAAAGTTTATTAAAGTCTCACTCGCTGTAATATATTATATTAAATCTCGTAACTTTGTAAATATTGGCTGAACAAATGGTAAATAAAGATGAATATATATAAATAAATAAAAAGAAGGTATATGGTTTCCAAAAAATTTTTCATAATAGCCTTGTTTATTAACTGATCTTACTCACATTTAGCACAAGATAACCTTCTATAGTATCAATAAATCCTGCAAATTTCATCGAGATCGATTCAGATTTAGATATAGCTCTCATATATATGTGTCTCCCGATTTTCCTAAATTTGGCCATAATATTCTTAATTACTATAACCTACGCTACGTAATGATTGTCCAGTGTTATCTTCTGTAGTAAAAATTATGCTTGCAAAAAATTATAGAGATCGGTTCATATTTAGATATAGCTCCCATATATATATTTCCCACTATTTAATAATACTCTTATTTATTACCCAATGATGCTCAAATTTAAAATTTAGAAGTATTGGCTGATCTTATTCAGGCTTACATATAGCTGTTTTATAAATATGTTGCCTGATTTTCACAAATTTGGTTACATTACCCACACTACCCAGCAAAAAAAAAAGATTGGAAGTACTTCTAAAGGCACAACTTTAAAAGCACTTCCAAAAATGTTCTCCCTAAAACAAATCTTTATTTTAACTACACAGGAAGTTCTTTTAATTGAATTTAGTATTAATCGCTTTTGCTCAATTTTTAAAGGGCGATTTTAACTTCTCTGTTTCAAATAAGTTAAAAACGGAGTAAGAATTAATAAAATGATACACAATTTAAACTTTTCCGACAAAAATCCATTCTAGAAAAATTGCGTATTTTTGAAGATATTTGAGGTCAAACGTTTCATACACCGAAAAAAAGTAAACTGTTTTATAGGAAGAATGAAATACCTTGAGCGAAAATTGAACTAAATTGTATAATTGTTTTGAGATTTCCACAAAGTGTTGTTAAAACCAGGAAAATATAATGCCATGTTGTACTTTCTAAGAAAAGATGAACTAACATTAAAGAAGAAAATCATTGGCGCCAAATCATGACCATTTTAACCATACAGTAGTTCATTCTTACTATTTTTGGGAACCGTGCGAAAATTTTCATTTACTTTAGATCATATTGCATTTTAAAATTTGAAAAAATATTTATTTGGCAAAATATCATACACTTTTATACCCTCCACCATAGGATGGGGGGTATATTAACTTTGTCATTCCGTTTGTAACACATCGAAATATTGCTCTAAAACCCCATAAGGTATATATATATATATTCTGGGTAGTGGTGAAATTCTAAATCGATCTGAGCATGTCCGTCCGTCCGTTGAAATCACGCTAACTTCCGAACAAAACAAGCTATCGACTTGAAACTTTGCACAAGTAGTTGTTATTGATGTAGGTCGGACGGTATTGCAAATGGGCCATATAGGTCCACTTTTACGTATAGCCCCCATATAAACTGACCCCCAAATTTGGCTTGCGAATCCTCTAAGAGAAGCAAATTTCATCCGATGCGGCTGAAATTTGGTACATGGTGTTAGTATATGGTCTCTAACAACCACGCAAAAATTGGTCCACATCGGTCCATAATTATATATAGCCCCCATATGACCGATCCCCCGATTTGACTTCCGGAGCCTCTTGGAAGACCAAAATTCATCTGATTCAGTTGAAATTTGGTACGTGGTGTTAATATATGGCCTCAAACCCCCATGCAAAAATTGGTCGAGATCGGTCCATAATTATATAAAGGCCCTATATAAACCGATCCCCAGATTTGAACTCCGGAACCTCTTGGAAGAGCAAAATTCATCCGATTCGGTTGAAATTTGGTACCTGAAGTTAGTATATGGTATCCAACAACAATGCAGGAATTGGTTCATATCAGTCTATAAGTATATATAGCCCCCATAAAACCGATCCCCAGATTTGACCTCCGGTGCCTTTTGGAAAAGCAAAATTCATCCGATCTGGTTGAAATTTGGTACGTGGTGGTAGTATATGATATTTAACAACTATGCCAAAAGTGGTCCATATCAGTCCATAATCATATATAGCCCCCATATATAAACCGATCCCGAGATTTGGTTTTGGAGCCTTTTGGAAGAGCAAATTTCATACGAGTCAGCTGAAATTAAGTACATTGTGCTAGTATATGGCCGTTAACAACCATGCATAACTAGGTCCATATAGGTCTACAGTTATATATAGCCACCAGAAAAATCGATCCCCAATCACACAAAAATTGGTCCATATCAAGTTCATAATTTTATATAGCCCCCATATAATCGACCCCCATATTTCAATTCTGGCTCTCTACGTATTGTCTAATACATACCACGTATGAACTAACTCACAATTTAGAAAACGATGTTAAGAAGTTTTAAGATACCACAAACCAAATAATTCGATTTTCGATGACAGTCTTTCGTAGAAGTTTCTACGCAATCCATGGTGGAGGGTACATAAGATTCAAACGGGCCGAACTTACGGCCGTATATGCTTGTTTTAATTCACATATATATTCGCATTACACCTTAAAAAGTGATGTAAATTCAGTGCAACGGGTGTTGAAATGGTGATCATCGATTCTATGAAAATTCATTAATTCATCGCTTCTGCGCCAATTTTGCACCACTTACACGCAAAGAAAAAAAAACGTTTGGAAAACGTGTACCGAAAACGTTTTTCTTTTGTTAGAGTTTTTGAATTGCTTCGAAAAGTATACACTTTTATCACCAAAAAAATTCGTTTGTTACACAATTTTTATTTTTTCAATAAAAAGAGTTATTTTTGAACCAACAACACAGCCCATTTCGTTTATATCAAACACTGTTCTTTTCTGACTTTAGATCTTTAATAAGACACATTTTACAGTTCATAGTAAAAATTTAATATAGTAGAATGTAATGTTGAAAATTTTTTTCGGAATCTTCCGACCATATCTGGAATATATGTAAAAAAAAAAAAAAAATTGGTCGAAGCAGGGATCGAACCCACGACCCTTGGCATGCAAGTCCGACGTAGCAACCACTGCTCCACGGTCCCAAACTAAATGTATTTTTCTGTCAAATAAACTTTGTTTAATCGGCTCGTGGGCGCCGCAAGCTATGCTATATTAATATAACTTATATGGATAATTAGCTATTGATGACAATAACAGCTACGTAGCTCAGTGGATAGTGTGCTGCCTTACAAATTGCATGGTCCGCGGTTCGATTCTCAGTCCAGGCGAAAGGTAAAAAAAATTTAAAAATTTATAAAATCGTATAATTTCTTCTACATTGTTTGTATTACAGAAAAAGGTGCAAAGAACTAAAAAACTTCGTGGAAGTGAGAAAGATGTGAGGGAAAATGCAATTAGCCAGAAAAAAATTTTATTGAGTTAGTCTTTATGAAATTGCTTTTACATCCTGGAAAAGAATAAGCGTTTATCACAAAAAGTATATACTTTTCTTCCAAATACACTTCCTTTCAACGAAAAGCAAATGAGAAACGAACTTTGTTTGTCTAAAATTTTGTTTGGGAGGAAAGAATTATTTTTTTGCGTGTACGCATCCAAAAAGAAATTTGTCACTACTTTTTCGGCGACGCTTTTTTGTCTCAATATTAGTGGCCTCCCAGCAAAAAATATTTCAGCAGTAAAATTTAGTTGCGCTTTTTGGTATGCAATTAAGTAGGTAGTGCAGCCGCACTACATGTATCGGCGGCAATAATGTAAACGAGTAATCAAACAAGTTTATGATCATTCGTTTACGTTATTGCAACCAATTCATGCAGTATAGATGCGCGAAAGGTAGCGCTGTTTTCCTTCATACCAATAACAATATTACTCACTTCTGAGCAAAATTGTTATTGAAATGAGCAATTATATCAGCGCTATGTTGAAGCTGCTATAAATCGGGACATCGCCCACACAAATCAGCGTTGGTACTTCCTCTCTCCCTTACAATCCTGCTGAAATAGTGCTCCATTTTTTGCTGGGCTACTAACTCTGTAGGTGTAAATTTAAGTACAGCTCCCAACAACAGGGGTTTCTGTTCAGATTTAGATGAAACCATGCAGTGCACTCGCGGTAACGTGAACACCGCATAACGTGAACATGCTTTTCCTTAAGGTGGGTATTAAGTTCGAGTTTAGCCGCTAAAAACGTCATTTTTTCACGATTACTTTTCTATAATAATCTATTTTAAGGAATACAAACTTTGTGAAAATTTGCTTTGCACTTTTCCCCATCAAGTTATAATCAAATTTGCAACAAATACGTATAATTTCATGCCTTTTTCTTAGTGATTTAGTTTTCACTTTAGCGATTTTAGCGGCTAAACTCGAACTTAATACTCACCTTTACATTAACTACTCCGTAATGCTGAAAAACATAAAATTCTATGTTAAAGGCAGATTTACAATGCCAAATACAATTTCAAATAAACTTACGGAATCTCTTAGTGATCTAGTTTGGTTTTATTCGTGAATTTTAATAATTACTTTAAATTGCTTTATAATCCAATACCAACTGATATTTTTCCGATCTTTTTTTTAATTTTTTCATGAAATTAAATTAAGTTTTTAATATACTAATAACAAAAATAAAAGACTATCACGCTAGAACGTGTAAAAATTCCCAAATGTTTTATTCTGAAATTCGCTGATGTTCGCTAACGTGAACATTTTCGATAACTTTAACTCTCTTGGTTTTAATTAGTTCACGTTACCGCGAGTGCACTGTATAACCCTTACGGTTTATTTCCCAAACCTATTTCATTGATACCCACAAAGGGTATGAAATAGTCGCCCCCTCTCTTTACTTAATCGTTTTATTATAAATTATAAATTTAGTCCAATTTTGACATACTTTTTCATCCGGTGTCTCACAAATAAATGCTTAAATTGTATCTTCCAATGCGCTTATTGAAGCGGATTTGTTTGTATAGCTTCAACAAAAAGTAATCTAAAGACGTTAAATCGCACGATCGCAATTTCAGTCTATAATGATAACACAGTGTTGAACTTCTCGCAATTCTACTCTTCTCATATTCTACTCAAATTAAATTCAATATTAAAATGTCCACAAGGTTAAAATATGGTCACGTGTGTATTCCCATTCTTAGATTCTTCTTCGCGCATAATGAAATCGGTAGTTTTCTTCTCTATTTCAGCTGATAACTGAATTTATATTACCCTACTACAACTAGTTCAAAAACATTTGGGTGGACGTAGGCTCCTAAATATATGTACGTTAACCCATGTTCTATACGTTCGTTGAAGGAATAAGAAATCATAAATGATGTGACACATTTTGAGCACAATCAAAAAATAACCATATTTATATGCGCATATATTTGACACATTGACAAATGTTAGATTATTGATGTCTCTTGTGCTGTGACCCACGTGTAGCCATTTCCCCCGCCATAAATGTTCATTTACCGTGGTGTTAACTCAGAAAATCTTTTCACCCCATATCATAATTGTTTGTCTTGTAATGTGATTGAGTATCATGACACTTATGTTGAATGTTGTTGTAATTTATTCAGTTGATGTTGGTGCTACCAACAACCTTAATTCCTTTACATTTCATTGTGTTTTCATTGCTTCTACACTTCTCTTTCACAAATCTTAACCGAACTTTCAACGAGCCAAACTCTTAATAAACAGTAGTCGATGGTACTTTTGTTTACCGAGAGGCCAAGAGTTCTGTTTTCTACACTCGTGGTGTTCTCTTGTTTTTGGCTTTACTGTGTGCCTTTGTGTGGGTGAGTGTTTTGTTTCTATTACTATGCTCAAATGGTGCTGGGTGGCAATGACTGAATGAAGAAAACCAACAAAAAAAGTCAACGACTAACAGCCAGAGATGTTGAGTGGGGGAGTTGGTGTATTGTACTGCGATGTTTATGTTATTCAAGTGTGTACCAGTGTGTGGCGTTTGTATGAATAATTGGATACATTTTGTTTTTAACAACAATAATCATACAATTGCTGTTAAGTGTTTTAGCTTCATTTTGCAACACACACAAAAAACTACACAGAGTCACAGACACACATAATCAAACACTGTAGTGTTTGAATGTGAGAAAGAGGACACTGTTCTATTTGTTTTTTTTGTTTGCTCTTTGTTTTTGATGTTACGTTCTTTGCTTTCTTATTCTTCTGCTCTATTATTTACGCTTAGAGTGGGAGTTTTTGTTTTAAGAATAACAACAACATGCTTTAGGTACTCGTAGCTGTTTGTTGTAGTGATTTAGCTAGTGCTATTTTAGCTCACATCGCCGCCGTCATTGTCGAGGTGGCTTTTGCAGCGCCCCATTCTGTACGTGTACGTGTTCCGAATAATAGTTTGTAAATGTTCTCGTTCTCCTTTTGATTCACTGTTGGGGGTGGTTGTATGTTTGTTCGTTTGCCTTCTTCGGTTATGTTCCTTTAAGATTGCTGTTGTTTTTTTTTTGTTCTCATCGCTTTCATATTATTTTGGTGTCATATCTTGTTGTTGTTTTTAAGGAGTTCATGTAAACACAAACCACTTTCAGTAGGGTCGAAGATGCTAACATGAATGGAGGCTGTTCCATATTAGGCGAATAAACCTCTCACACTTACTCAACGTACATACATGAATGGAGGGCGTTGTATGAGCGACGGAATGAATGAAAGCATAAAGGAAGACATCCGACATCCCAGACAGCATGACAACATCGACAGCAGAAGATTGCCGTTAAGAAATGTCCTTCATCATTCTTGGGGATTTTATTTTAGTTGCAGAAAAATTCTAAAAGAGTGAATTGTTTTGGCAGAGCTTTGTATGGCAGAGTAACAAAACAACATCACATGACCCCGTACAGTCATAGCAAAAAAAAAAAAACGAATGGTATATTTAAGCAAGCATAAGAACATGAAATTATATCCATATATAAGAGATCTTTACTACATATGTATGTATGTACATTAGCTATGTAGTCACAATGAATATTAGGGATATAGATATTGTATATTCGCGATTAGAATTTATTTTCAAAACTCAATCTAAAAATTCATGTCGTTGTGGGTAATGTAAAACAGGGAAACAAAAAGCGCTATTAATTGTGCTCTCTCTCTCTTTCTCGATATATTGTATACTGGTAAAATATACTAAATTTTGTTACGATCTTTGTTATTTAAATTGAGCCGGAGAAGCAATGTCATAATTACAATGTAATGTATTTATTCTATTTAATAACAAAATATTTCGTAATATTAATGAAAATTTGCATTTTCTTAAAGCCGGACGGACGGCTGAAATCACGCTAACATCCAAACGAAAAAAGTTATCGATTTGAAACGACTTTACACAAGTAGTTGTTATTGACGTAGGCGCGATGGTTTTGGAAATGGGCCTTAACTGACAACTTTTAGGTACAGCCACAATAGATCCCTAGATTTAAGTTCTGGAGCCTGATGTAAGAAAAAATTTCATTAAATCCGGTTGTTATGTCAGTATATGCTCACTAAGAAATGTTAAAAAAGCTTTCTATATCAGTCCATAATTAGAGGTAGCCTCATATAAACCGATCACCATATTGAACTTCTTGAGCCTAATGGATTCAAGATATAATTCTCTTCTAAATTTGAGTTTTGTAGAATTTTGGACAAGACAAAAAACTTCATATCAGAGAAATGCGTCTTCTATTCTAAGAAAAAACTCGCATTCGTATTTTAAGGACATGAATTCTTTGGCCTTACACGACAATATTTTTTTCAGTGTAGGAGAGAAATATGAATTTATTTGTTTCTCCTGTGTTATCAAAGTCTTTCAAAGACGGGTAAACGACAACCTGAAATAAAATTTTACGAAACATCTCCTATTTTTTAAAGGTTTTTAGTTTTGTAGTCAGGCAACAAAAAGTTAACAAATTTAAACACAATTTCATTGGATTTGAACAACTTTTCAGAATTATTTAAGCCAAGTTAACATTAGGCCCATAAAATGTTCTTTTATATAAAGAAACTCATTTTTAAGCCTAACCACTTAACTATAAGCTCATAATGACTTCATTGAAAAGCTTCCGATGACAAAGAAAATGACTTTATGTAACATAAGAGAAATGCGTATTCGCATTCATATTTTACGGATAAGAAAACTTTAGCATCACTATAATATTTGTTTTTTCAGTGTATGAACTAACTTAGAATTAAAACAAGTAAGGAAAGTCAAAAGTCGGGCGGGGCCGACTATATTATACCCTGCACCACTTTGTAGATCAAAATTTTCGATACCATATCGCGTCCGTCTAATGTGTTGGGGGCTATATATAAAGGTTTGTCCCAAATACATACATTTAAATATCAATCGATCTGGACAGAATTTGATAGACTTCTACAAAATCTATAGACTCAAAATTTAAGTCGGCTAATGCACTAGGGTGGAACACAATATTAGTAAAAAAATATGGGAAACATTTAAATCTGAAGCAATTTTAAGGAAACTTGGCAAAAGTTTATTTATGATTTATCGCTCGATATATATGTATTAGTTTTAGGAAAATTAGAGTAATTTTTATAGCTTTTCGATTAAGCAGTGGCGATTTTACTAGGAAAATGTTGGTAT
Organism: Haematobia irritans; assembly: GCF_050003625.1. Lineage (NCBI taxonomy): Eukaryota > Metazoa > Arthropoda > Insecta > Diptera > Muscidae > Haematobia > Haematobia irritans. The sequence continues at coordinate 273,049,511 of NC_134397.1, read as the reverse complement.
TTTCACCATTTTTGTCGAAATCAGAAAAACATATATATGGGAGCTATACCTAAATCTGAACCGATTTCAACCAAATTTGGCACGCATAGCTATAATGCTAAATCTACTCTCTGTGCAAAATTTCAAGTAAATCGGAGTTAAAAATTGGCCTCTGTGATCATATGAGTGTAAATCGGGCGTAAGCTATATATGGGAGATATATCTAAATCTGAACCGATTTTAATCAAATTTGGCATGCATAGTTACAATGCTAATTCTACTCCCTGTGCAAAACTTCAACTAAATCGGAGTTAAAAATTGGCCTCTGTGGTCATTTGATTGTAAATCGGGCGAAAGCTATATATGGGAGCTATATCTAAATCTGAACCGATTTCAACCAAATTTGGCACGCATAGCTACAATGCTAATTCTACTCCCTGTGCAAAATTTCAACTAAATCGGAATTAAAAATTGGCCTCTGTGGTCATTTGAGTGTAAATCGGGCGAAAGCTATATATGGGAGCTATATCTAAATCTGAACCGATTTGGCTGATATTTTGCAAGTTTTTTGAGACCCATAAAATATTCGGATGTACGGAATTTGAGGAAGATCGGTTGATATACACGCCAATTATGACCAGATCAGTGAAAAATATATATGGCTGCTATATCTAAATCTGAACCGATTTTTTCCAAAATCAATAGGGATCGTCTTTGAGCCGAAACAGGACCTTATACCAAATTTTAGGACAATCGGACTAAAACTGCGAGCTGTACTTTGCACACAAAAATACATCAACAGACAGACAGACAGACAGACAGACAGACAGACGGACATCGCTAAATCGACTCAGAATTTAATTCTAAGACGATCGGTATACTAAACGATGGGTCTCAGACTTTTCCTTCTTGGCGTTACATACAAATGCACAAACTTATTATACCCTGTACCACAGTAGTGGTGAAGGGTATAAAAAAAGACAATGTATAAAATAGCTTCCCATCACAGCCCAAGTAATTCGTTTGTGTGTGAATTCAGTCTTTAGTAGAACTTTGTATACAATCCATAGTGGAGGGCAAAAACAATAGAAAAGGAAGATTGGAAAATGGGCGACGTCATACCAAAAGTTGCATTTACGGTGTTCGATACATACACGTTCGTTCATTTTTAATTTGCAATATTTTTTGTTAAAAATTCACAAATGATGTTAAATTTTGTGTAAATAATAATGAGAAACTTTTGACCGATTGTTCTACGTCATTCCCTGATATAAATTTCTTTTTATTCTTAGTTTAATTTGTGGAACAAAAAATCATAAACGACACGTTTGCATCGAACGCCGTCAATGGTTTGATACCCTCTGCTGCCATTTTCCCATCTTCATCTTCCATTGTTTTTGGTGGAGGGTATCCTAATTTTTGAATTATTTTAAATTATACATACTTATTTGGATTTGATATATGTACATTTTGTTTGTACTTACCCTTATATATGGTAATATCCATGTATGCATGTAGGCTGAATTCTTAAGCATATGTTTTTTCTTCTTCATGTTTATTCTGTAAATCTTATCTCTTGTAATGATGTATGAGCTTAAATGGATTTTATAAACAGCAAAACATTTTGGGTTCTAGTTCCACAGACAAATATATTTTGTTTGAGACTGACCTTAAAAGCTCGAAATTGTTATTTTCTTTTTTACCAAAAGAAGTCTTCTAACAAATATCTCTTTTTTTCGTGAGGTTAGGGTTTAATTCACAGTGGGTTTTGTGAACGCATTGAATTTCTTTTAATAGTGAGTTGATAGCTTGGCTGTAAGTAGAAAATTTGGAGTCGGAAATGATCTTCTGTCGAACCGTTTTGCAGTCTACACGATTTGGCACGTTTCACCTTTTTATTCGGTAAGAGATTTTTTACGAGAAACTGTGACCTTTTTTATTCAATTTTATATCATATCGGCCAAATAATTCGGCATTGTACAGCCCTATGATTATATTACATGTGTTTAGGTGGCCTTTTCAGTCAAAACTCTAAATTAAAGTTACAAAAATATATATAAAGTAGATTATATTTTTATCAAATCTTGTCAAAACTTGGTTCACACAAAAAAAATTTTTTCTGATTCAATCACGAAATTAATTGATCCAATTAATTTTTTAATTGAATTGTCTTCAATCACAGAAATGATAGTATCAATTAAAAAATTAATTGAAGGTCAATTAAAAAATTAATTGATCCAATTAAAAAATTAATTGATACTATTAATTTTTGTGATTGATTTTTGTTTCAATTAAAAAATTTGTTGATTCAATTAAATTTTTAATTGAATATTTTTTAAAACTCAATTAAAATTTTAATTGGAAAAAATTTCGTGAAATTTTTTTCTGTGTTGGTAAAGTGTTAAAGCTTATTTTAAAACTTTATCATTCCAAAAACAAGTAAGGATATTCTAAATTCGGGCGGAACCGACTATATTATACCCCGCACCACATTATAGATTTACATTTTCCATCTCAATCCTTTAACTATGTTAGGTGCCATGTACAAAGGTAAATATATTTAAATCTGAACCAATGTGGACAACATTGTGTAGACTTCTGAGAAATCTCTAGACTTAAATTGACGTATGTTCCTGGATCGGACCACAAAGTTTCAGAGTGTGGCGCATGGTATAAATATGGGAATTATTTAAGTCTTAACCCTCTAATGCCTCAATTTTTTTGCCAGCTGATTCAATTTTCAATGTTAACGACACAAAAGCAAGAGACCTAAGCAAGAAAAGTTTATACGGTAAAATTCAGCATATGCTGCAAAGCTTCTTGAATAGTTTCAAATAAGTTTGCTGTTTATTTTGCTCTTTTTTGTTGTCTTAAGGTGTGTTTTACCAAAAGCTTCCTTATTAAATCAAAGGCTGGCTTGGACATTAGAGGGTTAATCCATTTCTATGCAATTTTGCAAAATGCTTTTATGATTTATTGGCCGGTAGATATGTAATAGAGGTGTAGGAAAATTTGAGGAATTTTCACAAGTTTCGGACTAAGCAATGGCGATTTCACAAGATAAATATGGGTATTTTGGCCATATTTGCCCAAATTGGTAGACCATATGAGGGCTTTATCTCAATATGGGCCGATTCTGTCCAAAATTTAAGACAAATTAGGGTAAATATACACTAAAAAAAAGCATGTCAGGTTCCAAAGATTTTGTCTTAACTTTAAAATTTTTGGTATTGATTCCGAATCGAACCCACGACCTTGTGTATGTAAGGCGGGCATGCTAACCATTGCACCACGGTGGTTCCCAATTTCGACCTAGATTTTGATTACAAAAATATGTTCACAGACAGACGGACATGGCTAGCTCGACTGAAGAGCCGGCACTACAAGTCGAACTTTCAACACTGAAAAAAAGCATACCCGGTTCCATTTTGTCTTTACTTTAAAAAGTTTGGCATTGATTCCAAGCCAAAGAAGCGGGGAATACAATAAGGATACTTTTAAGACACAATTCTCTTTTAAAATCGGGTTTTGTGTACTTGCTTCTAGGAAGCAAATTTTAATTTTTCGCTTTTTCAGCTTTTTTTCTTCATATACTATCAAAGTCCTTTAAAAAAAAAGTTAACGACGACTTTATTTTTCAAATTAAGACTCGACTTCTAGTAGAAGTTATGCTGTGTTTCAGGTAAAAAACGTCTTTAAAATAAAGTGTTGAAAAACATGTCCTATATTTGAACGATTTTTTGCTTTGTAGTCAAGATGCAAAAAAGACAACAAATTTAAAGACAATTTCATTAAATTTAAAGATTGTTTCTAAATTATTAAAGTCAAGTTGACCTTAGCCCAAACATTTTTTCTTTCATGTTATGATATCCATTTTTAAATCAAATCACTTAATTATAAGGACAATACGACTTCATTGAAAAGTTTATCGACCATTGGTCAAGGAAAAAAACTTTATACTAGAGAAATGCGTCTTCTATGCTAAGCAAAATTTGCATTCGTATTTTAAAGACATGAAATCTTTGACCTCACGACAATATTTTTTTTCAGTGAACTAAATACAAAGAGAAGATCGAAAATAAAAGATATACACTAGAGAGCCTACGTATACAAGAGAGAATAAAAACTTGCATTAACACAAAGGAGGATAAAGACAATACAAAGCTACATTATTCAGTTGCAATAGTTTAAAGTGTTCAGTTCTGTGATATTAGTATAAGGGGTTTCGCTGCAATAATTTTACTTATTATTATTAATTATTATTAAAATGTGTGTCGTGATGTCCAGTTTTATATTAATTAATAAAAAAACGTAAAACTAATTGTAAGTAGAGCTTATTATACACATCATAGAAGAATGTAAAAATTGTGCAATTTTGTCTCTAGGATTTTCAATAAACACTCCTGATGAAGTTGGAAAGAACCAACGAAACGTTGAGTAAAATATGAAATAAATTAGTTTTATTTAATTCATAAAAAGACCATCTGACCAAAGAGCCCAGTTGAACAACTATAATAATAAATACAACTCCGTTTATAAATTTTTGCTTAAGGAAAAAAAATCAGAGAAATGCGTTTTCTATGTTAAGCAAAACTAGCATTCGTATTTAAAGGACAATAAATCGTTGTGCTCAAGATAATACTTTTTTAGTATAGCTAAAAACTTTATTCTGTTCGACCGAAATTGGTATTAAAATTATGACCCTGTTATACACTGCACCACTGTATGTCTCTTACTTTACCAATTGTTGTCTACGTCTTATACTTTTCAAAATGTTTGCTGGATTACTCATTACCCGACATACGTACACAGTCTTTATCCTTGTAAGAGATTTTTGTTTTGTCCTCCATGAATTGCTGCATTATTTGTCAAACAAGTGGCTTACGTAAACATAAAAACTCTAAATAATAACCATTCTTATACGTGCTTTCTTTAAGGCGGTTTTTTTGCAGATCAAAAAGCTCCCTCAGTTACAGCTCATTCTACTCCTACTGCAATGGTCCCGCATTTTCAAGGCGAGTCATTCATCTTATCTGTCATTCAGGGAGCTTAAGAATCTCTTTTCAGCAAATTCTAGTTTCTGTTGTCTCATGCTCATGCTTCATGTTTTACAAAATCTTTGGATCGGCTTGTGTGTTAACCCCTTCCTGTTGGCAGTCTCCAAACTTTTCACCTTAAATTCCATGCAGTGCAATACCTTTGAATTTTCTCTGGGATATTTTTCTTAGAGAAAATTCATCCCATTTTGTGTACTTTGAGATTACTTAGTAGTTCTCTTAAAAATGTGTGTGTGTGTTCGATTGTGAGTGAACTGTTGCTGGGTTACATTTTACCTGAGGTGATTTGGCATTATCTTCCAAACTTAAAATTCTTCAGCACTTCAGAGTTGAATAACTAAAACTTTGAAAATATTTTAACTTTGGTATGGCACCATATGTTGGCATTTAAACAAATTTTGCTATGAGATCAAGTGAGAACACTTTTTGTGGCTGCAGATTTTATAATGTCAAGGAAATGTGAAATTTTTCGTTTTTTTTTTTTCGTAGAAGACAATTTTCCTTCAATTGCAGAAATGTTTGTTTGTTGACTTTCTTGCAGTTTCGGAGAACAATTTTTAATGTCTCCCCAAAGACTGTATGTTGCGAGACATCCTTGAAATTTTTCATTAAAACCATGTTTGCTTTCTCATTGGCCGTCGTAGCATGAAATGTCCCATTCGGGGAAACCACTAGCAAAATACCTAGGCATGAGAACAAATTAATGTCCAACCAAAAAACAGTGACTAATATATTGTCATTGAAGACCACAATGTGGCTGGTGTGTTAGTGTGTGTGTATGTGTGTGTTCGGTATGCTTTGCTTTACTCCACATAGCCTTTCAAAAGGAAATGACAGCTCTTTTGGTGTGTAATTAATATTTTTGCTCATTTAGTAGTTTTGCTATTTCAGCGCTATTTCAAAATCATTGCTTGTATGTGCAAGTGTGTGTGTGTGCTAATTAACGTTTTGCTGTCCTCAGCATTGTATGTCCTTGACATTATGCTGTTTGGTAAATATGTAACTATTTTAGATGACTCTTGCCAAAGTTGGCAAGGATAAAACATTTAAGTTTAAAATTAAAATTTAAGAAAAAATTATGAGACTTGAGAGAGAGAGAGTGAGAGAGAGATAGAGAAAGAGAGAGATTTTAAATTTGGCGAAGTAGGAGTACTTCGCTTAATCAAGTTGGGACAACTTGTTCAGTTCATCCGGTACACTTGAAATTTGGTGTTCTAATTACCATGTGCAAGTATGTTCATATCGGTTCATAATTACGAGTACTGCCTTTTATATTTCGGGATTAGAGAATAAAAACAAATATTAATCATTGGAATTTACTTTATGGTTTTTTAAGATATACCCCATTAAGATCTATTTGAATGCGTTTGAATCAATTGTCAAGCAATTTTGCCACGTTGATTGAGGTATTTCCAGAGCATGCATTCTGAACCCATCAAGAGCTTGTTCAGGTATCGCAAAAGTAGACATCTCATTTTATTTTTAAGTACGGGAATAAAAAAAAGGTCATTCGGTGCCAAGACAGGACTCAATTCAAAAAGGAACTCAATTCAAAAAGGAAATTCAAAAATTTTTGAGCTATAGACAAATTGAACATGTCTATCGACAGGGGATTTTTTTGAGTGATAGACAAATTGAGGGGACTAACGCGAACAAATTTATTTGACGATCAAATGTTCATGCAATATTGTCTCACTCTAACGATTGGTCATATGTCGATCTTGCCACATGATTTCCGGAACAACAACTGTTTTTAGACGACCTTCCCGAGATTCGTCTTGAAGTGACCTTTATCGTCAAAAATTAAATTAAGTTCATCGATGCATTGTTGTTGAGTTAGGTTAGGTGGCAGCCCGATGTATCAGGCTCCCTTAGACTATTCAGTCCATTGTGATACCACATTGGTAAACTTCTCTCTTATCACTGAGTACTGCCCGATTCCAAGTTAAGCTCAATGACAAGGGACCTCCTTTTTATAGCCGAGTCCGAACGGCGTCCCACATTGCAGTGAAACCACTTAGAGAAGCTTTGAAACCCTCGGAAATGTCACCAGCATTACTGAGGTGGGATAATCCACCGCTGAAAAACTTTTGGTGTTCGGTCGAAACAGGAATCGAACCCACGACCTTGTGTATGCAAGGCGGACATGCTAACCATTGCACCACTGTGGCTCCCTGTTGTTGAGTTAGTTTATGCCATGATTTAATTCCATTTTTTTGGCGCGATGAATATTTTAACCCTCTAATGCCCAATCCCGCCTTTAGGCGGGCTTCGTAAAACCAGGAAGCTCTTAGTAAAACACACCTTAAGACAACAAAAATGGGTAAAATAAAAAGAAAACTTAATAAAATCTGTTCAACAGGCTTTGCAGCATATACTAAATTTTACCGCATAAATTGTTCTTGTTTTTGTGTCGTTAACATTGAATATTTAATTAGCTGGCAACAAAAATTGGGGCATTAGAGGGTTAAGTTGTTGTAAATAGTGAACGCATGTCAATACGTTCTGAACCTCAAGAATGTCAAACATTACGAACTGTCAAATGGAAGATTGCATGTCTATTTAAATACCCATTTTATGAATTCTTAAACTGTTTTTTTACCCAATTTGAAAAAAAGGTAAAATTACCCATTAAAAATATGAAAAAGAATATAAAAAAATTAATAAAAAGAACTTCCTATGTAGTTAAAATTAAGAACATCATTGGGAGTACATCTTCTGGAAGTGCTTTTAAAGTCGGACTGGAGGTCGGGAAGGTTCATCCAAACTGTTAATGGTTTGGATGAGAATAATAACGACATGTCAGAGACAAAGACAGTAGTCCCAATAGGTTTAAACAGCATCGAAAGGAAGAAGGGTTCAAAGCGATGTGTGATGGCGAAGGAAATATTACCGTTGTTTCAAAACCTGATTCGAGTATCAACTCAAAGATGTCCGTGGTAAAAATATTGAACAAACCAGAGAAATAAGGAATGAGGAAGTATCCTTTAAAGTAAATAGATTTATATATGAAGAACTTAGGAATCTTTTGGAAAAAGAATATTTTCTTGATATTTGTGCTGATGTTATCAGAAATGATAACTCAATAAAATCTGCACCAGAAAAATTAAACATAAAAAACGAATATGTTGAAATCGGTTTAATGTGGTTTCCATTAAGAATAGAAATTCCTAAATTAGTCCCAATCGTGAATGATTTTATTGAAGACCATTTCAAAATAAATGGAATGTGGTTTCCTATAATAAAACTTCCATTGAACTGTGAAGGAACATATGAGGGACCAATAGGTGATACCAATTCTATGCTTGCATTTGGAAGAACTTCCAAATTTTCTTGCTGGGTAGGTTACCCAATCCCGAAATAATTGTAAACTAATCTATATAAACCGATCAAGAACTAAAGTGAATTCTTGCTCTTGTTTCTAAGACAAGCCACACTGCCTCCAGTTCATACACTGAAAAAAATATTGTCGTAAGGTCAACGATTTCATGTCTTTAAAATACGAATGCAAATTTTGCTTAGCATAGAAGACGCATTTCTCTAATATAAAGTTTTTTTCCTTGTCCAAAAGTCGATAAATTTTTCAATTAAGTGATTTCACTTAAAAATGGGTATCATAACATGCAAGAAGAAATGTTTGGGCTAAAGTCAACTTGACTTTAATAATTAAAAAAATTCAAGAATCAATACGTGAAATTTTGCACAGGGGGTAGAATTAATATTCTTACTATGAATGCCAAATTTGGTTGAAATCGGTTCAGATTTAGATATAGCTCCCACATATATATCTTTAGCCCGATTTATACAGATATGGCCACAGACTTAAATTTTACTCCAATGTACGTGAAATTTTGCACAGGGTGTAGACTTAACATTCTTACTATACATGCCAAATTTGGTTTAAATCGTTTCAGATTTAGATATAGCTCCCATGTATATCTTTAGTTCGATTTATACATATATGACCACAGAGGCCAAATTTTACTCCGATTTACATGAGAATGAAGTGGGGGAATATTATATGGAAAACGACGGTGAACTATCTGATTTAGACAGGTAGCAATTTTTGGTTAATAAAAACGGATTTAAATTGGATAAAAATCCTGAATGGAGCGAAAACATGACATTTTTCGTGAATCTTGTTTTAACGGCTCTAAACCAATTGCAAAAAACAAATTGAGCATTGTAGACACATTATCGGCGAACCTATATAATCGTTGCCTATTTCTTTTATGCCTGATGAAAGTGATAGATGATATTCAAAAGTAAAAACCATTTGCTATATGTGCTACCATGGTGCGAAAAAAAGGAAGCGTCCTACAAGGCAAAAATGTAGGCAATGTAAAAATCCAGTCTGTGTGGAGCACACCTGGGTGCAAACCAAATGATACAGTTGCCTAAAATATATATATTTTAAGTTGCTATTTCCTCTTCTTTTATTTGTATTATTTTCATATGAAATAATTCAAAACAAATCAACTAAAAGTATCTTAAACCACAATATTTACATTTGTATATAGTGGCAGATTTTGAAGAAAAATACAAAAAATGTATTGAAAAATTGCGATATTGTAAAAATATTGTTAAATTTGTACATATTATGAAAGAGCACGAAAAATTAGCCACTGAGTCCAAATTTCATAAAAATCGGATAAATATTGTTGCAAGAGTGTCAAAAATGAAATATTTACATTTGTATATAGTGTCAAAGCTAGGGATTTTTTACAAAGCAAAAAATCGTTCAAATATACACTAAAAAAAAGTGAACTCTCTATTTCACTAAAGCCAATTTTACTTTATTTTATTTCATGGAATTATTATGTTTGGTGGAAGTTTTCTTTACTCTAATAATTTTTTGCGTACGTTAGTTAAATTAACTAATATCGAGGAAAAAAATATACACAAATGAAGCATAAAGATTAACTAAATTCGAGTCTCCCACAAAGTAGTTCAGTATTTCTTTTAATTTGCAAAGTTTACTACAAAGGCGTTCATCATGAACTTCGTATGTCACTAAAGACATTCCTGAAATTTTGAACTCCAAATTTTTCCATGAAACTACAAATTTTTCTTTAACAAGTGAAAAAACTTAGTTATGTCTAATAAATTTTCTTGAATATGTCGAAAAATATTTACTTATTTTTATGACATCGGCGTGATGCCAACGTTTGTAATACTGTTTAGTTAAAATTTTCTACAAATATTCACAATTTTCTAAAAGTAACCGAAACTTTTCTTCCTGGTGCTTCTTCACTGTTTTTCAGTGTAGGACATGTTTTTCAACACTTTATTTTAAACATAGCATAATTTTTACTGGAAGTCGAGTCTTAATTTGGAAAATAAAGTTGTTGTTAACTGGTTTTTTTAGGGAGCCACCGTGGTGCAATGGTTAGCATGCCCGCCTTGCATACACAAGGTCGTGGGTTCGATTCCTGTTTCGACCGAACACCAAAAAGTTTTTCAGCGGTGGATTATCCCACCTCCGTAATGCTGGTGACATTTCTGAGGGTTACAAAGCTTCTCTACGTGGTTTCACTGCAATGTGGAACGCCGTTCGGATTCGGCTATGAAAAGGATGTCCCTTGTCATTGAGCTTAACATGGAATCGGGCAGCACTCAGTGATAAGAGCGAAGTTCACAAATGTGCCTGATGCATCGGGCAGCCACATAACCTAACCTAACCTAACTCTTTTTAAAAGACTCTTATAGCATATGAAGAAAAAAGCTAAAAAACGAAAAATTAAAATTTTCTTCCTAGAAGCAAGTACAAAACCAAAGAATCGGAGAATACTTGTATTCTCCGATTCTTTGGCTCGGAATCAATACCAACATTTTTAAAGTAAAGACAACATCTTTGGAAACGGGCATGTTTTTTTTAGTATATTGTTCGGTTCTCAATCTTACAATAAGAGAGAAGTTCACGGCTTTTTGAATCACAATGAATTGACTTGTCTAAGTGATCTTAATATAACTGGCTGACACTATACCCAATCCAGTCTAACTTTCATATATATATCGTAAATTTCCTATGATGTTCTTGCTATAACGCTGATCAAATGTTCTACCATCGAAATATGAATGCAACTGCATAATCTGTCTATCGCAATTATTTGAGTCAGTAGGTCAAAATGTTATCTACCTTTCAACTTCCATAGCTCATAGTTGGTTCATCCACACCTAAATAAGTTTACAAAAAATTGGACATATTCCTATAATGCTGTCACTGTTTCTAACATTGATACATTTTTTGGCCACTATCATTGCGACATTAGCATTTGCCAATCGAGAATGTCGGACTACTTTTCCGCCTCTTGGAGATTTTGTTTCTCCTTATCGTTGGAATTTTTCTTTCGGGCAAGGCAAGGACACTGTTATGCTACTTAAAGGATTTTTCTTATGTGCTTGAATGAATTTTGCTTACCAACATAGATAAATGGTAACTTCACTTCTTTGCACTCTATGACATTGCCAAAGAATTTTCACTATCTTTTGAAGCGAAAATAAGATATGCCATGACTTAGAAGTAACACCATTTCTAAAAGGAGAAAATTTCGTTATTTATAGCATTCATTATTTATTTCGTTGAAATAAAATGATTTCAGATGAAGTATGTAATTTCATTGAATAAGCTTAGAAAGCTAAGTAAAGTCTCAAGACTCCCATATAAATTGAAATTCAGATATATGCGGAAAACTTCTAACGATGTCATTTCATCTAAAATTTGTTACGTGCAATTTCGTCAAGATTTTCAGCTTTCAAACTCTGCCGGACGTGGCCTAAGTCCGCAGATTATACCATAGTATATAAGCTTTCATGCTGCTTGTGACATAGTAACAGACTTAGAAATCCTCTGAAATATGTAATATAGCCTTGGCAGTTCCCTGTGTCCACGTATCCATATTGGAGGAATATTGAATTGCTCAGTCATTTTAGACTGAAATTCTATTCCAGGTTTTAGGTTTTAAGCCCCATATATTGCTATTGCCTTTTTGCTCCCTCAATATCTATAAAAGCCGTTATTCTGTATTTATCGACAAATAATAAGTAATAAATCCGACTAGTTCATCATAGAGGACTTTTACGAGTTAACTTCAATCCTTGTGTACACATATCAATCAGCACCTCCAGTGTCTTAAGTAGAAGTGAGAAAAAAATTTAACAGATTGAAATCTGTTAAATGTGAGTATTTTCTCGCCTCAGGAATAATGAGAGCTTCTGAATTGCATTTTCTGGTTGCGTATTGGTCATAATAATTTCTATGGCGACAAGGGACCGCTGAGCTTCTGTGATTTGGATGTGTACTTAAAAAAATATATTTATCCAAAAGTATTTCACCTTCTAACGTAGCTCTGACTGTCCGTCTGTCGTTCCATCTGAGCAGAAAATAACTTCCAAAAAAAAAGTTGTTTGGATCCCCAATTTGTGATCCGGAAGTAATACAAATTTGTATTATCTCCAATGAATTTGACATGAGATTGTTATAAGACGGTAGTACACCGTTTTCGGATCATAGGAATTGCTTTAGAAGATGTGCCTCGGAAGTTCATTTCAATGAGGATATTAAAAAAAAAAAACAAGTTATACGGCCGTAAGTTCGGGCAGGCCGAAGCTTATGTACCCTCCACCATGGATTGCGCAGAAACTTCTACTGAAGCCGATGGCAAGGTATCTTAAAACTTCCCAACAACGTAATATATACCACATAGTCCATACGTGGTATATATTTAAGTACAAAAGGGCCGATTAAATACGTATATAATTAAGTTTCTAAAGAAATAAAATTTTTACAAAATAAATTTTGGCAACATTTTCTATAGAAGTAAAATTTTGACAAAATTTTCTATAGAAATAAAATTTGGAAAAAATTTTCTATAGAAATAAAATTTTGGCAACATTTTCTATAGAAGTAAAATTTTGACAAAATTTTCTATAGAAATAAAATTTGGAAAAAAATTTCTATAGAAATAAAATTTTGTCAAAATTTTCTATAGAAATAAAATTTTTACAAAATTTTCTATGGAAATGAAATTTTGACAACATTTTCTATAGAAATAAAATTTTGACAAAATGTTCTATAGAAATAACATTTTGACAATGTTTTCTATAAAAATAAAATTTTGGTAGATTATTTTTGGCTCGAGTGGCAACCATGATTATGAACCGATATGGACCAATTTTTGTGCGTTTGGGGATCGGCTATATATAACTGTAAACCGATATGGACCAATTTTGGCATGGTTATTAGCGGCCTTATACTAACAACACGTTGCAAATTTCAACTGGATCGGATGAATTTTGCTCCACCAAGAGGCTCCGGAGGACAAATCTGGGGATCGATTTATATGGGGGCTATATATAATTATGGACCGATATGGACCAATTCTTGCATGGTTGTTAGAGACCATATACTAACACCACGTACCAAATTTCAACCGGATCGGATGAATTTTGCTCCTCTAAGAGGCTCCGGAGGTCAAATCTGGGGATAGGCTTATATGGAGGCTATATATAATTATCGACCGATGTTTACCAATTTTTGCATGGTTGTTAGAGACGATATACTAACACCATGTACCAAATTTCAGCCGGATCGGATGAAAGTTGCTTCTCTTAGAGCAATCGCAAGCCATATTTGGGGGTCCGTTTATATGGGGCATATACGTAAAAGTGGACCGATATGGCCCATTTTCAATACCATCCGACCTACATCAATAACAACTACTTGTGCCAAGTCGATAGCTTGTTTCGTTCGGAAGTTAGCGTGATTTCAACAGACGGACGGACATGCTCAGATCGACTCAGAATTTCACCACGACCCAGAATATATATAATTTATGGGGTCTTAGAGCAATATTTCGATGTGTTACAAACGGAATGACAAAGTTAATATACCCCCCATCCTATGGTGGAGGGTATAAAAATCTGTTCACCAATTTCATTTTTTTTACCATCCACAGGTTGCAGAATTCTACCAAAAATGGTCGTTTTTTTCCGGTTTGGGAGATTGGTAGAATTCTTGATGTTTTGATAAGTTTTAAAAATTTCCTCTAGAAAAGGTTTAATTTCGACAATCTTTATAAAGAGAGACAAAAGAACTTATAAGAAAAAAGAATTAATTTTGACATCGCGAGAAATGGTGAAATTTTTTCATTCAAACACGAAAGTCACTTTTAACTGACACATTCTATTGTGAAACTTATATCGCATTTTCGTAGACATTTCTGTTGTTTTTTTTTTTTTTGTGGTGAGATACTCGTGCATTACTAACAGTCTTTGAGGCGATAGTTGAGAAATGTTTAGCTTATGTTGATGATGATGTTTTGCCTTCCGTCCAGTTTGTTGTTTGTTTGTTTTCATTTTTTAGTTTTATTTTCCGTTTCTATATCAACTTCAGCAAGTGGTAGTCTCCCAAATACAAATACAAGTGTGGTCTATAGTTTCGTTTTAGTCTCTTTGTTTGCAAGGCAGTTCATCCGCTTTGGATTTTCAGTCTCATACTTCTTTCTTTTTGCTGGAGACTAGTTGCAAGCAGTTTCCTCGAATTGGAGCCTATGCGGAAAATGTTTTCAATTTGAGTTTTTCCACCACCCGCCCCCGCCCCTGTACTTCAAAGTTCTTTTTTTTTTATAACTCTTCTAGCTAAGTATGTCTCTTATTCGTTCGTTGTTTTCCGCTATCCAGACTTGTTTCCATTTGTGAAGGTCTATTGTGGCGATGAAGTAGAGCAGAAGGCGGTATGGAAAAAAGGTATATGAACTCACAAGTGTCATATTCTATAAAAATGTTTAGTTTAGCTGTTGTGTGTTATTCCTCCTGATTACTTCCCTTTTGCCAAAGTGAAAACCCTCTCATTCAGTTTTTCTATCTTTGGCTTTGGGAGTTTTCTTTGCTGTTGTCTTAAGACATGTAATCGGCCATCGTTACACAAACACAAGTGCATGGGATTTTTCATGGCCCCATGTAGAATGAATGACAATCGCTTTATAATATCTCCGGCTTAGAGAAGGAAAAATCATTAACTCTACACTACTACTGGCGAAATGAAATGAAAATAGAATGGGTTTAGTGTCAGCATTCATTTTCATCAAAATGATACCTAAAGGCCTTTGCATGGGTCTTCTTCTTTTTCTTCTTCGAGTTACATTACGAGTTTCTTTCATTCCACTATGTGAAAATAACTTCATTTATTTGTAGGCATTTCTAGACTTCATGGTAAACTAAGTGAAATGTCTTGGAGGGCTTTTCCAATAAGCTGACGCTAAAATCATGATAAGTTAACAGTCATTTTAATGGGATTATTGTAATTCTATTTAGCCCATATTGAATTCCAAAGGCCCTGGATTCAAGAAAGCAAATGATGACTTAATGGGAATTGAGCATATGGATCCACGGACTACTAAGCATATCAAGATGATTGAATTTTAACGAATTCATTTCTTGGTATTCTACAAACATTTTTGTGTATTACATTGAATCGAAGCTAATTTTGTTGGTTAACAGAGATTTACCAATGATTTCTGCTGGTATATCGATTTAGTTTCGATAAGTCAGGAAATCAACGTTTTTTTGTGGTAGCCAAAAAATTTGTATTTGTAATCAAACATTAAAAAAAAAATGTTTTATTTTTGGTATCGAAACCAACAGGTTTACGCTAAATTGAATATATGTGTTATAACTACAGTGTAGCTGATATGTATTGTAACCAACTTGCTTGCTTGATTTATTCCAGCGCTAGTTCATTTTATTTTTTACAAGCTTACAAATGCATTTTGATCTATTGCATTCACAAATAAAGCTATTCTTGACGGAATTAAAGCATGATAGTGTAGTTACTCGCTAAAGCCATCTAGTTTTTAAATGTGAATAAGACGTTTGTTTCTCGTAAATATGCTCATTACTCTGTTGCATTGCGAAAAAATGGTAACAAGACCAAAATTCACGCGAATCGTGAAGGCCAGATTTAAACGAAATCCACGCTTCAGTGGTAGAAAACTTGGGCACGAATCACTAATTCAAAGTAAAGTTAGATTTGACAGATCCCAGGAGTTTCGCTTGCACGAACCGAATTTGGTTTTCTCCGAGCAGTTTTTGAACAAACAAAACGATCGGATTTTCTTGCCTAAGAGATAAGTTGAAAATTTACACTTTCAATTTACCAGAGCTCAAGTGCAGCCGATGCTAAAGGCTACCTTAACGGCCGATTCGTGCTTCCCTATTGCTTTCATCGAACATGGGTTCAAAATATTATCGGGAAAATTTCCTAAAGGCGGTAGTAGGTTAGGGTAAGTAAGGTTAGGTTAGGTTAGGTGGCAGCCCGATGTATCAAGCTCACTTAGACTATTCAGTCCATTGTGATACCACATCACTGAGTGCTGCCCGATTCCATGTTAAGCTCAATGACAAGGGACCTCCTTTTTATAGCCTAGTCCGAACGGCGTTCCACATTCCAGTGAAACCACTTAGAGAAGCTTTGAAACCCTCAGAAATGTCACCAGCATTACTGAGGTGGGATAATCTACCGCTGAAAAACTTTTTGGTGTTCGGTCGAAGCAGGAATCGAACCCACGACCCTGTGTATGCAAGGCGGGAATGCTAACCATTGCACCACGGTGGCTCCCAAAGGCGGTAATAAAGTGCTGGACATACAAACATGTTGGCCATACATCATGAACTAGAGGTAAGAAATTGATTTGACACGCGTGAATGTCTCGTGAATGGGACTAAGCAAAAATATGTCGTTCTTGAGTGAAAATCAAATTCTGATCCTGAATGTGCGTGCGAAAAGTTCACGTCCATGATTAGATTCACGCCCACAATAAAGTTGACGTTCACAAGAATTTCACAATCTTTCACAATGTTTAGTCCAATGACAAGGGATCTCTTTTTTATAGCTGAGACCGAGAGAGAAAACTTGAAACACTCAGAAATGTTACCAGCATTACTGAGAGGCAAAATCAACAGCTGACAAATTTTTTTGGTGCTTGGTAAAAACTGGATTTGAACCATCGACACTGTGTATGCAAGGTAGGTATGCTTACTATTGCAGCACGATAAAATTCATGCTCACGTAAAAATTCGTGTTCAAGATAAAAATTCAAGTTCACGATAAAATACCACACTCACGAACATATTCACCTTAAATTCATGTTCGCGCTTATGTTTTCAATAGTTTCTATTGTTTCATTGTTCACTGGTGAACCATATTTTTGTATTTTGCTAATAGTTCCGTTGTGAGTTATGAAAATGTACCTTACTCATCAGAATTTGCAGTGAATCACGAGAATTTTCGTGAAGCATGCAAATTTTTCGTGTCCCGAAATTTTTAGTGCATCGTCAAGCTTTAAACGTTAGTCGAGCGTGAGTGTGAATTCCTACCCAAATGTCGTTCGTGCGTGAGTAAATAACAGGTTGGCTGATAAGTGCCCGGTCTAACAAAGAAAAACACATTTTTTTTGTCAAAATTCGTTTTATATTATTCAATATAGTTCCCTTCAAGAGCGATACAACGATTATAACGGCCTTCCAATTTTTTTGATACCATTTTGGTAGTACTCCTTCGGGTTTGCCTCAAAATAGGCCTCAGTTTCGGCGATCACCTCTTCATTGCAGCCAAATTTTTTTCCCTGCGAACATCCTTTTGAGGTCTGAGAACAAGAAAAAGTCGCTGGGGGCTAGATCTGGAGAATACGGTGGGTGGGGAAGCAATTCGAAGCCCAATTCATGAATTTTTGCCATCGTTCTCAATAACTTGTGGCACGGTGCGTTGTTTTGGTGGAATAACACTTTTTTTCTTCTTCATATGGGGCCGTTTTGCCGCGATTTCGACCTTCAAACGCTCCAATAACGCCATATAATAGTCACTGTTGATGGTTTTTCCCTTCTCAAGATAATCGATAAAAATTATTCCATGCGCATCCCAAAAAACAGAGACCTTACTTACTTTGCCAGCGGACTTTTGAGTCTTTCCACGCTTCGGTGACGGTTCACCGGTCGCTGTCCACTCAGCCGACTCTCGATTGGACTCAGGAGTGTAGTGATAGAGCCATGTTTCATCCATTGCCACATATCGATGGAAAAAATCGGGTGTATTACGAGTTAACAGCTGCAAACAACGCTCGGAATTATCAACACATTGTTGTTTTGGTCAAATGTTAGCTCGCGCGGCACCTATTTTGCACAGAGCTTCCGCATATCCAAATATTGATGAATGATATGACCAACACGTTCCTTTGATATCTTTAAGGCCTCTGCTATCTCGATCAACTTCATGTTACGGTCATTCAAAATCATTTTGTGGATTTTTTTGATGTTTTCTTCGGTAACCACATCTTTCGGGCGTCCACTGTGTTCACCGTCCCCCGTGCTCATTTCACCACGCTTGAATTTTGCATACCAATCAATTATTGTTGATTTCCCTGGGGCAGAGTCCGGAAACTCAATATCAAGCCAAGTTTTTGCTTCCACCGTGTTTTTTCCCTTCAGAAAACAGTATTTTATCAAAACACGAAATTCATTTTTCCCACTTTTTTCACAATAACAAAAGTTGCTTCACAAAAGACGCTCTATCTACAAACTAATTGACTCAAATTTTGACACGAATCATTTGAAGGTTGGTACTATATAAAAATAATATGCATTTAATACTAGCGACACCATCTATGTGTCAGACCGGGGACTTATCAGCCAATCTGTTATATTTATTTGTCCGTGAAGCAGGTTGCTCGCTTAATTGCTACCACAAAAATCCCCGGACATAAATTCGTTGGACTTTTGCATCTGGGGCATATTGGAGAGTAAGTTTGGGTCACCTCAAAGACGGCGCTTTACCGAGAAGGGGCCGAAATACTACAATACCTTTTTGGTGCTGCGTGTGATGGTTTTGCCGGCCGATTAAAGGCCAAATGTCGCTAATTCGAACAAATCTAAACTGATTATAAATTTTTATATTTTTTCCTAAATTTTTTTACCTTCCAACAAAGAGTTTAAATAAAAAGTGGAAACATTTAGCTATTTACTTTATATATGATAAATATTTAGAAAATATATATACGAATTTTGTGAATGGAGTCGAATTGACATTACATTGCATAAACCGTCTTCAATTTGGTTTAGTAGCTGACGGCAAATTGTTGTTATAAACAGCTCTTGGGTACACATCATGTGATGCTTTAACGTGGCAGTATGTTTATGGGCCCTTTTTTGCTGTACTTTCCGTTTGGCAAAGTGAAAACCCTTGTAGTAACATTTACCACAAGCACTTGGATAAATGTTTTTTAAAATAAGAATTCAAGTTGAGTGCATTTAGTGCTTTTGCTCACGCTCATGGCCACACATACACATACTCAAACACTGAAAATGGAAAGTTAAACTTCACCTCAACTTCCACACTTGTGGGAAAAGTTTTAATTTTTCACCGATCCAACAACAGAAAGTGTCGCAAAATTTTTGGTTTCCGCTTTCCGTTTTACTGCTATTCTCTCTTCATATATGCATATATAGTAGGATTCTGTTACTGCTTTTGCTCTAAAAGAGATCTTAAATTAACATACTTGTGAACACACTCACACCAACACACACGCTAATACACATTACACACAAGAGTATCAAAATGTATATTAATGCAAAATGTACAATCACTAGCATACATATTTCGAAGTAAATTTAGTAAAAGTATATCGTTAGAGAGAAAAAGAGAAACTTTTGAAAAGTTTCCTTATTACCTTGTTTGCCATAGTTTGGAAAAATTTCGCATATTCAAGATTATGAAGCACAGAATTCGAATGAATTTCAAATTTTATGTAACCACATATTCCATTGCATTTTTATATAAATTTTTTGTTTGTGAAGAATAATTTTAGTTTTTTGTTCATAATAAAATTTTTACCAAGGTCAGGCGGGGAGTAAAGTGGCATAGTGGACTAATATCACAAGGACTGATTTCGTCGATTATGTCCATAGATAAAATTGTGCACACAGAGAAGGAATATGATCACCTCAAACATGTTTCAAGAGCAAAATGTTATTTTTGTATGGTGACCATGTAACATGTTTGTCACTAAAATGTTATTTTATCGTCAAATATAACCTGCTTGCCGAAATCAGATACATGATTTCCGAGAAAATAACATGGTTGCGAAAACCATGTTACATGGTCACCACCCAAAAATAACATTTTGCTCTTAAAATATGTTTGAGGTGATCATATTCCTTCGCTGGGTGTGTCAAAAGTACAATTCCCACGGTTGTTATAGTTGCAAATTTTGATAATTTTTGCCTTTTATGAATTATTTATTTTTCCGATTTAGCTGTGACGATTTTAGGAGGAAGTGGGCTGCATTACGCCATGTTACGTGGTTAATTATGGGGTTTCGGAAAAGATTTGTCCAAATCGGGCGATATTTTCACAAGTGGGAGTCTAAATATGGGCATTATCTAAATCCTACCGATTTGGATCAAATTGGGCACACAGAATGTTAGCTATTCTCTATGTCAAACTAAACCTAAATTCAAATCTGCACCGATTTTGACCAAATTTGGCACACATTGCTAATACATTAAGTGTTTTCTCTCGGAGTAAAGCTTTAATCTTCATGGTCGTATTAATCTAAATCGGCCGAAAGATATAAATAGAAGCTAAATCAAAATCTGAAACGAATTTGATATATACGGGAGCTATATCTATATGTGAACCGATTTCAACCAAAAACCTTACATAAAAAATTGTCATGGGTTCAATTCCAGTTTCGACCAAATACCAAAACAGTTTTTTTCAGCAATGGATTATCGCCTCTCAGCAATGCTTGACATTTCAAAGTTTGTGAAACACCGTTCGTATTCCGCTGTAAAAAACAAGGTGCCTTGTCACTGAATTAACATGGATACAACATTTTCTATAGAAATAAAGTTTAGAAAAATTTTCTATAGAAATAAAATTTTGACAATATATTCTATAGAAATAAAATGTTAACAAATTTTTTTATAAAAATACAATTTTGATAAAATTTTCTATAGAAATAAAATTTTGAAAATTTTTTCTAAAAAAAAATTAAATTTTGACAAAATTTTCTATAGAAATAAAATTGTTCTATTAGAATTAGAAATAAAATTATGACAAAATTTTTATAGAAATAAAATTATAGAAATATCTTTTATAGAAATAAAAGTTTGACAACATTTTCTATAGAAGTAAAATTTTGAAAATTTTTCTATAAAACATTAAATCATGACAAAGTTTTCTAAAGAAATAAAATTTTGGCAAAATCGTTTATAAACAAGTAACTAAAGTGGAAAGCCGACTATATCATACCCTAAACCACCATTACAGAATTAGTAATCGTAAGCATTTGTGGGGTAACATATAGGTCTGGGAGATAAACCGCAGTTGCATGTTTAAGAAAATTAAGAGGTACATGTCTATGGGTGCTTTGTGTCAATCTGACTATAGCTCATAGTCAATGTTGCCAGGGAAAATGTTCGGTTTACCTTACAAGGACAAAAAAAGTTCCATACTTTCCCATACATTCCCAAACAATTTTCTATACTATATTTTTTGTTAAATTTAAAAAATTTTACAAAACAAAAATGGTTCTAAGTACTTTATTATCTTAAAACATGAATATGCAACGTATATAACTTAGAATATAAATTTTTATTACCACCACGGTTGCCACAGTTGGTAGAATTCTACTTAAATTAGTAATCTTTTTTGTTAAATCTCTATAAAAATAAAATTTTGGAAAAAGTTTCTATAAACTAATTTTTGTGAGAAATTTTTCTATAGAAATAAAATTTTGAGAATAATTTCTATAGAAATAAAATTTTGACAAAGTGTTCTATAGAAATAAAATGTTGACAAAAATTTCTACAGGAATAAAGTTTACCACACCTTGTTAAAGGTCAAGCCTTGCCGGCTTCTAATTTCCTCCTCTAGAGCCACCAAAATGTAAAAATTATTACAAATTGTGTTGAGTGAAAATGTCCTACATTGTGGCCCTACGTCCTACATTGTGGACGCTAAATATTAGAAAAATCCTACATATAGGGAATTTCCCATACTTGTAGCAACAATGGCTATGTTGATATTGCGCCTATGGTGCTAGTATGCCACTAATATTGAGCCCATTATTAAAAAAGAGAAAATCGTTAAATTAGTGTGGGTAATAAATACAAATTTGTAAAAATCGAGCAATATTCTTATGTAAGAGCTACAAGTACGTATAAGTACGATCGGCTAGTACATCAAAATTTGAAATTTGAGTAACATTGTATAATAAATAAGAGTACTATGGCCAAATCCAATTTGCATAATATTTTGCGGGTTTGATTAATACCACAAAAGGTAACCTTGTGCAAGATTTGAGTAAGATCAGTAAAGAAATGAGGCGTGTATGGTCAAACATAAGGTTATTAGGGGCGAATTTTTCAAAATCGGGTCACACATATATGGGAGCTATATCTACATCTGAACCAATTTCGATGAAATTTTGCACATATAGTTAGTACTATAGAAGACTACATTTAGCCAAATTTGAGTAAGATCGGTTGATAAATAAGGGTTTTATAGCCAAATTTAGACAAATCGGGCGGTACATATATATGGGAGCTATAGCTAAATCTGAACCGATTTCGATGAGTTTTTGCACATATAGTTAGTGCTATAGAAGATTATATTTAGCCAACTTTGAGTAAGATAGGTTGATAAATAAAGGGTTTGTGGCCAAATTTGGGAAAATCGGGCGATACATATATATGAGAGCTATTTCTAAATCTGAACCGATTTGTATGAAATTTTGCAGACTTAAACGGCGATGGAAACGATTACCTTTTGCCAAATTTGGTGACGATCTGTGTGAAAAAAAGCGCAACGTGACCCCATTTGTCGAAATCTGGCGATACATATATATATATATATATATATATATATATATATATATATATATATATATATATATATATATATATATATATATATATATATATATATATATATATATATATATATATATATATATATATATATATATATATATATATATATATATATATATATATATATATATATATATATATATATATATATATATATATATATATATATATATATATATATATATATATATATATATATATATATATATATATATATATATATGGAAGCTATATGTAAATTTGATCCAATAGCGTTTGTCCTTGTGCCCAAAAAACTCCCTGTACCAAATTTCATCAAAATCGGTTAGGTTAAAGGTTAAAGTGGCAGCCCGATTAAGATTCAGGCTCACTTAGACTATTCAGTCCATTGTGATAACATCAAAATCGGTTAATAATTGCGACCGGAATCCTGTGAACAACAAATACATAGACAGACGGACGGACAGCAAGCGCTAGATCGACTCAGGAGGTGATTCTGAGTCGATCGGTATATATCTAAAATCTAAAATCAATATTTCTGGTAGGCACATTTTTTTGGCCGATCAAACTTATTATGCCCTGACCACTATGTGGTTTAGGGTATAAAAATGGTAAGAAAATGCTAATTTCGCCCAGAACCGAGGGTTGATTTCACATAACCATTCAACCAGTTGGATTTCATATACTCATATTAAAATTGAGGTTATTTAAAAATTTGTTTTAGGTTAGTCTGATTTTTGCCACAGCAATTTGAAAACGCTTTGCATTCAAACGTTTTTCATATGCGTGAAAATTATGCAAATGGCTTTTGAGTAAAAAAATTTAAAAATACATATTATTATAAAAAAAAAAATTAAAATACTTCAATATGACGCTTTCATCCGTTAGGATATTAAAAATAGTTTTTGAAAACAAATATAAGTACCCTGTAAGTTTTTTTTACGTTTTATACAGGTATATTACGTTTTCGACGTTTACAACTTTTTGACGGTATGAAACCCAAAACCATCTCTGCTTATAATACCCTGTTCCACAGTGTGGAGCAGGGTATAAAAATGTTGTCATTAATTTCTACATCATGACAAAATTTTCTATAGAAATAAAATGTTGACAAAATTTTCTGTAAAAAATTAAATTTTGATAAAATTTCCTATCGAAATAACATTTTAGCAAAATTTTCAACAGAAAACAAATCTCACCAATTTCTATAGAAATAACATGATAACAAAATTTCCTATAAAAATTAAATTTTTAAAAATTTTCTATAAAAACTTAAATCTTAAATAAAATTTTTAAAAAATTTGCTACAAAAAAATTTACAACATTTTCCATAGAAATAAAATTTAGATTACAACAATGTGTTCACATACCGATGGACATGGCTAGATTGACTCTGTGGCCGGCCCTAAGCATTATCGGCAAATACACC
The DNA here is from genome assembly GCF_050003625.1 of Haematobia irritans. Classification (NCBI taxonomy): domain Eukaryota; kingdom Metazoa; phylum Arthropoda; class Insecta; order Diptera; family Muscidae; genus Haematobia; species Haematobia irritans. The sequence continues at coordinate 273,025,139 of NC_134397.1, read as the reverse complement.
ATGTGTCTATCTTATCTCATAAAAATTGTAAAAGATGGTAGAACACATGTTTGCTTCAATTTCACTATGAATATAAAAAGATGAGTTAAAGTTTGATTAGAAATATTAGAAATACACAAATATTTTCTAGACTATTCAACGTATTGTAATGCAGTTTATTTATTCACTCCATAAAAATGTAAATGAAATACATGAACTTGAGCAAATATAAATTTGAGTGAATAATAAATAAATGCCAATATGTTGTCCCAACTAAAAAACCTAAATCATCATTTAAATTCTTTCAATACCCTATCATATGACGGAGATGACTACTTAACCTTTATTATTGACTTTGAACATTGATGACTTCTTATCCTTTCCTTTGATTTACATTTAGAACAAGTGAAAAGGAAAACCATTTTAGAAACCTAATCTAAAAGTAAATACTGATTTAATATCACAAGCAATATTTGTCAAATTCTTTACCCTTCTTAGCTTGGTAATGTGATGTGCCCTCTGTTGCCTTTGAGGAATAAGACACCATTAAGAGGATGACACAGACCAAAAAAAGGACCGAATTTCACATATGTATACACGCATATATGTCCTTCGACAAAACATTTACTTTGTGCTTGAAATAAGATTCAACAATTGAAAATCGAACTTCCTATTCCACTTCGACATGTCAAGTATCAACGGATATAGAAAGCCTAAAAGTGATGCGGATTAAAAGGCTAAAATATTTTCGGGAATATTTTACTTTAGTCTTGATTCTGATTTCTTCTGTATTCGTAAAAGAGAGTAAAACAAAATGCCTTTTTGGGTTGTCGTAAAATATATCCGTTACTTTCAAAACCCATTTTATACGCTTCAACACTACTGTGGTATAGCGCATAACAATTTTGTGCATTTGGAAAGCCAAGAAGGAACGGTCTCAGTGCACCTTTAGTCACAGAATAAAAAAAAATAATAGCATTTTTAAATTTGCTAGATTTTTAGTAATTTTTTTAATCTTTGAATTTTTATACCCTGCATTGAAAAAAATATTGACCTAATATGGAAGATTATGCAACTTAAATTTTAGGACTCGAAATTTACGCAACACTAAGGACAAAATTTTTTAATTAAAAGAAAGTTTATAATCCTTGCTTCAAAAATATTTTTCATTAAATTTAGGACACAAATCTTGAAATTTTGCGTCCCTCTGTTGTAGTTGTTGATCTTTGAAGTAAGGCAAATGTTCCTTAAAATAAAGAAAAACATTTTTAATTTAAAGAAATCGACTTTAACTCAACTGACATATTGAATTTTTAAATTTAGGATAAAAATGCTTCAAATATAGGCTAAGACCTATTTTAAAGCTTTGCATCGTTTGTTTAAATTTTTTTTAGCATTAAGAAAACAGTTTTTACTTTGAACTACTTGGCATAATTTGGATTTTGAAACTGGAATTTGTTTGTACATGAATACCTTTATTAATATATCGCAAACAGAGAATAAAAATTCGGTGAATGAGATCTGCATCCAATTTTAATTTTATCGATCCTAGATTTAAAGCCAGGGATGTCCCTAAAAAATGTCTTTATTTTAAAGAAGCCGCATCTCTGGCTCGGAATCAATACCAAAATCCTTAAAGGAAGGTCAAAATCTTTGGATCCAAGTAAACTTTTTTTTTAGTGTGCGCCACATTGTGGAACAGGGTATAATAAGTTAGTGCATATGTTTAAAACACCCACAAGGAGACGAGATAGACACCTGGTGTCTTTGGCAAAAATGCTCAGGGTGGGCTCCTGAGTCGATATAGCCATGTCCGTCTGTCCGTGAACACATTTTTGTAATAAAAGTCTAGGTCGCAGTTTTAGTCCAATCGACTTCAAATTTGGCACAAGTATGTGTTTTGGCTCAGAATAGAACCCTATTGATTTTGGAAGAAATCGGTTCATATTTAGATATAGCTCCCATATATATATATATATATATATATATTTCTCCCGAAATGGACTTATATGGCCCCAGAAGCCAGAGTTTTACCCTAATTTGCTAAACATTTTGCACAAGAAGGACAATTAGTACTATAGGCAAGTGTGCAAAATTTTATTGAAATCGATTCAGATTTAGATATAGCTCCCATATATAGCTTTTGCCCGACTTACACTCATATGACCACAGTGGCCAATCTTTAACTCCGATTTAATTGAAATTTTGCACAGCGAGTAGAATTAGCATTGTAGTTATGCGTGCCAAATTTGGTTGAAATCGGTTCAGATTTAGATATAACTCACATATATAGCTTTTTCCCGATTTACTCATATGACCACAGTGGCCAATCTTCCAATCCGATTTAGTTGAAATTTTTGCACAGGAAGTAGAATTAGCATTGTAGCAATGCGTGCCCAATTTGGTTGAAATCGGTTCAGATTTAGATATATCTCCCATATATATGATTTTCTGATTTCGACAAAAATGGTCAAAATACCAACATTTTCCTTGTAAAACCGCCACTGCTTAGTCGAAAAGTTGTAAAAATGACTCTAATTTTCCTTAACTTCTAGTACATATATATCGAGCGATAAATCATAAATAAACTTTTGCGAAGTTTCCTTAAAATTGCTTCAGATTTAAATGTTTCCCATATTTTTTATACCCACCACCATAGAATGGTGACGGGGTATAATAAGTTTGTCATTCCGTTTGTAACGCATCGAAATATCGATTTCCGACTAGATAAAGTATATATATTCTTGATCAGGAAGAAATTCTAAGACGATATAAGCATGTCCGTCTGTCTGTCTGTCTGGCTGTCTGTTGTAATCACGCTACAGCATTCAATAATGGAGCTATCGTCCTGAAATTTGGCACAGAATCGTCTTTTGTCTGCCCGCAAGTCAAGTTCGAAGATGGGCTATATCGGGCCATGTTTTGGTATAGCCCCCATATAAACCGACCTCCCGATTTGGGGTCTTGGGCTTATAGAAACCGCAGTTTTTATTCAATTTACCTGAAATTGGAAATCTAGAGGAATTGTAGGACCAAAAATACGTGTGCCAAAAATTGTGAGTATCGGTCCATATTTTGGTATAGCCCCCATATAGACCGATCTCCCGATTTGGGGTCTTGGGCTTATAGAAACCGTAGTTTTTATCCAATTTGTCTGAAATTGGAAATCTAGAGGTATTTTAGGACCATAAAGAGGTGTGCCGAAAATGGTGAGTATCGGTCCATATTTTGGTATAGCCCCCATATAGACCGATTTCCCAATTTTACTTCTTGGGCTTCTAGAATCCGAAGTTTTTATCCTATTTGCCTGAAATTGGAAATCTAGAGGTATTTTCGGGTCACAAAGAGGTGTGTATCGGTCCATATTTTAGTATAGCGCCCATAAGAACGATCTCCCGATTTAACTCCTTGGGTTTCTAGAAACCGTAGTTTTTATCTAATATGCCTGAAATTGTAAATATTCTGGTATTTTAGGCTCACAAAAACGTGTATCGGATTAAGTTTTTATCGGTCCATTTGGTAATGCCTCCATATAGACCGACTTCACTTCTTGAGGGTGTAGAAGGCGCACTGATCATGAAAATTGCTTGAAACTCAATGTAAAATTTCCAGATTTTACTTCTACAGATTTAAGATTTCAAATCAAGACGTTATTTTATAATTTTCTTGCACACTTACAAGAGATGTTAATGATTCCTCTAAACCTCAAACAAAAATGGTTCTTATAAATCCAGAATCTGATATAGTCCTCATAGGTGAAATCTTTAAATTTATCTTCGGGAAGTGTCCTCAAGTCCTCAAGCCCTCCTGGAATTTCAAAGGAAACCCTAATATTTGGTTCATGGTGGTGGGTATTTAAGATTCGGCCCGGCCGAACTTACTGCTGTATATACTTGTTTTTACTAACATTGTGCTCCACCCTAGTGCATTAGCCGACTTAAATTTTGAGTCTATAGATTTTGTAGAAGTCTATCAAATTCTGTCCAGATCGGGTGATATTTAACATAAATGTATGTATTTTGGATAAACCTTTATATATAGCCCCCAACACATTTGACGGATGTGATATGGTATCGGAAATTTAGATCTACAAAGTGGTGCAGGGTATAATATAGTCGGCCCCGCCCGACTTTAGACTTTCCTTACTTGTTTTTTACTAACATTGTGTTCCACCCTAGTGCATTAGTCGACTTAAATTTTGAGTCTATAGATTTTGTAAAAGTTTATCAAATTCTATCCAAATCGAGTGATATTTAAATGTATGTATTTGAGACAAATCTTTATATATAGCCCCCAACACATTTGACGGATGTGATATGGTATCGAACATTTAGATCTACAAAAAGGTGCAGGGTTTAATATAATCGGCCCCGTCCGACTTTAGACTTTCCTTACTTGTTTTTTTTTTTTAATTTTTTTTTTAATTTTGAAATTGTACTTTTTAATTTTTTGCACCACCATAAGTGCTATTGATTCCATTGTACATTGGTGCGTATGGGTGCCCCCAATGTAGCTCATACGCACCATGTTACCGTACTTTTATTTACTGCAAGCCAAACGACCATACAATTTAAATTGATTTCTTTTCCCCATAAAAAAATGCAACGTGTCAAAAATATTCCATATAAATACAAAACTATCCTATAACCCTAAATTCAACCTACTTCTATAATGCCTATTATGTAATTGAAATATATGTAATCTATTTTATTTTTTGGGGGAAATATAACAAATTCTTTAGAAATATCGTCTCATGTTGTGATTTTTTTTTTGCTGCTCATACGATTACATTTTTCTTTCTTTTCATTACAGATCTTGGATTTCTATCTCAGCATGAAATGGAAAATTTCAAACAAATAATAAATTCAACCACAAAATTGTTATGGGCGTCCAGTTGGGATTGCTGCGGTAGTATTGCCAATTGGAATTTTGGTTTAATGAAATGTCACAAATATTTATAATCTCCTAAGGAGGGGGTGAACATCAGGCGTAAGGAGAGAAACGAGTAAATACAAAAAGGCAATAAAAAAAGATATGTATACAATTCTAGTGAAAGATAAAACTCTGGCCAAACTCAAAATACTTACATACATATCAGCAGAGCCTATACGTATATGGGTGTAAATATATGTATGTCTATGTACAAGAGATAATAGAAATAGAAACATATCTCTGCTTTATACAAGGGATACAAAAAAATTCAGAAATTCCCCAAAACAACAAAAAAAGACATGAACCACTACCGCATGAAATAATAAATTGCCAACAAAATGCAATGCCACACAACAATTCGAGCAGACAATAAAGACAACTACTGCTCGTATCTCAACTCAATTCAAATGGCTAATACAAAACACCAACAAAGGCAGCAACAAAAACATATATGGCTAAAACTCAAACTAAAACTACGAATTCATGCGAGAATAAATATGAAATCAAATAATAAAAATAAGCACAAATAGTAGACAGAAAAAACTATACACACACACACCCAAACACAAAGTAAAAATAGGAGAAAACAAGCAAATTCCCCCCCTTAAAAACTGAATCATAAAACTACAGGGAAACAAAACAGAGATCTACTCCTAACATAAATGCTAAGCCAACAGAAGATAAAATGTGGGAAACAAAAAACTATTAAAACAAAAGATTGTTATCAAGCCAAATTCACATATGAATGTCTGGGAGTTTGTTTCGTATAGCAAAAAAGTACTTTCCCATTGAATGTATGAGAGTGTATGAGTGTATCACTTCACACACAAAACACGCAAAGGGAAATAACCGGAAAAAGTAACGTCTATTTCCCGAAAACAGCAAACAGCATTCATTCAGCGTAACTTAACCACCGAAAAACAAAAATTAAAACAAAAAGAATCCAACAAATATCCATATATCTATGAATGTGTGAGTGCTTGGTATAGAAGATAACACACACAGACACTCAAACATTGCCATACAAAATAAATTGTGTGTAACGAGCAGTATAACAAATTGTATATACAATTTAGTTTTTAACAAATATCCACATAAGTGTGTATTCTCACATTCATTGCAACAAATCTATCTTTCATAACCTACACCAACACCCACACCTCTACAACATTAGCAGCCGTAGCAGAACCCTAACCACCATCTGCTGTTTAGGAAAGAAGAGTTTGCTGTGATACAGCAGTATTCATAGAAGGCCAGCCTTCTTAGCCCACCCCAGTTTGACCGCAATTGCAAAGGCCATTGCCCACCATTATCGAAAAGTTATCATCCAACAACCACAAAAGATGGCTTTACGAATTTCAGCTAAATATAAAAATCATTTGGGTCTAATCATTTATGGCTTTACCGGTCTTTTGATTTTATCACTGACAACACCCCTGGCTATGGCTGGACGTTTATTTGGTAAGTCTTGGTTTTATTATTCTATCGATTTATTGGAAAAAATATTATTCGTCCTAAGCCTATTAAGGTAATATCTCGAATGGGATATTTCTAATCGCATCTGTTGTGTTGTATGATAGAGAATATACCTTTTTAGTCAATATCAAGAGAATAAAACAAAATTCTTGAATTCCTGAAAAACAAAATGTATTTATGTATATGTGAAATATTTAGAAATGATAATGGACTACTGAAAAATAATTTACAGAAATTTTTAAAAACGAATTTATTAACTAAAATTATTATTTCTTTCGGGTAGACTCATATTGCAATCTAAAAGTTTTATTTAAAAATTTTCTTGTCTTCGGGAACGATAGTTGGCCATTGTTCGATATTTGTGGACTAAATGAATCGGCGATAGATTATACACACAAAAATTTTTTTCTGATTCACGAAATTAACTGATTCAATTAATTTATTAATTGAAATGTATTCAATCATAAAAATAATAGTATCAAATACTGTTTTAATTGGAAATTAAAAATATACTAGATTAAAAAACAAGTAAGGAAAGTCTAAAGTCGGGCGGGGCCGACTATTTTATACCCTGAACCACTTTGTTGATCTAAATTTTCGATACCATATCACATCCGTCAAATGTGTTGGGTCCTATATATAAAGATTTTTCCCAAACACATACATTTAAATATCACTCGATCTGGACAAAATTTGATATACTTCTACAAAAGCTATAGACTCAAAATTGAAGTCGGCTAATGCACTACGGTGGAACACAATGTTAGTAAAAAACAAGTAAGGAAAGTCTAAAGTCGGGCGGGGCCGACTATATTATACCCTTCACCACTATGTACACAAACATTTGTGTTACCATCTCAACTACTTCAAATTTGCTGGGAGCTGTATAAAGGTTTGCGTTTCCAGATACAAATACTTTTAATGGAGACAATTTTTTGTAATTCTACAAAAACTCTAGAATTAAAATTTAAATCGGATAACACAATGTTATTAAAAAAAATATGGGACATATGAAGCGAGAGAAATTTTAATGCAATTGTACAAAAGAGCATTTATAATTTACCAGGCGATACATATGTATTCGAGATATAGGAGAAGTTTAGTAATATTTACAATGTTTGCTACTCATCAGTGGCGATTTTACAAGGATATTGGTTAGAATTTGCCAAGATATGTGGTCAAGTGTGGGTTGTGATATATTATTTGGTCAAGTCGGGTGACTTGGAGCCTTATTTAAAACTCAACCGTTCTGTGAAAATTCTGACATTACAGTGTATAGGATATGACTAAAATATGGGGAAATCATCACAGAATTTTGGCCATACTTGTATAAACCGGAATATATGGAGGCTTTATCTAAACCTGAACCAAATTAGATCAAACTTGACACACTTAAATATCATATTAAATATATTCTCTGTGGAAACTATCCAGTCAATTGGAGGAAAATCCCATTGAAAATGGGTCTAAAATATGAAAAAGTCTACCATATTTCCCCAACTTTGTTGTACGTATATATGGGAGCTATATATAATCTGAACCGATTTTGACTAAATTTGACATGCATATTTAGAATAATAAAACTGCAATCTCTGCAAAATTCCACGTAAATGGGAGTATAACTTTGGCCCCCGTGGTCATATGATTGTAAATCGGGCGAAAGATATATATGGGAGCTATATCTAAATCTGAACCGATTTCAACCAAATTTGGTACACTTACCGATACTATTAAACGTACTCCTTGTGCAAAATTTGAAGCAAGTCAGGGCAAAACTCTAGCTTTTGAGGCCATATAAGTCCAAATCGGACGAAAGATATATATGGGAGCTATATCTAAATCTGAACCGATTTTAACCAAATTTGGCACAAATAACGACACTGTTAAACCTACCTCTCGTGTAAAATTTGAAGCAAGTCAGGGCAAAACTCTGGCTTTTGAGGTCATATAAGTGCAAATCGGACGAAAGATATATATGGGAGCTATATCTAAATATGAACCGATTTCAATCAAATTTACCAAGCATTGGTAGAACGCCAACTCTACTATCTGTGCAAAATTTCAGGAAAATCGGTAGTAAACTTTGGCCTCTGTTGCCATATGAGTCTAAATTGGACGAAAGATATATATGGGAGCTATATCTAAATCTGAGCCGATTTGGATAATATTTTTCAAGTTTTTCGAGACTCATAAAATATTCGGATATACGGAATTTGAAGAAAATCGGTTGATAAACACGCCAATTATAACCAGATCGGGGATAAATATATATGACAACTATATCTAAATCTGAACCGATTTTTTCCAAAATCAATAGCGATCGTTTTTGTTCCCCAAAACGACCCTGTGCCAAATTTGAGGACGATCGGACTTAAACTGCGACCTGTACTTTGCGCACAAAAATACATGAACAGACAGACAGACGGACAGACAGACAGACAGACAGACAGACAGACATCGCTAAATCGACTCAGAAGTTAATTCTAAGACGATCGGTATACTAAACGATGGGTCTCAGACTTTTCCTTCTTGGCGTTACATACAAATGCACAAACTTATTATACCCTGTACCACAGTAGTGGTGAAGGGTATAAATATGGGAAACATTTAAATCTGAAGCAATTTTAAGGAAACTTCGCAAAAGTTTATTTATGATTTATCGCTCGATATATATGTATTAGAAGTTTAGGAAAATTAGAGTCATTTTTACAACTTTTCGATTAAGCAGTGGTGATTTTACAAGGAAAATGTTGGTATTTTGCCCGATTTTTCCAAATTTGGATATAAAACCCTTATTTATCAACCGATCGTACTCAAAGCTGGTTAAATGTATTCTTCTGTAGCACTAACTGTATGTGCAAAATTTCATCAAAATCGCCTCAGATTTAGATATAGCTCCCATATATATGTATCGCCCGATTTTGAAAATTTTGCCCCTAATAACCTCATTTTTGGCCATTTATTAACTGATCGTACTCAAATTTTACACAAGGTAACTTCCATGGTATCAATCATACCTGCAAAATATTATACAAATTGGTTCAGATTTAGATATAAGTCCCATATATATGCATTATGTTCCTAAATATTGAAATCTCCAAAACCTATACCAATGATACCCCACAAATGCTTATGTGGTTTAGGGTATGATATAGTCGGCCCCGCCCGACTTTCTACTTTACTCACTTGTTTTTCTAATTGATTCAATTAAAAATTATTTGATATTGAATGCAAAACTGACTTAATTTTTTCATTAAAAACGTAACTATTTTAAATTACTACCTTAACTGACTTAGTGTTTAATTTGATTAAAAAATTGATTGTTTGAAATGAAATTTTAGTTAAAAATTAAAACAATTTCGACGCTTTTCTTTTAAGTGACTTAGTCTTCCGAGTTTGATTAAAAAGTTAATTGTATCAATTAATTTATTAATTGAAAAAAATTTTCAAATTCATTCAACTTTTCATTGGAAATATTTTGGTGATATTTTTTCTGTGTACGAAGATTGTTAACTTTCCTTTAATTTAAATTCCATTATTCCTCAAAATTTGGGTTGCATAATCTTTCATATTAGATCAATAATTTTTCAGTGTATGATCCATGAGAAATGCAATCGACTCACAGGCAAAGGATAAGACCATGGATTGCTACAAAGCTTCATAATATACTGAGATGCAGTTATACCGCTACGCACACACAAAGAAAAAAAAACGTTTGGAAAACGTGTACCGAAAACGTTTTTCTTTTCTTAGAGTTTTTTGAATTGCTTCGAAAATTTTAAACTTTTATCACCAAAAAAATTAGTTTGTTACAAAATTTTTATTTTTTCAATAAAAAAAACTTCGGTCGAAGTAGGGATCGAACCCACGACCCTTGGCATGCAAGTCGGACGTAGCAACCACTGCTCCACGGTGCCAAACTAAATGTTTGTTTCTGTTAAATAAACTTTGTTTATTCGGTTCGTGGGCCCGCAAGCTATGCTATATAAATATAACTTATATGGATATTTATCTATTGATGACCATAACAGGTACATAGCTCAGTGGTTAGTGTGTTGGCTTACACAGTGCCTGGTCCGCGGTTCGATTCTCCGTCCAGGCGAAAGGTAAAAAATTATTAAAAATTTATAAAATCGTATAATTTCTTTTACATTGTTGGTATTACAGGAAAAGGTGTTAGAACTAAAAAACCTCGTGGATGTGAGAATGATGTGAGGGAAAATGCAATTAACAAGAAAACAATGTTTTTTTTTTTTTTTTTTTTTTTTTTTTTTTTGAGTTTGTCTTTATGAAATTGTTTTCACATCCTGGAAAAGAATAAACGTTTATCGCAAAAAGAATAGACTTTTCTTCCAAATACACTTCCTTACAGCGAAAAGCAAATGAGAAACGAACTTTGTTTGTCTAAAATATCGCTTGGGAGGAAAGAATTATTTTTTTGCGTGCAATTCTGGGTGATGGATGTTATCAGGTTAATCAGTGGGAAACTTTGATAAGTGTTGCTTTTTTTGATAAATAGTCAATTAGTCAATTTTGACAATACACATTGTCGATTTTGCTCACTGCCAAGAGTCAATTAATCTATTTGAGTCTACAGCTATAGAAAAAATCCATTACTCCAGCGAAACGAAAATAAACCGAATTTCCCAACAGCTCAGTTTCTCATCTATTGGAAACAATGCCTTAATTTTATTTATTTTTTTTTTCAAATAAAAATGGAAGATCGAGAACATGGGAATAGGGATCTTCAAGTAAAAAAAAAAATTTGAAGCTCTTCCTAAGGGTGGGCATACACATGGTCGTGGGCTGGTTGGCTGTTGTTTGGTCGTTTGCTAACAAGTTTTTTAGCGGTGGATTATTCCACCTCAGTAATGCTTGTGACATTTTTCCAAGTGGTTTCACTGCAATGTGGAACGCCGTTCGGAGTCGGCTATAAAAAGGAGGTCCCTTGCCATTAAGCTTAACATAGAATCGGGCAGCTCTCAGCGATAAGAGAGATTTCACCACTGTGGTAACACTATTGACCGAATAGGCTAAGTGAGCCTGAAATATCTGGTTGCTACTATACCTAACCTTACCTTCCTAAATCATTAAAAATGATCTTCTAAAGATAGACATATTTTTCACTACACAAAAATTACCTTAAGTAGAAAGTCGACTTATAAAAGTCGACAATAAAAATAGAAAGTCAACTTTTTAATAAGTTGACGTCTTATCAAAAGTAAAAAAAAAATAATGAAAATGTCGACATTTTGGAAATTTTGGAAATTTTAGAAAAATTCAAATACAGAACTTTGCCTAAGTGGAATTAAAAATATATTTCGGAAGCCCTCAAAAATTACACATTTTAAATCTACTTCATTAGATTGAGCGAATCTTTCATGAAAACTCAAATGAAATTTAGCTTTCCTCGGATTGCTGATTGCAGTATGAGAAGTTGTAACAATAATCATACGAATCCCCAACAAATAGGGGTCTGTTAAAAACTGACTACCTGGGGCCTTTAATTAATAAACAAAGTCCAGCAAGCATCTCAGTTCTAACGAATGCTTTTTTCCAAGAATTATTTTTACCCGTTTACCAACATCATATTTTGAATGATTTATGTATATCATACCACTAAAAGATGTTCGGAATTTTCCCGGTAAGTGTACTTCGCTCTCAACCCATTTGCTTAGTACTCCCCCACATTTATGCCCAACTGACATATGGAGAACTCACGGTATTTTATTTCAACTTCATTTATATGAAATATTTTCCACTACATTTCATTTAGATTTCTATAGATCTTTCAAAAACTCCTGTCACCAGTTCCACCATACATTTATTTGCAATCCTCTTATATTTTGTTTATATTAACAATAACTTTGTTTTTGCCAATATTTATTAAAATTTAAATTAAACCATCAATTTATCAAGTGAGTGTGTATTTGTGCAATTATGAAACTGTCCAAATTCCATACAGTATCAATCGACATTGACGATTCAATTGATTTAATAATAACGACACACAGACTCAGCTTGTACTCATTATTTTCATAAAGAGAGTCAGAGTGAGTGAGATACAAAAAATATCGCTAAAATAAATTAATTTATTTTTGTCAATTAGTCAATACTACTACTCTGGTGTTCACATACTAGCATATATAATGTGAATTTATTATATATTTATTGAGTGCAGATATGTCCACTTTTTTTTAAAGCGTCCATAGAGTGCACAGTGGTACAATGATGTGGTTATATTAAAGCGATACTCCGAAAGGATAAAGTTTATAAACAAAGAAAGTAATTTCAGTTTTCATTTTATAAGGAAATCTAATTAATTATGTGATCGCTTAAGTATTGAAGATTTCCTACCACAATACCAAAGGGGTTTTCAGCGATTGATTATCTCATCTTAGAACTACTGGTACCACTTTGGAGTGTTTGAAAAATGTCACCACCTCTAAATTGTTTATTAGTGTGAAATAGCAAATATTATCTGCTGTATTATATTCTAGACTGGTTTTCCTCAATGTTCTTAAAGTTTCGTAAAACTTGCAAAATATCAGCCAAATCGGTTCAGATTTAAATACAGCTCTTCTATTAATAGTTTACCCAATATGCACTTACATGATGCCATAAAGTTTATAATCTTTGCTTCAAAATTGTTTTTCAATTAATTAAGGACAAAAATTTCGTAAAGTGACATGTTTTTGAACTAAGGCAAATTTTCCTTAAAGTAAAGAAACACATTTTTGATTTAAAGAAATCGATATTAACTGTAAAAGAGAATCTTTCGATTTAAGATAAAAATGTCTCAAATATAGGCTAAGATTTATTTTGAGGATCTAGCATCTTTGGTTTAAAGTTTTTATACCCTGCGCCACACTGTGGAACAGGGTATTATAAGTTAGTGCATATGCTTGTAACACCCAGAAGGAGAAAAGATAGACTCATGGTACCTTTGGCAATAATGCTCAGGGTGGGTCCCTGAGTCGATATAACCATTTCCGTCTGTCTGTCCGTCCGTCCGTCTGTCTGTGAACACATTTTTGTGATCAAAGTCTAGGTCGCAATTTAAGTCCAATCGCCTTCAAATTTGGCACATGTTCCTAATTTAGGTCAGAATAGAACCCTATTGATTTTGGAAGAAGTCGGTTCAGATTTAGATATAGCTCCCATATATATCTTTCGCCCGATATGCACATATATGGACCCAGAAGCCAGAGTTTTATCCCGATTAGCTTGAAATTTTGCACAAGGAGTACAATTGGTAGTATAGTCATGTGTACCAAATTTGATTGAAATCGGTTCAGATTTAGATATAGCTTCCATATATATTTTTCGCCCGATATGGACTTATATGGCCCCAGAAGCCTGAGTTTTGGCCCAATTTAGTTGAATTTTTGCACTAGGAGTACAATTTGTAATATAGTCATGTGAGCCCAATTTTATTGAAATCGGTTCAGATTTAGATATAGCTCCCATATATATATCTTTCGTCCGATATGGACTAATACGGCCCCAGAAGCCAGAGTTTTATCCCAATTTGGTTGAAATTTTGCACTAGGAGTACAATTAGTAGTGTAGTCAAGTGTGCCAAATTTGATTGAAATCGGTTCAGATTTAGATATAGCTACCATATATAGCTTTCGCCCGATTTACATTCATATGACCACAGAGGCCAATCTTTTACTCCGATTTAATTGAAATTTTGCACAGGAAGTAGAATTAGCATTGCAGCTATGCGTGCCAAATTTGGTTGAAATCTGTTCGGATTTAGATATAGCTCCCATATATATGTTTTTCTGCTTTCGACAAAAATGGTCAAAATACCAACATTTTCCTTGTAAAATCGCCACTGCTTAGTCGAAAAGTTGTAAAAATGACTCTAATTTTCTTAAACTTCTAATACATACAGCTATGTTCTTATTTTCGAGTCTATTCCGAATCCGACAAAATAGCAAAATTCACTCTAATTATTTTCGGTACAAATTGCCTGTTCTTAAATTAGAGTGGTTTTGACTATCATTTTCGTGTCAGCTGTTTAAAAAATTATTTTTTCTGAAGTGTTGTTAAAAATGCCGTCTGGATTTTTATTATCTGTTTTGGTGTTAAAGAAACGCAAATTTCAAGAGTCCCGCGTTAAGAGACGTTGCCTTAAGAATTCTTCAGATCCCATGGTCTATATAGGACAATTGTTTTGATATATTCAAAGTTATAATTATCTGCACATAGCTTTGTAGCTTTATATCGCCTTAACAAGGACGCATTCCTGTCAGTTCTGCGAGAGGTAGTCCCGCGTCTAAGAAAATATTCTATTCCACCAATTCTACAATTAACGGCCACTCTGAGATATTTGGTTACCGGATCATTTCAAGGAGTAATTGCCAATGACCTCAATATTAGCCTTGCGCGTACATAGCTTTTCAATTTTGTTCTCCTAAGAGATTAAAGTTTTTGGACACTTCTTCCATTATATCCGTTACATTGTTAAGAGTTTTCCTTTTTTTCGGTGACGGTGGAGCGTATGAACTAGGAGTTTCGATTTCCTGCGTACCGTTTGTAAATGGTACGTCTACTTCACCGATCGTTCCATTCGTTAAGTCGACGGACACGCTACCATCTTCTGTAGCAAGGACTTCAACATTACTGCAAGACATGCTATTTAAATACATGTCCGCTTGATTGGACGTAACAATTTTCTGGGATGAATAAGCACTTCGTTTTGATGTACAAATGTCTTTATGTACTATGTCCGATTCACTTTTTTTGATTGACCAACAATTATTTTTTTCCCCGGCACTTTTTGGGAACAACCAAACGTTTTAGCTCCTTCTATTCCTTCTACTGCTGCATACAATCTACATATAACAGACAACTCTTCTTCCGTGCGTGTTAAGTGGTGCTTGTTGAAGGGTCCTCCTCCAGTACGACGGTCTTAAGCTTTATTCTCTGCAAGTTTTCTCTTAATATTGAGCCGCCAGTTCTGCCATGCCTGAAACAAATTCAAATCATTTTATGAAACTTAAATAAATGACATCAAAAACCTTCTTCCAATTGCTAGCATCCGTCACTGGTGACCCCATTTAGTTCTTCATATAATTTCAACCACAGCTCGTCATGAACCACACGGTCTCTCTTCTCAAATCCTCTTTCTAATCCAGGATGTATAGTAAAAAAATCTAAAAATATTTGATCTTGGGCAGCAGTTTTGTGTTTTTCCTTGCAAAATGAGAAATTGTTAGTAGTTTTATTGTAACATATTTATTTACTTACATTTTACAAACTTTGTTTACCGCGACATTGACTGCAAATATTTTGTTTATTTTCTGTCATATGTTTTTACCATTCGGGGTTACCAAATTGCATTTTTTTCTGATTGCAATGGTTTTTACATACAGTCAGCAGTGCACACGAAACTCAAAGGCAACTCTAACTTCCCTCAAATTTTATTTCCGGGCATTTAGAGAAAATCACACTCTAAAGATTCACAGGAAAAAGAGACCTATTTGTTTTTAACAATTTCTTGTACTTAATGTTATCTGATAAGATATTTAATGTAAGAAATAGCAAGAAAACATATTCTACTTTATAAATGCACGCATTTTAATGCTATTTTGGATGAGAATTTTGTAATATATTGTCATTCTAATTGGTTTAGATTACTTGTGTTTGCTCTAAAATATTTAGAGAATTTTTTCTCTAATTCGGATTGAAGAACACTTTACAATCGGAATATTCTCTAAATGAGCTAGATCGAAATGAAGAACATGGGCGATATATATCGAGCGATAAATCATAAATAAACTTTTGCGAAGTTTCCTTAAAATTGCTTCAGATTTAAATGTTTCCCATATTTTTTTTTACTAACATTGTGTTCCACCCTAGTGCATTAGCCGATTTAAATTTTGAGTCTATAGATTTTGTAAAAGTATATCAAATTCTGTCCAGATCGAGTGAAATTTAAATGTATGTATTTGGTACAAACCTTTATATACAGCCCCCAACACATTTGACGGATGTGCTATGGTATCGAACATTTAGATCTACAAAGTGGTGCAGGGTGTAATATAGTCGGCCCCGCCCGACTTTAGACTTTAAACTTTAGACTTTAAAATTTAAAATAGAATTGCAATCAATACCTAGTTTATTAGTGTAAACACAAAATCTTTGAAATGAGGCAATCCTTTTATCAGTGTGAATTTTAGCTTGTCCGACATTGAGACTGGACTTCCCTTACTTGTTTTTTTTTTTTTTTTTTTTTGGGGGGGGGGATTTTAAGTAAATAAAAAATATTTCTAAAAATTAAAACCGAATTTTAAAAAATATATGCAATACAAATTCTCATATATTACAACATATATTTTATATATTGTAACACCTATTTTACTTAGGTTTACGACATTTGTGACATGTATTAAAGTACGTCTTAAATGTATGTAAAATACGTCCCAGTTCTTGACAGACTATCTCTGATTCACCATCCTCGGTGCATAATCCACCACTTGTAAACCTAATATATCAATTCTTGATTAATGTCCAACTTTGTTTCCTCTATTTAAAAACAATATTTAATCACATCCATCAGAAGGTGGTCCCTAAAGTCAAAAACGGGTTTCACTCTCTGACAGTAATAATTGTATAACGTTTTTAGTTTATTACATACATACGTTATATAGGAGAGGACCACTGTGCTCTGGGCGTTTGTGTTTGTTCCAAGAATTTTCATTAATTTATTTGTCCATTTTTGTTGAGTTGAAAAACAAAAAGATATGAAATGAATGACCCCATACAATAAAACTATGATAGCGCTCTACACAAATAGTAGTGGTGATTTTTTTGTTGCTTATTTTGGGAAATATTATTTCCACTCCAACAAGCCTTTGTTACCTGCATTATTTCAAAGAGTTTTTGTTTTATGTTATGGGTTTCAAAATAATATATATACACAAAATAACTTTTTGCTGGTACAAGAATTTAAAACTTCTGTAATAGTATATAATAGTACAATATAATAGGGATACAAAATTAAAAACATTTATATAACATCCTACAAAAATAAGTTAATTGTTTTAAAACACTTCTCTTTAAGTACATCCAGATGTACTTTATCCCATATTTTTCCTCTAAATATGAATTATGTTCAAACAATTTTTAGAAAGTTCATTATTACAACGATTTCTGCAAGATAGAATATCTTGTGAAGTACAATTTATTAAAAATTTCAAGAGGACATGTTTTGGAGTATGCTAAAAGCCAAAATATGAACGGAAAATTTTCCCTTAGATAAGCATGAGATGTTCAAGAGGTTTAACAGAGAAATACATTGTGTGAATTTTTGATTTTATTGCCATTATTATTATTAATTTTTTTAATATTTAATGAATTTAATTCATTACTGTGAATTTTTATCATTATTATTTTTTTCATATTTAATTTGTTTATTCATTACTGCGAATGCTACAAAGTTTGCATATAACCCATTGTGAGCATATATTGCCCAATAATCGCTATAGCGAATCCAATGGCCATTATTCCATTTGGTCAGTTTGCATGACACTGTCGTATTATTTAATATTTGAGCGTATTTGATTATTATTATTGTAGTTGTTGTTGTTGCTTTTGCTGTTATAGCAGTTGTTTGTAGGCCATTTTATGATTATTATTGTAATTGTTATAGTACGTAATCACAAATGTCAATAAGTTGTCAAGATTATTGACAGATAACATGCCAAATATTGTGTAAAGTAAGTACACGCATCTCTGTAAATGGGAGGGAATGTATGCGTGTGTGTGTGTGAGCATATACACATATACATATGAGTAACAGGAGGTCTCTCACATACAAAAACACACGCATACCCACTTAAACTCTGACTTTTATTAATTAAATGTATGTGTATCCATAGGAGAGGATTTTTATTTTAATGGGATTGGCCAGGCTTTCATAGTTTTATAGAGTGGGACTATGGGCAAGTAAAGGGGAATCGGAAGAGATTTTAATTAAAATCATGTTTAATAGACATTTTGTTTTTTTTTATTGTGTATTTTCATTCAGCCTCTGTCATATTTTTTTATGTAAGAGAGGGAAACGCAATAAATGATGACAGTTTCATTTTTTGTTTGTTCGGTATGGATGTTCTTGTCTACTCCCCTCTTTCGTATGACATTCAGATACTCTCTAGAAATAAGGAATTTGAAAAAGAGCGAATTTTGTAAATGACATGCCGGTTGTGACTATCACCAACACGTCATTTAAGGGTTTTGTGGTTGAAATATGAAAGCGTTAACATGATTTAGCGTAACAACAGTTGATTTATGCGGTAAAGGTATTATTCACAGAGCTTTATTCAACAAGTTATTCTGCAAATGTAACACCAGTGGATGAGATAAAAACAATATAGTATATACAAACATTTACATTAGGTTAGGTTAGGTTAGGTGGCAGCCCGATGTATCAGGTTCTCTTAGACTATTCAGTCCATTGTGATACCACATTGGTGAACTTCTTTCTTATAACTGAGTGCTGCCCGATTCCATGTTAAGCTCAATGACAAGGGACCTTCTTTTTATAGCCGAGTCCGAACGGCGTTCCACATTGCAGTGAAACCACTTGGAGAAGCTTTGAAACCCTCAGAAATGTCACGAGCATTACTGAGGTGGGATAATCCACCGCTGAAAAACTTTTTGGTGTTCGGTCGAAGCAGGAATCGAACCCACAATATTGTGTATGCAAGGCGGGCATGCTAACCATTGCACCATGGATGCATTCTAATGCTAGTCTGAAAAGTTTGACCTCAAATATTTCCCAACTTTTCTGTAAAGGACTGAATCGTTTACAGAAAAGTTTTTATACCCTGCGCCACACTGTGGAACAGGGTATTATAAGTTAGTGCATATGTTTGCAACACCCAGAAGAAGACGAAATAGACACATGGTGTCTTTGGCAAATATGCTCAGTGTGTGCTCCGGAGTCGATATAGCCATGTCCGTCTGTCCGTGAACACATGTCTGTAATCAAAGTCTAGGTCGCAGTTTTAGTCCAATCGACTTCAAATTTGGCACAAGTATGTGTTTTAGCTCAGAATAGAACACTATTGATTTTGGAAGAAATCGATTCAGA
Organism: Haematobia irritans; assembly: GCF_050003625.1. Lineage (NCBI taxonomy): Eukaryota > Metazoa > Arthropoda > Insecta > Diptera > Muscidae > Haematobia > Haematobia irritans. The sequence goes on along the minus strand of NC_134397.1, from coordinate 273,005,644 downwards.
TTTAGATATAGCTCCCATATATATTTTTCGCCCGATATGCACTTATATGGACCCAGAAGCCAGAGTTTTACCCCAATTTGGTTGAAATTTTGCACTAGGAGTACAATTAGTAGTGTAGTCAAGTGTGCCAAATTTGATTGAGATCGGTTCAGATTTAGATATAACTCCCATATATATATTTCGCCCGACATGGACTTATATGGCCCCAGAAGCCAGAGTTTTACCCCAATTTGGTTGAAATTTTGCACTAGGAGTACAATTAGTAGTGTAGTCAAGTGTGCCAAATTTTGTTGAAATCGGTTCATATTTAGATATAGCTTCCATATATATCGTTCGCCCGATTTACACTCATATGACCACAGTGGCCAATCTTTTACTCCGATTTAAGTGAAATTTTGCATAGGGAGTAGAATTAGCATTGTAGCTACGCGTGCCAAATTTGGTTGAAATCTGTTCAGATTAAGATATAGCTCCCATATATAGCTTTCGCCCGATTTACACTCATATGACCACAGAGGCCAATTTTTAATTCCGATTTAGTTGAAATTTTGCACAGGGAGTAGAATTAGCATTGTAGCTATGCCTGCCAAATTTGGTTGAAATCGGTTCAGATTTAGATATAGCTCCCATATATATGTTTTCTGATTTCGACAAAAATGGTCAAAATATCAACATTTTCCTTGTAAAATCGCCACTGCTTAGTCGAAAAGTTGTAAAAATGACTCTTATTTTCCTAAACTTCTAATACATATATATCGAGCGATAAATCATAAATAAACTTTTGAGAAATTTCCTTAAAATTGCTTCAGATTTAAATGTTTCCCATATTTTTTACTAACATTTTGTTCCACCCTAGTGCATTAGCCGACTTAAATTTTGAGTCCATACATTTTGTAGAAGTCTATCAAATTCTGTCCAGATCGAGTGATATTTAAATGTATGTATTTGGGACAAACCTTTATATATAGCCCCCAACACATTTGGCGGATGTGATATGGTATCGAAAATTTAGATCTACAAAGTGGTGCAGGGTATAAAATAATCGGTCCCGTTCGACTTTAGACTTTCCTTACTTGTTTTTCATTAACTTTGCATAATTTATACCAAAAAAGTAGTAAATATGTTCTGCTAGGATCCGGAAGTGATGCAAAATTGGCTCAGAAGTGATGAATTTAACATGGGCTTGTCATAGGACGGATGTCCACCATTTCAACAGGTGTTTCACTGAATTTGCATCACTTCTTAAGGTGTAGTCCGAATTCAATGTTTCGGATGTGAATTATAAAATTGTGTCTTATTTTTGCGTGGGTGTTTGAGGCCATATTTTAACAGCACGTACCAAATTCCAACTGAATGAGATGAATTTTGGTCTTCCAAGAGGCTCCGGAGGTCAAATCTGGTGTTCGGTTTATATGTGGGCTATATATAATTATGGATCGATGTGGACCAATTTTGGCATGCTTGTTAGAGACCATATACCAACACCGTGTACCAAATTTCACCCCGGTAGGATGAAATTTGCTTCTCTTAGAGGCTCCGCAAGCCAATTCGGGGGATCGGTTTATATGGGGGCTATATATAATTATTGACCGATGGGGACCAATTTTTGCGTGGTTGTTAGAGATCATATGATGACACCATGTAACAAATTTCAACCGGATTGGATGAAATTTGCTTCTCCTAGAGGCTCTGCAAGCCGAATCTGGGGATCGGTATATGTGGGCTATATATAATTATGGATCGATGTGGACCAATTTTGGCATGCTTGTTAGAGACCATATACCAACACCGTGTACCAAATTTCAGCCGGATCGTATGAAATTTGCTTCTCTTAGAGGCTACGCAAGCCAAATTTGTGGGTGCGTTTTTATGGGGGCTATACATAAAAGTGGACCGATATGGCCCATTTACAATACCATTCGACCTACATTAACAACAACTACTTGGGCCAAGTTTCAAGTCGATAGCTTGTTTCGTTCGGAAGTTAGCATGATTTCAACAGACGAACGGACGGATGGACGGACATGTTCAGATCGTCACAGAATTTCACACAGACCCGGAATATATATACTTTATGGGGTCTTGGAGCAATATTTCGATGTTTTACAAACGGAATGACAAAGTTAATATACCCCCATCCTATGGTGGAGGGTATAAAAACGTTCTTGTTGAGCCCTTGAAAACACCGGTTCTGCGGTTCCGAAAATGAGATTTTTACGAAAACTGACAATCGATGTAAGACGATAAGCCGTTCTACCAGGTTTTCCAATGATTTTGATCACTCTATACGTGATGGTGGTATGTTTCCTCGAAAAACAATGCGAAAATTGGATTATATGTCCATAATTAATTATAGCTCCCATAAAATCCATCGCAAAACAATTACGGAAATAAAATAAAATTTTAGAATGAGGTTAGATTTTTTTGTAGGCCATACTTCGTTTGGTACGAAGTATGGCCTACAAAGCCATAACATGCTGCGCAAAAGTGGTGACGCAAAGACCCTACGTTTGAAACCATTCTTGGTGGACCCGTGCTGAATTCGATGGTATTGAGTTCTACTTTAATGTCCATAGTCTGTGCGAAAGGTTACTATTATGTTATGTTGCTAAGAAAATTTAATATATTTTAAGATGATTGATTTTTATGACTTTCCTAATCAATTAAACAGAGGAAAGATCAATAGAATTCAAAAATTCTAATCAGTATTTAATTTCTGAGAACATAACATTTTTGCCATCAAACATGTTACATGTTCGCCGTTCAAAAATAACATTTTGCTCCCGAAACAGTTTTGTGGTGATCATATTCCTTCTAGACCAGTTTATGATTTTTTAAAAGCTGTAAATTTTTAAAAATAATGAATTCACTCCAAAAACTATATAGAATTTAAATTGAAATTTTAACCGGCTAACAACTTCCACTAAATTAACTTAACACCTAAGCCATACAAACGGAAAACGATTGGCAAAGTTTTCATTGTTTATGATATGGAAAATGGAAATTTCGTTGCCTTTGGGAGGATATTCTCTCAAAATGGAAAAGTCAAATTTTAACTAACCTCGAAAATAACAACAGACATCATTGCTCCAGGGATTGCAATAAATACAAACATTTCTAGTATGACAATCTAATGGACAGACTGACACGATGAAGGTGGACATAGATCCAAATGAAAATAATATATACGGGTAAAAAAACCATATGTGGGAAGTTACCATTGGATACCGTGAAATGGATATTTATGATTGCTTTTCATATTTTTTTGTTACTTTTCCTAGGGGTTAATATCAATGGATTAAAAATAATCTCTCTCTTTGATAGACCAATAGAAAGTCTATATTATTTATGATTGCAAACATTCTTGATTTTCGTATAAATTTCATAGTTATAATTTAAAATAAATTTTTGTGCTTTTCGTTAAATTAAAGAAAAGATTTGAGCCAAATATTCTCCTTTCCAATAATTTTAAATATTGTAAATGGAAATCATACAGTATATTAGTATCATCATATATGTACATGAAATCTTTATCTATATCGATAGAGGGCTATATTTCATCTCACTGAATTTTTATGTTGAAATATATTCCAATAAAATAACATTTCTAATGGTCTCTAATTATTTTGAAACAGTGTGTATTCTGTTTGCTAATTTTGCATTTGCTGTTTGCTAATTTTGCATATATTAGCTTTTTTGTAGAATTTTCATACAACTAAATTAAAAACTATGTCCTCAAATAGCTTAATGGAAATTGATGCCTCAATTACAATTCATAAACTTGTTTACACCGAAAAAAAAGTAAACTGTTTTATAGGAAGAATGAAGTACCTCGCACGAAAATTTTACTCCACATTTTGAGATTTCCACATAGCGTTGTAAAATCCAAGAACATTTAATGCCCTTTTGTACGTTTTAACTGCAGTTCACGAAATTACATCCTCTCATAGAAGAAAAATTAACTAAAAGTGAAGAAGAAAATCATTGGCGCCAAATCATGACCATTTTAACCATACAGTAGTTCATTCTTACTATTTTTGGGAATCGTAAGAAAATCTTCTTTTGCTTTAGTTCATATTGAACTTATGTGTACGGTCATTGTACTTTATACCCACATTTAGTTCATAAAATTTTTGAGACATACATAAAAAAATAAAATTTCATTAAGTTGTGGAAAATTTCAGAAAAAATAATAAAATTTAACTTCTAGCAAATAATGTTTTTGCAATAAAAATAAGATAAATTTAGTGTTAGTTTAACTACGGAATTTTTTGCTGTGTATATTCAAAACCTATTGCACTATGCTTATATCTATAGATTAACTAACCCTCTAATGCCCATTCCCACCTTTAGGCGGGCTTCATTAAATACGGAAGCTTTTAGTAAAGCACACCTTAAGACAACACAAATTAATGAAATAACAAGTAAGAAAGGTCTAAAGTCGGGCGGAGCCGACTATATATACCCTTCACCACAATGTAGACAAACATTTGTGTTACCATCTCAACTACTTCAAATTTTCTGGGAGCAATATAAAGGTTTGCATTTCCAGATACAAATACTTATAATGGAGACAATTTTTTGTACTTTTACAAAAACTCTAGAATTAAAATTTAAATCGTCTAACGCCCGGGGATGAAACACAATGTTAGTAAAAACAAGTTCGGCCGGGCCGAATCTTAAATACCCTCCACCATGAACCAAATATTAGGGTTTCCTTTGAAATTACAGGAGGGCTTGAGGACTTGAGGACACTTCCCGAAGATAAATTTAAAGATTTCACCCATGAGGACTATATCAGATTCTGGATTTATAAGAACCATTTTGAGTTTTAGAGGAATCATTAACATCTCTTGTAAGTGTGCAAGAAAATTATAAAATAACGTCTTGATTTTAAATCTTAAATCTTTAGAAGTAAAATCTAGAAATTTTACATTGAGTTTCAAACAATTTTCATGATCAGTGCGCCTTCTACACCCTCAAGAAGTTAAGTCGGTCTATATGGAGGCATTACCAAATGGATCGAGAAAAACTTAATCCGATACACGTTTTTGTGAGCCTAAAATACCATAATATTTACAATTTCCGGCAAATCAGATAAAAACTACGGTTTCTAGAAACCCAATGAGTTAAATCGGGAGATCGTTCTTATGGGGGCTATACTAAAATATATCACCGTTTTCGGCACACCTCTTTATGATCCGAAAATACCTCTAGATTTCCAATTTCAGCCAAATAAGATAAAAACTTCGGATTCTAGAAGCCCAAGAAGTAAAAGCGGGAAATCGGTCTATATGGGGGCTATACCAAAATATGGACCGATACTCACCATTTTCGGCACACATCTTTATGGTCCTAAAATAACTCTAGATTTCCAATTTCAGACAAATTGGATAAAAACTACGGTTTCTATAAGCCCAAGACCCCAAAGCGGGAGGTCGATTGCTTAATTGTTGAAGACTTTATATAGTCGGAAATCGATATTTCGATGTGTTACAAACGGAATGACAAACTTATTATACCCCCGTCACCATTCTATGGTGGAGGGTATAAAAATATGTGAAATATGAAGCGAGAGAAATTTTAATGCAATTGTACAAAAGAGCATTTATGATTTATCAGGCGATTCATGTATTTGAAATATAGGACAATTTTACTAATATTTACAATGTTTGCTACTTAGCAGTGGCGATTTTACAAGGATATTGGTTAGATTTTTCCTAGATATGTGGTCACGTGGGGGTTGTGATATATTATTTGGTCAAGTCGGGTGACTTGGAGCCTTATTCAAAACTCAACTGTTCTGTGGAAATTCTGGCATTACAGTGTTTAGGATGTGACTATGATATGGGGAAATCACCACAGAATTTGTAGGAATTTTGGCCATAATTTTATAAACCGGAAAAACGAATATATGAAGGTTTTATCTAAATCTGTACCAAATTAGATGAAAGTTGACACACTTAAATATTATATTAAATATATTCTCTATGGAAACTATACAGTCGATTGGAGGAAAATCCCATTGAAAATGGGGTTAAAATGTGAAACAGTCTACCATATTTCCACAACTATGGTGTATATATATGGGAGCTATATCTAAATCTGAACCGATTTTGACTAAATTTGACATGCATAGGTAGAATATTAATTCGGCTATCTCTGCAAAATTTCACGTAAATGGGAGTATAACTTTGGCCCCCGTGGTTATATGATTGTAAATCGGACGGAAGTTATATATGGAAGCTATATCTAAAACTGAACCGATTTCAACCAAAATTGGAACACTTACCGACACTGTTAAACGTACTCCTTTTGCAAAATTTGAAGCAAGTCATGGCTTTTTGAGTCCAAATCGGCGAAAGATATATATGGGAGATATATCTAAATCTCAACCGATTTTAGCCAAATTTGGCACATATAACTATACCATTAGAAAAATTACGGCAAAACTCTGGCATTTCAGGCAATATAAGTGAAAATCGGGCGAAAGATATATATGGGAGCTATATCTAAATCTCAACCAATTTTAACCGAATTTGGCACACATAACGATACCATTCAACATACCCCTTGTGCAAAATTTGAAGCAAATCACGGAAAAACTCTGGCCTTTGAGGCCATATAAGTCCAAATCAGACGAAAGTTATATATGGGAGCTACGCCTAAATCTGAACTGATTTCAATCAAATTTACCAAGCATTGGTAGAAGGTCAATTCTACTCTATGTGCAAAATTGCACGAAAATCGGTGGTAAACTTTGGCCTCTGTGGTCATATGAGTCCAAATCGGACGAAAGATATATATTGGAGCTATATCTAAATCTGAACCGATTTGGCTGATATTTGGCAAGCTTTTTGAGGCTCATAAAATATTCGGATGTACGGAATTTGAAGACCATCGGCTGATACACGCACCAATTATGACCAGATCGGGGATAAATATATATGGCAGGTATATCTAAATCTCAACCGATTTTTTCCAAAATCAATAGCGATTGTCTCTGTCACACAAAACGACCTTATGCCAAATTTGAGAACGATCGGACTTAAACTGCGACCTGTACTTTGCACACAAAAATACACAACAGACGGACATCGCTAAATCGACTCAGAATTCAATTCTAAGACGATCGGTATACTAAACGATGGGTCTCAGACCTTTCCTTCTTGGCGTTACATACAAATGCTCAAACTTATTATACCCTGTACCACAGTAGCGGTGAAGGATAAAAAAGAAAACTTAGTTGAACCTGATCAAGAGCCTTTGCAGCATATACTGAATTTTACCATATACATTTTTCTTGATTAGTTTTCTTGCTTTTGTGTCGTTAACATTGAATATTTAATCAGCATATACAAAATTGGGGCATTAGAGGGTGAATTCAAATCATATCGACACAACCTAAACAGTGAAGATTGAACAATTTTGTCGCAAACATATTCATGGTTGCCGAAGTCATATACATATATTATTTTCGAGAAAAAAAGAAAAAATTGTTGCAACAAACATGTTAGGTTAGGTAATGGAGTATGACACGAATCCGAGCTAGCGGATTTTACTGGACATGGCTACCAACTAAAAGTAGACAAAGAAAATTTACTTTATTTTATAAATCGATTTGAACACCAGATTATTATACCCTTCACCACTACTGTGGTACAGGGTATAATAAGTTTGTGCATTTGTATGTAACGCCAAGAAGGAAAAGTCTGAGACCCATCTTTTAGTATACCGATCGGCTTAGAATTAAATTCTGAGTCGATTTAGCCATGTCCGTCTGTCTGTCCGTCTGTCTGTATATGTAATTTTGTGCACAAAGTACAGCTCGCAATTTAAGTCCGATCGTCCTCAAATTTGGCATAGGGCCATTTCTTGGGACAGAGACAATCGCTATTGGTTTTGGAAAAAATCGGTTCAGATATAGATATAGCTGCCATATATATTTATCCCCGATGTGGTCATAGTTAGCGTGTTTATCAACCGATTTTCTTGAAATACCGTACATCCAAATATTTTATGAATCTCGAAAATCTTGCAAAATATCAGCCAAATATCGGTTCAGATTTAGATATAGCTCCCATATATATCTTTCGTACGATTGAGACTCATATGACCACAGAGGCCAAAGTTTACTACCGATCTTCGTGAAATTTTGCACAGAGGGTAGAATTGATATTCTACCAATGCTTGGTAAATTTGACTGAAATCGGTTCAAATTTAGATATAGCTCCCATATATATCTTTCGTCCGATTTGAACTTATATGGCCACAAAAGCCAGAGTTTTGCCGTGATTTGCTTCAAATTTTGCACAATGGGTACGTTTAATAGTATCGTTAAGTGTGTAAAATTTTGTTAAAATCAGTTCAGATTTAGATATAGCTCACATATATATCTTTCGACCGATTTGGACTTATATGGTTTCAAAAGCCAGAGTTTTGCCCTGACTTACTTCAAATTTTGCACAAGCGGTACTTTTTACGATGCTATTGTATGTGTCAAATATGGTCAAAATCGATTCAGTTTTAGATATAGCTCCCATATATATTTTTCGTCCGATTTGAACTTATATGACCTCAAAATCCAGGGTTTTGCCGTGATTTGCTTCAAATTTCGCACAAGGAGTACGTTTAGTAGTATAGGTAATTGTGCCAAATTTGGTTGAAATCGTTCCAGATTTAGATATGGCTCCCATATATATCTCCCGTCCGATTGGCACTCATATGACTCCCATTTACGTGAAATTTCGCATAGATAGCAGAATCATTATTATAACTATACATGGGGCACTGGGCACTGACACACTTCCTGTGTCAGTGCCCAGCTTTATCCTTTAGAAGAAACAAAATACTGGGCTCCTTTTTCTTTCAGACTCTCACTGATCTACGGGAGTGCAGCTTAAGGAACATACTTGCATTCATCAGGGCCTCTGGTTGGTTATTCTGAGATTTCTTTCAAGGAGAACGAGCAGGTAGAAGTTTCTGGGACAAAGCGGCCGCATCGGAAGAAGAAAGATTGAAAAATCACATCGAGGGATCACAATGGACCTATACTGGTCTAAGTGCGCATCAATACAAGAACATTGATGTCACCCTCTACAACCTAACCTAACCTAACCTATACATGTCAAATTTAGTCAAAATCGGTTCAGATTGTATATAGCTCCCATATATACGTACACCAGAGTTGGGGAAATATGGTAGACTGTTTCATATATTAGACCCATTTTCAATGGGATTTTCCTCCAATTGACTGGATACTTTCCACAGAGAATACAAATATGGCCAAAATTCTCACACTTTACACAAAATTCTGTGATGATTTCCCCATATCTTAGCCATATCCTACACACTGCAATGCCAACATATCCACAGAACGGATGAGTTTTAAATAAGGCTCCAAGTCGCCCGACTAGACCAAATAATATATCACAACCCACACTTGACCACATATCTTGGCGAGATCTAACCAATATCCTTGTAAAATCGCCACTGCTGAGTAGCAAAAATTGTAAATATTAGTCTAATTGTCCTATATCTCGAATACATGTGTATCGCCTGAAAAATCATAAATCTCTTTTGTACAATTGCATTAAAATTTCTCTCGCATCATATTTCCCATATTTATACCCTTCACCACTACTGTGGTACAGGGTATAATAAGTTTGTGCATTTGTATGTAACGCCAAGAAGGAGTAATCATAGACCAACCTTTTAGTATACGGATCGGCTTAGAATTAAATTCTGAGTCGATTTAGCGATGTCCGTCTGTCTGTCTGTCCGTCTGTCTGTCCGTCTGTCTGTCTGTCTGTCTGTTGATGTATTTTTGTGTGCAAAGTACAGCTCGCAGTTTTAGTCCGATTGTCCTAAAATTTGGTATAGGGTCCTGTTTCGGCTCAAAGGCAATCCCTATTGATTTTGGAAAAAATCGGTTCAGATTTAGATATAGCTGGCATATATATTTTTCACCGATCTGGTCATAATTGGCGTGTATATCAACCGATCTTCCTCAAATTCCGTACATCCGAATATTTTATGAGTCTCGAAAAACCTGCAAAATATCAGAAAAATCGGTTCAGATTTAGATATAGCTCCCATATATAGCTTTCGCCCGATTTACACTCATATGACCACAGAGGCCAATTTTTAACTCCGATTTAGTTGAAATTTTGCACAGGGAGTAGAATTAGCATTGTAGCCATGCGTGCCAAATTTGGTTGAAATCGGTTCAGATTTGGATATATCTCCCATATATAGCTTTCGCCCGATTTACACTCATATGACCACAGAGGCCATTTTTTAACTCCGATTTAGTTGAAATTTTGCACAGGGAGTAGAATTAGCATTGTAGCTATGCGTGCCAAATTTGGTTGAAATCGGTTCAGATTTAGATATATCTCCCATATATAGCTTTCGCCCGATTTACACTCATATGTCCACAGAGGCCAATTTTTAACTCCGATTTAGTTGAAATTTTGTACAGGGAGTAAAATTAGCATTGTTGCTATGCGTGCCAAATTTGGTTGAAATCGGTTCATATTTAGATATATCTCCCATATATAGCTTTCGCCCGATTTACACTCATATGTCCACAGAGGCCAATTTTTAACTCCGATTTAGTTGAAATTTTGAACAGAGAGGAGAATAAGCATTGTTGCTATGCGTGCCAAATTTGGTTGAAATCGGTTCAGATTTAGATATAGCTTCCATATATATGTTTTTCTGATTTCGACAAAAATGGTCAAAATACCAACATTTTCCTTGTAAAATCGCCACTGCTTAGTCGAAAGGTTGTAAAATTGACTCTAATTTACCTAAACTTCTAATACATTTATATCGAGCGATAAATCATAAATAAACTTTTTTGACGTTTCCTTAAAATTGCTTCAGATTTAAACGTTTCCCATATTTTTTTTACTAACATTGTGTTCCACCCTAGTGCATTAGCCGACTTAAATTTTGAGTCTATAGATTTTGTAGAAGTCTATCAAATTCTTCCAGATCTAGTGATATTTAAATGTATGTATTTGGGACAAACCTTTATATATAGCCCCCAACACATTTGACGGATGTGATATGGTATCGAAAATTTAGATCTACAAAGTGGTGCAGGGTATAATATAGTCGGCCCCGCCCGACTTTAGACTTTCCTTACTGGTTTTTTACTAACATTGTGTTTCATCCCAGGGCGTTAGCCGATTTAAATTTTAATTCTAGAGTTTTTGTGGAAGTACAAAAAATTGTTTCCATTAAAAGTATTTGTATCTGGAAATGCAAACCTTTATATAGCTCCCAGCAAATTTTAAGTAGTAACCAAATGTTTGTCTACATAGTGGTGAAGGGTATAATATAGTCGGCTCCGCCCGACTTTAGACTTTACTTACTTGTTAATACTCAAAGTGTGATTTTCAATGAGGACATATTGATTGTTGGGATAATAAGGATGTAAACTGAAGAAACTTATTTAGAATTCACTTATACTAATGCGTTCAGATATTACTTTTTCTATATGATAAATTTTGCTACTTTTCAAAAAGAATATGCTGCCGTTTTAGATTCGACAGGGCTGAACTTTCGGTTTGGTTTTTTTTTTTTTTTTGATAATATAAATTGTATGTTGAAATGGAGTTGAACAATGTTTTCCTATAGAGAGAACTAATCGTATATTTTACCTACGAATGTTTAATTCTATTACATTAGAAAATACATTTTTTATACTTTTTGCTTAGCTATGTAACAACACCAATCAATATTCAAAATCATTATATATTTAACAAAAAATAAATAAAAAACAAAAACTTTAAAACACAATATAAAATAATTTTATTCACAATTTCAAAATGTTTTATTCTCCTTATGATTACATTTAGAAATATTTTACTATTGGATTGATTTTTTCGTTTTGCCCCATACAAACCAATACATCTCATTACGTATTTATATAAACACTATTATATTTGGGTACATTTTTTCGTCCTTTTTTTATTACAGCATACCATTGTCATAGTTGAGATTTAAAGAGTCATCCATAAAATGTATAGTAAACAGAGTGGAAATTGCAATCCATCCATGTGAGCTAAAGCTTTTGGTTTCTGTCATGCTTTCCATGGATCAAAAAAAGATTGCATTGTCTAATGTGAATACTTTATGCAGTATGGTTAAAAATTTATGTCAAATTATTATTGAAAATATGTGTTGAGAATATGAAAAAAATGTTGCGGATTTTAGAAATTCCACAATAGCTATTTGATGTGTTGCAATTCGCCATAGTTGTTTTGTGTCATCAAATATGGATAAAAATGATTTACAACAAGTGGTAAAGAGAAAAGGTTTGAGGCGATTGAATAATGCACACTGCAGCAGCCCTAATGACTGATAGTATTTCACTAAGTGTAAAAAGTAAAATTTTGTATCAAATTATAAAGAAGGTCATACGCCTAATACCATGCATCTAAATCTGAACCGATATATTCAAAAATCAAAATTTGAAATCGCTAGGACTGAAACTGCAACTAAGGCTTTGATTACACTGGCCAGATCGACTAAGACCGATCTTAAGCAATATTGCCAAATACACGTCTCCTCGTCTCGTCTCCTTTTGGTTGTTGAACTAACTTAAAATAGCCTTTTAAGGATTAAAAAAATATGTGGAATATTTTTTTTTTTCAAATCCTGAATATACGCTTTTAATTGTTACATTTTCTTTATAAAAATGTGTACCAGGATGTCAAATTCTAAGATGGATGGAAAAGAACGAAAAATTTCGTTAAAAGTACGAAATTTGCCATTGTTTTACAACCAAAGACATTTTTCATTAAAAGTACGAAATTTTTCGTACGAAGAAAAGTTCTTCCAAAATTTTCATAGTTTGTAAGAAAAAATTCGTACTTTTTATGAAGAATCTTCGTACTTTTTATGAAACAATTTCGTTTTTTTTATGAAAATGTTTCGTACTTTTTATGAAAAATTTTCGTAGTTTTTATGAAAAATTTTCGTACTTTTTATGAAAAAATTTCGTACTTTTTTCAAAAATGTTCAAACTTTTAGGAAAAAAAATTATAGTCGAAAGTGCATTTGGTTGCAGTTACAAGTGTGAAAAATTACATCACTTCTTTACATCTTAAGTTTTTGAATAATTTTTAGTTTTAATGCTTCACTTTTATTCATAGCGCGCTATCACCTAAATGAGAAGTAGCATAGACTTGCATAAAAAATAGAATAAAGGAATACACTCAAACACATTATAAAAGACAATTTAATGCCGCGAACGGAAATTTTAAAACTTCAATGAAACTTCTTCGTTATTTCAAAGAAAATGTTTCGTACTTTTTATGAAGAAATTTTAACGTAAAATCTTCGTAAAAACTTTTTCACAAAATTAATGAAATTTGAAGAAAGTTTCGTTAAAAGTACCAACTTTTTACGAAGAAAATTTAATGTAGAATATTTCGTAGAAGTTTCGTATATTCGGAAAATGTTCTTCGTAAAATTTACGAAAATGAATGAAAATTTCGTTATTTTAATGAAGAATTCACGAAGAATAGTCAATGAAGAATTCTTCGTAAAATTAACGAAGATAATTCTTTCGCTGTACTAGCACGAAATTGGAAATTAGGTCCACAAATAAGTCTGTTTCAATTTTGGCATAGTTGTTAGCGGCCATATACTAGCGCAATGTACAAAATTTCACCACGTATCAAATTTCAGCCGGATCGGATGAAATTTGCTTCTCTTAGAGGCTCCACAACAGCGTTGCCAATTTAGCTTTTTTCCCGCTAGATTTGGCTTTTTTTGAAGACGTTTAGCGGGAAAAAAATGCATTTAGCTTTTAGCTTTTTTTCTGGCTTTTTTTCATGACCCTTTTAGCTATTTTTGGCTTTTTTTATTTTCGACATGTTTCTATTGAAATATGGATAAATCGGCGTTTTTATCTAAGCCTTGCTGCAAGTATAAGGGTTTCCACATATTTCAAAGCTCAGTTGAAACATTAATAATTTGTCCAGCCATTGTGCGGGCATTTTTGTAGCAAATACACCTTGTTGTAAAGTGTTTTCATTATATACATAAAAGTTATCGTGAACTTTAAATCTACTATTACCATACAAATTTGTTAGATACTCTGTCAGTAAATTATTGGGAATATTATCATTTGAGTCGTTTATCCTTTTTATGTTATTATAATATTCTAAAGTTATTACGATATTACTAAATTAAAATAGTAGATGTGAATAGCTTTGTGCACTGAAACAATATTGTCGTCTCCTTAAAATACGAACGCGAATTTTAGTTATAATAGCATTTGTGAATTTCTTTTATATAAACTGTTTTCCTTGTCCAAAAGACAATAAAGTAGTTTTGTCCTTATAATTAAGTGATTCAACTTAAAAATGGGTATGTTTTCATGAAAGAAGGAAGAATTAATGAAATAGTCTTTAAATGTGAGGAGTTTTTGCATCTTAACCACAAACCAAAATAGCGTTCAAAAATAGAAGATGTTTTTCAACACTTTATTTTAAAAACGTATATATACAATAATTTCTACTTGAAGTCGAGTCTGAATTTGGAAATTTAAGTTGGCGTTAGCACGTTTTTAAAGCACTTTGATAGCTCATGAAGAAAAGGAAAATGTTTTTACTGGGAAATGTAAACTATAGGTATTTTCTACAATTTAAATAAAAGTAATGTATTTCGAATTTTTCACAATTTCAAATCCATACTAAAATTTTATTTAAAAAAATTACAAATCATTTTTTTACCAAATCCAAAGCATGCTTAGATCATTTAATATTTTAAAATAACAAGTAAATAAAATAGAGAGAGGAAGGTAGCTCCCACAAAACGAAGGACTTCCAGTAAAAAATTTGTGATAGTAATCAAAATGTATCGAATACTCAAACAGAGCTAGTATGCCTTAGATATTGTTACAGTCTCACAGAAGTGGAATTAAAATGAAAATAATATGCATTGTAAGTGAAATAAAGCCTTAAAGTTTGTTAAATTTCAATCAAAAATGTGACTTTTGATACAAAAAAATTTAGCCTTTTTTCTAGCTATTTTTTAACATTTTTTAGCTTTTTTTAGCTATTTTTTTGGGCAAATCCAGCGGTTTTTGGTGAAACAATTCTGGCAACGCTGCTACACAAGCCAAATCCGGGGATCGGTTTATATGGGGCTATATATAATTATAGACCGATATGGACCAATTTTTGCATGGTTGTTAGAGACCATATACTAACACCATGTACCAAATTTCAATCGGATCGGAAGAATTTTGCTCCTCCAAGAGGCTCCGCAAGCCAAATCTGAGCGTCGGTTTATATGGGGGCTATACGTAAAAGTGGTCCTATATGGCCCATTTGCAATATCATCCGATCTACATCAATAACAACTACTTGTGCCAAGTTTCAAGTCGATAGCTTGTTTCGTTCGAAAGTTAGCGGTGTTTCAACCGACGGACGGACGGACATGCTTAGATCGACTCAGAATTTCACCACGACCCAGAATATATATACCTTATGGGGTTGTTGGAGCAATATTTCGATGTGTTACAAACGGAATGACAAAGTTAATATACACCATCTTATGATGGAGGGTATAAAAAACGTTTGGAAAACGTGTACCGAAAATGTTTTTCTTTTGTTAGAGTTTTTTGAATGCTTCGAAAATATTAAACTTTTATCACCAAAAAAATTCGTTACAATTTTTTTTCCCCCACTAAAAAAATTATTTGTGAACCAACAACAAAGCCCATTTCGTTTATATCAAGCACTGTTCTTTTCTGACTTTAAGTCTTTAATAAGACACATTTTACAGTTCATAGTAAAAATTTAATATAGTAGTATGTAATGTTGAACATCTTTTCGGAATCTTCCGAACATATCTGGAATATATGTAAAAAAAAAAAAAAAAAAAAAAAAAAAAAAAAAAAAACTGATTGGAGTTCGGTCGAAGCAAGGATCAGACCCACGACCTTTGGCATGTAAGGCGGATGTAGCTACCACTGCTCCACGGTGCCCAACTAAATGTATGTTTCTGTTAAATAAAGTTTGTTTAATCGGCTCGTGTGCGCCGTAAGCTATGTTATATAAATATAAATTATATGGATAATTGTCTATTGATGACAATAACAGCAACATAGCTCGGTGGATAGTGTGTTGGCTTACAAATTGCATGGTCCGCGGTTCGATTCTCCGTCCAGGCCAAAAGTAAAATTTAAAAAATTTATAATATCGAATAATTTCTTCTGCATTGTTTGTATTACAGAAAAAGGTGCTGAGAACTGAAAAACATCGTGGAAGTGAGAAAGGCGTAAGGGAAAATGCAATTAGCCAGAAGAGATTGTTTTTTGAATTAGTCTTTATAAAATTGTTTTTACATCCTGGAAAAGAATAAACGTTTATCACAAAAGGCATATACTTTTCTTCCAAATAAACTTCCCAGCAACGAAAAGCAAATGAGAAACGAACTTTGTCTAAAATTTCGTTTAGGAGGAAAGATTTTTTTTTGCGTGCAGGTGTCCACATCTGAGAGGTTTCACTTTACTCATCTAGAGATTTTTCTTTGTTATGTTTTCATTATTATTATTAAGATTAGTTCCGTCGGCCATTTAATCGAAATCAATATTCTTAATTTCATAAGAAAGCAAAAGATTTACTAAGTTATAATGCCATAGCGTATAATAAGAACATAGCGTAACATAATTCAGCAATGAAGTCACCCCTTTGAAAATTAAAGAACAACAACAACGATTGAACAAATATTCAAGATTTGTTTTTTTTTTTATACAATGGAAGTTTTATTTAATCTTTTTGCCTTAATATGCTAACATATTGAGAAAAGGACTTGAGTGTAAAGAACAATACTCGATTTCCCTTAAGCATGTTGAAAACTCTTGTTTTCAATACAAACATCAGGGGATAAGTTGAGCTTCCCTCTCTCTCTCTCTCTCTCCCTCTCTCTCTGTGGAATTACCAACAATGCCATGGCGTTTTGTCCGAATATTTTGCTAATAAAAGCACTGAGGCCATATACCAGATCGCGGTAAAGGTCAGTGAAAATTCAATAAACACAAACTTATTCTCAAAATTGGCCAACCAACTGGGATGACCAAACCAACATCGAGCCAATGAATGACCAACCACGTTTTCATAAAATAAAACAAATAAACCTGAAAATAATGTTAAACGAACGCCTGCAGTTTATTTATGCTTGTTGGTCGATGTGTTGGTAGCTTTGTTTTGTTTTTTTTTTTTTTTTTTTTTATTGAATAGCCTTGCATTTTCGGATTGTTGTTTTAGTCAATGTTCCAAACACAACCAGTTAGCATGGGGTGGTGAGAGGAGAGAAACGATTTCGTGTCCTTGCTGAAAGAAAACAAAGTTGTTTGCTTCTACATTATGGGGTCATTGTTCAAGTGATGAAAGTGTAGAGGATGGCGGGAACAACCAAGGCAGGAAACCCATGGCAACTACAAACCAACAAAATGTAGCACACAGATCTAAAGCGATTTATTAAAACGATGCCAAGAACAATAAACAAACAATCCAGTAGCATACACACACACACTCAACATTGTAGGCATTCACAGAAGCCCACACTCACGTAAATAGGATCTCTTCTATAGAATATAGTACACAGTTGTAAATATATAAACACTACAGCCTCTCACCTGTGTTTAGACACACACGCGCTTTCACATAGATCCTTTTACAAACACCAATCAACCACAACCATTCAAGCATTCAAGCACAGTGACCAGTGATGGTCATTGTGGCGGATTTATCTTAAGATTTCAGTGTCAACATTTGATATTTACTTTTCTTCTTCTTCTTCTCTGTCTCTTACATAAGAGTGCAGACGAATTTTAAGATTCTTTAGGTGAGAGGGTGGTTAGTTAGTATACCGAAATTAGAGCATTCATGTGGTTAAGTATTATTCGAATAATCGATTGGTTTTGAGTTAAATTTTCGAATACACTTAAATTAATTAAATTATTGACCAGAGCAGCATTGCCATTATTGAGGATTTTCTCCCAAATTGGCGATGTCTTTTTGTGGATGCGGACGAACCTTCGTATATATTGGTGCATGTTTTAATATATCCCCCTACATAGACCGATCTCCCAATTTGACTTTTTAAGGATCTGGATGCCGACATTTTCATGCGATTTGCTTGAAATTTAGAGGATCACTAGATAAAATACTCAGATATTTCTAGGATCAACCTTATATAAAAATAGTCCACTCGACGGCTTGTTTAACATCATTCCACTGGTGTTAATAAAAATAAAAATTTTTAGAAATTGTAAGAAAAAGTCGAATGGTCATCCTTGACTTAAAAGCAAAATGTACCACTACGTACCACTACATTTGAAATAACCAAAGTCTTCTTTTGATGCTAAAAAATTGTTCTTTAAACCAAATAAAAAAATCAGAGAAAAAAGACAAAAGGTCGAATTTTTCAAAAGTAAAAAAGTCAAGTGTTTCATGATTTTTCAAAAGTCGAAAATTTGTAATCCGCTGTCGACATTGTTAAAAAATTGTTCTTTAAACCAAATAAAAAAATCAGAGAAAAAAGACAAAAGGTCGAATTTTTCAAAAGTAAAAAAGTCAAGTGTTTCATGATTTTTCAAAAGTCGAAAATTTGTAATCCGCTGTCGACATTGCTTGCGATCAATGTGACCATTCTTGAGTCAATTGTATCTTGTTCATAAGCATGTAAATGCATTTTAATTTGAACGCCAATTTGTAAAACTGAATAATTGATGTAATGATGTATTTGTATAAAAATTTATTTAGTCAAAGCCGACTATCGAAAACCTTTTTTTTGGGAGGTTTAAGTGGAATTTAATACTTTGGATGTAGTGAAGTACCCGAATTTCTTCTGATAATTGATTGATAGTTTTGCATGGGATGGGGGAGGTAATACCGAAACTGCCGCCAATCCAACCATCTTATCTCTGTTGGTTAAGTTACTCTTGTAGTTTAGTCAACGCATGGTTTCAAGATGAAATCAAAACAACAATAATGGGACACACTGAATAACTTTAATGCTTTGCTCGATTGTGGTGCATTGTTCGAATTGACATTCTGTATATCTTCTCTAATGCCTCATCCCAGGTATTAACATCAAAAATGCATTCGCTGAAATTATTTGCAACTTCGATTTCTTAAAGACACAACAAAATATGGGCCAACACTCACTGTCTAATAACAAGAATATGGAAATCCTTTATTGCTTTATTCAAAAAAATCGTACTGTGATGGTCATAGAACATTCTAAAATATTTAAAATACATATTTAAGAATTTCGTTTTATTTAATGCTATGATATCTTTGGATGCTATAATTCAAAACAGGTGCTACTCAAAAAAATTTAACTAAACGAAGTCGAATTTAGCACGAACTACTGTAATAATATCTGGTTCATTTATATGTTCACATCGCTGTTTTATGGAGTCATGGCTGTATCGCACATTTTCACATGAACATGAAGATGGATCTATATGCTAAATGAATTTATCATATTTTTTATTAAATTTGTATTTTTATACCCTCCACCATAGGATGGGGGTATATTAACTTTGTCATTCCGTTTGTAACACATCGAAATATTGCTCTAAGACCCCATAAACTATATATATTTCATCCGATCCAGCTGAAATTTGGTAAATGGTGTTGGTATATGTTCTCTAATGACCATGCAAAAATTGGTCCACATCGGCCCATAATTATATATAGCCCCCATATAAACCGATCCCCAGATTTGACCTCCGCAGCCTCTTAGAGGAGCAAAAGTCATCCGATCCTACTGAAATTTGGAACGTGGTGTTAGTATATTGTCTCTAATAACCATGCAAGAATTGGTCCATATCGGTCCATAATAATATATAGCCCCCATATAAATCGATCCCCAGATTTGTCCTCCGGAGCCTCTTGCAGGAGCTAAATTCATCCGATCCAGCTGAAATTTGGAACATGGTGTTAGAATGTGGTATCTAACAAACACGCAAGAATTGGTCCACATCGGTCCATAATTATATATAGCTCCCATATAAACCGTTCCCCAGATTTGATCTCCGGAGCCTCTTGGAGGAGCAAAATTCATCCGATCCGGTTGAAATTTGCCACGTGGTGTTAGTATAAGGCCGTTTATAACCATGCCATAATTGGTCCGTATCGGTCTACAGTTATATATAGCAGATCCCCAATCACACAAAAATTGGTCCATATCGGTTCATAATCACTCGAGCCAAAACTAATCTACCAAAATTTTATTTTTATAGAAAACATTGTCAAAATGTTATTTCTATAGAAAATTTTGTCAAAATTTTATTTCTATAGAAAATTTTGTCAAAATTTTGTCAAAATTTTATTTCTATAGAAAATTTTGTCAAAATTTTATTTCTATAGAAAATTTTGTCAAAATTTTATTTCTATAGAAAATTGTTTCCAAATTTTACTTCCATAGAAAATGTTGTCAACATTTTATTTCTATAGAAACTTTAAACTTAATTATATACGTATTTAATCGGCCTTTTTATTTTAATATATACCACGTATGGATGACAGTCTTCAGTAGAAGTTTCTACGCAATCCATGGTGGAGGGTACATAAGCTTCGGCCTGGCCGAACTTACGGCCGTATATACTTTTTATTTTGTTACCTTTGCTGATTTCCGTTAAAAAAATGTAGTGAGTTTCGTGTATTTATCGTGAATTGTCGTGAATCGTGCGTGAGCGTGAGTCTTTTAAAGTAGTTCGTGCGTGAGCATGCGTGAGTACTGGCTTCCATTTCGTGAATTGACTACCACACGTATCGGGCGTTAGCGTGCGTGTATAAACATTTTCCTTAGTGAATGTGCGTGAGTAAAATTTCAGTCACTCGCACACCTCTAGTCCAAGGGCTACAAAATATATTTAATTTATATTTTATTTCCTGACATTAAAAAAATTTATATACTTATTCAAATAAAATACAAGTAATCCTGAAATGTTTTATTATTTCTTTTGAAATATCCGACTAGTTGTGCTTAACTTGGTTCTAGAGCTCATCGCTTTTTGTTTGGTACTCTTTGGTGTAGTTTCACGCGCCTTCTAACAAGAGACCATAAGTTTACAATATGATTGTGATCAGGGTCTTGTGGTGGCCATTTGAGCATCTCATTTTCAACGTAGACGCAAACTTCCACAAACTTAGGCAAATTTTATTGCAAAATATCAAAGTTGTCTCCTTTTTTTATGATTTATTATTTATTGTTGTGATTTATTATTATTTATTGTTGTACAAAAATAGTACTCTTTGTCTTGTCTTAATTATTGTAAATGTTATTTTCTTTTCTTATTTCTATTTGGATAATGTATTGAACCGTTAGGTGTAATTTTTTAACCGATGTACAATTTTCAAATAAAATATATGAGATTTTCACGGAGCGGCCTAAAACATACATAATATGCTATTTTAAATTGTTCTAATTTATTAGATTGTTACCAGATTATAGGATGTTTTTTTTCATTGAATGGGATTCCGGGTTTGAGGAAAATATAAATTTTTCCCCGCTTTCCTGGTAATTGCAAAAAAGCTCTATGAAAAACCCCTAATCTTATTTCATATACACACAAAATTTCAAGCTGATCAACCCTTTTATACCCCAATTTCATTCAATTTTGGCATTGCGTACAAAAATATATTTAGAGCAAAATTTAATTTCGGAACCTCTTTAATACACATTCGCATAAACATCTACTTGGCTAAATCGTGACTAAGTTAAAACACGCACGCATGCACACACAAGAGATTCTTTAAATATTGCATACATACATATAAGTTATAGGATGATGGAGAAAAAAAGAACATCTCCCAAATACCAATACTCTCACGCACTTATATTTTGCTCTTGTACACTGGACTCACACACAAACTTCAACAAGCTTTCAACAATAACGAAGCAAGTACATAGAAAACGCATAAGCAATTGAATATAGATTAACTTTATGCAATGGATAACAAGCAAGGAGGCAAGCAACAAATTTCCGCCAAGGGGAGCCACAATAACAACACAGCAACAAAAGCATGTTTAAAATACATAAACATTAGCTTACCGACCCCAACGCCCTACCCTCATTCTGTACCATGAGTACTTTAGAACTAAACTTAAATATAAATGCTACCACAAAAACCCCAGAATATCTTTCATTAGAGGGATATCGAATGATAAACAGAGAGAAGTGAGCGAGGATTGTGTGGGGCCAACATAAGTTTTAAATGTTTTTCAATTTAGATTCACCACAACAACAGAAGCATCATCTAACATTCATGGTCCCCCCCCCCTTCCACCCTCACTCACACACGCACACAAAGAAGAAAAATCGCTGCAGTTTTGTTTATGCGAATATTGTTGCTTGCATTCAATGACCGTAAATGGTGGAAATCCACTTTAGAATTGAAGCTCAAGCGAACTAGGACATCATGTGTAGGGGTCAGGCATGTGCATGCAGAGAGCGAGTACTTGCAAAGCACTACGAAGTGGGTCGATGCTGATGAATGGCTGCATATTTGCCAATAGAGCGGTTGATTGATTGATTGATTGAATGACTGTGTGATATGTGTACCTATTTATCTACTTTTGATCTTGATAGTTGATCCTTTGAGAAAGAAGAATTGATATTTATTTTGAAAAATGAAAGAACTCTTTAGTTTTGACATTGACATGAAATCGATTTAATCCTTCAAACAGATTAAGAGATTCGAAATTGTTTATTTATGAAATGATAGTTTTTGGTTTTAGGCTTGTTTGTACGAGTATTGTGATATGGATATAGCACCGTGGTGCAATGGTTAAAATGCCCGCCTTGCATACACAAGCTCGTGGGTTCGATTCCTGCTTCGACCGAACACCAAAAAATTTTTCAGCGGTGGATTATCCCACCTCAGTAATGTTGGTGACATTTCTGAGGGTTTCAAAGGTTCTCTAAGTGGTTTCACGGTGGAACGCCGTTCGGACTCGGCTATAAAAAGGAGGTCCCTTGTCATTGAGATGGAATCGCGCAGCACTCAGTGATAAGAGAGAAGTTCACCAATGTGGTATCACAATGGACTGAATAGTCTAAGTGAGCATGATACATTGGGCTGCCACCTAACCTAACCTAACCTACCATTAGGCAATATCATTATCACTAATCGTTGTTTAAAATTGTCATAGGAAATTTCATCTATTAGAAAATCAACAATGGTTTATAGGAACCATTAATTTTTTTTCGCACGAAATTTAAAAATTAAATACATTTGTTGAGGTCAGTTGAACAATATTTTTACTTATAAAACAAGAAAGGAAAGTTTAAATTGACTATATTATACCCTGCACCACTTTGTAGATCTAAATTTTCGATACCATATCACATCCGTCAAATGTGTTGGGGGCTATATATAAAGGTTTGTCCCGAATACATACATTTAAATATCACTCGATCTGGACAGAATTTGATAGACTTCTACAAAATCTATAGACTCAAAATTTAAGTCGGCTAATGCACTAGGGTGGAACACAATGTTAATAAAAAACCAGTAAGGAAAGTCTAAAGTCGGGCGGGGCCGACTATATTATACCCTGCACCACTTTGTAGATCTAAATTTTCGATACCATATCACATCCGTCAAATGTGTTGGGGGCTATATATAAAGGTTTGTCCCAAATACATACATTTAAATATCACTAGATCTGGAAGAATTTGATAGACTTCTACAAAATCTATAGACTCAAAATTTAAGTCGGCTAATGCACTAGGGTGGAACACAATGTTAGTAAAAAAAATATGGGAAACGTTTAAATCTGAAGCAATTTTAAGGAAACGTCAAAAAAGTTTATTTATGATTTATCGCTCGATATAAATGTATTAGAAGTTTAGGTAAATTAGAGTCAATTTTACAACCTTTCGACTAAGCAGTGGCGATTTTACAAGGAAAATGTTGGTATTTTGACCATTTTTGTCGAAATCAGAAAAACATATATATGGAAGCTATATCTAAATCTGAACCGATTTCAACCAAATTTGGCACGCATAGCAACAATGCTTATTCTCCTCTCTGTTCAAAATTTCAACTAAATCGGAGTTAAAAATTGGCCTCTGTGGACATATGAGTGTAAATCGGGCGAAAGCTATATATGGGAGATATATCTAAATATGAACCGATTTCAACCAAATTTGGCACGCATAGCAACAATGCTAATTTTACTCCCTGTACAAAATTTCAACTAAATCGGAGTTAAAAATTGGCCTCTGTGGACATATGAGTGTAAATCGGGCGAAAGCTATATATGGGAGATATATCTAAATCTGAACCGATTTCAACCAAATTTGGCACGCATAGCTACAATGCTAATTCTACTCCCTGTGCAAAATTTCAACTAAATCGGAGTTAAAAATTGGCCTCTGTGGTCATATGAGTGTAAATCGGGCGAAAGCTATATATGGGAGATATATCCAAATCTGAACCGATTTCAACCAAATTTGGCACGCATGGCTACAATGCTAATTCTACTCCCTGTGCAAAATTTCAACTAAATCGGAGTTAAAAATTGGCCTCTGTGGTCATATGAGTGTAAATCGGGCGAAAGCTATATATGGGAGCTATATCTAAATCTGAACCGATTTTTCTGATATTTTGCAGGTTTTTCGAGACTCATAAAATATTCGGATATACGGAATTTGAGGAAGATCGGTTGATATACACGCCAATTATGACCAGATCGGTGAAAAATATATATGCCAGCTATATCTAAATCTGAACCGATTTTTTCCAAAATCAATAGGGATTGCCTTTGAGCCGAAACAGGACCCTATACCAAATTTTAGGACAATCGGACTAAAACTGCGAGCTGTACTTTGCACACAAAAATACATCAACAGACAGACAGACAGACAGACGGACAGACAGACGGACAGACAGACAGACGGACATCGCTAAATCGACTCAGAATTTAATTCTAAGCCGATCCGTATACTAAAAGGTTGGTCTATGATTACTCCTTCTTGGCGTTACATACAAATGCACAAACTTATTATACCCTGTACCACAGTAGTGGTGAAGGGTATAAATATGGGAAACATTTAAATCTGAATTGAAATCTGACAATTTTAAGGAAACTTCGCAAAAGTTTATTTATGATTTGTCGCTCGATATATATGTATTAGAAGTTTAGGAAAATTAGAAACATTTTTACAACTTTTCGACTAAGCAGTGGCGATTTTACAACGAAAATTTTGGTATTTTGATCATTTTTGTCGAAATCGGAAAAACATATATATGGGAGCTATATCCAAATCTGAACCGATTTCAACCAAATTTGACACGCGTAGCAAAAATGGTAATTCTACTCCCTGTGCAAAATTGCAACTAAATTGGAGCTAAAAATTGGCCTCTGTGGTCATATGAGTGTAAATCGGGCGAAAGCTATATATGGGAGATATATCTAAATCTGAACCGATTTCAACCAAATTTGGCACGCATAGCTACAATGCTAATTCTATTCCCTGTGCAAAATTTCAACTAAATCGGAGCAAAAAATTGGCCTCTGTGGTTATATTTGTGTAAATCGGCCTAAAGCTATATATGTGAGCTATATATAAATCTGAACCGATTTCAACCAAATTTTGCACGCATAGCTACAATGCTAATTCTACTCCCTGTGCAAAATTTCAATTAAATCGGAGTAAAAGATTGGCCACTGTGGTCATATGAGTGTAAATCGGGCGAACGATATATATGGGAACTATATCTAAATCTGAACCGATTTCAAAAAAATTTGGCACACTTGACTATAATACTTATTGTTCTTCTTGTGCAATATGTTAAGCAAATTAGGATAAAACTCTGGTTTCTGGGGCCATATAAGTTCATATCGGGCGAAATATATATATATGGGAGCTATATCTAAATCTGAACCGATTTCTTCCAAAATTAATAGGGTTTTATTCTGAGCCAAAACACATACTAGACTTTGATTACAAAAATGTGTTCACGGACAGACGGATAGACGGGCATGGCTATATCGACTCAGGAGCCCACCCTGATCATTTTTGCCAAAAACACCATGTGTCTATCTCGTCTCCTTCTAGGTGTCCTTCTGGCACCACACTGTTCCACAATGTAGCCCTAGGTATAAGTATTGTTCGTTGTTGCCTAACATCATAATCCTTTTTTGTAGCCAGACTTTCTTGAATGATTAAATTCCATTTGATGCTAAATATTTAGTTCCTTGGCAATGTGATGGGTGCTTATGTGATGGCCATGGTCAATCATTTCCATAATTTTGTTGACTATTCAATCATAGGTCGACCAGAACAAAATGCATCTTTCAAATTGAAATTTGCACACACGAGTAAAGTATTGTTGAGATCGGTTTTCAGAGTGTCCACGTTTGAGAAGTTTCATAGTATAGCTAATTTATTAATTAACCTTCTTCTTTTTCGAATTTATTTTTGTTTTGTTTTCAATGAAGTTAACAATTTTACTATAAATTAATTTTACTTTTGCAACACTCAATGATTTTACAACACTTAGTAAATTATTTTAAAGCATTTATTATGAAAAATATTTAATAATACAATAAAACTATGCTAAAAAAACCCATCAACACTCTTGATTTAATTTCTCTGTTAAAAACCAAAAACTACGTAACTAAAGTAACTAATTACTATTTTCAACATTTAATCAAATTAGATACAATAGAATTTCAAGCATTTAACAAACATCCTTGCTGTATTGTATACGTGTTTACTCAAAACAAAAGCTAAACAAAATCAAAAGTATTTAATGTAAATTAAGAGAATATTAAATCGAGCAAAATTGCCAACGGTGGGAGTCGCAACCATATTTGATGTTGCCCCCCCCAAAAAAAAGTAAAAAAAACGGGGTACTTTCTACTTTTTTCTCCATCTAATTATTTGGAATGGCATACTGCAATATGGTGTATATGGGTTTTTTTGGCATAAAAAATAACTCCGCATATACTCGTAAAATGGTAATGATGAATGGGAATCCACCTTCTGTCCAGCAAAACGGATGAGTTCCCACATACTCACGCATACATGTGCCGCAAAAACCAACAACAATTTGACGTATGAAATATTGCTTCCTGTTTTTATAAACATTTCCGTGTTATTTGAAACATTAAAAAAATATTTCGACATTGAGAAAAAAATTTTGGGGGAAAATTTCGCATGTCCGCTGAAAAAAGTTGTACAATTAATGCAAAAGGATGATGCTTTACGGGAAATACATTTGGGAGATACAGTGGATAACAATTGTGATAATGTTCTACGTAATTTTAGAAAAATAGTGAATCCATCAGGATAGAAAATATAAGTCATGTTTATAATTTGGAATTTTAATTTTTGGTATTATTTGAATGAAACACACAGAAAACGGCATCAATAGAAAAATCACTATTAGAAAGATCAAATCTTTGGAATAATTCGGGCCTGTTTGCAGTATGTGCCCAATTTTATTCATGTATATAATTTTTTTTACGGGTATACTTTTAGACGAAATGTGTTTGTAACACATTAACCAATGGGGCCCATATAAAAATCTTTTCGCCATAGAAAATCACTGCAAAAAAATGGAAGTTGTTCCACAAACATTTCTTATTAAGAGCATTTCGGGATCCTCCATCAATCTTCGATATGCAATGAAATTCTTTTGGACCAGTGTTAGAAAATACGCTGTGTGGCGGTTTAAAGTCATTTTTACATTTTTTAGAATTTTCAAATTTAGGTTGATTTTAATTGAAAAAAATAAACTAACAATATAAAAACATAATTTTTTTTTTGAAAAAAAATATTTGATAAGCTAATTTTCCGCTGGTTGGATTTGAACCTGTATTCTTTATTTTTTCATTCATACTTATAAAGAACATATCGAGAAGTAGTTAAAATGTTATCCTTTGGTGTCATATTAGTATAATGTCAAAAACATTTGAATTGACATTTTGACACTTCATGTTCTATAGTGTTTGTGGTTGAGTGTGCTAATGCCTTCTGTTATGGTGCCAACAATACAAGGTTCAACTCCTGGTCTGAGCGAAAAAGTTTTTCAAATTGTGAAAATTAGATAATTAGAATATAAAAGTCGTATAAAAATATTCATAAAAGAGTAAAATAATAATCCAAATTTGCTCTACACCTGGAGATCCAAACTACTTTTTTTGGAAGCTCTTTTTTGCTGGGATTTTAAAGACGGGAATTCTTAGTATGGATGGATATTTGTAAACGTGATTCCTACTGTCCCTATCTACTACTCAGCAAGACCATGGCGCTATGAATATGGGCCCCATAAAAATGAAAACCTAAATGAAGTAGGATCGCAAAAAAATACAACAAAATTTGTATGCCTTTTGGGGTGTAAGTTCTTTTTTATTTTTGGTACTTATTTGCATTATGAAAATAACCCCATAATTTCAAATAAAAATTAACACCACATTTTGGAATTGTGCTTCGAGATAATCCAAATTTGCACTACACTTGGGGATCCAAACTACTATTTTTGGAAGCTCTTTTTTGCTGGGATTTTAATGACGGGAATTCTTAGTCTGGATGAATATTTGTAAACGTGATTCCTAATGTCCCTATCTACTACTAAGCAAGACCATTGGCGCTATGAATATGGGCCCTATAAAAATGGATCTCAGAACCTAAATGAAGTAGGATCGCAAAAAATACAACAAAATGTGTATGCCTTTTGGGGTGCAAGTTCTTTTTTATTTTTGGTATTTATTTGCATTATGAAAATAAACCCCATAATTTCAAATAAACATTAACCCCACATTTTGGAATTGTGCTTCGAGATAATCCAAGTTTGCACTACACTTGGGGATCCAAACTACTTTTTTTTGAAGCTCTTTTTTGCTGGGATTTTAATGACGGGAATTCTTAGTCTGGATGGATATTTGTAAACGTGATTCCTACTGTCCCTATCTACTACTCAGCAAGAGCATTGGCGTTATGAATATGGGCCCCATAAATATGAATCTCAGAAACTAAATGAAGTAGGATCCCAAAAAAATACAACAAAATTTGTATGCCTTTTGGGGTGCAAGTTCTTTTGTATTTTTGGTACTTATTTGCATTATGAAAATAAACCCCATAATTTCAAATAAACATTAACCCCACATTTTGGAATTGTGCTTCGAGATAATCCAAATTTTCACTACACTTGGGGATCCAAACTACTTTTTTTGGAAGCTTTTTTTTTTGCTGGGATTTTAATGACGGGAATTCTTAGTCTGGATGGATATTTGTAAAAGTGATTCCTACTGTCCCTATCTCAGACCATGGCGCTATGAATATGGGCCCCATAAAAATTAATCACAGAACCTAAATGAAGTAGGATCCCAAAAACTACAACAAAATTTGTATGCCTTTTATTTATTTATTTATTTATTTAAGTCTATGGATTACAATGTTTACAATCCTTTGGGGTGCTGTTCTTTTTTATTTTTGGTACTTATTTGCATTATGAAAATAAACCCCATAATTTCAAATAAAAATTAACCCCAAATTTTGGAATTTTGCTTCGTTTTTAAGTGGGGCTTATTTTCGTTTTCTGATATTAGAATATGCTTGGGGTTCTAGATGGGCTAACGCGATTGCAAAGTGGTATAAGTGGCCGGCCTTTGTCCTGGGTTTATGTCTTCCTCCTATGGACCGAGACAAAAGTGAACTAATTACACTGATAAAAATCGACGGCTTTCAACCGAGGTTTAAGATTTTTATTTATTGACTAATATTATTTTCATACTCGGTACACATGTTTTATATTCCAACAGTAAAAGTTCATTTTCACACAGTCGACTACTTTGGGTTCGATTTTGATGTTTAAAAACTTGCGACACTGTGCACTACATCTCCAACGTATATATTTATAACAGCATACATTTACGAGGGGTAATATTGTGATTTTTTTCGCCTTTGGTATAGTTTTAGTTTTTTTATTTTATTTTTAAAGCAATTTGTTTTACAATTAACGAAAATAAGTTCTTGTTTATATGACTCTTGTCAGAAGAGTCATTCTGCTGGGAAAAAGGTTAAATGGTTCCATTTCATAAAATTGTATTAAAAACTTTTTTCAAATCAACTGGTATTGGACAGTTGGTGAACAATATCAAACTCGCATGAAGGCAATTTCCATTGTGTCATTCAGATGCTCATGGGAAAATGAATAACCCAATTGTCTTTATAGTTCCAGTTTTTTTTTTAATATTTGCCAAGCCTTATAAATGGAAACTATGCCAATAATATTCCAATGTTGAAGAAATTAAATTCAATATTCCAAACTCATAAATAATCGAAAACATGGAGTGGTCTATTAGCTTTCAACTGGGAATTTCATTACAAAATTGATTTCATGTTCCCAGATGGGATGGGGAATAATACACCGGAAAAAAGTAAACTGTTTTATAGCAAGAATGAGCTACATTTTGCGGTTATTGAATTTTATCGGTTAAAAAACAAAAATCAAAAAAGAAATTTTCTCAAAAGTAAAAAAAAAACGATTTTTTCTCCTTCTTTTTTTTTGATTTTGGAGAAAATTTCATTTTTGCGATTTTTAAACCGATTGAAACCATATGGAAGTAAAATATGGATTATGGATTAATTGTTCATCAAATTGGACAAAAAATCGCATCGGCTTCTGTACAAAGCTTCATAGGTTCAATCATAGTTGCAACCGAACACCTAAATGTTTTTCAGTGGTGAATTATCATTAATGCTAGTTACACTGAATAAACAGTGTTCTGTGCTATAGATTTTAAGTTTTTTATTTATTATTTATTTTTTAATATACCCTCCACCATAGGATGGGGGTATATTAACTTTGTGTTTGTAACACATCGAAATATTGCTCTAAGACCCCATAAAGTATATTTATTCTGGGTCGTGGAAATTCTGAGTCGATCTGAGCATGTCCGTCCGTCCGTCTGTTGAAATCACGCTAACTTCCGAACGAAACAACCTATCGACTTGAAACTTGGCAAAAGTAGTTGTTATTGATGTACGTCGGATGGTGTTGCAAATGGGCCATATCGGTCCACTTTTACGTATAGCCCCAATATAAACGGATCCCCAAATTTGGCTTGCGATTGCTCTAAGAGAAGCAAATTTCATCCGATCCGGTTGAAATTTGGTACATCGTGTTAGTATATGGTCTCTAACAACCATGCAAAAATTGGTCCATATCGGTCCACTTTTACGTGTAGCCCCAATATAAACCGATCCCCAAATTTTGCTTGCGATTGCTCTAAAAAAAAGCAGATTTCATCCGATCAGGCTGAAATTTGGTACATGGTGTTAGTATATGGTCTCTAATAACCATGCAAAAATTGGTCCACATCGGTCCATAATTATATATAGCCCCCATATAAACCGATCCCCCGATCGGAGCAAAATTCATCCGATCCGGTTGAAATTTGGAACATGGTGTTAGATTGTGGTCTCTAAAAAACACGCAAGAATTGGTCCATATCGGTCCATAATTATATATAGCCCCCATATAAACCGTTCCCCAGATTTGATCTCCGCAGCCTCTTGAAGGAGCAAAATTCATCCGATCCGGTTGAAATTTGCAACGTGGTGTTAGTATAAGGCCGCTAATAACCATGCCAAAATTGGTCCATATCGGTTTACAGTTATATATAGCCGATCCCCAAACACACAAAAATTGGTCCATATCGGTTCATAATCATGGTTGCCACTCGAGCCAAAAATAATCTACCAAAATTTTATTTCTATAGAAAAATTTTTCCAAATTTTACTTCTATACAAAATGTTGTCAAAATTTTATTTCTATAGAAACTTTAAACTTAATTATATACGGATTTAATCTGCCTTTTTTAGTTTAATATATACCACGTATGGACTATGTGGTATATATTACGGTGTTAGGAAGTTTTAAAATACCTTGCCATCGGTTTCAGTAGAAGTTTCTACGCAATCCATGGTGGAGGGTACATAAGCTTCGGCCTGGCCGAACTTTCGGCCGTATATACTTGTTTATATTTTATTTATTTATTTAGTTATTATTATTGTTTGTGATGTCCAGTTTTTAAAAGTTATAAATGAAATAAATGTAAAACAATTGTAAGTAAGACTTAAAATCTACAATTAATGGAATTTAAATAGAATTTTCCTCTACACTGAAAAAAATATTGACCTACTATGGAAGATTATGCAACTTAAATTTTAGGATTCCAAATTTACGCAATGCTAAGGACAAAATTCTTTAAAATAATTACATTTTAATTAAAAGAAAGTTTATAAACCTTGCTTCACAAACTTTTTTTCTTTAAATTTAGGACACAACTCTTGAAATTTTGCATCCCTCTGTTGAAGTTGTATATCTTTGAAGTAAGGCAAATGTTCCTTAAAATAAAGAAAAACATTTGTAATTTAAAGAAATCGTCTTTAACTCAACTGACATATTGAATTTTTAAATTTAAGATGAAAATGCTTCCAATATAGGCCAAGACTTATTTAAAGGATTTGCATCTTTGGTTTAAAGTTTTTTTAGCATTAAGAAAACAGTTTTTACTTTGAAGTACTTGGCATAATTTGTATTTTGAAAGGGGAATTTGTTTGTACATGAATTTAATATATCGTTTGTACCTTTATTAACATATCGCAAGCAGAGAATAAAAATTCGATGAATGAGATCTGCATCCAATTTTAATTTTATCGATCCTAGATTTAAAGCCAGGGAGGTACCTACAAAATGTCTTTATTTTAAAGAAGCCGCATCTTGGGCTCGGAATCAATAACAAAATCCTTAAAGGAAGGTCAAAATCTTTGGATCCAAGTAATTTTTTTTTTAGTGTACAGATATTTCAAATAAAAAATTCTCTGGAAAAGTTCGGAAAAAAGCCGACGAAACGTCGAGAAAAAATATGAAATAGGCTTCTTTTATTTGCATTTATATACATTGACCTAGGTTAGGTTAGGTTAGGTTATGTGGCAGCCCGATGTATCAGGCTCACTTAGACTATTCAGTCCATTGTGATACCACAGTGGTGAACTTCTCTCTTATCACTGAGTGCTGCCCGATTCCATGTTAAGCTCAATGACAAGGGACCTCCTTTTTATAGCCGAGTTCGAACGGCGTTCCACATTCCAGTGAAACCACTTAGAGAAGCTTTGGAACCCTCAGAAATGTCACCAGCATTACTGAGGTGGGATAATCCACCGCTGAAAAACTTTTTGGTGTTCGGTGGTAGCAGGAATCGAATCCACGACCTTGTGTATGTAAGGCGGGCATGCTAACCATTGCACCACGGTGGCTCCTAAACAGCCCATTGAAATAAACAAAAATCTGAGAAAAATTTTGTTTAATTTTAGTAAAACTAGATTATTTTTAGAAAGTTTTAACTAAACAGTATTACAAACAGTATCACAAAAATAAGAAAATATTTTTCAACAAATACAAGAAAATTTATTAGACATAATTAATTTTTTATCACTTGCTAAATAAAATTTGTACTTTGAAGGAAAAAAATTGAGTTCAAAATTGCAAGAATGAGATTAGTGCTATACGAAGTTCAAGATAAGGGCATTTGTAGTAAAATTTACAAATTTAAAGAAACTATTTTGTGAGAAGTACGAATTTAGTAAATCTCTATGCTTCATTTGTGTATAAAAATTTCACGGTTTTTAGTTCATTTAACTAACGTACACAAAAAATTATTACAGTAAATGAAACTTTTCCCAATCATAAGGTTGGCTGATAAGTCCCCGGTCTAACAGAGAAAAACACATTTTTTTTTGTCAAAATTCGTTTTTATTATTCAACATAGTTCCCTTCAAGAGCGATACAACGATTATAACGACCTTCCAATTTTTTGATACCATTTTGGTAGTACTCCTTCGGTTTTGCCTCAAAATAGGCCTCAGTTTCGGCGATCACCTCTTCATTGCAGCCAAATTTTCCCCTGCGAGCATCCTTTTGAGGTCTGAGAACAAGAAAAAGTCGCTTGGGGCCAGATCTGGAGAATACGGTGGGTGGGAAGCCCAATTCATGAATTTTTGCCATCGTCCTCAATGACTTGTGGCACAGTGCCTAGTCTTGGTGGAACAACACTTTTTCCTTCTTCAAATGGGGCCGTTTTGCCGCGATTTCGACCTTCAAACGCTCCAATAACGCCATATAATAGTCACTGTTGATGGTTTTTCTCTTATCAAGATAATCGATAAAAATTATTCCATGCGCATCCCAAAAAACAGAGGCCATTACTTTGCCAGCGGACT
The DNA here is from genome assembly GCF_050003625.1 of Haematobia irritans. Lineage (NCBI taxonomy): Eukaryota > Metazoa > Arthropoda > Insecta > Diptera > Muscidae > Haematobia > Haematobia irritans. The sequence continues at coordinate 272,971,356 of NC_134397.1, read as the reverse complement.
TTTGAGTCTTTCCACGCTTCGGAGACGGTTTACCGGTCGCTGTTGATTATCGATTGGACTCAGGAGTATAGTTATGGAGCCATGTTTCATCCATTGTCACATATCGACGGAAAAACTCGGGTATATTACGAGTTAACAGCTGCAAACACCGCTCAGAATCATCAACACGTTGTTGTTTTTGGTCAAATGTGAGCTCGCGCGGCACCCATTTTGCACAGAGCTTCCGCATATCCAAATATTCATGAACGATATGACCAACACGTTCCTGTGATATCTTTAAGGCCTCTGCTATCTCGATCAACTTCATTTTATGGTCATTCAAAACCATTTTGTGGATTTTTTTGATGTTTTCGTCGGTAACCACCTCTTTCGGGCGGCCACTGCGTTCACCGTCCTCCGTGCTCATTTCACCACGCTTGAATTTTGCATACCAATCAATTATTATTCAATTTTTTTTTCACAAAAGACGTTCCATCTCACAAACTAATTGACTTAAAAATTTTTCAAATTTTGACACGAATCATTTGAAGGTTGGTACTACATAAAAATAATATGCATTTAATACTAGCGACGCCATCTATGTGTCAGACCGGGGACTTATCAGCCAACCTGTTAATAATTCCACGAACTAAAATAAAGTTAAACTAACTTTGGTAAAAATTAGGGTTCGTTTTTTTTTGAGTGTACATTTCTGAGTGTAACAAATATTTTCTAAATGATTTCTGTTATGTGCGTCATTGAGCTAAATAGAAAATGGGGTAGCCCTCATAGATAAGAGAGTGGTTCAGCATTGTGGTATCACAATGGTCTGAATAGACCATAGACCAAGGTTATTAAATATTAATGTTCTAGATCCAATATTAAATGATTTTATACCATTTCACATATTTAGTAAACTTTTTATATAATGCTCATGTAATTCATTACAAAATTGTTGTAGGCAATCACTGATTTGGCCATTTAAGACTCGGGCTTTTTAAAAATAAATTTTCTACCAATCACTGTTCGTATTTTTTGCCCATGGCCATATTCTAACTGTATTTGCTTATAGAAATTGAATTTTTAATATTAAAAAACCAATAGATTTCTATGACTTTTTGTACAAATATTTGCTAGATCACACTAAATCTGGAAATGGAAAATCAATAACTAATAAATTATAACATATACCAAAAAAAAAAAAAAAATCTGAAATATATTATTGATTACATAGTCAATAGTTTTACTTTTCTCATATGATATGTTCACAAATATATGTGTGTGTGTATGTATTTTGTATAGACTTTGCTAATACTTGTATGTGTTTGCCAAAACAAATACAAAACGACATAAATATACGGCAGTAGGATACAGTTTAATATTCAAATGGGAAATTGAAAATCAATGATTTCCTGCTTGGGAAATTTGAACAAAAAAGAATTTTTTTGGATTACCCACAAGGGTATCAACATTTCACAAAATCTACAATTTGAGCTAATTGCTAAAAGAACTAAAACAAAATAATTTTATTGTTTTCATAACCAAAAATCTCTATTAAAAATATATATATATGAAGTTTAAATTGGGTAATGTACCAATGTAATCATAAGGAAGCATGTATGAAAACCGAAACCGAATCAGAATGAAAATTGAGACAAAAGTAGTTCTCATTTGTTATGAAATATTCTCTGTAAGACAAATGATTTTTTTTTTTGGTTCATCCCGAGCCAAAGGAACGGATAATTGCAATAAGGATATATTTGAAGAGAAATTCACTTTCAGGTTTTGTGTACTTGATATTTGGAAATAAATTTTAATTTATGCATTTTTCTATCTGTTTTTAAAATAAGGTGGCTATTCCGTTTGTAACCCAGTAGAAATTATGCTATGTTTCAAGTAATAAACGTCTTTAAAAGAAAGTGTTGAAAAATATGTCCTATTTTTAAACGATTTTTTGCTTTGTAGTCAAGGTGCAAAAATACAACAAATTTGAAGATAATTTTATTAAATTTAAAGAATTTTTCTGAATTATTAAAGTCAAGTTGACCTTAGCCCGCACATTTTTTCTTTCATGTTACGATACCCATTTTTAAGTGAAATTACTTAATTATAAGGACAATACGACTTCATTGAAAAGTTTATCGACTTTTGGACAAGGAAAAAACTTTATATTAGATAAATGCGTCTTCCATGCTAAGCAAAATTTGCATTCGTATTTTAAAGACATGAAATTTTTGACCTCACGACAATAGTTTTTTCAGTGTAGAAATCGCAATTTTTATACGGTTTTCGATGATTAGAAATCAAGAGGACGAAATTCGTCTTATATCGGAAATTGTTTTGTTAGGATTATAACAAAGCGAACAAACTTCGTGAGAGTATTGAATGTGCACTGATCATCTAAAACTAGAAGTAATATAGGCCCATGTTTTTAGAAGGATATATTTCAAATCGGATTTTCTTACGAGATGTTTAACCCTTCGATTTCCGATGTCCATAACAGAGGTGCTGCAAACTCGACATCGAACTCTAACTTCCCACTTAATTTCGATTTATTTGTGGATGTTGTTTAAATACGATATAATATTTTTCATATTGGTGAGCAAACAAATACATTTTTATGAACTTTTTTTGTATAATCAATGTGGCTCCATGTAGCTACATTAGGCTTTTAAAAATTTATTAGAGCTGGCACAGTTTCAATTATATTACGATAAAACTCAAAAATCGAATCCAATAAAATTTCGTATGCCTAAGACATTAGGTTTATATTTTCGGAGAGTATCCACTCAAACTAAGATTCAAAATCAGATTATATATTAAAACAAATTAAGAAACCTAAACACAAATTTCTCAAAGTCAAATTTAAGGATATAAATCCTATTTCGGGATTTATAGCTGTCATAACAACTACTCTGAAGTTTTATTGGCACTCACTCATGTAGAGCCAAACGGACTGGTCTAAAATAACATTTCCAAGAAAATAACAAAATTGTATAGGTGTAAAGGCCCATATTCTTGGGTTACTAACTATTCTGGAGAATTTCTTGCGGGAGATCTATCAAGGACTATATCTTAAATTCATTCTGGCCATATTTACATGTAAAATACTTGTTAAGGCCATAAATGATATCTCAATAAGCTATAAACAATCTTCTGGCCAAATGAGTCAACAGTGATTTATATTCAAATCAGAAATTACAGATCTGGGGGGTTGCAATCTACATATTAGTGAAACGGTAATATTATAATAAATTTAGGGTTTTATCAACCAAAATAAATCTTAGTAGACCACATTTACATAATTAATAATAAATAAAGCCATTTGTCACGTAGACCAAATGAAATATGTTAAATGTAAAGATATTTCTATTCCTTAAAGAAAAGCTTTATTAAATCCAATGTATTTCAAACCTTAAGATATAAAGAATAGCAAGCAATTGTTAAGGCAATCACCCACATAACTCTGAGAATAAATTCTGGAAAAATTTAAGAGTGACATTTTGTCGTTTATCACAGTCATTGCCACTGTTTGCATTTGGATACGGATGGGTAGCATTGTGCAAAAACTGTTGAAGAGCAGAAGTATATGCTATATATATATTCTCATACACATGCATATATGGATTTTCCAAATATATTCGTAATCAAATGTTAATGACGTAGGAATTATTTGTCAACTGATGAAAGGACTAACGCCAGCTATATGCTATGAGTCCTTTTTAATGCCAATGACAAGTCTCATCATTTCAAATAAGATCTTCAAGTCATTGTGCATATGTTTGTCACTAATCTCATAGCAAGTGTGTGAGAGAGAGAGTGAGAGGGAGCCATTAAATATATTGTATATGTAGGTCTCTTCTTTTTGAGGGTTTCCAAACACATACACCTACCATGATTTATGACATTGAAAGAGTCACACTCACTTACATTATTAAATACATAGATACGGTTATGTGCTTATTTTGAGCTTTAAAACATTCTAAAGATATATGGATTTGGCAAGAGTGTCGCCTTGCCATGCCCTACCATATAATATACATGCATATGTATGTGGAAAATATATTTTATTAACATTAACAATATAACGTTAAATAAATGTGAAATGTTTCAAGTGATGAAGTATGAGAGATATGTACATAAATACACGCACACACACACACACACACCGAAAGATAAACCTACTTCATTATCTGCTGACTTGACATAACAACCAAAATGCGTAACATCAAATTACAGACATTCGTTTACATGTAAACAAAAAAATAACAAAACAAAGATGATCTAAATAAGACAGCAGCAAAGACAGATTGAGGGCTAAACATCAAATCGGATAATTTAACTAATGAAGAAATTTCGAAGGGATTTACAGGAAGTTTTCCCATGCAACTGCTTAGAGTTAGGAAAAAAGGGTTACACAGAAAAAAAATTTCCGTAGTTAAATTTAATTTATTTTTATAGGAAAAAAAATTATTTGCTAGAAGTTAAATTTTATTATTTTTTCTGAAATTTTCCACAACTTAATGAAATTTTACTTTTTTTAAGTATGCCCCAAAAATTTGATGAACTAAATGTGGGAATAAAGTTCAATGACCATACACATAAATTCAATATGAACTAGACCAAAAGAAGATTTTCGTACGATTCCCAAAAATAGTAAGAATGAACTATATTACTGTATCGTTGAAATGGTCATGATTTTGCGCCAATGATTTTCTTCTTTACTTTTAGTTAATTTTTTCTTCTATGAGAGGATGTAATTTCGTGAATTTCAGTTAAAAAGTACAAAAGGGCATTCAATTTTCCTGGTTTTAACAACGCTTTGTGGAAATCTCAAAATGTGGAGTACAATTTAGTTCAATTTTCGTGCGAGGTAGTTCATTCTTCCTATAAAACAGTTTACTTTTTTCGGTGTAAAGTAAAATCGACCTAAGTAATGATAACAGTTGAAGTAAAACGGTATAACCAATATAAGAAAATACTTGTCGACGAATCTCGAAAGTTTATTAGACATAATTATTTTATTTTTCACTTGTTAAATAAAATTTCATACACTCAAAAGATTTAGGTTAGGTTAGGTAGCAGCCCGATGAATCAGGCTCACTTAGACTATTCAGTCCATTGTGATACCACATTGGTGAACTTCTCTTATCACTGATGTTAAGCCCGATTTCATGTTAAGCTCAATGACAAGGGACCTCCCACATTGCAGTGAAACCACTTAGAGAAGCTTTGAAAAACTTTTTGGTGTTCGGTCGAAGCAGGAATCGAACCCACGACCTTGTGTATGCTAGGCGGGCATGCTAACTATTGCACCACGGTGACAACGGTTTAAATGCACAACTGTAAAATCTTTTCCAAAAATGATGTACCTTATTTGAAGTAAACAGGAAGTTCTTTACATTTTGTTATTACAATTTTAATACGGGTCCAATAAGGACATGAAAGATTGATCGATTATGAAGCTATTGAAAAGAAAACGCTAGGTATTAATCCACAAGCCTGACTAGACATATGTTTATTTGCGGGCTAATGCAAGTTTCCAAAGTCTTTAGTGTATATCTGGCGGGGTAAGACAGAGAAGTTCTTTTAATTACAATTTTTTATAACTCGCTAATTTTAACTGTTTTGTTTCAAATAGGTTAAAAACAGAATAAGAATTAATAAAGTGGTACTTATTATTAAAATTTTGTCAAACAAATGCTAACTCCATTCTATTCTAGAAAATTGGGAATTTTTGAAAATATTTTGAGGTCAAACGTTTAGACAAAATCACAAAAATGTTGAATTCATATCCAAAATATTAAATTCGGATCGCATCTTAAGAAGTGATGCAAATTCAGTGCAATGGCCATTGAAATGCTAGGCATATGTCATATGACCAGCCCATGTTAAATTCATCACATCTGCGCCAATTTTGCACCACGTTCGGATCCAAAAAAAAAAAAACAAGTTCACTAATTTTGTGCTGGGGTACTAGGTTAGGTTAGGTTAGGTGGCAGCCCGATGTATCAGGCTCACTTAGACTATTCAGTCCATTGTGATACCACATTGGTGAACTTCTCTCTTATCACTGAGTGCTGTCCGATTCCATGTTAAGCTCAATGACAAGGGACCTCCTTTTTATAGCCGAACGGCCACATTGCAGTGAAACCACTTAGAGAAGCTTTGAAACCCTCAGAAATGTCACCAGCATCACACCACCGCTGAAAAACTTTTTGGTGTTCGGTCGAAGCAGGAATCGAACCCACGACCTTGTGTATGCAAGGCGGGCATGCTAACCATTGCACCACGGTGGCTCCCTGCTAGTGTACTAAATCAAATTTAATTCTATTTTAGTTCATGGAATTACGATGTTTTGAGGAAGTTTTCTTGAATTTAAAGTACAATTTTTTGTATGGTAGTTAAATGGGGAATAAAATTATACACAAATAAAGCATAAAGATTTACTAAAGCCGTGTCTCTATCAATATAGTTCGCCACCATAGAATGGTGACGGGGGACTATACCCCCCGTCGATTTCCGACTATATAAAGTATATATATTCTTGATCAGGGAGCAATTCTAAGACGATATAAGCATGCCCGTCTGTCTATCTGTTGTAATCACGCTACAGCCTTCAATAATGGCACTATCGTCCTGAAATTTGGCACAGATTCGTCTTTTTTTTTTGCAGGAAGGTCAAGTTCGAGAATGGCCCTATTGGTCCAAGTTTTGATATAGTTCCCATATAAACCGAACTCCCGGTTTGGGGTCTTGGGCTCATAAAAACTGTAGTTTTTATCCAATTTGTCTTAAATTGGAAATCTAGAGGTATTTTAGGACCATCAACAAGTATACCGAAAATGGTGCCTATCGGTCCATTTTATGGTATAGCCCCCATATGGACCGATTTCCCGATTTTGCTTCTTGGGCGTCTAGAAAGTGTATTTTCTATCCGATTTGCCTGAAATTGAAAATCTAGAAGTAATCTGGGACCATATAGAGGTGTATTCTAGTACCCTAAAAACGTGTGCCGAAAATGGTGAGTACCAGTCAATGTTTTTGTATAGCCACCATATAGACTGATCTCCCGATTTTTTACCCAATTTGCCTCAAATCTGAAATCTAGAAGTATCCTAGGACCTTAAAGAGGTGTTCCGAAAATGATGAGTAGCGGTCCATGTTTTGATATAGTCCCCATATATACCTATCTCCCGATTTTACTTCTTGGGCTTCTAGAATCCGTAGTTTTTATCCAATTTGCCTGAAATTTTAAATCTAGAGGTATTCTAGGAAAATAAAGAGATGTGCCGAAAATGGTGATTATCGGACCATGTTTTGATATAGCCCCCATATAAACCGATCTCACGATTTTACTTCTTGGGCTTCTAGGAACCGTAGTTTTTACCCAATTTGCCTGAAATTGGAAATCTAGAGGTATTCTAGGAAAATAAAAAGAAATGCCGAAAATGGTGATTATCGGCCCATGTTTTGATATAGCCTACATATAGACCGATCTCCCGATATTACTTCTTGGGCTTCTAGAATCCGTAGTTTTTATCCAATTTGCCTGAAATTTGAAATTTAGAGGTATTCTAAGAAAATAAAGAGATGTGTCAAAAATGGTGATTATCGGACCATGTTTTGATATAGCCCCCATATAAACCGATCTTACGGTTTTACTTCTTGGGCTTCTAGGAACCGTAGTTTTTACCAAATTTGCCTGAAATTGGAAATCTAGAGGTATTCTAGGAAAATAAAAAGATGTGTCGAAAATGGTGATTATCGGTCCATGTTTTGATATAGCCCCCATATAGACCGATCTTCCGATATTACTTCTTGGGCTTCTGGAATCCGTAGTTTTTAAAGAGGTATGTCGAATATATAGAGTATCGGTACAGTTTTTTAGATTCTAGAACTACAATTAAATGTGCTGAATACTGTGTGTATCCTACCATGTTTTGGTATAGCCCCATTACACCGAACTCCCTATTTAACTCCTAGGGTTTCTAGAAATTTTAGTTTTTATCCGATTGAAAATATACTGGCATTTTATACTAATAACAAAGTGTATATTATTTAGTTTTATCGGTCCATTTGGTAAGGTAGAATAGGGTATAGAAGGCGCACTGATCATGAAAATTGCTTGAAACTGAATGCAAAATTTCCAGATTTTACTTCTTGTACTCGTAGTCATTTTAATAATTGGGATGAAAATCCACAGATTTTAGATTTCAAATCAAGGCGTCATTTCATCAGTTTCTTGCACACTTACAAGAGATGTTTATGATTCCTCTAAAACTCAAACAAAAAATGGTTCTTATAAATTCAGAATCTGATATAGTCTTCATAAGCAAAATCTTTACATTTTACTGTGGGAAGCGTACTGGTTGAACTGATCTGCTTGGGAAAATATCTGTCATCAAACCCCCCCTGAAATGTTCAAAGGAAACTACTATATTGAACTTACTCCTGTATATATTTGTTAGATTTGTTTTCTACAAAATGTTTCTTACAGCTCTTAAAAAATCACCCATTTTATATTTATTTTTAATTTTTATCACATCGAAATATCAATTCGCGAGTATATAAGGTTAATATATATCCTTGGTCAAAATATGTTACACCTATGTAAAATTAATTTCTTCTATGCCAAAATTGGGGTTTATGATGCGTGATGCTGTAGGACATAAAGTCCAAACTAAAATTGGGCAAAAATTCCTTTAGGTTAAAGTGGTAGCCAATTAATTTTCAGGCTCACTTAGACTATTCAGTACATTGTGATATGTCCTTCGAGGGATATGATCGGTAGCCAACACTCTCAATTGTGGTTGGGTACGAATTCCGCAATCTTGGTTTTGGGTATCTTATATTTGTCTACAGCAGACATTAACTCGGTTAATCCAACCGTTTATTGAAATAAATTTTAAGTAATCAATTTTGCAATAGAAGTTTCATAAGAATATTTGAGTTAAAACTTTAAACACGAAAATAGGAGAATCATTTATTCATTCTTTAATCAACATCTATTTCTCCATTTTAAATTGACAACAGTAACCATCCATAGATTTATCGCTGCATTTAAAATTTATCATTATAAGCAAACAATTGCTACCTTTTGTTTTTATTGCCTAGCATTTCTCACTTTCTTTACATTTGCATTTTGCAACAGTGAATAACTATAATAAATTATATGAAATCATTGAGTTTATTTAAATTTTTCGTATATCCATACAAACAAAAAAAAAACTGAAAATATTTGCAAAATAAGTGTTAAAATAACCGCATTCGCATTTGACCATTAAAATTACCCACAAAATTTCGTTGATTAAACTTTTTTGGGTAAATAAAAATAAATAAATAAACCAGGATATGCATATTTCGTTTTCCTTTTTATTGTATGGTGAACAAAGTTTGTGTGTACACGAGCATTTATTAGTGAAAAATTTACATATGTATTGGTGTATTATCATATGTTTGCCAAAGGGATCAGGAGTGTGGGGCTAAACTGAAAAAGTAACACAATTTATAATTTAATCAACATAAAAGCTTTTCAGACTCTATTTGTAGCTGGTGTTGCTGCTGCTGGTAGTGACGCTTTCGTACAATACTCCAAATAATGACAATAGCGTCTCACATCAGCACACACATTCATAAACCCTCGCATAGAAGTTTACACACACTAATACATTCTCACCGGCAGGCATAACAATTTATTCAAGTTTACAGCAGCAAGAATCTCGGGTACTAACACCCGAAAAGGAAGACGACTTTCTTTTTTCCCCTCCATTCTTGGGCTAAATAAAAATTATATTTTATATTTTCATTTCATTTTGCCTTCAAATACCCCCCTCCACCTCTTTCTCTACCCAACCCCCTAATGTTCCCTTTTGTCAAGAGTTTCATTTGCTTTTTGCTAAATTGTTGCCGCTTTTAACGGAAACGGACGAGGAAATGGAGGTTTAGGCCAAAGTTGAAGCATAAACATTCAACATTCCAATGCCGGCAACAGAAGTCGTCCCCTTAATGATGATGATGCTCATCATCATCTCAAGCTAAGGTTGCTTGATGGTAGTTTAACACAAACATAGTTGATGGATTTACAAATAAAGACATATGGGCAAGTATGTGTGTGAGTGAGATTATGAGAGTGTAAATCAATTTATATTGGAAAAGTTTAAAAAAAGAAGTGACTATGGTAAAGGGTGATACGGTCAAAATTTGGTCAAGGGAAAACGCGTGTAAATCGGTGAAATCGTTTATTTAAAAAATCAAATTAAATTTTTTTTCAAGTTCAATTAGAATAAAATTCAGGAAAAATATTCAGTTAGGCTTTCGCTTTTCCAAATCCGAATTGCCGGGCCTCACGCTTGACACCTGCCATCAGATTTTGTACAGCCACCTTGTCCACCTTCTTCGCCGCAGAAAGCCAGTTTGCCTTGAACTGCTGCTCGTCCTTAGCAGTTTTTTTGGTCTTCTTTAGGTTCCGTTTGACAATAGCCCAGTATTTCTCAATTGGGCGGAGGTCTGGCGTGTTGGGAGGGTTCTTGTCCTTGGGAACCACCTGCACGTTGTTGGCGGCGTACCACCCCTGGCCTTTTTACCGTAATGGCAAGATGCCAAATCCGGCCAAAACAGTACGGAACAACCGTGTTTCTTCAGGAAAGGCAGCAGACGTTTATTCAAACACTCTTTCACGTAAATTTCTTGGTTGGCAGTCCCGGAAGCTATGAAAATGCTGCTTTTCAAGCCACAGGTACAGATGGCTTGCCAAACCAGATATTTCTTTGCGAACTTTGACAGTTTTATGTGCTTGAAAATATCTGTTACCTTTCCCCTTCCTTTTGCCGTATAAAACTCCTGCCCCGGAAGCTGCTTGTAGTCGGCTTTGACGTAGGTTTCGTCGTCCATTACCACGCAATCAAACTTCGTCAGCATCGTCGTGTACAGCCTCCGGGATCGCGCTTTGGCCGTCGTATTTTGTTTATCATCGCGATTTGGAGTCACTATCTTCTTGTAAGTCGATAGTCCGGCTCGTTTTTTTTTTGGCTCGATGCACGGTTGTAGACGATACACCCAGCTTATTTGCGGCGTCTCGGAGAGAGAGGTTAGGGTTTCGCTTGAAACTACCGGCAACTCTCTTTGTCGTCTCAGCGGCTTCCGGTTTTCGATTTCCCCCCGATCCAGACTTCCTGGCTGTCGACAAACGTTCGCCAAACACTTTAATTACATTTGTAACGGTTGATTTGGCAACTTTTAGCGATTTTGCCAGCTTTGCGTGCGAGTAGCTCGGATTTTCGCGATGCGCGAGCAAAATTTTGATACGCTGCTCTTCTTGCTTGGACGGCATTTTGACAACTGAAGAGTGAATTCCAAAATCAAAATAGGAGCAACATTCTACACACACACACCTTCAAAATGAGGGGTGTTCAGGTTTTTTAAATGCAAAATTGAAAGAAATACGTCAAGTTTATATTGACCAAATTTTGACGGTAATACCCTTTAGCCCTGGCTATGTGACCATACATTTTGGCATCCCATATGTAGCTTAATTATTATAGCTGGTATTATCCGATTTATGTCAAACATGGGCTTTTCTATTCAGTTTAAGTTTCATTCAGTTTGCCTATCTCATGTCGCTTGTATTCCCCGATTTATTTGACATCTCCTTGGTCTTCTATAACTGATTATATCACAACTGAAATTTTGTTCTGCTTATTAACATTTAACACAAAACTTAATGCAGCTTCTTGGATCCATATTCTGAATAGTAAATAATCGGTGAGCCCACCATAGGTTAGTTAGGTTAGGTTAGGTGGCAGCCCGATGTATCAGGCTCACTTAGACTAATCAGTCCATTGTGATACTACATTGGTGAACTTCTCTCTTATCACTGAGTGCTGCCCGATTCCATGTTAAGCTCAATGACAAGGGACCTCCTTTTTATAGCCGTGTCCGAACGGCGTTCCACATTGCAGTGAAAGCACTTAGAGAAGCTTAGAAACCCTCAGAAATGTCACCAGCATTACTGAGGTGGGTCGAAGCAGGAATCGAACCTACGACCTTGTGTATGCAAGGCGGGCATGCTAACCATTGCACCACGGCCATAGCACAACTAACCGTTTTTATATATGGGCCGTCTTTTTCCCTTTTTTACATTCCACCATGGGATGAGGGATATATTAACTTTGTCATTGCGTTTGTAACACATCAAAATATTGATCTCAGTTCCCATAGCGATGTCCGTCCGTCTGTTACTTGCGAAAGAAAGAAGCGATCGGCCTTATACAAATAGTTATTATTAATATAGGTTGGACGTTACTGCAAATTGGCAATATCGGATCTCTTTGAGGCAGTATCTACCATACCGGCCACCTATGTCACTTATAGCCCCCCTATGTACCGATCTCCAGAGTTGGATTTCGGAGCCTTTTGGAAGAGCAAATTTCATCCGATCCACTTGTTTGTGTATGTCCAACTATGCAAAAATTGGTTCATATAAGTCAATAATTATACATAGGCCCCATATAAACCGATCTCCAGTTTTAACCTCCGAAGCCTCTTGGAGGAATAAATGTCATCTGATGTAGTTGAAATACGATGTGATATAACCATACAAAATTTGGTCCATATCGGTCCATAATTATAAACCTATAACCCCTTTAAAAACCGTCTCTTAATTTTTGTAAGCCTCCTGGAGGAAGAAATGTCATCAATCCGACTGAAATTTGGCCCTCTAATTACCATGCGAAAAGTGGTTCATATCGGTTCATAATTACATATATACACCTCTATAAAAAAGCGATCAAGAACTAAAGGGGTTTATACGAGGGTTGCCTTGTATATTTCGGGATTGAAGAACAAACACGGATATTAATCTTGGAAAATCACTTTGTTTTTTTTCAAAATATTCCCCATTAAAATCGATATACTTTTGCTTGCATTTGACCCAATAAGCGCTTTTGTCACTCTGATTGAGGTATCTTCAAAATATTCTGAACGCATCAACCACTTGTTCAGGAGTCGAACAGCTGTTTATTTTCGGTTTCATATGAGTGAATCCACTATTCATCCCCTGTCACGATGTCATTGACATTGATTACGGAGCACCGCAATTTTGAGCATTTGTTTGGACAAATCGCCACGAGTCCTTTCCTGAACGATTGACAAATTGTGTTCTTGCATGCTGGACTCACTAATGCCTAAGATTGTCTCAATCTCACTATAGATCTTCATAACTTGAAATATCAATTGGCGCAAAGCATCAATGCTTGCCGGTACTGCAACTGAGTTTGGACACTTGGTGTGAACTATGACCTCAGTTCAATTTAGCATATCATCGCTAAATACTGGTCCTCGACAGTCGAAATTTGTAAAAAATAATCGCACGAAAATGTTCGCGATTTAATTCCATTTTTTGGGCAAAAACAACACAAATAATTAACAAATAACCTCAAAAATGTCAAGATTTACGACAGGGCTGACGGTTGGCAGATTGCAATACTAGGGCTGTCCAATGACGCTAAATAAAAGGCAACCCCCTTTGTACAATCTTGTGACACTGTGCTAGAAATGGACTGTATTAATTTCGTAACCTCACATATTGTATAGAAATGCATAAATTCCCAACATGGAAAGAAAAGAAAAACACCAAATGGTTCGTTTTAGAATTTTGTTGTTACCGTTTATTGGAGCTTCTTTCGCTCTTACCGCTTTGACTTCAAGTTGCTAAGTATGTAATGTTAAGGAGAGAAAAAAAAAGTGAAGGAAGCCAACATATTTTTAAATTCAGCAATAGAGGTTGCGACAATAATAATAATTCTCAGTGGAAACTATTTATCCATTGGATGAGAGCTCTTTTGTTCTTGCTGGATGAATAACTAGTTGCCACCTAATAATGATGGAAAAGATTATGGACTTAAGCTAGGTTCGAATAATTGGGAATTCATTTAATTAAGGGATATTAAATTCATTTCAATTGGAAATTTGTTAAACACAGTTTAACACTCTTAAGTATTTTTCTGACTTTTTATACCATGCGTCAAACTGTGGAACAGGAGAACAAGATAGACATATGGTGTCTTTGGCAATAATGCTTAGAACCGACTCCTGAGTCGATCTAGCCATGTACGTCTGTCCAACCGTCTATCCGCCTGTCCGTATGTCTGTGAACAAATTTTTGTGATCAAAGTCTAGGTCGCAGTTTTAGTACAAATGACTTCAAATTTGGTACAAGTATATTTTTCGCCGGATTTACTCTCACATGACCACAAGGACAAAATTTTTACCCCGCTTTTCGTGAAATTTTGCACTGGGAGTAAAACTAACATTGTAACTATACATGCTAATTTGGGTTCAGATTTAGATTGTTTTCATATATATCTTTCGCCCGATTTACTCTCACATGATATAGTAATAATCCGATAATCCGATATACCTGCAATTTTGCACAAAGAGTAAAAATAACATACACAGAAAAAAAAGTGTGTTGTAAAACTGAACTAATATTTATTGCAACAATTTTATTTTGTTTTAGTTTATTTTAAAATTTTATAAGAAATTCTCCCCAGCCCAACGATTTTTTTTTATTCCAAGTATGACTCAAAAATTTTATGAACTAAATTGCAGTAAAATTTCTATGACATACAAATTAGTTCAATTCTAACTTAAACCAAAGAAGTTTTTCGTACACATCTCAAAAATAGTAATAATGAAGTACAGCGCGGTTGAAATGGTGCCTAAGATTTTTTTCTTTATTTTTAGTTCATTTTATTCTTTTCAAGAAAAATGCATATCGTAAATGGTAATTAAAAATCCAAAAATGTCGGAAAATTTTCGTTAGTTTAATGAATCTCAAAATTTGCAATACAATTTAGTTCAATTTTCGCACGAGATGGTTCATTTTTTTCATTATATAGTTCAATTTTTTTCTGTGTAATTGTACATGTCAAATTTGGATCGGTACAGATTAAGATATATCGTTTGCCCGATTTACACTCATATGACCACAAAGCCAAAATTTTAACTCCGATTATAAGTATAATTTACATTCTTACTTTGCATGCAAAATTTGATTGAAATTTAGTAAGCAATGTTTACCCAGCAAAAAAATTTGGAAGTTCTTCCAAAGGCACAACTTTAAAAGCACTTCCAGAAGATACGCTCCCAATGATGTTCTTTATTTTAACTACCCAGGAAGTTCTTTTAATTCAATTTTTTATAACTTGGTTTTTTAATACTTTTACTGGTTAATTTTAATTTTTTTTGTTTCAAATAGGTTAAAAACAGAGTAAGAATTCATAAAATGGTATAAATAATTTAAATTTTAGCGAAAAAATGCTAAAACCAATCTGAAAAATTGTGAATTTTTGAAAATATTTGAGGTCAAACGTTTCCGACAAGCGTTAGGATCCATTTAAAATTATAAAAAATTATACAAATTATTTATTTGACAAAATATCATAGAATTTTTTAATTTACATCCAAAACATTGCATTCGGATCACACCTAAAGAAGTGATGCAAATTCAGTGCAACGACTGTTGAAATGGAGGACTTCCGTCCTATGACAAGTCCATGTTAAATTCATCGCTTCTGCGTCAATTTTGCACCACTTACGGATCCAAAAAGAACATTTTCATTACTTTTTTGGCGACGCTTTTTTTGCTGGGTTATAAATAAAAAAATAACTTGTCATTGGCAACTGTTACCGCAATCCAAGTAATTCAATTATTAATAACAGTCTTTAGTAGAAATTTGTACCCAATTCATTGTAGAGGGTGGATAAGATTCGGCCCGGCCGAACTTTCGACCGTATATACTTGTTTTAAATTAAGTTCAAGTATAATTTATTTTATTCAAATTAACCACTCTGATAAATTAAATCACACTTGAGAAAGAAATGAAACTGAGAACCATATCTACTCATCTTAGTGAAAATAATTCATAAAACAATACGCAGTTAGAATTTGCTTTCACTTGGCAGTTTTCGGCTTATCCTAATGTTAATGAGCAAGTTTCAAAAGGGGAATATATGAAAATACATTTAAACATATATGAATGAATTCATATCATAATTCACTATCCTCTGTACTTCTCCCACACACACGTACACACATCTATCGTATGCAGCAATAGTATATCAAGAATTGTTATCTTTGTTTTATCTAAATTATTTAATGTCTGAAATTTTTATGTCGCCTTTATGAGTGTGAGTAAATCAGCTTTGGCATATGCGTTTGTGGTTATAAATGTGCACTTTGTGGGGTTGTGAGCTAGAGCCATATGGTTATGTCTGTATGACATGCATGAGTTTGTGTTAGTGTTTGCATAGAAGAGATTATAAAAACATATGTTATTTTTAATTTAATTTACTTACACATTCATACGATTATGATTATAAAGCACGCACTCTGTTTGCATTCTCTTTTGCTAGGGAGCAGCCTTGTCTAGCTATTAGGGTAAACTTATAAAGAGCCTATTTTTTCTATATATGGGTGTGTGCGTGTATGTGTCGCACTAGGCAATGCGATTATAAAAATTAATGGAAGCTCATAAAATAACAAACAAAAAAAAAAACATAAAATAACAAAATTACATAAATTTTAAGGATTTCGTATGAGGAGATCAAAAGAAGAGAAGCAACAAAACAAAGATAGAACATGAAAGTATACAAAAACGGGCGAAAAAAAAAAAACAAGAGAAAAATTACAACAAAAGCGAATGGCCCTAAGTTAGAAGGAAAACAAGACAAAGCGTTTTATGAAAACTTTTTTTATTCCTTTGTTTTGTTGACCAGCAGAGATGTTGTCTAAACGATAAACAATTTGTGTCAGAATAAAAAAAATTACATAAATTCTAAGGCCATAAACTGCCCACTCATTCCTAATCTTTTGCTGGGTCTTCATCTATGGCTTTTTATCACTTTTAGCATCTCCATTAGTTTAACAAGAGAGGAGTTCCATGTTGATAAATGTTATCTTCCTGAATATAAATAATTTTTGCAAAACCCCCCCAAAAAGGGTCTTTGTTTTTGGGTTTCTCTTGCTCCATTCTATTTGGTCACATGGAACAATATAACTTTGAGCGACTATTAATTAATGTTAATAACATATTTAAGAGGATTAATAAATCAAAACAAAAGTTTTTCTTCTAAGAAGACTTTTTATATAACAGGAATTCCGTATGAAGTATATCATAGAAAGCACCCACACTAATGTCATTGGTAGCATTGTCATTACAAACGTATTCTTTTTGGCGAACTTATTTAAAGTTATGCCAGGGTATTTTCTTGTAATACTTTTTAAATGTCAAGCCTCAAGCGATCATATTATGAAATAATTCCTACATACAGTGAGCAAAAGAAAAAATTTGCACACTAATATGAAATAAATTGTGAAACGATATGGAAAATATGAAGTAAATACATATTTATTGTACCTTAAAATAAAGCTTGAGATGTGAGCTTTAATTTAGCTACCAAAAAAAAAAAAAAAAACTACCAAACAAAAAATCTTATTTTGCAAGATTTTATTTCTATAGAATTTTTTTCCTATAAAAAATTTTGTCAACATTTTTATACCCTGCGCCATACTGTGCAACAGGGTATTATAAGTTAGTGCATATGTTTGCAACACCCAGAAGGAGACGAGATAGACACATGGTGTCTTTGGAAAAAATGCTCAGAGTGGGCTCCTGAGTCGATATAGCCATGTCCGTCTGTCCGTGAACACATTTTCGTAATCAATGTCTAGGTTGCATTTTTAGTCAAATCGACTGGCCCCAGAAGCCAGAGTTTTACCCTAATTTGCTTAAAATTTTGCACAAGAAGAACAATTAGTACTATAGTCAAGTGTGCCAAATTTGGTTAAAATCGGTTCAGATTTCTATATAGCTCCCATATATATCGTTCGCCCGATTTACACTCATATGACCACAGTGGCCCATCTTTTACTCCGACTTAATTGAAATTTTGCACAGGGAGTAGTATTAGCATTGTAGCTATGCGCGTCAAAGTTGGTTGAAATCGGTTCAGATTTAGATATAGCTCCCATATATATCGTTCGCCCGATGTACACTCATAAGACCACAGTGGCCTATCTTTTACTCCGATTTAAGTTAAATTTTACACAGGAAGTAGAATTAGCATTGTAGCTATGCGTGCCAAATTTGGTTGAAATCGGTTCAGATTTAGATATAGCTCCTATATATATGTTTTTCTGATTTCGACAAAAATTGTCAAAATACCAACATTTTCCTTGTAAAATCGCCTCTGCTTAACCGAAAAGTTTTAAAAATGATTCTAATTTTCCTAAACTTCTAATACATATATAACGAGCGATAAATCATAAATAAATTTTTGCGAAGATTCCTTAAAATTACTTCCGATTTAAATGTTTCCCATATTTATACCCTGGTCCACACTGTGGAACAGGGTATTATAAGTTAGTGCATATGTTTGCAACACCCAGAAGGAGACGAGAGAGACACATGGTGTCTTTGGCAAAAATGCTCAGGGTGGGCTCCTGAGTCGATATAGCCATGTCCGTCCGTCCGTCCGTCTGTCTGTGAACACATTTTTGTGATCAAAGTCTAGGTCGCAATTTAAGTCCAATCGCCTTCAAATTTGGCACATGTTCCTAATTTGGGTCAGAATAGAACCCTATTGATTTTGGAAAAAATCGGTTCAGATTTAGATATAGCTCCCATATATATCTTTCGCCCGATATGCACTAATATAGACCCAGAAGCCAGAGTTTTGGCCGAATTTGTTTGAAATTTTGCACTAGGGCTACAATTAGTAGTATAGTCAAGTGTGCAAAATTTGATTGAAATCGGTTCAGATTTAGATATAGCTCCCGTATATATCATTCGCACGATATGGTCTAATATGGTCCTAAAAGCCAGAGTTTTGGCCCAATTTGGTTGAAATTTTGCACAGGGAGTACGATTAGTAGTGCAGTTAAGTGTGCACAATTTGATTGAAATCGGTTCAGATTTGGATATAGCTCCCATATATATCTTTCGCCCGATATGGACTAATATGACCACAGAGGCCAATCATATATAACGAGCGATAAATCATAAATAAACTTTTGCGAAGATTCCTTAAAATTACTTCCGATGTAAATGTTTCCCATATTTATACCCTGCTCCACACTGTGGAACAGGGTATTATAAGTTAGTGCATATGTTTGCAACACCCAGAAGGAGACGAGAGAGACACATGGTGTCTTTGGCAAAAATGCTCAGGGTGGGCTTCTGAGTCGATATAGCCATGTCCGTCTGTCCGTGAACACATTTTTGTAATCAAAGTCTAGGTCGCAGTTTTAGTCCAATCGACTTCAAATTTGGCACAAGTATGTGTTTTGGCTCAGAAAAGATCCCTATTGATTTTGGAACAAATCGGTTCAGATTTAGATATAGCTCCCATATATATATTTCGCCCGATATGGACTTATATGACCCCAGAAGCCAGAGTTTTACCCTAATATACTCAAAATTTTGCACAAGAAGAACAATTAGTACTATAGTCAAGTGTGCCAAATTTTATTGAAATCGGTTCAGATTTATATATAGCTCCCATATATATCTTTCGCCCGATTTACACTCATATACCACAGAGGCTAATTTTTTGCTCCGATTTAGTTGAAATTTTGCACAGGGAGTAGAATTAGCATTGTAGCTATGCGTGCCAAATTTGGTTGAAATCGGTTCAGATTTAGATTTAGCTCCAATATATAGTTTTCGGCCGATTTACACACATATGACCACAGAGGCAAATTTTTAACTCCGATTTAGTTGAAATTTTACACAGGGAGTAGAATTAGCATTGTAGCTATGCGTGCCAAATTTGGTTGAAATCGGTTCAGATTTAGATATAGCTCCCATATATATATTTTTCTGATTTCGACAAAAATGGTCAAAATACCAACATTTTCCTTGTAAAATCGCCACTGCTTAGTCGACAAGTTGTAAAAATGTCTCTAATTTTCCTTAACTTCTAATACATATATATCGAGCGATAAATCATAAATACATTTTTGGGAAGTTTCCTTAAAATTGCTTCAGATTTAAATGTTTCCAATATTTTTTTTACTAAAATTGTGTTCCACCCTAGTGCATTAGCCGACTTAAATTTTGAGTCTATAGATTTTGTAGAAGTATATCAAATTGTGTGTGATATTTAAATGTATGTATTTGGGACATACCTTTATATATAGCACCCAACACATTTGACGGATGTGATATGGTATCGAAAATTTAGATCTACAAAGTGGTGTAGGGTCCCGCCAAAATTTTCTATAAAAAATTTCGTCAAACATTTTTTTCAAAGGAAAAATTTAAAATTTTTTTTTTCATACAAAACAAAATTGAAAAAAATTTCTAGAGAAAAAACTTAACAACGTTTTTTCTCTAGAAATTTTTTTCAATTTTGTTCTATAAAAAATTTTGTCAAAAATTGTTTTCTGTAGAAAATTGTGTCAAAATTTTTTCTATACAAAATTTCGTAAAATTTTTTTTCTATAGAAAATTGGCAAATTGTCAAAATTCTTGTTTCTTTAGAAAGTTCAATTTTTTTCTAAAGAAAATTTGGTAAATTTTTGTTTTTATGGAAAATTTTTAAAAAGTGTATTTCTATACAAAAATTTTGTCAAGCATTGTTTTTTACACAAAAATTTTGTCAAGTCTTTTTCTATAGAAAATTATTTAAATTTTTTCTATAGAAAATTTTGTCAAAATTTTCTTCTGTAGAAAATTTTGTCAAAATTTTTTTCTATACAACATTTTGTAAAATTTTTTCTATAGAAAATTTTGTAAATTTTTTTTCAAAAGTTTATTTCTCTACAAAATTTTGTCATAATTTTATTTCTTTACAAAATTTTGTCATATATCTTTAGAAAAATTTTTAAAAATTTTTTTCTATAGAAAATTGGCAAATTGTCAAAATTCTTGTTTCTTTAGAAGGTTATTTTTTTCTATAGAAAATTTGGTAATTTTATTTTATGGAAAATTTTGTAAAAAGTGTATTTCTATACAAACATTTTGTCAAGTCTTTTTCTATAGAAAATTATTTAAATTTTTTTTCTATAGAAAATTTTGTCAAAATTTTTTTCTGTAGAAAATTTTGTAAAAATTTTTTTCTATACAACATTTTGTAAAATTTTTTCTATAGAAAATTTTGTGAATTTTTTTTTAAATTTTATTTCTTCACAAAATGTTATAAAAATTTTTTTCAAAATTTTATTTCTTTACAAAATTGTGTCAAAAGATTATATCTTTAGAAAAATTTTTCAAAATTCTGTTCCTATAGAAAATTTTGCAAAATTTTATTTCTATAGAAAATATGTGAAGTACCTCTTAGATGGAGAGGAATATTTTGCAAAATCTACCAAACTATCAAGAATTCTACCAATCTACCAAACAGTGGAAAATATACCTTTTTGGTAGAATTCTACCATCTGTTTCAACCGTGCTGTGGATTCGAGTCAATTTTGTTCGACTCCCGCATTTTAGGGATATTTTTTATTGGATACCGAAGTCTAAACTCTACTCTTAATACGCAAATTCTGATAGAACCTTTCTCATACATTGTTTTGGAAAAATCATTCATAATTCGTTTATCCAGGTTATGGAATGTAATTCCCTTTAAGAGTTTTTAAAGTAAAATAATTTAGTATATTAATCTGTACGAACTAGTTATCTATATGTTATTCGATGGTTGTTTATCTAGGAGAGAATATATTAAATATGAAAAAGTTTAAAAGAAAAATATAATAATTTTCGTACAAAAGGATCCCAAATTATAATTAGACGTTTCTATCAACATCTTTATAGATCATAAGACATTTATGGATATTCCCTATTGTTGGGTTAAATATTTTTGTCATTGCTTACTCAATCGTTTAACAATAGAATGGTAAGGAGAAAGAAAAAGAAAATTGTTATTATTATGAAATCTGCAAATATTCATCGGTAATCAAATAGGCAGCTCTTTTTCATAAACACTGTCATAAAGTGTCAACACTCAAAAATTGTGATAAATTTAATATGCAAAATTTAATACATATTTTTATTCGCATTAAAAATGCTGACTTTCCAATAAATTTTATTTTATTTTTTTTCGCAACGTGACAACGAGAGAAATGAATAAACGAATGCGACTACAATTCCATTGTAAAATGAATGGAGCTGACTGTCTGGCGGAAAACCTTTATCGATATCCGCACATTTATTTTGTGCGTTATTTGACATGAGCACATTATGATTATGAAACATGAGGCATGAGTTTCTTTTTTTTTTTTTTGCATCTTCTTCCTCTGCTAGTGTGCGACAAATCCATAAATTACAATTGTCTGCTTTGGGAATGGGAATTGGGAGTTATGGGGAGACGTTGATGCCACATGACATCCTTTTTGTTATGTTGAAAATTTGCCAATGCTAAATGGGAGGGGTGGGGGGGTCATGAAAAGTGGATTCAATTGATGACACCAGACATAGCAGGAAAAATTGCAAATAAGTCTATAGGAATTCTTAAATCTGGAACATGGAACAGATTTTGAAATATGGGTTTTTCCCTTTTCCCTGGTTCTTCGTCCTTTCTCCACCCACTGACTTTATTTATTAACATACATAATTAATTAAATCCCAAATTTAAATTGATGAGGGATTCATGAAATGAAAATCGCTAAAGACAAATGACTCTGTCAAAAGTATCTTCAAATTAAATGCTATAGTCATGTAAGAAAAATTATGTACCTACATATATTGAGTTTTGTTTGTGAAACTAAATTAAAAGGAAATTTTAGGTGAAAATCAATTTCTCTTAAATATGTGTCAACTTAAATTTCACCAAATAACACCAGATAATTTTAATAATGTCATTAAGCGAAATAATGAAAATCAATTGACTTGTTCGAATATGTTTCTTAGGTCATTTAAATAAATTTCCTTGACATTTTATGGCACTACCACTACGAAATTTAATTGATAAATCAAATGACATCTCATAAAAAATGCTAAAATGTCACTACGTTTTGTTGTTTTTTTTTCTTCATACCTACTCCCCCATTACCACTGCCATTTCTATTATTCGACTGTCAAAGTGATTGCCTATAATAAATTGTTCTATACATTGTTTATTATTATGGAAATATGTCTTCGATTGTCATTGAGATGTTGTTAAAGATGTGATATTGGATTGTTTTATGTTTGGAAAATCTTTTGTACAAAGGCGTGAAAATATTTGGAAAGGGCACGAAAAAAAAAATTCGAATAAGTGATTGAGTTAACATTGTCAGATCAAAGAAAATTTATGGGAATAGTAGTCGTTTAAAGTCAATATCAATATGGCAAGTCTGTGAAGAAAATAAGCAAAACGAGTATGTATAATATTAAATTTCCAGCAAATTGGATGAAAATTGTGGTCTTACATGGCTTACCAGAAATCAAAATTGGGAGTTTTCGGTACATGGATCTACACGAAGGAAATTCTCCTTCATTATACAGGATTACCTTTTAGGCACATAGACACGGATTTATAATAAGATATTCAACGATTGTCTATAAAGTTTTTTACTTGCTTTTAAAGAAAATTTCTTTGTGGGAAAAGAAAACTTTGCTTGTCCAAAATATAGTTCATCGGAATAGAAAACTCTTCTTTCAGTCTATATACACAAAATATAGCAAAGCTCTTTACTGCCTGATTAATGTTTTTACTTGCAACATAGAATAATGTTTACTTGTAGTTGAGAATGAATTTGGAAATTTATGGTTTCATTAAAACGATTTTAATAGACTTTGATAGCACATGAGGATAAAAACTGAAAAGACAAATGAATTAGAATTTGTTTCCTAAAATCAAGTACGCAAAACTCAAATTTGAAAGAGTGTTGCGTTCCAAATGTATTTTTACTTCAATTCTCCGTTTCTTTGGCTCGGAATCAATACCAAAACTAACCCTTTCATTACGGAAATAAAACTAATGTTAAAAATTTTAATTTTTCTTCTGTTTTTACTTGTATTAACAGTATGTAACAGGTTGGCTGATAAGTGCCCGGTCTAACAAAAAAAAAACACATTTTTTGTCAAAATTAGTTTCTATTATTCAACATAGTTCCCTTAAAGAGCGATACAATGATTATAACGAACTTCCAATTTTTTGATACCATTTTGGAAGTACTCCTTCGGTTTTGCCTCAAAATAGGCCACAGTTTCGGCGATCACCTTTTCATTGCAGCCAAATTTTTTCCCTGCGAGCATCCTTTTGAGATCTGAGAACAAGAAAAAGTCGTTGGGGGCCAGATCTGGAGAATACGGTGGGTGGGAAAGCAATTCGCAGCCCAATTCATGAATTTTTGCCATCGTTCTCAATGACTTGTGGCACGGTGCGTTGTCTTGGTGGAACAACTTCTTCATATGGGGCCGTTTTGTCGCGATTTCGACCTTCGAACGCTCCAATAACGCCATATAATAGTCACTGTTAATGGTTTTTCCCTTCTCAAAATAATCGATAAAAATTATTCCATGCGCATCCCAAAAAACAGAGGCCATTACTTTGTCAGTGGACTTTTGAGTTTTTCCACGCTTCGGAGACGGTTCACCGGTCGCTGTCCACTCAGCCGACTGTCGATTGGACTCAGGAGTGTAGTGATGGAGCCATGTTTCATCCATTGTCACATATCGATGGAAAAACTCGGGTGTATTACGAGTTAACAGCTGCAAACACCGCTCAGAATCATCAGCACGTTGTTGTTTTTGGTTAAATGTGAGCTCGCGCGGCCCCCATTTTGCACAGAGCTTCCGCATATCCAAATATTAATGAATGACATGACCAACACGTTCCTTTGATATCTTTAAGGCCTTTGCTATCTCGATCAACTTCATTTTACGGTCATTCAAAATCATTTTGTGGATTTTTTTTGATGCTTTCGTCGGTAACCACCTCTTTCGGGCGTCCACTGCGTTCACCGTTCTCCGTGTTTATTTCACCACGCTTGAATTTTGCATACCAATCCAATAGCGACGCCATCTATGTGTCAGACCGGGGACTTATCAGCCAACCTGTTAGAATAAAATTTGTAAATCTGAGAACCTACCTCAATTACTTCATGAGCTGTATGAGTTTTTTCTGAAAATTTGATTCTTAATTTGTGACCAAATGCCTCTACGAAAATAAGCCCTATTTAGCCTATAATATCCCAGCAAAAAAAGCGTTGCCAAAAAAGTAGTGAAAGTGTTCTCTTTGGATCCGGAAGTTGTGCAAAATTGGCGCAGAAGCGATGAATTTAACATGGACTTGTCATAGGACGGATGT
This sequence comes from Haematobia irritans, assembly GCF_050003625.1. NCBI lineage: Eukaryota > Metazoa > Arthropoda > Insecta > Diptera > Muscidae > Haematobia > Haematobia irritans. Next base: position 272,946,081 of record NC_134397.1, on the reverse strand, counting down.
CCACCATTTCAACAGCGGTTGCACTGAATATGCTCCACTTCTTTAGATGTGATCCGAATTCAGTGTTTTGGATGTGAATTAAAAAAGTTGTGGTATTTTGGCAAATAATTAATTTTTATAATTTTTTATGATTTTTTATTGCAATCTAACATTTGTCTGAAACCCTTGACCTCAAATATTTTCAAAATTTCGCAATTTTTCTAGAATGAAATTAGATTTTTTTTCGACAAAATTTAAATAATATAAACCATATAAACCGATCCCCCGATTTGGCTTGCAGAGCCTCTAAGAGAATCCGGCTGAAATTTGGTACATGGTGTTAGTATATGGTCTCTAATGACCTTGAAAAAATTGGTCCATATCGGTCCATAATTATATATAGCCCCCATATAAACCGATCACCATATTTGACCTACGAAGCCTCCTGGAAGACCAAAATTCATTTGATTCAGTTGAAATTTGGTACGTGATGTTAATATATGGCCTCAACCACCCATGCAAAAATTGGTCGATATCGGTCCATAATTATATATAGGACCCATATAAACCGATCCCCAGATTTGACCTCCGGAGCACCTTGGAAGAGCAAAATTCTTCCCATTCGGTTGAAATTTGGACTTTCTTCTTATGTAACAAAAAAATACGTAGGTTGAATTTTTTTAGGGAAAAGAACATTGTTTAATGCAATTTCTTTGGGATTACAAAATATGAATTGAAACGTTTAAAACGTTTGAAGTAATTATGATATCATTATGGATTTTTATTGAGTTTTGCAGGATTTAGCAGAATTGTTCTAATAATAAATATTGCCAAAATTTGTATCAAAATCCCCAAAGTGGGGACAAATTAAAAAAACAGCGGATTTTTTTTTGCATAGGTCTCAGCAGTTTACAGGCAGGATTGAAACCGTTTGCAGTTAGTTAGTGGTCACATGGGGGGTTTTCGGAGAAGAGGTCAGTTTAGCAATCGCTACTTTGGCAAATGTGAATATTTAATCAAAAAATGTTGTGTTTTTTATTGCAATTTGGGATGAGAAAAACTCATTGACTACCAAAATGATCGAGAAAAGCTTGAAAAGCTTGTAAAAAGGAAGCAAGTAAAACAATTGGAGAAGTCAAATAAATTTTACAACAAACAGAATGTAGATACCCTTATCGAAGAATTGGTAAAAAATCGGTATTTTTTAAATTCTAAATTATGGAGTCTGCAACATTTTATCTGAAGCACATAGGTATAAAATTTGTTTCTTCTACAATACGTAGAATTTTTCAGAGAATGCAGTTAAGCAAAGAAAACAAGGATCCAGCCAAAAATCGTGGAAAAAAATGATGGGGCCCACACATTTCGCAATAAGACCACGCGCCTTGATTGGTAGGGCTTCTATCCAGAAAATCATCGAAATCGGTTCATAGTTGCGGATTTGAAAACTAAAATTAAATTCCATACCCCGAGGTAACGAATTTTCAACGTAGACCAACTAGGAACCCACAATCTTGCAAACTTAGAGAAAAACCCCATAGTTTGCATACACGAAAAGAAGGAATATGATCACCCCAACCATGTTTCAAGAGAAAAATGTAATTTTTTCACGGAAAACAAGCAGCATGTTTGTGGAAACCATGTTCTTTTCTCAGAAATTATGAGTCCGATTTCGGAATGCATGTTATGTTTGACGAGAAAAGAATATTTTTGCGACAAAAATGCTACAAGGTCGCTGTGAAAAAGTAACAGCGTGCTCTTGAAACCTGTTTGAGGTGATCATATTCCTTCTCTGGGTGCAATATGATGATATCGTTATCCTTTCAAAAGTAGCAGAATTATTTCCAAAAAAAAAAAAAGATTTAAAACCACTGTGCGCTGAAAAGCTTTTTGGTGGTTGGTCGAAACTGGTATGTTAGAGGAATGACCTCTTCACGATTATGGCTGTTTTCGTATCCCTTCCGGCCATTGCATAGGTCTATATCGCTTTATGTATCTCCCGTGTTCATTCATCCAAATCGGACCGCCTCAGGTCTTATCGACACTTCATTGGCCTTTACGCTTCCTCTTATTTCGGCATGTCCCGGCACCCATATGATGCAGATTCTGCCGTATTCCGAGTATTAATTAGTCATGCTTTCGCATTCCAATGCGATTCGCAATCGAACCATGATGCCTTCATTGCCTCCAGCAATCTGCGAAAATATTCACGTTTCGTGGGCTTTCTTCCACCGTGGTGAAATGGTTAGCATACCCGCCTTGCATACACAAGATCGTGGGTTCGATTCCTGCTTCGACCGAACACCAAAGAGTTTTTTCAGTGGTGGATTATCCCACCTCAGTAATGCTGCTGACATTTCTGAGGGTTTCAAAGCTTCTCTAAGTGGTTTCACTGCAATGTGGAACGCCGTTCGAACTAGGCTATAAAAAGGAGGTCCCTTGTCGTTGAGCTTAACATGGAATCGGGCAGCACTCAGTGATAAGAGAGGAGTTCACCAATCTGGTATCACAATCGACTGAATAGTCTAAGTGAGCCTGATACATCAGGCTGCCACCTAACCTTACCTAACATTTCGTGGGCTCGTGTTATTTCCCGGTAATCAGTAATCGTGCTGTAGCTCGGTAATCGGCCTGTGTTCAAAGCTAGATAGCTTCCCTTTTTTTGGTGGGGATGGAGAAAAATAATTTTAAAATAGCAAAAATATAAACTCATTTATCGGAACTCCCTTCTAGTGTATTTTTAGAAGGACACATAGGGCGTTTTCGTTTCGCAAAATATATGATGCCTTGGTGTTACACTACTTTTTCCCTCATTGTATTTTTGCCCAAATGATAGTGTCATTCCAAAGATATTATTAATTCATGATATTGTGAAGAATAGATGATCCAAAATCTATGACATTGTTCTTCATATTTTGGAATCAGTTTTGAGAGTGTTGCACCTTTATCCTCAATCGAAATCGCCATTAGATGGTTAGGTGGCAGCCCGATGTATCAGGCTCACTTAGACTATAAAGTCCATTCTGATACCACATTGGTGAACTTCTCTCTTATCACTGCGTGGTGCCCTATTCTATGTTAAGCTCAATGACAAGGGACCTCCTTTTTATAGCCGAGTCCGACCACTTAGAGAAGCTTTGAAACCCTCAGAAATGTCACCAGCATTACTGAGGTGGGATAATCCACCGCTGAAAAACTTTTTGGTGTTCGGTGTATGCAAGGCGGGCATGCTAACCATTGCACCATGGTGGCTCACATTTATATTACCCCCCATCGCCCTTAGATATTACCCCCCGTATAGGCTTTAAACACTATACGAAAAATACACCCTTTAATGGAACATTTTGAGTCCACTTTTTCAAAGTAATTTTTCAAATAATACCTCTCCAGTTTTCCGAATACCTTCAATTCAGTGGTTATCGATAGTAGTTCCATGATACGACCATGGAAATTCGGCTCCTTCTAACGACCACAAACCCCAACAGTTTTGACATTCTGCATTTCATTGTTGAAATTTAATTTTTAGTAGCTCTAATGCGAATTGTGTAGGTCGTGGTTTTAGAATAAAAAGTGAATCTGGTGGTTATATTAAAAAAAAAAAAAAAATAAACAGAATAGCATTGTTTGCGGTGACAATATGTCAATGTCACAGGCATTTATAACAAGCTTTTCCAAAGATTTTTTTCGCATCAATTTTACCACAACATTAAGCTTAACCCAAGCAACGCATGTGCTAAATGTTGCATATAAAGTCTTTTACGCAAAGCCTATCATCTTACCCCCCCCCCCCCCCCCCCATACCATCAACCCAAATAGGTAGCAAAGATAATAAAAAAACGAACAGTAATCCTCATTTGTCTGGAGTAAAATGGTTTCAATGGAATTTACCCGCACCTTACTTTCTCTCTCTCTCTGTCATTTTGCAACAAGCCAACCATACAATAGACCTCAAAATCCATTTATCTTAGCAAAATCATAAACAATAACTTTTGAAAATGTTCAACCAAGTTACCAAAAAACCTAAGCAGATCAAGGAGAAGAAGAAGAAAAAAATAAATACAGAGAATAATTCTTTCGCTCACATACTTTTGTAACATTTGCGGTAATCCTTAGCAAAAACAAAAGATGAAAAAAAAAATACAAAGAACAAGTATGAGTTTTATTATATGCGAAAACAACAAAACAAATATGGCCTAATTCGTGTATTATACCCCGTATGGCGTATGTGGCATATCAAATTAAATATAAATCATACGCACCATATTGCCAACTAGAGGGCAAATGGCAATTCACCTTTGAAACTTTTCGTATACAATTACACATGGATAAAGGTGTGTGAGCATGAGTGTGTGTGTTTATGTGAACCCTTGGGCCAGGAATTCAAAACAATTCTAGAATTCGTTTGCATAAGAATGACGGCGGTTTTGTTCCAAGATTATGGAATAAAAACCATGGAAATTTTAGAAGATAAGAAAAAGCTCCACAATTAGGCCATCTAAATTCAAATAGTCCCTCTATACGACGGTTTAGGCGCCCGCTTATCCATGTTAAGCTATTATTATTCTTTGTGTTTTTTTTTTTTTTTTTTGTTTTGCAGCTCTAAGCTTCAAAATCCTGGCCTTTCTTGTAGTCCATTTGCAATGCCAAAGTAACAGCCGTTTTGTTTTAGTGTTGATAAGAAAATTGCCTTAATGTCTATCTTTCTTCCATTCCATGCGCCAGTGAGTCCATTTCGTTAGGCTACCGCCCCCCCACCATGACCCATCAACCGCCTAAATGCCTATCTTGCCGTCAGTTTAATTATATCAGAGTAAAAATCTCATTTGTTCCATTCTAATTTGCAATTTTGGCCATAGTTGTGAGTTGCTTGCCTTTGCCTTTGTGGCAATTAATTTGCCACATTTCCTATCCCATTAATTGATCTCGTTTTTCTGGTTAATTTGTTTAACCTCTTATTTAAGGGCTTAAACCCGAATGAGCCGCAACGAGAACATCGACATTAATGTCTTTGCCTTTAAATATGCCTTTGCCTGTGGCAAATCGTGAAATTGAGATTGTAACAGAGACGTAGCTAAAGATTTTACGTTTGATTACCATTGGCTTCCATAGGGGTAACAGAGGAGAATGGCCTTGATGGAACTTACAATTATAAATCCTAAGCCAGATACACACAAAAAATTTTTACGAAAATTTTTCCAATTAAAATTTTAATTGAGTTTTAAAAAAATATTCAATTAAAAATGTAATTGATTCAACAAATTTTTTAATTGAAACAAAAATCAATCACAAAAATAATAGTATCAATTAATTTTTTAATTGGATCAATTAACTTTTTAATTAACCTTCAATTAATTTTTTAATTGATTCTATCATTTCTGTGATTGAAGACATTTCAATTAAAATTTAATTGGATCAATTAATTTCGTGATTGAATCTGAAAAAAAATTTTGTGTCTTCAAATACACTAAAAAAATATTGTGGTGAGGCCAAAGATTTCATGTCGTTACGAACGTACGAATTCAAATTTTGCTTAGCATAGAAAACGCATTTCTTTTTTCCTTGTACAAGATACGAAAAACTTTTCAATGGAGTCGTTTTGTCCTTATAGTTAAGGGATTCGACTTATAATTGAGTATACTAAAATGAAATAAAATTTTTTTTGACTAAGGTTAATTTAACTCTTTTAGCACATGAAGAAAAAAGCTAAAAAACGAAGAAATTGAACTTTGTTTCCTAGAAAAAGTACGGAAAACTTAAATTTAAAAGAGAATTATGTCTTAAATTTGACCTTACTTCAATTTCCCGCTTCTTTGGCTCGGAATCAGTACCATCACTATCACTAGTGTCCGAATTACTGAAGTAATATAACATCGGAAGAACTGATGCAAAGTAAATGGACCGGATACTCAAAATAACGTCTGCCGATCCGATATTGTACAACTTTCGAATCCAAAAATAAAATTTTCATTCCTTTTTTTGGGCGATGGTTTGTTTGTGGGTTGGCAATAGTCGCAGCTCAAGTACAGCAAATACTTTTGACTTTGTGAAGATCGTTTTCTACCTTTGGATTTAGAACTCGAGTTTGGTCAACATTAAATTTCGGTTAGTCGACTTGACACGATTTCGAGAAGATAAAATGACGAATAATCGAAATTGAAACTTAAAAAAGTCGATTTGTAAAATTTGGTATGCGAGAATTTTGTTTACAACTTTGTTATCCCGATTTCCTATATGTGTCAATTTTCTTAAATTTGTAAGTTCAGCATAATATTTAAATTAGTTTTGCGGAAAAAAAAAATAATTGGTAAACTTCATTTGTCTTTAAATATTTTTTTATTTTTTATTAAAAATTAAAATACAAATAAGACTTTGCTGCTTAAAACCAGTGTATTATTTGTAAAGTGAGTTTACTGAATTTAAAAATATAAAAAAAAAATAATTGTTATTTTTAGTAAATTAGTTTCACTTAAAATAAAAACAAGTATATACTAAAGTCTGTCATTCACAATCGAATTACTTGGGTTGCCGTAACGCTTGCCAAGGTATCTTAAAACTTCTTAACGCCGTCTTCACAATTGTAAGTTAGTCCATACGGCGTATATATTAAACAAAAAAAAAAAACGATTAAATACGTATATAATTCATTTAGACAAAATTTTCTATAGAAATAAAATTTTGACAAAATTTTCTATAGAATTAAAATGTTGACAAAATTTTCTATAGAAATAGAATTTTGACAAAATTTTCTATAGAAAGAAAAATTTGACAAAATTTTCTATAAAAATAAAAAGTTGACAAAATTTTCTATAGAAATAAAATTTTGACAAATTTTCTATAGAAATAAAATTTTGACAAAATTTTCTATAGAAATAAAATTCTGACAAAATTTTATATAGAAATAAAATTTTGTATAGAAATAAAATCTTGAAAAAGTTTTGTACGGTAATAAAATTTTGACAAAATTTTCTAAAAAAATAAAATCTTGACAAAATTTTGTATAGTAATAACATTTTTACAAAATTTTCTATAGTAACAAAATTTTGAAAAAAATTTCTATAGAAATAAAATTTTGGTAGATTATTTTTTGGGGATCGGCTATATATAAGTATAGACCGATATGAACCAATTTGGCATGGTGGCTAGCGGCCATAAACTAGCGCAATGTACCAAATTTCACCATGTACCAAATTTCAACCGGATCGGATGAATTTTGCTTCTCCAAGAGCTCCGGATGTGGACCAATTTTTGCATGGTTATTAGAGACCATATACTAACACCGTGTACCAAATTTCAGCAGGATCGGATGAAATTTGTTTCTCTTTGAGGCTCCGCAAGCCAAATCTGGGGATCGGTTTAAATGGGGGCTATATATAATTATGTACCGATGTGGACCAATTTTTGCATGGTTATTAGAGACCATATACCGACACCATGTACCAAATTTCAACCGGATCGAATGAATTTTGCTCCTCCAATCGGGGCTATACGTAAAAGTGGTCCAATATGACCCATTTGCATACCACCCGACCTACGTCAATAAGAAGTAATTGTGCCAAGTTTTAAGTCAATAGCTTGTTTCGTTCGGAAGTTAGCGTAATTTCAACAGACGGACGGACGGACATGCTTAGATCGACTCAGCATTTCACCACGACCCAGAATATATATACTTTATGGGGTCTTAGAGCAATCTTTCGATGTGTTACAAACGGAATGACAAAGTTTATATACACCCCATCCTATGGTGGAGGGTAAACCTAGAAAATGTGATCTTGTAAAGGGTGGTTAAAATTTCAAGGGCCGATGTTGATTTTGAGTAAAACACAAACTATTTAGGAAATTATTGTAATTTTATTTTATTATAATATATTGGTATTACTCAATTATGTATGAAACAAAATATCGGCCAAATGGGCGCCGCGACCTCGGTGGCACACCTTCATCCGATGGTCCAAATTTTCGATAACGCTGAGGCATAATGGACGTTCTATGCCGTTAATGTGCCGAATTATCTCATCCTTTAGCTCTTGAATTGTTGCTGACTTATCGACGTACACCTTTTCTTTCAAATAACCCCAAAGAAAAAAGTCTAACGGTGTCAAATCACATGATCTTGGCACCGTTGAATCCACTAAGGTGAAAATGTGCCTCATCACTGAAGATGATTTTCTTCGAAAATTGATCATCCACTGTTGCCATTTCTTGGAACCATTCTGCCCATTCACGAGCACATTCAACATCGGCCCTTACAATTTAACCACCCTTTATATATTACATTTATATATTTCATATATTTTTATAAATTGTAAATTTATTTTACTATGATTTTATTATAAATATATTTCACTCAAAACAAAAATATAAGACTTTAGTAAAAAGGTAAACAATTAATTTTGACTTCTCTTAACATACTTTTAGTAAGTTTTTTTTACTGAAACTAAGGGCTTAAAACAAAGGGTAGACATACTCGTAATGGTGATCTTATATCCCCCTATATATCTACCACAGCCACACCTCTGCTGAGAAGTAAGCGAAAAAAAAAAACGGAAACAAAAAAACCGAAATACTGTTAAGAAATCTCATCTTACATGGAGCAGGAAAATGTGATACTTTGTTCCAGACTACTTAACACTCTTAACAAATTGGCTAAAGACCAAAAGCAACGAAAAAAGAAGCAAATGGAGAAGCAAAAAAAAAGAGAAAAACGCAAAAACGAAAAAAGAAATATAACGATGACACCGTCACCAATTCCATCGGTAAAATCAAGCCCAACGAAAAACGTAAATAACACGTAAACACACACATAACAGCAATGTAATCCAAAAAGAACATCGGGGAAGCAAAGGGGATATTAGCATCAGGCCAAAAGATCCACCATAGGAATGATGGCGATGATGATGACGACAAACAAAACAAAAAAGAACGAAAACCACAATAAATGCCCCAAATGTTGCCATGTTGAGAAAGCAAAATGAAGTTTGCTACAACAAGAAAGCTTGGAAAGGAAGTAAATATTGTTGTAAAAATAAAAAGAAGACGAAGAAGAAAAAGTATCGAAGCCCAAATATCCAAATTAAAAGCAAAAAGATGATAATAAAAACCAAAAACAAAATCCAATGCTTGGTAAAATGAATGAAATGAAAATTTTCGGGCATTATGCCTTAAGCTTCGTAGGCGGAGAAGTATTTAAGCATGATGAACCGTGGAATGGGAATTCTCCCGGATTCATTATTTTCGAAGTAAGAAATAAACGGCTGAGATAAGATCAAATGGATAAATTAGTTTAGCCATACTGTAAAAGGTTTCGATTCGCATTTAAGATATGAGATTTTGTGGTTAAAACATTGTCTCTACCTTTTTCGGTTTTTTTTTATTTTAGCTGTGAAATCATATCTTATTCATGAAGAGTTGAAATTGTAATGTGCCGCAAAATTGATTTTCAAACATAAAAAAAATAATAAATTTAAATTACAATACATATCGATTTAATAAAAGCAAAATTTTTTGCGCAAATATGTAAACAATTGTACAGCCACAATTGTTTACATATTTGCGCAAAAAATTAATTCATAATTATAGAAAGAGTTAAGATTTTAATTTCATCTTATACGACCAATTTGTCTGGGGTTTTGAAGTATTTATTTTCAAAAAAAAAAAAAAAAAAAAACAAAATTAAATCAAAAATTACTATGCAGAAAAAGAAAGCGTAGCCAAAAAAGCAATGAATTTTTTTTTTCGTTGGATATGGAATCAGTGCAAAATTGATCCAGAAGGAATGTATTTTACATGGGCTTTTCATAAGGTGGAATTCATCTTTTTAAGCATGCGGTGTATTGCTTTAGGAGATGTGATTCTATTTCAATATTTCAGACTTTATTTAAAAAAATAACAAAATAAAGTAAAAACTTGAAAAAATTTGTTTTTAATTTTTTCGATTTTTATCTATACATAGAGATGGTTTGGATAATACGATACTAGCAAATATTTTGTCCCAAAATTACACGTCCACCGAGTAATGGATCGGCACACTTTCACATTAAAATTACAAAAAAAAAGGAAATTTGTTGTAAAAACTGCTTAAAAAAGCGGGTTTTATATATCACTGCAAAATAAGTTCTTGTGAAGCAAAAAATTATGTTTTTTTCTTTACGTGTAGATTACATTCTGAAAAATACCTTTATTTTAAAGAAGCTAAGTTTTTGAATCGGAATCAATACCAAAATACTCAAGTCGGCCCCAACTAAACTATTTTTATACCCACCACCATAGGATGGGGGGGGGGGGGGGGGGGTATATTAACTTTGTCATTCCGTTTGTAACACATCGAAATATTGCTCCAAGACCCCATAAAGTATATATATTCTGGGTCGTTGTGAAATTCTGAGTCGATCTGAGCATGTCCGTCCGTCCGTCCGTCTGTTGAAATTACGCTAACTTCCGAACGAAACAAGCTATCGACTTGAAACTTGGCACAAGTAGTTGTTCTTGGTGTAGGTAAGATGGTATTGCAAATAGGGCATATCGGTCCACTTTTACGTATAGCTCCCATATAAACGGACCCCCAAAATTGGCTTGCGAATCATCTAAGAGAAGCAAATTTCATCCGATCCGGCTGAAAATTGGTACATGGTGTTAGTATATGGTCTCTAACAACCATGCAAAAATTGGTCCACATCGGTCCATAATTATATATAGCCCCCATATAAACCGATCCCCAGATTTGGCTTGCGGAGCCTCTAAGAGAAGCAAATTTCACCCAACGGGCTGAAATTTGGTACATGGTGTTAGTATATGGTCCCTAACAACCATGCAAAAATTGGTCCACATCGGTCCATAATTATACATAGCCCCTGTATAAACCCAGATTTGGTTTTGGAGCCTCTTGGAGGACCAAATTTCATCCGAGTCAGTTGAAATTTGATACATTGTGCTAGTATATGGCCGTTAACAACCATGCCTAACTAGGTCCATATCGGTCTATATTTATATATAGCCCTCAGATAAATCGATCCCCAATCACACAAAAATTGGTCCATATCAAGTTCATAATTCTATATAGCCCCGATATAAGCGACCCCCACATTTCAATTCTGGCTCTCTATGTACCGTGCAAAAGTCCATGTCGATTCGTAATTATTTGTAGACTTACCTACACATAACTTTTTTATCTAATATATACCACGTATGGACTAACTCACAATTTAGAAAATTTAAGAAGTTTTAAGATACCACAACCCAAGTAATTCGATTGTGGATGACATTATTTCGTAGAAGTTTCTACTCAATCCACGGTGGAGGATACATAAGATTCGACCTGGCCGAACTTACGGCCGTATACACTTGTTTTCTAATTGTACTCTTTAACATTGTCCTAATGCAGAATAATGGTTTTTCTTGGCCGACTGTGCCAAGATTACTTCAAAAACAATCAAAAAAGAAGAATTTTTTTCTGTCTTCTTTTTAAGCTAAATCTCTAACTTCTAATTACAATACTTCATCACCAAAGAATACCAAAAAGGAAAAATAAAGTCCGACAAGAAATAAGTGATAGAACTAAGGAAAACATCCAACCTCATCTTTTAGTCATTTACAAAATTGAAGATGTTCGACAAGCAGTAGCATTAGATTATTGGAGTTTATTTAAATGTTTTTGGGGCATTATTAGAGGTAATTTCAAAATAAAACATATTGAGCTTACAGAGTGTTGGGATAAAGAAGCTTACTAAAGCAGACATAAGGATTATGGGCTTTTGAGGGAACTGAAAGGACATAGTGCTAATGATCTGCTAAAGCAACTTTAATGACATTGAACTAATGGTACAAAATAAGTTGTAATCAACGTATCCCACAGTACAATATAAACCATTATTCTCTCTACTTTTTTAGATTGTTGCTTCCTCCGATTCTTTCATACCGTTACCACCAAGTTGTGGTGAATCTTATGAAAAGAGAGAGTGAATTGCAAAATTTTGGATGAATTAAAAAAAAAGAAGCATCACTCATCGATTGCCGGTTTTTGGTAACCAAAATCCTCGTGAGGATAAATTGTCTCAGGTCTGTGGAACCGTCATGAATCCCATCATGGATGTATTCTGGTTTTCTGTATCGGTAGCTGGACATAACATATTACAAACTCCATTCGGTTTAGGCGAATATCAATGGTTTCCTTTAATGTGTACCAAAAAAAAAAACCGATTAACTCACGAAATTAATTGATCGTTTTTATATGTTAATTGAAATTGCTTCAATAACGCAAATAATAGTATCACTTACAGTACTAATTGGAAATTACAAGGTCCTCTTCATTAAAAAATTGATTGATTTCGTTAGCACTTTCAATTAATTTTCATAAGTGGTTCAATTACACTGTGGCTCAAAATTCTACTTTTTTATTTCAAACATAAAATTACTTATCCTTACTTATTTCGTTTAGAAATAATAAGTTTCTATAGTATGTATTCATTGCATACATAATCTGATTCAAATCAAAGAAAAAAATTAGAAAAAAGAAAACAAGTAAGGAAAGTCTAAAGTCGGGCGGGGCCGACTATATTATACCCTGCACCACTTTGTAAATCCACATTTTCGATACTATATCAAATCCGTCAAATGTGTTAGGTGCTATATATAAAGGTTTTTGTGCCAAATACATACATTTAAATCTGACTCCATCTAAACAACATTTATAATCTATAGACTTAAAATTTAAGTGGGCTAATGCCCTAGGATGGTACACTAGTTAGTAAAAAACAAGTAAGGAAAGTCTAAAGGCGGGCGGGGCCGACTATATTATACCCTGCACCACTTAGTAGACCTAAATTTTCGATACCATATCACATTCGTCAAACGTGTTGGGGGCTATATATAAAGGTTTGTCCCAAATACATACATTTAAATATCACTCGATCTGGACAGAATTTGATAGACTTTTACAAAATCTATAGACTCAAAATTTATGTGGGCTAATGCACTAGGGTGGAACACAATGTTAGTAAAAAAATATGGGAAACATTTAAATCTGAAGCAATTTTGAGGAAACTTCGCAAATTTTATTTATGATTTATCGCTCGATATATATGTATTAGAAGTTTAGGAAAATTAGAGTCATTTTTACAACTTTCGACTAAGCAGTGGCGATTTAACAAGGAAAATGTTGGTATTTTGACCATTTTTTGATATACCCGCCAATTATGACCAGATCGGTGAAAAATATATATGGCAGCTATATCTAAATCTGAACCGATTTTTTCCAAAATCAATAGGGATCGTCTTTGAGCCGAAACAGGACCCTATACCAAATTTTAGGAAAATCGGACTAAAACTGCGAGCTGAACCTTGCACACAAAAATACATCAACAGACAGACAGACAGACGGACAGATAGACAGACAGACGGACATCGCTAAATCGACTCAGAATTTAATTCAAAGCCGATCCGTATACTAAAAGGTTGGTCTATGATTACTCCTTCTTGGCGTTACATACAAATGCACAAACTTATTATACCCTGTACCACAGTAGTGGTGAAGGGTATAAATATGAGAAACATTTTAATCTGAATCAATTTTGAGGCAACTTCGCAAATGTGTATTTATGATTTATCGGTCGGTAGATATGCGATTTTATAGGGAAAATGTGTGTATTTTGGCCATTTTTCCCAAATCGGAAAATCATATATATGGAAGCTATATAGAAATCTAAACCGATTTCAACCAAATTTGACATGCATACTTAGTATTTTAATTCTACTCCCTGTGAAAAATTTCACGTAAATCGGACTATAACTTTGACCTCTGTGGTCATACGACGGAAAATCGGGCAAAAGATATATGGGAGCTATATCTAAATCTGAACCGATTTCTATAAAATTTAGCAAACTTAACTACACTACTAATTGCACTTCTAGTGGAAAATTTCAACCAAGTTAGGCTAAAAAAAAAATCAACACAAATACTTAAAATTTAAATTTTAATTTATGTTTAATTACATATTTGGGTCCTAAACATATTTTATAGACCGACACACTATATGAAAACACTATTTTTTATCGGTGTGGGTACATCAGTTACAATTTGAAATAATTTCCCATAAGTTCATTAACAGAGTAGGTATATCGAATTTCGGAAATGTCTACACATGTTTGTTGCAAAGATAAGTTTTTTTTCTTAAATTTAATTTTTGTTTTTCCAAAAATTTTCTTATTACTCAATTAGTTTATAAGCAATTCAATGATTTATCTTTGTTTCTCTTACTTGAATGGTTACATTTGCATCTAAAAGTATGAGTGCAAAGAGACCTAAATACATCCAGAGATAAACTGGCCTCATTTAGCACATATATGTACGTATGTGTTTGGGAGAAGAATAGTACATGACATAATGACAATAATAATAATAGTAATAATAACAACAATTATAATCTTAATCATCTTCATAACCGATGACGACCAACAACATCCGAAGCAATATCACCATCACCACCTCCACCACAATAAACCCAGATGATGTTGATAATGATAATGATGATTACGTTGATGTTGTTATAACCATTTTTAATGTTTCAACATCATGTTGCCACTGATTAAGCACAGAATCAATTGATATGCAACTCAAGTCAAGAGTCATGGTGGCTATGGCTCTGGCTACTGCTGAGACTGCTGTGTGGTTCTGGCATTATTCGCACTGAATGTGGCACACAGACATTCATGGTGCTATCCGGTAGTGGTCACATTATGCAGATTAGTTTTTAGAGTTTGAGTTCGTCGAATGATAAAACGTCAATCATTGTTAATGTTTGCATAGAACTCGAACTTGGTATACGCCTTCTTAATAGTTTTTATGTCCGACCAAGGGAAGCGAACATGATGATGGTTAGATGGCTATTTTGTGGGCTATGAACCGAAAGTTTATTGGTGAGCTGATGTCGGGGGTCATAGGAAGAGGTATATTAAACTAGCTTTCACATGAAATGATCATAAGCCTCTTCTCCACATGTATAGGATATCGACAATTTTAAAGATTTGACAATACACAATTTTTGTTCGGAAAAGTCCTTGCAAAATCTGTCAATGATGTTAAGTGTGATTTTTTTCTATAGATAAACAGTGGGGTATTGGATACATTTTTTCAGATGAATTTCAAAAAAAGTTTCATTTTGTCAATAAAGTTGATGCTGATGAAGTCAAGCACATATACATTTGGAAAATGGAAGGACATAATTGTTTAGTTTAAGGGGCCTTCCCAGCAGAAAATAATTCAGTAGTAAGAGTTTAGTGGAGCTTTTTGGTATACAATAAAGTAGGCAGTGCATCCACACTGCATGTATCGGTGGCAATAACGTAAACGAGTTATCAAATTAGTTTATTATCATTCGTTTACTTTATTGCAACCAATTCATGTAGTATAGATGCATGAAAGGTAGGTAAAACAGAAAGATTATATATCACTTCTGAGCAATATTGCTATTAAACTGCACTCAAAAAAAAGTTTACTTGGATCCAAAGATTTTGACCTTCCCTTAAGGATTTTGGTATTGATTCCGAGCCAAAGATGCTGCTTCTTTAAAATAAATACATTTTTTACGAACCTCCCTGCCTTTAAATCTAGGATCAATAAAATTAAAATTGAATACAGATCTCATTCATCGAGTTTTTATTTTCTTTTTGCGATATATTAATAAAGGTATTTATGTACAAACAAATTCCAATTCCAAAATCCAAATTATGCCTGGTACTTCAAAGTAAAAACAGATTTCTTAATGCTAAAAAAAAACTTTAAACCAAACATGCAAATCCTTAAAATGAGTCTAAGAGGGGTTTTAGACGATGCAATTGGTTGCGTGCAATTTTTTGTATTCTCTTTTAAAGTTGCTTCTTAAAAACTTCAGCATTTATACGTTGAAATTTTTCATGCAATCGCTTGAAATTTCAAGTTTCAGAAATGTCAAAAAATTGCAAGAGGAACGGAAAACATGAAATTTTTTCTACCCCCTTTGCTTCTCTACCCCGTTTGCCTACAAACAAGAATTGCGTGCAATTATTGCATGCAATTATTGCATCGTCTAAAACCCTTCTAAGGGCGTTTTCGATTCGCAAAAAATATGTTGCCTTGGTGTTACACTACTTTTTCCCTAATTGACATTTCGCCCAAATGATAGTGTAATTCTAAAGTTATTGTTAATTTATAATATTGTGAGGTATAAAGGATCCAAAATCTATGACAGTGTTCTTGATATGTTGCAATCAATTTCGAGAATGTTGCAACTTTTTCCCCAATCGAAATCGCCATAAGTCTATATTTGAAGCGTTTCTAATTTTAATTTCAAAATTCAATATGTTAGTTGAGTTAAAGACGATGTCTTTAAATTAAAAATGTTTTTCTTTATTTTAAGGAAAATTTGCCTTACTTCAAAGATCCACAACTTCAGCAAGGAGACTCAAAATTTCAAGATTTGTGTCCTAAATTTAATGAAAAAAATTTTTGAATCAAGGATTATAAACTTGCTTTTAATTAAAATGTCATTGTTTTAAAGAAATGTGTCCTTAGCATTACGTAATTTTGAGTCCTAAAATTTAAGTGGCATAATCTTCCATATTAGGTCAATATTTTTTTCAGTGTGAGCAATTATGTCAGCGCTATGTAGAAGCTGCTACAAATCGGAATATCGACCACAAAAAATCAGCGCTGATTCGCTTGTTTTGTGAGTAGCTGGTACTGCCTCTCTCCCCTACAATCCTGCTGAAATAGTGATCTATTTTTTGCTGGGTTAGTCTTCAAAGTTTGGTCAAATCTGATCAAAAGTATAAGGCTTAATTTCGAGGTTATATCTGACCTATTATTGAAAACGATGTAAGGAAAAATGTTTGTATATAACACTTGCTTTGTGTTTCTCTAAAAGAAGAAAGTAATTAATTGTTGAATGCTTCCCAAACGTTTATAGAATTGTATGAACACTTCCTATAAAATCATTGAAAATAGAACCACCATTAACGTTTACAAAATTTCCCTATTTAACTATTAGAGTCTAAACGAGATTAGTGATTTTAATAATTTTTATTAGGACGTTTTGTGAGATTGGTCATACATTCAGAAAAATATATAAACAAGTAAGGAAAGTCTTAATTCGGGCGGAGCCGACCCACATTGAAGTAACAATTTTCTTTTAAATTTGAGTTTTGCGTACTTGATTGTACACTGAAAAAATATTTACGTGGTTTTACATTTTACGCAACCTAGGATGAGCAATTTAAACAATATAAAGGAAAAATTTCTTCAATATAATGAAATTTTAATAAAAAGAACCTTAATAATCATTGCTTCAAAATTTTTTTTTTATTAAATTTAGGCCACACATTTTGGAAATTTGCGTCCCTGCGTCAAAGTCTTATGTCCTTGAACTAAGGCAATTTTCCATTAATAAAGAAAAACATTTGGCGGCGGCATCGACTGGCAACGAATGATCGGCGGCGCGACTCGGCGTCTTCATTCTATGTATAGTGGTGGAAAATCCACCGCTGAAAAACTTTGGTCTGGCGTCGAAACTGGAACCTGGAAACTGGAAACTGGAAAAATATTGTCGTGAGACCAAAGATTTCAGGTCCTTAAAAAACGAATGCAAATTTTGCCCAGCATAGAAAACACATTTCTCTGATATAAAGCTTTTTCCTTCTCCAAAAAGTCGATTAACTTTTCAATGAAGTGGTTTTGTCCTTATAATTAAATTATTCGACCTAACAATGGGTATCATAACATGAAAGAAATTATTTTTGGACTAAGGTCAACTTTAATTTTTCAACACTTTATTTTAAGACGATTTTTAATTGAAACATAGCATAATTTCTACTGGAAGTCGAGTCTGAATTTGGAAAATAAAGTTGTCGTTAACTCGTTTTTAAAGAACTTTGATAGCATTTTAAAACAAAAAGCTGAAAAAACGAAAAACTAATATTTTTTCCTAAAAGCAAGTACACAAAGCCCAAATTTAAAAGAGAATTGGGTCTTAAAAATATCCTTACTTGAATTCTCCGCTTCTTTGGCTCGGAATCAATACCAAAATTGTTGACGTAAAGACAAAATCTTTGGAAACGGGCACGCATTTTTTCAGTGTAATATAAATATTTCATAATTTCCTAAGTTTCTTAATTTAAGTTCATTTGTCTCACACTTTTCGAAAATTTTACCTTAAACAACAGAAACATAATTAAAATTTTTAATAAATTTTCTTCAATTTGACAAAAAAAAATAGTACCTTGTTTGTAATATGTCGCAATTAGACAACTATTTAAGTTAAAATTGTCTAAAATAAATCCATATTTTCTTCCATGGCGGATTTACTTTTTAGCGTATACACTAACTATAATACCCTATTCATGCATACAAAAACCATTTATGTTATCTTTATAAAATTGTTTTTCCCTTTCTTGGTTGGCGATTTTTTACTCGCGAATGAGAAAAATATCTCCAATATAAATATAAAATATCTATTTTCTATGCAATAACAAAATTAATCATATAAATGAATAAGGTTAATTAAATTTGTTATTGGAAAAATTTGTTATTTAATTTGATATTGTCATCTCCTTCATTGCTTCAAAATTTTAATTAAGAGTTTTTTTTTATATATTTCCTTTTAGAAAGAGTTGGTAACAAAAAACGTTTTTTTACCACAAATGTATTTATTTTTTATTTTTTTTGATGTACGTTATAATCAATGGTATTGTATATGTATTTTCTTCCATTGTTCCACTGTTATCTATGTCGTACCACTGTTTGCTATCATTTTGCCTATACCAACAAAGTTTTCTGTCTTTTCCGAATTTTCGAGCATGCATAACATTTAACCATACAAGTTTTGGAAATTATCTCTTGCTCTCTGCCTCTCTCTCTCTCGCTTCCAATAAAAGTCAGGCAATTGAGTTATAATGTTTTTCCTTTGGCCCAAGTAAATGTATGGTCATGCGTGTATCTGTGGTCTATGAATAAAGTATATCTAAAAGTTTGGCCATCTTTCGGCCCTTACTATTTTAGTTGTTGTTGTTTTTAACAAAATTTCCAAGGAAAAGTCACAGTAGAACTTTGTATGTTTTGGGTATTAGAGTTTTTGGTCATTTTGGAATTTGTATGGTCGGTTAAATGCCCAATTAAATTTGACTTATGAGGCAAGGCATCAATCCCATGCCTCTCTGGCTAATGCATATACACGCACACACACACACGCACACCCATCAAAGTTTCGCGTTGGGACATTTGGTTTGTTAGCCTTTGTATCTATGGTATAATAGGCAAACGTAAATGTAATGGTGGGATATCTGTCTCTGGTAACCATGCAGAGCGGTTCCCTGTATTACATACAAATGTGTCGCAAATTTGTATGAGACCATCTCCCAAAAATTGGCTTTCCACCATAGTGAAGATTATTGCTGTTGGGTCAGTGGTAAATGTTCCATTTCATTTGGTGGGTGTAGCTCACACACACACACACGCAGACACATTAATGCATGGAGTTAGCCTAGGAGTGGCATTTACCAAAGGCATTGGGTCCTGAGTCCACAAAGCTTGCATTGGATGTCGTCTTCAATTTCGTGGTTGATGTGACAAGCTTAAAGTTCTGGTCTTTGGTATAGTAACCCTCCCCCACCATCTATCTATAAAGAGAAGAGAAGGCAAATGAAGTGGCCGGAAAACACTTGAAATTTCATCCATGACAACACAAACATACACACACACACCCTCAACGAACACTATAGCAATCGTTTCGTACCGCATACACTTTACACATGAAGTTAGCCTCAGATACCACTCACTTTGTGCGATTTGAGTAAAGTTGCGGTTTGTATTGCCAAAAATTTCAATGTGCCTACAAATCTCTTTTGCCTACCCATACCTAGGGCTAGATTTGATTGGAGTGGATATGGTAGTGGGAGATGGAGAAGACAATCAACCCAATGGGTAAATTCATGCCAAGAAACTTTTGAAAATTCGTTTTGCTCTCCACACGACCACGACGGCTACATGTCGAGATTTCAAAGTGGCGGTAGTTAATGTAATGTGACCACAAAATTGACAAGAAGGCGTTTTAAATGCCACTTAATGATGACAATTGTAAATGGCCGAACATTGTTGGCGCTTGCCGATTTGTGCTGAATTCAATTAATGGCAATTAGGCGTAGGAGTCAATATTTAACGGCTTCCATAGCTGCGTTTTGGGGCCAAAAGGCGATACGAGTTAAAATATTGAAGGAGACATAGATGTGCAGGCGATAAAATGGAATTTCAAATGGAATTGCAAATGCCAAAAATGGTAATGAAGGCAATGAAGCGTCACACTATGCTTTCCATTGCACTTTTGTATCAATGTGTCTGGGTCCATAAATTATTCAAATGTTGGCATTTTCCATTTTGATGGGCGAGTTACATCTGTGATTTGATTACCTTTTGATGTTTATCGAAATAAGCTAAGCAATAATGTAATTATTTTTTCGCTATTCGAGTCCATTAGCCTGGCGTAAATGTTTGAATAATGAAACAAAAACGGAACGTTTGTTAATGGGGGGAAATTACATTGCAAAAATGCAATTATTATTGATTTCTTGCGTTTAGAAATTAATTGCACTAGAAAACAAAGGGGAAATGGGTAAGTTTCAGTTTAAAGGGTTATACGGTAAAAATGTGGTCAATATAAACTTGACGTATTTCTTTCAATTTTGCATTTAAAAAACCTGAACACCCCTCATTTTGAAGGTGTGTGTGTGTAGAATCTTGCTCCTATTTTGATTTTGGAATTCACTCTTCAGTTGTCAAAATGCCGTCCAAGCAAGAAGAGCAGCGTATCAAAATTTTGCTAGCGCATCGCGAAAATCCGAGCTACTCGCACGCAAAGCTGGCAAAATCGCTAAAAGTTGCCAAATCAACCGTTACAAATGTAATTAAAGTGTTTGGGGAACGTTTGTCGACAGACAGGAAGTCTGGATCGGGGGAAAATCGAAAACCGGAAGCCGCTGAGACGACAAAGAGAGTTGCCGGTAGTTTCAAGCGAAACCCTAACCTCCGAGATTCCGCAAATAAGCTGGGTGTATCGTCTACAACCGTGCATCGAGCCAAAAAAACGAGCCGGACTATCAACTTACAAGAAGATAGTGACTCTAAATCGCGATGATAAACAAAATACGACGGCCAAAGCGCGATCCCGGAGGCTGTACACGACGATGCTGACGAAGTTTGATTGCGTGGTAATGGACGACGAAACCTACGTCAAAGACGACTACAAGCAGCTTCCGGGACAGGAGTTTTATACGGCAAAAGGAAGGGGAAAGGTAGCAGATATTTTCAAGCACATAAAACTGTCAAAGTTCGCAAAGAAATATCTGGTTTGGCAAGCCATCTGTACCTGTGGCTTGAAAAGCAGCATTTTCATAGCTTCCGGGACTGTCAACCAAGAAATTTACGTGAAAGAGTGTTTGAATAAACGTCTGCTGCCTTTCCTGAAGAAATACGGTTGTTCCGTACTGTTTTGGCCGGATTTGGCATCTTGCCATTACGGTAAAAAGGCCAGGGGTGGTACGCCGCCAACAACGTGCAGGTGGTTCCCAAGGACAAGAACCCTCCCAACACGCCAGAGCTCCGCCCAATTGAGAAATACTGGGCTATTGTCAAGCGGAACCTAAAGAAGACCAAAAAAACTGCTAAGGACGAGCAGCAGTTCAAGGCAAACTGGCTTTCTGCGGCGAAGAAGGTGGACAAGGTGGCTGTACAAAATCTGATGGCAGGTGTCAAGCGCGAGGCCCGGCAATTCGGATTTGGAAAAGCGAAAGCCTAACTGAATATTTTTCCTGAATTTTATTCTAATTGAACTTGAAAAAGAAATTTAATTTGATTTTTTAAATAAATGATTTCACCGATTTACACGCGTTTTCCCTTGACCGTATCACCCTTTAGAGGTGGACTAAAATAAGGCCAAGGGAAAAAGTCCTAAAACTAAAATAAAATAATCAGACACAATTGAAAACAGAAAATAAGATGGAATCTTTAGACCCTTAATTCATATATCTTCTTTTCTTTTCTTTTCTTTTCTTTTTTTTTGTTGTATAAAATTTTATTTATTTTTTTACTATTGGACTAAGACAATACAATCTCAGGAAAAAATCCGTCTTTTTGTCTTGTCAGATGTAGTACTAGAAAATTTAACTAAAAAAATTAAAACCTACACTGAAAACAATATTGTCGTGAAACCAAAAATTTCAAGCAACAATGTTCGGCCATTTACAATTTTCATCATTAAGTGACATTTAAAACGAATGCGAATGTTGTTTAGCATAGAAGACGTATGTCTCTTATATAAAGTTTGTTTTCTTGTTAATACATTTTTCAACGAAGTCGTTTCGACCTTATAGTTACGTAATTCGGCTTAAAATGAGTGTTATAAAATGAAATAAATTTTTTGTACTTTAAAATTAGCAACGCTGTCTTTAAATTTATTATCTTCTGCATCTTGTTTTTAGTTAAAACATATCATAGTTTCTACTGGAAGTCGAGTCTGAATTTGGAAATTAAGGACGTCGTTAACACATTTTCAAAGGCCTTTGATAGCCCATGAAGAAACAAGCTGTAAAAGCGAATAAATTAAAATTTGCTTCCTAGAATCAAGTACGCAAAACTTAAACTTAAAAGAGTATTGTGTTTTAAATGTATCTTTACTTCAATTCCCTGCTCAGAATCAATATCAAAATCATTAGTGTTAGGACAAAATCTTTGGAACCGGACATGCTGCCTTTTCAGTACATTTTTATTGCGTTTTGGGCTAAACATTTATTGCTCAAATATTCAGTTGGATTGATGTTATATACACATTCCATGGTCTAACTCTTATATAGGATTTCCAATTCAATTTACATATTTCTGGCTCTTTTTCGTTATTATTAAAACATAATTTTATAATCCATTATTCTCTCTTTCTTACAGGTAAGTTTGTCACTCTGATATTCAATGTTTAGTTTGGTAAGTTTTATTAATAAGTACACTGAAAAAAATTGTCGTGAGGTCAAAGATTTCATGTGGTCCACACTGTACTCCACACTGTGGAACAGGGTATTCGGTTCAGATTTAGATATAGCTCCCATATATATATTTCGCCCGATATGGACTTAAATGGCCCCAGAAGCCAGAGTTTTACTCTAATTTGCTTAAAATTTTGCACAAGAAGAACAATTAGTACTATAGTCAAGTGTGCCAAATTTTATTGAAATCGGTTCAGATTTAGATATAGCTCCCATATATATCTTTCGCCCGATATGGACTAATACGGTCCCAGAAGCCAGAGTTTTATCCCAATTTGGTTGAAATTTTGCACAGGGAGTAGAATAAGCATTGTGGCTATGCGTGCCAAATTTGGTTGAAATCGGTTCAGATTTAGATATATCTCCCATATATAGCTTTCGCCCGATTTACACTCATATGACCACAGAGGCCAATTTTTAACTCCGATTTAGTTGAAATTTTGCACTGGGAGTAGAATTAGCATTGTAGCTATGCGTGCCAAATTTGGTTGAAATCGGTTCAGATTTAGATATAGTTGCCATATATATGTTTTTCTGATTTCGACAATAATGGTCAAAATACCAAAATCGTCACTGCTTAGTCGAAGAGTTGTAAAAATGACTCTAATTTTCCTAAACTTCTAATAGATATATATCGAGCGATAAATCATAAATAAACTTTTGCGAAGTTTCCTTAAATTTTGAGTCTATAGATTTTGTAGAAGTCTATCAAATTCTGTCCAGAACGAGTGATATTTAAATGTATGTGTTTGGGACAAACCTTTGTATATAGCCCCCAACACATTTGACGGATGTGATATGGTATCCAAAATTTAGATCTACAAAGTGGTGCATGGTATAATATAGTCGGCCCCGCCCGACTTTAGACTTTCCTTACTTGTTTTAGTGTAAGGAAATAAATGTACACCGAAAAAAAAAGTAAACTGTTTTATAGGAAGAATAAACTAACTCGTACGAAAATTGAACTAAATTTTGCTCCACATTTTGAGATTTCCCCAAAGCGTTGTTAAAACCAGGAAAACTTAATGCCCTGTTGTACTTTTTAACTACAGTTCACGAAATTGCACTCTTTAATAGAAGAAAATATTAACTAAAAGTTAAGAAGAAAATTATTGGAGCCAAATCATGACCATTTTGCCCATACAGTAGTTCATTCTTACTAATTTTTGGGAATCGTACGAAAATTTTCATTTGCTTTAGTTGATATTGAACTTATGTGTACGGTCATCGAACTTTATACTCACATTTAGTTCATAAAATATTTGAGATATACTTAAAAAAACGAACATTTCATTGGGCTGTGGAAAATTCGCAAAAATTAATAAAATTCAACTACTAACAAATAATTTTTTTATAATAAAAATAAGTTAAATTTAGCGTTAGTTTAACTATGGAAATTTTTTCTGTGTGGATATATATACCAGATTTAAAAGCACATGCAAATATATCGAACAACAATAAACAAAAATTATGTGACGTGTGGCGCAAGGTATAATTATTTATTTTTGAAATGATTTTACATTTGTGTTGACTCATGGTACTCTTCATAGATACAATTGTCCCCTTTTGTTGTTATTATTCTTGCCAGATATCGATAAAATTCATCCCCGATGAAGTTGGGAATTACCAGAGACCTTAAAAGCCCGTATTAGAATTAATCTAAGAAAAACCACAAACAAAATCCAGCAAAAATAAAAGAGTTAGTAGTGGGAAAAAATATAATGGTGGACCAAAAATTTCTTGTCCTCAAAATACGAATGCGAATTTTGCTTAGGAAAGAAGTCGTGTTTTCCTGATACAAAGTTTTCTTTTACTTGGCCTAAATAAATTTTTCAATTAAGTTGTTTTGATCTTATAGTTAAGTGATTCGACTTAAAAGTGGATATCTTTACATGACATAAAGGTTTGTTGGACTAAGGTCAACTAATTCTAAAAAAAATTTTCAAAAATTAGGAAATTATCCTTAAATTTGTTGACTTTTTGAATCCTGTCTAAAAAGTTAAAAAGCGATTAAAAATAGGCGGTTTCTAACAAAACTTTATTTTAAAGAAAGTCTTGGCATGAAACATAGCCTAATGTCTACTTGAAGTCTAGTCCGAATTTGGAAACTTAAGGTTTAGAAAAAAAAACAGCAAAAATGGAAAAATCTTATTTGTTTCCTAATATCAAGTACGCAAAACTGAAATGATAATTGTATCATAAATTTTTCTTTACTTCAGTTTTTCATTTCTTTGGCTCGGAATCAATTCCAAAAATATTAGTGTAAAGTCAAAATTGTTGGAACCCTGAGCCAAGCTTTTTGAGTTAATGTTAAATTTAAGGCATATTTATATCTGTATTTTCCTACTGGCCCCCTCCTTTTATATCATCATTCGAAACACCGTACAATTTGTCATTATTTGTTTCGTCCGAGAGTGTCCAAAATAGATAAATTTATTTATTTTAACGCTCAAGTAATACCTAATTCACTGAAATGCAAACAAAATTGACAATAGACGATAATCCTTAATCCGGTTTAATGTGACACAGAACAAACTCAATATGCATGCGATATTCTCTTTCAATGCCTTGGTATTCGATATGGACTTGATTAACTTAATATCTTGATATTGTATGGATAAGCTGTCTAAATAACATTTAATAAAATACCTAAAATAAACAAGACGAAAAACTAACAAATAATTTCACCACTTCACACACTAGCACACAATTGGGCAACTTTTGTTTATGTGATGGCTTTATTGTGGGATATTTATGTATAACACTTTGCCGACAGTTATTATTCGAGTCACATTTACTCTCCCACATACAGTGCTCATTATTGTCTCTCATTCTCACAAACCGGAAACATATAATTGAAGGCTTTGCTTTTTGCCTTATTACACCCACTCATACACGCACGCACTCATGGTAATGCCTATGGACTTTTACAGAAGTTCAAGATGTGTTGTGGCTTTCTTATGCATTTTTTTGTTTTTTTGAGGTACAGTGGGTCATTAGGAAATAAAAGTGGAAATATTCAAATTATTTATAATAAGTTTTTGAAACTGATGGAGCTCGGACAACTGAACTTATCACGAATTGCCTACACGCAGAGAAGGAATATGATCACCTCAAACGTGTTTCAAGAGCAAAATGTTTTTTTTTGTATGGTGACCATGTAACATGTTTGTCACTAAAATGTTATTTTCTCGACAAATATAACCTGCTTGCCGAAATCAGATACATGATTTCCGAGAAAATAACATGGTTGCGAAAACCATGTTACATGGTCACCACCAAAAAATAACATTTTGCTCTTAAAACATGTTTGAGATGATCATATTCCTTCTCTTGGTGTACACTTAAAAACGGTTTACTTAGATCCAACGATTTTCATTTTTCCGTAAGGAATTTGGTAGAAATTTCAAGCTTTGTCTCTAGGCGCTTTAAAATTAAAATTAGGATACAGATAACATTTATAGACATTTTAATATATTTTTGCCATGTGTTAGCAAAGCTATTCATTTACAAATGAACGTCAGTTTCAAAATTCAGTCTTGAATACAATTTTCTAAGTGAACAATGTTTTCTTAATTTCAAAATTGCCGTAACGTGGTTGGATCTCAATAATCTCAATAATAAACCTGGAAAAGGAAGATCAAAGATCAAGATCATTTCATTCTGATATATGTTTGGCAGATAATTTTTTTTAGTTTGATGGGAATTTTTATAATTTTTTCCAAACTTAAAATCTAGTTTTGTAAAGGGAGTCTATAAAAACAGTTCTGTATAATGTTTTGCGATTTCAGTGAAGGGACATGAACCCCCCATTTTACTCCGGCCGCAGCTAGATTCATAGGCTTCCATAGTCCACTTCAATTAAATCCGCTTTGGCCTGGCATATCTCCAATGGTGTTGACCTTTTCCGGGTTCAATTTACACATCTCACAATGGATATAAATATGCTGGTACTGTACATTATAGGTTAGTGGCCATTGTGCAGTGAAAATGAAGCCAGGAGCCTCCTTTTTAAGCCATTCTTGATTGACGCGTAGTGAGTCCTCTTGGAATGTCCTTAGTCTGTGGCCGAAATGTTTGTCTGCCCAGTTCTTCAATATTGTCTTTAGGACATTTTTCCGATAATATTCGGCACAAGCGACTATTACAAGCGGGAAACGATCATCGGCCGTAACGGCCTTGAGTTCTGAATTAATCGGGGAAAAAATCAAAGTCAGCATGTGGCGTCTTGTGCAAGAGAAGCAGCTCCTTGGCTCTTTCCAGTCTAATTTATTTTTGGAATTGGTGAGCACTTGAAAGTTTTGTTCAATGGCTTTAGTCTATTTTTCAGTGACGATAGCATCCGTAAGATATCACAAATTAAGCTCATGAGCACGTATTCTACCACTGCAGCGTAGATTTCACTCAAATCCGATCTTAACATTTCGGATTATTTCTGGTGTTGTTACCGTTTTTCTCTTCGTCCACCTGTTGGACACCAGTAGTGGATTCAAACCAAACCAAAAGCATGCATACTATTACCCTTGAATTTCCTCTCGTATAACCTTATGTCAAAATACTTATGTATGCTTGTAAACAATAAAATCGATTGTCACTCGTCTGTCAGCTACACAGAAAAAATTTCCGTAGTTAAACTAACACTAAATTTAACTTATTTTGATTGGAAACAATTATTTGTTAAAAGTTAAGTTTTATTATTTTTTCTGAAATTTTGCACAACTTAACGAAATTTTACTTTTTTAAGTATTTTATGAACTAAATGTGGGTATAAAGTTCAATGACCGTACACATAAGTTCAATATGAACTAAAGCAAAAGAAGATTTTCGTACGATTCCCAAAAATAGTAAGAATGAACTACTCTGTATGGTTAAAATTGTCATGATTTGGCACCAATGATTTTCTTCTTTACTTTTAGTTATTTTTTTCTTCTGTGGGAGGATATAATTTCGTGAACTGCAGTTAAAAAAGTACAAAAGGGCATTCAATTTTTCTGGTTTTAACAATGCCTTATAGATATCTCAAAATGTGGAGTAAAATTTAGTTCAATTTTCGTGGGAGGTAGTTCATTCTTCCTATAAAACAGTTTACTTTTTTTCGGTGTGACAGACGGTTGGTTTAGAAATGATAGCAACCTGAAGTTGGTTGCAATACACATCCATCACCCTGTATTTATCATGAAATGTGCCTTACAAAAATCAAGGTTTAAGAGCAATCCAAGAATGAGGTTTTACAGCTTCGTGTCAGTCGTGGTGCAAAGAGCAAACAAAATTCCAAAAGGTAGTCTGCACCCGAGGAATCTACTCCGAAAAAAATCTGTCCACCATTTGCTGGAATTCACAATGTGCGATTAGTAAAACGTTAACGTTAAATAGTTTGATTGACCCCATGAAATTCCTCTTGGGAATCAATAATAATTAACAATTAATAGCAATCAAAGTAACAATTTCTCTTTAATTCTCTTTGCTCCACAGTGTACTGAAATTACTCACAATATAAGAGGCGAGTGTAGAGTTTTGTTGCGTGTTTGTTCTTTTGCGTGCGTGTTATTAAATAATGAATGAAATGTGTTATTGACATATATTCGTGTGTCAATAAATAAAATCATATAAAGTGTATATATATGCATTTATGTGTTTGTGTGCTTTATCATAAAGATGGGTAATACTCTTTGAGATGCCACTCATTCCCCAAGTACTAGCTACCTGCTAACGAAGCATTGAATTTTTCTCCTTCAGGGACATTTTTCACAATACTATGGTCTTTTGTACAAAATAATAAACCGACGGAGAAACAAATTAAAATCGAATAAGAGAGAGAGTGTGAACAGAATTGGAAGCACTGATATGAGTATGAGTACACCAGGTATTTGTGTGAATAGAATGCCTGCGTGTACAAATGAAATATTGATCCCATACTGGTGCTTTTATTTCAGTATTTATGTGAATTTTATGGAATGAATCAAGATGGTCTTCCTTTGAAATCGTGTGAGCATTTATTTGCCTTTAGAAATGTGATTATTATCAAATAGCTCTTCAATTGAGCAATTATTTATGATGATTGCTTACGCATACACACATTACATCTCTGCGAGATAAGACTGTGATGGGCATTAATGGCAAAATAATAATCAAGAAATAGACAATAATCGACATTGATTAATATCCGTTGGAATTGAAGAATCATTTTTCCCAGATATATCTATGATAATACAAAGGAAGTGTCTATATTAGAAGAGATATTGAATACATGAATGATTTCTAAGTATATTCTAAAGGGGATAATGGACAAATGGCTGAAAATATATCAAATTTGCTGGGGCAAAGATTGTATACCCTCTACTATAGATTTGAATAATCAAATGAATGCATTGCAACCCAGTACGCTTAAATCAATGCTAGAACACAATGCAAAACAAAATTGCAATTATGATATATAAAATATTCCAGTGAGGTATGAAATATTTTGCTAGAATGTAAATTTTACTCCCTGCAAAATTTCTTCTTCTTCATCCAAATCAGTGCAGGAAATAAATATGTCCCGAATACCCATAGTATACAAAGAAAATAATTTCATGAAAATATTTCAATTAAAGTCTTAATTGAGTTTTAAAACATATTCAATTAAAACTTTAATTGATTCAATAAATATTTTAATTGAAACAAAAATCAATCACAAAAATTAATAGTATCAACTAATTTTTTAATTGACTTCCAATTAATTTTTTAATTGACTTTCAATTAACTTTTTAATTGATACTATTTTTGTGATTGAAGGCCTTTAAATTAAAAATTAATTGGTTCAATTAATTACGTGATTGAAGATAAAACAAATTTAAACAAATACACAAATTTTTTTGTGTACAAACGATTTTAGTGATGATTTCCCCGTATATATTCTACTCAACGTAATGGCAGATTTTCCATAGAATCGGTTAGGATTTAGATAACGCTCCGACTTGTGTTAATACCGCCCGAGTTGGCCATACATTGTCCGACCTCATATTTTGGCGATATCTAGCCCATAATCTTGTAAAATCCATACTGGTAAGTAGTGGGAATTTTATATCAGAGATGATGCATTTTTTATACCCTCCACCATAGGATGGGGGTATATTAACTTTATCATTGCGTTTGTAACACATCGAAATATTGCTCTAAGACCCCATAAAGTATATATATTTTGGGTCGTGGTGAAATTCTGAGTCGATCCGAGCATGTCCGTCCGTCTGTCCGTCCGTCCGTCCGTCCGTCCGTCTTGTTGAAATCACGCTAACTTCCGAACGAAACAAGTAATTGACTTGAAACTTGGCACAAGTAGTTGTTATTGATGTAGGTCAAACGGTATTGCAAATGGGCCATATCGGTCCACTTTTACGTGTAGCCCCCATATAAACGGACCCCCAAATTTGGCTTGCGATTGCTCTAAGAGAAGCAAATTTCATCCGACCCGGCTGAAATTTGGTATATGATGTTAGTATATGGTCTCTAATGACCATGCAAAAATTGGTCCACATCGGTCCATAATTATAAATAGCCCCCACATAAGTCGATCACAAGATTTGACCTCCGGAGCCTCTTGGAAGATCAAAATTTATATGATTCAGTTGAAATTTGGTACGTAGTGTTATATATGACCTCAAACACCCATGCAAAAATTGGTCGAAATCGGTCAATACTTATATATAGGTCCCATATAAACCGATCCCCAGATTTGACCGCCGGAGCCCCTTGGAAGAGCAAAATTCATCCGAATCGGCTGAAATTTGGTACGTGATGTTAATATATGGTATCCAACAACCATGTAGGAATTGGTTCATATCAGTCCGCATTTATACATAGCCCCCATATAAACCGATCCCCAGATTTGACCTCCGGTGCCTTTTGGAAAAGCAAACTTCATCGGATCTGGTTGAAATTTGGTACATGGTGGTAGTATATGATATTTAACAACCATGCCATAGGTGGTCCATATCAGTCCATAATCATATATAGCCCCCATATAAACCGATCCCGAGATTTGGTTTTGGATCCTCTTGGAGAAGCAAATTTCATCCGAGTCAGTTGAAATTTGTTACATTGTGCCAGTATATGGCCGTTAACAACCATGCCTTACTAGGTCCATATCGGTCTATAGGTATATATAGCCCTCAGATAAATCGATCACCAATCACACAAAAATTGGTCCATATCAAGTTCATAATTCTATATAGCCCCCATATAAGCGACCCCCATATTTCAATTCTGGCTCTCTACGTACCGTGCCAAAGTCCATGTCGATTCGTAATTATTTGTAGACTTACCTATACATAATTTTTTGTCTAATATATACCACGTATGGACTAACTCACAATTTAGAAAACGATGTTAAGAAGTTTTAAGATACCACAACCCAAGTAATTCGATTGTGGATGACAGTCTTTCGTAGAAGTTTCTACGCAATCCATGGTGGAGGGTACATAATATATGAAAGAAAATTTTGTTTTTCTACTGCCAACTTGGATTTAATTATTTTGAAAAACTCTTCAAAATTAATGAAATTGCTCTTAAAAAGCGTTCGAAAATAGGAGATTCTTTTCAACACTTCATATTAAAAACTATTTTTTAATTGAAACATAGCAAAATGTCTATTTGAAGTGGAGTCTTTATATGGACATTTAAGTTTTCGTTAACACGTTTTTAAAGGACTCACATGAAACGCAAAAAAAAAAACGATTAAGTTAAAATTTGTTTCCTCGTATCAAGTACGCGAAACTTAAATTTAAAAGAGAATTGTGTCCTAAATGTATCCTTATGGGAATTTCCCACTTCTCGGAATTATTACCATGATCTCTGGTATAAAGACAAAATCCTTGGAATCGGACAAGCTTTTTTCAGTGCGGTCAAGCTATTTTCAGTGTGTACAATTCTGACTAGAAGTGTTTCTGCCCTGGCTAGTGACAATTTTCATAGTCTTCTTAAAGCGGGAGGAACAAAGTAGGATGTTGTGCTCTTAGTGCAAAATCTATGTCACTCTTTCTAAGGCATAGATAAAACCTTTGGACCTAGATTCTTGTTTTCAGAGTACTCGCATTTCACACAATTAATTATTGTATTATTATATGTCAGGATTTGTTTTATTATATAATTACTTATTAATCACTTTAAGAACTTTTCTTTTTTTCGTTTATCCATTAGAGGATTTAATCAAATTTAATTATCTACTTTTTGTAGTCGATAATTGTAGGTTTCCAATGTATACGAAAACAAAATCATAAGTTACCCACAAAAAAAAAACAAAAGCACTCTAGCAATTACGAAATCAATAAATTACTGTCAATAGGGTTTCATTGTTGTTCATGGAGCTAAGAACATTTTGTTCACTTTATTAACGATTTAGGCTTTCCTAATTCAATATGCTCGACCTTCTCTTTAAGGACATTTAAAACGGAGGTTCATTGTTAGCCCATCGCCATTAACATTCATGGAGAAAATCTTTTCTCAAGTGGTTCTCTTGTCATTGGGCTAAATATTTTTTTTTTTGGATATAGTTAGGCTAACAATGGCTTATAAAAAAATTTATTTGGTTAGACTTTTTTTGGCATTCTTTGGCAGTTTTTTTTTTAGTTTTGGCTCGTCGAAGTAAAGTAATATCCATTGTTGGTGATAAGCCATCGACAATTAAGAAAATTTTCGCCACATTTATCCCCAACACAAGTACTTTAAATTTAGATAGGGTCTATTAAAAATATTTAATTTTTATGAAAAAAGAGAAGTTAGAAAAAGCAAAAACAATTCCATTAACGATAATTATAATGGGCCTTGGATATACTGCAATTAAGACAAACAAAATTACTCCCTTTAGATTAGAAAACAAAAATCCCATAAACACCCACCTCCAACTACAAAGTATAAATATTATTTATTAAGGTCAAGTAATACCATCCACATTGTCTTAATTTCATATTTTGTAACAAAAAAAATTAATTAGTGGATTATAAAAAATATTTTTACGTTAAATAATTTTTTTCAATGGGTATTCTTGCATAAAGAAATGAGCGTGGGCGGTGTTTGGGTTTCTTCTAAAATACAAAAATAATAAAAGGATTACAAACTAATTTAAATGATTAAAATGTCTTCAATAATGCTTAAAGCAATAAAAGCTTCGCTAAGTTCTTAAAACAGATTAGAAGGAAGAGTAAAAGGCAGTCAGACGGGATATTGATTTTGCATAAAATGTAGGAAATTAATATAATAATTATTGGAATAACATAGTATTATGGATCAAATTTGTATGTAGCAATGACTGCCGGTTTATGTATTTGCATGGACCTAAAATACCTTTAGATTATCAATTCCAGGTAAATCGGATAAAAATTACGGTGTCTAGAAATAAAATATAGTGATGGGTCCATATGGGGGCTTTACCAAGACATGGATCGATATAAATCACATTTGACTCACCTGTTTGTGGAGATAAAATACTTCTAGATTTACTATTGCAGGCAAATAAAAATTTTAGTGATTAGAAACCTAAGACATCAGCTCGGGAGATCCGACCCCATTCTCAAGCATGGTCCTACACACAAAAATTTATTTTTTGCCTTCAATCACGAAATTAGTTGATCCAATCAATTTTTAACTGAAATGTCTTATTTATGGAATTTCCATTTTCTTTTTCATGTATACTTATAATGCTACTCACATACACTGAAAACAATATTGTCTTGTGGCCAAAGATTTCATGTCTTTAAAATACAAATGCAACTTTTGCTTAGCATACACGGATGAAAAAGACTGTTTTTCATATGTTTGGCTATAAACATTATATGTTTGGAACACAAATTTTTAAACACAATATTTTTGAGTGCAAGCATATAATGTTCATAAACTAGCATAACATGTTTGGGACATATATGTTAATATGTTAGAACATATTATGTTTGGGACATAAAATGTTTGTAAATATAATATGCTTGGATGCAAACATATATTAATTTAGAAATAGCCTATAAACATATATGTGTTTTGTAGCTTGGAGCGCTATTTAACAGGGAGCGATATTGAATTAAATTGGTGGTTGTTGCTTGTTATTACAAAATTAACATTTTATTTTTCCTTGGGCAATTGATCAGCTACTTCTTTGATCCTTACAAACTGTGTGGTCCGCTGCTCGAATCCCCGTCCGGCAAAAGGTAAAATTAAAATAAAAAAAATCATACAATTGAATAATTTCTTCTACAATGTTTGTATTACAGAAAAAGGTGCTAAGAACTAAAAAATCTCGTGGAAGTGAGAAAGATGTGGGGGAATATACAATTGGGCAGAAACAAAATTTTGAGCATTCAGGTCGAAAACCTATGTTGTTAGCACCTATATTACCTGTTTATTTTCATAATTCATTATGATTGCAAATATATAAATAAATAAATAAAATTTTCAGCACAATATTGTTTGGGAGAATATTTTTTTAAGCATATAATATTTTTGGGTGCAAAATGCTTCCAAACATATTATATGTTCACATAATAACATATTGTTTTTTGAAAGACAACATTATTGAATTTGGATGCAAAAATACAAAATGTTTGGAACTTAGACTACCCAAACATATATTGTTTAGACCAATATGCTTTCAAACATATTATATATTGGAAGAGATCAAACATATAAATGTTTGGGCAATACCCAAAAATATATATGCTTGAAGCAAAATATGTTTGGGAGTATATGTTACAGAAGCGATTTTTTGTGAGCGTGTAGAACGCGCATATATCTAATACTCGTATAAAGTTTTTTTCCTTGTCCAAAAGTCGATAAACTTTTCAATGAAGTCGTATCGTCCTTGTAAATAAGTGATTTGACTTAAAAATGGGTATCATAACATGCAAGAATTTTTTTTTTGTGATGTCAACTTGACTTTAATAATTCAGAAAAATTCTTTAAAATTAATGAAATTTTCTTTGAATTTATTGCTTTTTTTGATCTTGACTAAAAAGCAAAAAATTGTTCAAAAATAGAACATGTTTGTCAGCACTTTATTTTAAAGACGTTTTGTACTTGAAACATAGCATAATTTCTTCTGGAAGACGAGTCTGAATTTGGAAAATAAAGTTGTCGTTAACTCGTTTTTAAAGGACTTTGGTAGCATATGAAGAAAAAATATTTTAAACACGAAAAATTTAAATTTGCTTCCTAGAAGCAAGTACACAAAACCCAAATGTAAAAGAGAATTGTATCTTCAAAGTATCCTTACTTGTATTCTCCGCTTCTTTGGCTGGGAATCAATACCAAAATTTTTAAAGTAAAGACAAAATCTTTGGAACCGGGCATGCTTTTTTTTTTCAGTGTAGAACCTGAATAATTTGAAAGAATTTGGTTCAGATTTAGAAAAAGCTCCCATATATATTTCGCACGATATGCACAGAAGCCAAAGTTTCTTTAAAATGTTCACAAGGAGTACACTTAATAGTGTTGTAAAGTGTCATCCCCGCCCGACTTTAGACTTTTCTTACATATTTCGTGTCCGAGTGTCCTAGCAATGGTACACACAAAACAAGTAAGGAAAGTCTAAAGTCGGGCGGGGCCGACTATATTATACCCTGCACCACTTTGTAGATCTAAATTTTCGATACCATATCACATCCGTCAAATGTGTTGGGTGCTATATATAAAGGTTTGTCCCAAATACATACATTTAAATATCACTCAATTTGGACAGAATTTGATAGACTTTTACAAAATCTATAGACTCAAAATTTAAGTTGGCTAATGCACTAGGGTGGAATACAATTTTAGTAAAAAACAAGTAAGGAAAGTCTAAAGTCGGGCGGTGCCGACTATATTATACCCTGCACCACTTTGTAGATCTAAATTTTCGATACCATATCACATCCGTCAAATGTGTTGGGGGCTACATATAAAGGTTTGTCCCAAATACATACATTTAAATATCACTCGATCTGGAAGAATTTGATTGACTTCTACAAAATCTATAGACTCAAAATTTAAGTCGGCTAATGCACTAGGGTGGAACACAATGTTAGTAAAAAAAATATGGGAAACATTTAAATCTGAAGCAATTTTAAGGAAACTTTGCAAAAGTTTATTTATGATTTATCGCTCGATATATATGTATTAGAAGTTTAGGAAAATTAGAGTCATTTTTACAACTTTTCGACTAAGCAGGGGCGATTTTACAAGGAAATTGTTGGTATTTTGACCATTTTTGTCGAAATCAGAAAAACATATATATGGGAGCTATATCTAAATCTGAACCGATTTCAACCAAATTTGGCACGCCTAGCTACAATGCTAATTCTACTCCCTATGCAAAATTTCAACTAAATCGGAGTTAAAAATTGGCCTCTGTTGTCATATGAGTGTAAATCGGGCGAAAGCTTTATATGGGAGATATATTCAAATCTGAACCGATTTCAAGCAAATTTGGCACGCATAGTTACAACGCTAATTCTACTCCCTATGCAAAATTTCAACTAAATCGGAGCAAAAAATTGGCCTCTGTGGGCAAATGAGTGTAAATCGGGCGAAAGCTATATATGGGAGCTATATCTTAATCTGAACCGATTTGGCTGATATTTTGCAAGTTTTTCGAGACTCATAAAATATTCGGATGTACGGAATTTGAGGAAGATCGGTTGATATACACGCCAATTATGACCAGATCGGTGAAAAATATATATGGCAGCTATATCTAAATCTGAACCGATTTTTTCCAAAATCAATAGCGATCGTCTTTGAGCCGAAACAGGACCCTATACCAAATTGTAGGACAATCGGACTAAAACTGCGAGCTGTACTTTGCACACAAAAATACATCAACAGACAGACAGACGGACAGACAGACGGACAGACAGACGGACAGACAGACGGACAGACAGACGGACAGACAGACGGACAGACAGGCAGACGGACATCGCTCAATCGACTCAGAATTTAATTCTAAGCCGATCCGTATACTAAAAGGTTGGTCTATGATTACTCTTTCTTGGCGTTACATACAAATGCACAAACTTATTATACCCTGTACCACAGTAGTGGTGAAGGGTATAAATATGGGAAACATTTAAATCTGAAGCAATTTTAAGGAAACTTTGCAAAAGTTTATTTATGATTTATCGCTCGATATATGTATTAGAAGTTTAGGAAAATTAGAGTCATTTTTACAACTTTTCGACTAAGCAGGGGCGATTTTACAAGGAAATTGTTGGTATTTTGACCATTTTTGTCGAAATCAGAAAAACATATATATGGGAGCTATATCTAAATCTGAACCGATTTCAACCAAATTTGGCACGCATAGCAACAATGCTAATTCTACTCCCTGTGCAAAATTTCAACTAAATTGGAGCAAAAAATTTACCTCTGTGGTCATATGAGTGTAAATCGGGCGAAAGCTATATATGGGAGATATATCTAAATCTGAACCGATTTCAACCAAATTTGGCACGCATAGCTACAATGCTAATTCTACTCTACTCAACTAAATCGGACCAAAAAATTGGCCTCTGTGGTCATATGAGTGTAAATCGGGCGAAAACTAAATATGGAAGCTATATCTAAATCTGAACCGATTTCAACCAAATTTGGCACGCATAGCTACAATGCTAATTTTACTCCCTGTGCAAAATTTCAACCAAAACTCTGGCTTCTGCGACCGTATTAGTCCATATCGGGCGAAAGATATATATGGGAGCTATACCTAAATCTGAACCGATTTTAATAAAATTTGGCACACTTGACTATAGTACTAGTTGTTCTTCTTGTGCAAAATTTTAAGTAAATTAGGGTAAAACTCTGGCTTCTGGGGCCATATAAGTCCATATCGGGCGAAATATATATATGGGAGCTATATCTAAATCTGAACCGATGTCTTCCCAAATCAATAGGGATCTATTCTGAGCCAAAACACATACTTGTGCCAAATTTGAAGTCGATTGGACTAAAACTGCGACCTAGACTTTGATTACAAAAATGTGTTCACGGACAGACGGACATCGCTATATCGACTGAAGAGCCCACCCTGAGCATTTTTGCCAAAGACACCATGTGTCTATCTCGTCTCCTTCTGGGTGTTGCAAACATATGCACTAACTTATAATACCCTGTTCCACAATGTGGAGCAGGGTATAAAAATATTCAATTAAAAATTTAATTGATTTAACAAATTTTGTAATTGAAACAAAAATCAATCACTAAAATTAATAGGATCAATTAATTTTTTGATTGACTTTAAATTAACTTTTTAATTGTTGCTACCATTTCTATGATTGAAGGTATTTCAATTAGAAAATTAATTAGATCAATTAATTTCGTGATTGAATCATGATTTTTTTGTGTGTAAACAAAATGTAAACCCCTTTTTCCGAGTTCGACAAAAAAATTAATTGTATACATTTTTAAACATTTTAAACATCAATACATTTTTTTAAACTTGAGCATTTTATTTTTTTTAATTTCCTTAATGTTTTTAGTTTGATTAAAAAAATTGTGGTTTCAATTAATTTTTTAATTGAAAAATAATTTCAGCTTCAATGAAATTTTTAATTCCAAATATATTGGTGACATTTTTTTCTGCGCACATTTTTCTGCGTGACATTTCAGAGTGTTTCAGCGCTTCTCTAAGTGATCTCATGGCAATGTGAAAAAGACCGTATTCGGACTCCGCTATAAAAATGGCGCAGCACTAAGAAAATGTTAAGAGAAAAACTCAACATTTGTGTTATCACAGTGGGTTGAAAAGTTTCATTGAGCCTGAAATAACCTACACCCAAAAAAAAAAAATACTTCCCTCCGAAACGAAATTTTAGACAAACGAATTTCCCTTTTAATGTAAATTAGTTTCTGTAAGAGCAAATAAACTCGAATCTGTGACAAATGATGCAACAATTGCCTGTAATCTTTTTAATTTGCTTTTAACAAAAATGTGTTAGCTTCAAAAGAAACTTTGTTTCGTTCCTCAGAAAAGAAAACTCTTCTTTCAGTGTAACTTAACATTCACCTACATACATATTCAAACATACACATCTCCTAATCTCACAGAAAAAAATATCTTCAAACATTTGTCAATTAAAATGTTTAAATAAAACTTATAAAAAATATTCAATTAATAGTAAAATTGATTCAAAAAACTTTCTTTTTGAAACGAAAATCAATCATCAATTAATTTCTAATTAATTGGATCAATTAATTTAGATTCGTAAATGAGGACTAGAGTGACCGCAACTTATATGGAGCAAAAAAATGTCGGAATATTGTTCGCCTTTACCCCAAAAAACGTATCCCCTTTCCAGATATTGGGATAGCCAACATTTGAGCCCGATTAAACGACGTTAACACGGGCCCGCTCGTCGCTCAAAATTTGAAAAAACGAATGTTTTGGCCAAAAAGTTGACGTATTGAGCCATAACTCGAGAATGGTAAATAATAAAAACACGCACGATTTCACAAACGATATCTTATTTTGTCTTTAAAAATTTATGTTATGAACAAAATTGTTGTAACTCTGAGTCAAACCGAGTTACGCCAGTCTTTAGCTTCGAAAACGCGACCTGGTGCCACTAGGAGCATTCGCATCAACCGCACAAAACGTATCCCCTTTCCAGATATTGGGATAGCCAAAATTTGAGCCCGATTAAACGACGTTAACACGTGCCGCCAAACTTTTTGGCCCAAAAATCGTTTTTTTTTTTCAAATTTTGAGCCACGAGCGGACCCGTGTTAACGTCGTTTAATCGGGATCAAATTTTGGCTATCCCAATATATGGAAAGGGGATACGTTTTGTGCGGTTGATGCGAATGCTCCTAGTGGCACCAGGTCGCGTTTTCGAAGCTAAAGGCTGGCGTAACTCGGTTTGACTCAGCGACGAGCGGCACGTGTTAACGTCGTTTAATCGGGCTCAAATTTTGGCTATCCCAATATCTGGAAAGGGGATTCGTTTTGTGGGGTTAAGGCGAATAAGATTCCGACAAAATTTTTTTTGTTTGCCCCTATAAGTTGCGGTCACTCTAATGAGGGCAAAAAAATATTTTAACGAAAAATTTCTCACATTTTTGGATTTTTAACTACCATGTACGTAATGTATCCTTCTCGAAAAGCAAAAATGAGTTAAAAAATACAGATAAAATTTTAAGCGCCAGATCATTACCATTTTAACCATGCTGTAGTGCATTTTTACTAATTTTGAGAAGTACACGAAAAACTTCCTTTGATATAATTAACATTGAACTTATTTGCATGTCATTGAAGTTTTACTGGCATTTAGTTCATCAAAATTTTTGACACATACTTGGAATAAAGAAAAATTCGTTGGGCTGGTGAAA
Source organism: Haematobia irritans (assembly GCF_050003625.1). NCBI lineage: Eukaryota > Metazoa > Arthropoda > Insecta > Diptera > Muscidae > Haematobia > Haematobia irritans. The sequence goes on along the minus strand of NC_134397.1, from coordinate 272,905,737 downwards.
ATTTTTTATAAAATATTAAAAATAAACAAAACAAAATAAATTTTTGCTAAGTAAAGTTAACATCAGTTAAACAACTGATTTGTTTCTCTGCTGTAGAGAGTATTTCATAAGGCAACAGCCTATGCAAATACGATATCTTAGCCTACTGTGAATCTTTGTTTCCAATTCAATTCAATCAAAAAAACAATTTCATAATAAATTTTCTTAGTCGTTTGAATATTTTGCTACGCCTTTGTATTTTTCTTTTTGTTATTTCTTTAAATTATTCATTGGTCAACATAGAGAAATTGAACAAATATCTTTCAAAGCCAGCCAGCAGATGTAAATGATTCTATATGTCAAAATAATTTACAACAAACGACCTAACCTGGCTAAACAAAGATTGACCAAAGCATCTTTTAGGCCTCATATTCGTTTATTTAATTTTTATGGAAATTTCCATTTGTGTGTTTCTTTTGCACTCAGCTACAACGAAATAAAGTTGTATCTTTTATTTGTTTGTTGGAAGACCAAATTGAGGAAATATTATTGTAAATAATTCAAAAAATCTATAGACTATGTCAGTAATTATGACAATGAAGGAATTCAATAAAAAATTGAAGACATTAATTGAGAATTTTCCAAAACCTACTGATAAAAAGTGAAGCACCTATTAAAGCAAATTGGTGATTCACTGGAGGCGAGGCCGACAATAATGAGGACAGAAGGATAGAATGACAGCCTGGACTATATGGACGCAGAAGAAGATTGTGGGTTGCTGTGAGAGTATAAAAGTGGACCATATATCTTAACAATGGCCAATATTGATGATCGCCAAAATAACATTTTGGTAATCTAATAGAGCACCAATTTCAAAGTTTCTTGAAAAAGGGTTAACGATTTTTGCAATTAGGAATATATTAAGAAATGAAATGAAAGAAAGAATATATCCAGACTCGTCCGCGATATCTAAAGGGTGATTCTTTTGAGGTTAGGATTTTCATGCATTAGTATTTGACAGATCACGTGGGATTTCAGACATGGTGTCAAAGAGAAAGATGCTCAGTATGCTTTGACATTTCATCATGAATAGACTTACTAACGAGCAACGCTTGCAAATCATTGAATTTTATTACCAAAATCAGTGGCAGAAAATCCGCTTTTTTATCGACAAATTTTGTTCAGCGATGAGGCTCATTTCTGGTTGAATGGCTACGTAAATAAGCAAAATTGCCGCATTTGGAGTGAAGAGCAACCAGAAGCCGTTCAAGAACTGCCCATGCATCCCGAAAAATGCACTGTTTGGTGTGGTTTGTACGCTGGTGGAATCATTGGACCGTATTTTTTCAAAGATGCTGTTGGACGCAACGTTACGGTGAATGGCGATCGCTATCGTTCGATGCTAACAAACTTTTTGTTGCCAAAAATGGAAGAACTGAACTTGGTTGACATGTGGTTTCAACAAGATGGCGCTACATGCCACACAGCTCGCGATTCTATGGCCATTTTGAGGGAAAACTTCGGAGAACAATTCATCTCAAGAAATGGACCGGTAAGTTGGCCACCAAGATCATGCGATTTGACGCCTTTAGACTATTTTTTGTGGGGCTACGTCAAGTCTAAAGCCTACAGAAATAAGCCAGCAACTATTCCAGCTTTGGAAGACAACATTTCCGAAGAAATTCGGGCTATTCCGGCCGAAATGATCGAAAAAGTTGCCCAAAATTGGACTTTCCGAATGGACCACCTAAGACGCAGCCGCGGTCAACATTTAAATGAAATTATCTTCAAAAAGTAAATGTCATGGACCAATCTAACGTTTCAAATAAAGAACCGATGAGATTTTGCAAATTTTATGCGTTTTTTAAAAAAAAAAGTTATCAAGCTCTTAACAAATCACCCTTTACTTAAAAACTGTGGGAAAACAATATATCGCTTCGATTACGGATACTTTTCTCTTTTATTTCCATATTGTCTCAATGGTATAAAGCCTGCCGATTGAAGCAGGAGATAGCTAAGACAGTAGTCACTTGGAAAGAACTCTTCGGTCATATTATGTTCAATATTTTACATCTTTTCTAAACTCTGAAAACAAACTCAATCTTGAACCACTTCAGAGTAGTATTTCATGCGAAATGTAATCCAAGAGATTTTTTAGATCAATTGTTCTATCGGATGCAGGTATGATGGCAACCTAGGCAACCTGGGATTCATATAGAATGATCCGCATCTACTATCGTGAGATTTAAAGGGCTATACTATTTATTGGGCACTACCTTTCTGAATTGAGGAAAACACGGCTCACTTGAAAAAAAAAATTATCTCACACAATTGAGTTACGGCCTGCTATCATTAACTATCTAAACATTGGGGTTCCCTTCCATGAAACTTTCATCTCATTGTTGGCTGATTTTAAAGAAGTAGACTTTAACCCTATTGGCACCGAGAGGCATACACGCAAAAAATTCTCCCAAACGAAATTTTAAACAAACATACATCGTTTCCCATTTGCTTTTCGCTGTAAGGAACATCAACGTTTATCTTTAAAAGATACACGTTGATGCTTTTACTGGATGTAAAAACAATTTGATTAAGACTAATTCAAAACAAGTATATACGGCCGTAAGTTCGGCCAGGGCGAAGCTTATGTACCTCCACCATGGATTGCGTAGAAACTTCTACTGAAGACTGTCATCCACAATCGAATTACTTGGGTTGCGGCAACACTTGCCGATGGCAAGGTATCTTAAAACTTCCTAACACCGAAATATATACCCATTAGCGTAGCTAGACAATTTTAATAGGGGGGGGGCTATAGCCCCCCTAGCTAAAAATTTATGGACTGAACTTATAGGTTCAATTAATGTTTTATTTCATAAAATTTAATAAACCAGTAAGGAAAGTCTAAAGTCGGGCGGGGCCGACTATATTATACCCTGCACCACTTTGTAGATCTAAATTTTCGATACCATATCACATCCGTCAAATGTGTTGGGGGCTATATATAAAGGTTTGTCCCAAATACATACATTTAAATATCACTAGATCTGGAAGAATTTGATAGACTTCTACAAAATCTATAGACTCAAAATTTAAGTCGGCTAATGCACTAGGGTGGAACACAATGTTAGTAAAAAAAATATGGGAAACGTTTAAATCTGAAGCAATTTTAAGGAAACGTCAAAAAAGTTTATTTATGATTTATCGCTCGATATAAATGTATTAGAAGTTTAGGTAAATTAGAGTCAATTTTACAACCTTTCGACTAAGCAGTGGCGATTTTACAAGGAAAATGTTGGTATTTTGACCATTTTTGTCGAAATCAGAAAAACATATATATGGAAGCTATATCTAAATCTGAACCGATTTCAACCAAATTTGGCACGCATAGCAACAATGCTTATTCTCCTCTCTGTTCAAAATTTCAACTAAATCGGAGTTAAAAATTGGCCTCTGTGGACATATGAGTGTAAATCGGGCGAAAGCTATATATGGGAGATATATCTAAATCTGAACCGATTTCAACCAAATTTGGCACGCATAGCAACAATGCTAATTTTACTCCCTGTACAAAATTTCAACTAAATCGGAGTTAAAAATTGGCCTCTGTGGACATATGAGTGTAAATCGGGCGAAAGCTATATATGGGAGATATATCTAAATCTGAACCGATTTCAACCAAATTTGGCACGCATAGCTACAATGCTAATTCTACTCCCTGTGCAAAATTTCAACTAAATCGGAGTTAAAAATTGGCCTCTGTGGTCATATGAGTGTAAATCGGGCGAAAGCTATATATGGGAGATATATCCAAATCTGAACCGATTTCAACCAAATTTGGCACGCATGGCTACAATGCTAATTCTACTCCCTGTGCAAAATTTCAACTAAATCGGAGTTAAAAATTGGCCTCTGTGGTCATATGAGTGTAAATCGGGCGAAAGCTATATATGGGAGCTATATCTAAATCTGAACCGATTTTTCTGATATTTTGCAAGTTTTTCGAGACTCATAAAATATTCGGATGTACGGAATTTGAGGAAGATCGGTTGATATACACGCCAATTATGACCAGATCGGTGAAAAATATATATGGCAGCTATATCTAAATCTGAACCGATTTTTTCCAAAATCAATAGGGATTGCCTTTGAGCCGAAACAGGACCCTATACCAAATTTTAGGACAATCGGACTAAAACTGCGAGCTGTACTTTGCACACAAAAATACATCAACAGACAGACAGACAGACAGACAGACAGACAGACAGACGGACAGACAGACGGACAGACAGACGGACAGACAGACAGACGGACATCGCTAAATCGACTCAGAATTTAATTCTAAGCCGATCCGTATACTAAAAGGTTGGTCTATGATTACTCCTTCTTGGCGTTACATACAAATGCACAAACTTATTATACCCTGTACCACAGTAGTGGTGAAGGGTATAAATATGGGAAACATTTAAATCTGAAGCAATTTTAAGGAAACTTCGCAAAAGTTTATTTATGATTTATCGCTCGATATATATGTATTAGAAGTTTAGGAAAATTAGAGTCATTTTGACAACTTTTCGACTAAGCAGAGGCGATTTTACAAGGAAAATGTTGGTATTTTAACCATTTTTGTCGCAATCAGAAAAACATGTATATGGGAGCTATATCTAAATCTGAACCGATTTCAATCAAATTTGGCACACATGACTATGTACATGTACTCCTTGTGCTTTCAAGCTAATTGGGATAAAACTCTGGCTTCTGGGTCCATATAAGTACATATCGGGCGAAAGATATATATGGGAGCTATATGTAAATCTGAATCGATTTCAACCAAATTTGGCACGCATAGCTACAATGTTAAATCTACTCGCTGTGCAAAATTTCAACCAAATTGGGCCAAAACTCTGGTTTTTAGGGCCATATTAGTCCATATCGGGCGAAAGATATATATGGGAGCTATATCTCAATCTGCACCGATTTCAATCAAATTTTGCACACTTGACTATACTACTAATTGTACTCCTAGTGCAAAATTTCAACCAAATTCGGCCAAAAATCTGGCTTCTGGGGCCATATAAGAACATGATTATATCGACTTAGGGACCCACCCTGAGCATTATTGCCAAAGACACCATGTGTCTATCTTGTCTCCTTCTGGGTGTTGCAAACATATGCACTAACTTATAATAACCTGTTCCACAGTGTGGCGCAGGGTATAAAAATAAATATTGGATTCAATCGCGAAATTTATTGATCCAATTAATTTTTAATTTAAATGTTTTCACTCACAGAATGATAGTATCAATCACCAAAGTCAATTAAAAAATGTAACTGATATAATTAATTCTTGTGATTGATTTTTGCTTTAAATAAAAAAAATTTTGAATCAATTAAATTACTAATTGAATATTTTTGTAAATTCACTTAAAATTTTAGTAAGAAATATTTTGGTGAACATTTTTTCTGTGTATGCGTTGAAGATTTGATATTTTAATATTTTTTAATTTTTATGTATTATTGTTAATTTTACAAAATAAAATACTTTCGTAAACGTGCCCAAATAGCGAATTTTCTATTAAAATTACATATACTTTTTTTCACAAAATTCCCCACAATTTCTTTGTTTCATCGGAAATTTAATGAATAATTCCGATCGAAACATGGTAAGATTTAACACATTTTATATCGTTTTAACTTTAGACAGTTCAAGTAAGGAATTTTTGTTTGCATACAGAAAAGTTTAGAAAAAATCATAATTGGCCTAATTTTAGCATAGATAAAACCACGAAATTATTTTCCAAATTTATGCCATAAAAATGTCTGTATCTCTTATCGATAATTTCATTTTGTAATTTAAGAAATATTTACACTCCCCCATTGAGCGCTAAATTTCTAGATACGTGATGCTAACACATATTTTAGCTAATTTAATTATTAACACCATATATTTGATTATAAAACTAAATCTAATTTACATAAAGAAAACCTTTGCATGTACCAATAAATATTTACACTGACACCACATTTGGCCTCATTATTATGCAGCAAAATAATGGCAAAAATGCATATTTGCAACTATACCACTGGCTTTATTATATTCCATATAAATTTATTATTAAATCACTGAAGCCGATTTTTTCTCAATTAATTACCATAGTGTTTGGTCCAATAATAGCGATAATAATAAAAATAAATAATAAGCTCATAATTAACAAATAATATATATATATATATTATAGAAATAATTGGCATGAAACATATTTTGTATGAATGAAACTAATTAAAAAAAAATATAATAATAATAATAAATACTTAACAAAAGAATATATTCTCTGTAGGCAATATTTTTGTCATTTTTTTAATGAAGTATTCCATGCAATCCATGCTAAGATTTAAACTTTAAATTTATCATTTAGAATTTCCATATGCCAATGCAATGTATTTCTTGTTAGGTTATATCGTTCCCGAACAGAATGACCCTTTACTAATTGACCACTTCCTTTAATACTTTAATTACATCACAACAGTATTATGGAAATTTGTGGTTATTTCTATTTTTCTATTTTATTTTTGCTTTCTGTTTTGCAATTCATGATTTTTTTTGGCCTGTATTTTAGAAGAGATTAAGTCAGTAGATAAATTTCAAAATTTTATAAATGACATATTATATATTATAAACAAAATTTGGTCTAGCCAAGGCAATTTTGGGCACACATTTTTCATTGTGTATTTTAGAAATATCCAATTTATTCACTTTTGCATTTTATTTAGCTCTATACTTTACCGTAATTATAGCCATGTTGCGAATTACACAATTGCCTTTTTCCCAATGAATTATATAAATACGAACTTTTAATGCTGAAATGAGCATATTTTTCCAATACGTATATATATTTTGTACTTAATATGCAATGTGGATTATTTTATCAATAGTGAATGTGAACTAAATAATAAACAAAACCATTCATATTAAAATAATGACACATACACATTTATACTCTGATCAAAGATGTTAATACATAGATACATATTTACGTACACCCATAAAAAATCATAATCGAAATAAAAGTCTTCCTTTAGATGAAGAGAAAAGTAAATGATAAAGAACATTTTTCCGAAAATTTCAAAATATTGGAAGATTGGGATATGGTCCGGTAAAAGGAATGGATGCTCAGTCCTCGACATATATCTCCAATTCCGTCCTCTATTTCCCTCTGGTAAAACATTAATTTGGTGTGATATCCGCTCGTATTTAGACATACCATACCATATATATCGTTCGCCCGATTTCGATTCATATGACCACCAGAGTTTGGCCAGAGCTTCAAAGAAGCAGAGAAATGCGTCTTCCATACGCAAAAAAAAAAAAAACAAGTGTATACGGCCGTAAGTTCGGCCAGGTCGAATCTTATGTACCCTCCACCATGGATTACGTAGAAACTTCTACGAACGACTGTTATCCACAATGGAATTAATTGTGGTATCTTACAACTTCTTAAAGTCCTTTTCTAAATTGTTAGTTAGTCCTTACGTGTTATATATTAGAAAAAAGTTATGTATTGGTAAGTCTACAAATAATTACGAATCGATATGGACTTTTGCACGGTTCGTATGTTAGAGAGCCAGAATTGAAATATGGGGGTCGCTTATATGTGGGCTATACAAAATTATTAACTTGATATGGACCAATTTTTGTGTGATTGGGGATCGATTTATCTGAGGGCTATATATACCTATAGACCAATATGGACCTAGTAAGGCATGGTTGTTAAGGGCCATATACTAGCACAATGTACCAAATTTCAACTGACTCGGATGAAATTTGGTCCTCCAAATGGCTCCAAACCCAAATCTGGGGATCGGTTTATATGGGGGCTATATATGACTATGGACTGATATGGACCACTTTTGACATGGTTGTTAAATATCATATACCCCCACCACGTACCAAATTTCAGTCAGATCGGATGAATTTTGCTTCTCCAAAAGGCACCCGGGGTCAAATCTGGGGATCGGTTTATATGGGGGCTATATATAATTATGGACTGATATGAACCAATTCCTGCATGGTTGTTGGATACCATATACTAACATCACGTACCAAATTTCAACCGAATCGTATAAATTTTACTCTTACAAGGGCTCCTGAGGTCAAATCTGGGGATCGGTTTATATGGGGGCTATATATAATTATAGACCGATTTTGACCAATTTTTGCATTGGTGTTTGATGTCATATATTAACACCACGTACCAAATTTCAACTGAATCAGATGAATTTTGGTCTTCCAAGAGGCTCCGGAGGTCAAATCTGGTGATAGGTTTATATGGGGGCTATATATAATCATGGACCAATTTGGACCACGTTTGCATGGTTTTTAGAGACCATTTACTTACACCATGTACAAAATTTCAGCCGGATCGGATGAAATTTGCTTCTCTTAGAGGATCGGCAAGCCAAATTTGGGGGTCCGTTGATATGGGGGCTATACGTAAAAGTGGACCATTTGCAATACCATCCGACCTACATCAATAGCAACTACTTGTGCCAAGTTTCAAGTCGATAGCTTGTTTCGTTCGGAAGTTAGCGTGATTTCAATATACGGACGGACGGACTCGCTCAGATCGACTCAGAATTTCACCACGACCCAGACTATATATACTTTATGGGGTCTTAGAGCAATACTTAGATGTGTTACAAACTGAATGACAAAGTTAATATACCACCATCCTATGGTGGAAGATATAAAAAACGTTTACTTGGATCCAAAGATTTTGACCTTCCCTTTAAACATAAGGATATTTTTAGGAACCTTGGTAGCTTTAACCTTAAAATTAAATAAATAAATAAAATTAAAATGTGGTTTATGAAATTTACATTCTTTTTTACGATATATTAATAATGCCATTCACGTAGAAATAATTGCCAGTTTAAAAATCCAAATTATAAAAGATACTTCAAAGTAAAAATTTTTTTTTAATTCAAAAAAAAAAAAAAAAATTAAAGCAAAGATCGAAAATCATCACAATAAGTTAGCCTATATTTGAAGCACTTTTATCTTAAATCTAAAGATTCAATACTTCAATTAATTTAAGGACGATTTCTTTAAGTTAATTTTTTTTTTACTTACTTAAGGAAAACGTGTTTTTTTTTCAAAGATATAAGTATTTATAAATTTAATGAAAAAAAAAAAAATGTTGAAGCAAATATTGACCAACAAGATTCTGACCTTCCCTTTAAACATTTTGGTATCGATCCCGAGCCAAAGATGCGGCTTCATTAAAATAAGGATATTTTTAGGAACCTTGGTAGCTTTAACCTAGGATAAATAAAATTAAAATTAAATTTTCATATGCATGAAATTTTAATTAAAATAAAGTTTATAATATGTGCTTAAAAATTTATTAAAGTGCGATAGGAAACGGTGTTCATGGAATGGAAAAAAAGTTTGACACTCATTTCGATCAAATATTTGTATATTGTGACCATACACTCAAAAAAAGGTTTACTTGGATCCAAAGACTTTGACCTTCCTTTAAGGATATTGGTATTCGTTGGTATTCTATCTGACTTTAAATCTATGATATATAAAATTAAAATTAGGTTACAGATCTCATTTATCGAATTTTCATTCTATTTTCCGGTTTATTAATAAAGCTATTCGCATACAAATAAATTCCAGTTTAGGTTAGGTTAGTTGGCAGCCCGATGTATCAGGCTCACTTAGGCTATTCAGTCCATTGTGATACCACATTGGTGTACTTCTCTCTTATCACTGAGTGCTGCCCGATTCCATGTTAAGCGCAATGACAAGGGACCTCCTTTTTATAGCCGAGGCCGAACGGCGTGCCACATAGCAGTGAAACCACTTAGAGAAGCTTTGAAACCCAGCATTACTGAGGTTGGGATAATCCAACGCTGAAAAACTTTTTTGTGTTCGGTCGAAGCAGGAATCGAACCCCCGACCTTGTGTATGCAAGGCGGGCATGCTAACCAATGCACCACGGTGGCTCCCATGCCAGTTTAAAAATCCAAATTATGACGGATAAAAAATATTTTCTGAATTCCGAAAAATGCTTTAAACCAAATATGCTAAATCCTCAAAATAAGTCTTAACCTATATTTGAAGCATTTTTATCTTAAATCTAAAGATTCAATATTTCAGTTAATTTAAGGACGATTTCTTTAAATCAAAAATATGTTTCTTTACTTTAAGGAAAATTTGCCCTAGTTTAAAGACATGCAACTTTAACGAAGGGACGTAATTTTTCAAAATGTGTGTCCTAAATTTAATGAAAAACATTTTTTAAGCAAAGATTATAAACTTTCTTTTAATTAATATTCCATTATTTTAAAGAAATTTTTCTTTAATAGTGTGTAAATTGCGTATCCTGAAATTGAGGTTGAGTAATTTTTAATATTACGTAAATATTTTTTTCTGTGTACATTTAGTTTAACTTTCCGCTCCCCTTTTGAACTAAGGTTTTTCTTTGGCTCTATTCGTAAAAAAATATTACCATCATGGATAAAATTAATACTTTAATAACATCGATGACTGCAAAGGTTATAAAATTTAATTACATGCAACATATTTTTTTATCCATACCTTGTCTATTGGCCTGGTAGTAAGAATAAATCCACTAGCATGACATGGAATGAAAACGAAACAGCAACCAACAACAACAACAACAAACTACCAGCAAAAATATATTGGTCAAAACAAAAGAAGTGTCAATTTTAATTCAATTTCGCACTTGGAGAATAAAACTAAAATATCCAAAACCACTCCATTGGGACAACTTCGTGAATATGGTTTCCATTATCAATGCATAACGGCTACAAACAATGGTGTCGCCTTCATACAAAAAAAATGAAAACAAATTGCAGTACAAAACATTTTAAATATTTCAAATAATTGCCAAATTGAAGCCATCAACAAGAGTGGGAGAAGAGCTAAAAAAAGAGAGGAAATAAAGCATTCGCTTCCACAAAAAAAAAAAATAAACATAGAAAATAATCACATAAAATTAAATATTTAACAATTGTACAAATGCATCCAAATGGAATTATTTGAATTAATCCTAGGGTATTAATTGCGATCTGGTTGAAAGAGCTCTCAATGGTAATTTAAATTGAAATGTAGTGCTATTGAAATCAAATACCCGTAATCATACACGGATAGGGTGGTGGCGGTATAACACTGGTAAGTGATACCTGGGATTATAATGAATTAAATTGTTGCTGATTTTAAGCTCATGTGAGGTTTTGTTTTTCTGTGACATGGATATGGTTAGAAACTACAAAACCTCTATTGAATTAATGGAATTTTGACATATGTGAGGATGGGTGTTATATGTAAACGAATGCTTTATAAGGCATATTAAGAATTTATATCTATTTATTTATTCTTCTTAAACATATAGAATTATGGCATGTACTTAGTTGGAATATTTTCTACTAAAATTAGTCAGTGAAGCTGCACATGGTCATTCATATTTACCGTGGCACTATTAGAATTAGTTTTAAAAAAATATGTTAGACGATAGGCAACTATGCAAAATTGAAAAATTCAAGGTATGTGTATTTGTGATTGTGAAACACAATCTGTGGTGCATATATATGGGTTCAAGCCCTGTTTCGACAAAACACCAACAATTTTTTCAGCGATGGATTATCTGCTCAGAGTAATGCTAGTGAATTTTCCTATTGTTGCAAAGCTTCTCTGTGAAATGTTTAAAAATGAGGTCCATTGTAATTGAGCTAAACATAGAATCGGCAACACTTTTCATAAGAGGTAAGTTTACCACCTGCGGTACCACAATGGACTCAGTCTATGTTAGCCAAAATCGAATAATTAAAAAAGTTTACCGCACCGAAAAAAGTAAACTGTTTTCTACACGCCTTTGAAAACAGGTAAATGTACTTTTTAATTACAGTTCACGAAATTACACTCTCTCATAGAAACATAATTTGAACCATTTTTAAATCTACATTTTAGATACCATATCAAACCTTTCAAATTTGTTGGGTTCTATATGTAAAAAATTATATTCCCATATACATGTATTTAAATCTGACCCGATCGTGCCAAAATTTGTTAAACTTCTACAAAATCTATAGACTTAAAACGTATGTCGATTTATGTCCTGGGTTGGAACACAATTTAAGCAAAACAAGTAAGAAAGTCTAAACTTGGGCGGGGCCGACTATATTATATCCTGCACCACTTTGTAGATCCACATTTCGATACCATATCAAATGTGTTGAGTGCTATGTTATATATAAAGGTTTATGTTCCCATATAAATATATGTATATAAATCTTACCCGATCTGGACAAAATTTGTTAGACTTCTACAAAATCTATAGACATAAAATTTATGTCGTCTAATGCCCTGGGGTGAAACACAATGTTAGTAAAAAACTATGGGAATCATTTAAATCTGATCCAACTTCGCAATAAAAAAGAGGCTATCCCCCATGTTCCTAAATTCGGAATCGCAAACCGCAACAATTTATTTTTCTTTTTACGCACAAATAGAGATACTCTCGGATTCTAAAACAATTTTAATTTTAAATTCTCATTAAAGAGAACTATATTACCAAGACTTAAGTTTTAAAGATTCAAAGTTAAGAAATTATGGCCAAACGAAAATTTTGTGATTTGCGATTCACAAAATATGCATAGTTACTATGTTAGTTTTACTCCGTGTGCAAACTTTCAAGTAAATTAGAGTACAACTTTGGTCTCTGTGGTCGTATTAGTATAAATCGGGCGAAAGATATATATGGAAGCTATATCTAAATCTGAACCGATATCTCCAAAATTTAGCACACTTGACTGTACTACTAATTTTACTCCTTGTACAAAATTTCAAGCTAATCTCGGTAAAATTCTGGCTTCTGGAGCCTTATACGTCCATATCGGGCGAAAGATATATACTCGTTTATGGGAGCTATATCTAAATGTGAACCCAATTCTTCCAAAATCAATAGGCTTCTATTCTGACCCAAAACAGAAACTTGTTCCAAACTTGAATTTGATTGGGCCAAAAGTGCAACCTAGATATTGATTACGAAAATGTGTTCACAAACAGACGGACGAAAATGGCTACATCGACTCGGAGGCACGGTTGCCACAGTTGGTTCTATCTATCAGAAATGGTAGATTTTTTTCTGTTTGGTAAATTGATAGAATGTTTGATGTTTTGGTAGATTTTGAAAATTTTATCTAGAAATAAAATTTTGACAAATTTTTCTCTAAGAATTTTCATATGAAAATTTTGGCAAAATTTTCTCTGGAAATAGAATTTTCAAAATTTTGACAAAATTTTCTCTGAAAATATAATTTTCAAAATTGTTTGTATAAAAATACAATTTTGGCAAAATTTTCTATAAAGTCAATATTAAGTCAAAATCTTTCAAGCAAGTTCTCCCTTTTTTGTAGAAGTAGCAATTTTCTCTTGATGGTGCAAGCTGAAAATATTTAAATCCTCAACACATTTATAATTCAAGGGATATGGATATGATAATCCCAAATGGATTGTCGCTATTAGGAGTGATCATAAAATAACGAAAAAGCTTCTAAAATAAAACAATAAATAAATTCTTTCGAAGAAATATTTTTTTATATTCATAAAACCACAAAATTTGATTAAAAGCTGCAAAATTCGATTTCTTATTTGACAGTTTATTGGTAAACTTTTCTTCAAATTTTGGTAGATTATTTTTGGTTTGAGTGGCAACCGCGCTCGGGGCGGACCTTGAGCATTACAGTTGAAGACACCATGTGTCTATCTCGGGCGTTGCAAACATATACCTTAACTTTTAATGTAATTTTCCACAGTGTGGCGCAGGATATAAATATTTAGATTATTGTCGACCTCTTTATTTTAGTTTTAAACAATATGTTTCATATTACTACAGATCCGATTTTGTTCCAGATCAAAAAAGAAAAGAAAAAAAGAAAGAAGTTTTTTGGGCTAATTTTATTGAGTGAAGGCCGGGTTGTTATTCTTGACTTATTAAAATTATTTTGTCTTACGCCCATTTTAATGAAGCTCCGTTAGTGCTCCGTTAACTAACGAATTTTTAAACCGTATTATGGACATAGCTGCCATCTAGCGTATATACTCCATATGCCAGTTAGGATCTTAACTGTACAAAAATGTTCAGCAAAAGTTAACCGGAGAGAAGATATTTGGATTTTACTTTCTATTAACTGGCAGTTAAAGTCTAACGGAGCTACATGAAAATGGCCGTTAGTGTTACTTTCAAAGTTGGAATTGATTTTATACCCTGCGCCACACTGTGGAACAGGGTATTATAAGTTAGAGCATATGTTTGCAACACCCAGAAGGAGACGAGATAGACACATGGTGTCTTTGGCAAAAATGCTCAGGGTGGGCTCTTGAGTCGATATAGCGATGTCCGTCTGTCCGTGAACACATTTTTGTAATCAAAGTCTAGGTCGCAGTTTTAGTCCAACCGACTTCAAATTTGGCACAAGTATGTGTCTTGGCTCAGAATAGATCCCTATTGATTTTGGAAGAAATCGGTTCAGATTTAGATATAGCTCCCATATATATATTTCGACCGATATGGACTTATATGGCCCCAGAAGCCAGAGTTTTACCCTAATTTGCTTAAAATTTTGCACAAGAAGAACAATTAGTACTATAGTCAAGTGTGCCAAATCTTATTGAAATCGGTTCATATTTAGATATAGCTCCCATATATATCTATCGAACGATATGGACTAATACGGTCCCAGAAGCCAGAGTTTTACCCCAATTTGGTTGAAATTTTGCACTAGGAGTACCATTAGTAGTGTAGTCAAGTGTGCCAAATTTTATTGAAATCGGCTCAGATTTAGATATAGCTCCCATATATAGCTTTCGCCCGATTTACACTCATATGACCACAGAGAGCAATTTTTTGCTCTGATTTAGTTGAAATTTTGCACAGGCAGTAGAATTAGCATTGTAGCTATGCGTGCCAAATTTGGTTGAAATCGGTTCAGATTTAGATATATCTCCCATATATAGCTTTCGCCCGATTTACACTCATATGACCACAGAGGCCAATTTTTAACTCCGCTTTAGTTGAAATTTTGCACAAGGATTAGAATTAGCATTGTTGCTATACGTGCTAAATTTGGTTGAAATCGGTTCAGATTTAGATATAGCTCCCATATATATATATTTCGACCGATATGGACTTATATGGCCCCAGAAGCCAGAGTTTTACCCTAATTTGCTTAAAATTTTGTACAAGAAGAACAATTAGTACTATAGTCAAGTATGCCAAATCTTATTGAAATCGGTTCAGATTTTGATATAGCTTCCATATATATTTTTCGCCCGATATGGACTTATATGGCCCCAGAAATCAGAGTTTGTGCCCAATTTTGTTGAAATTTTGCACTGGGAGTACAATTAGTAATATAGTCATGTGTGCCAAATTTGGTTGAAATCGGTTCAGATTTAAATATAGCTCCCATATATATGTTTTTCTGATTTCGACAAAAATGGTAAAAATGCCAACATTTTCCTTGTAAAATCGCCACTGCTTAGTCGAAAAGTTGTAAAAATGACTCTAATTTTCCTAAACGTCTAATACATATATATCGAGCGATAAATCATAAATAAACTTTTGCGAAGTTTCCTTAAAATTGCTTCAGATTTAAATGTTTCCCATATTTATACCCTGCGCCACACTGCGGAACAGGGTATTATAACCCAGCAAAAAAAGCATCGCCAAAAAAGTACTGGAAATGTTCTTTTTGGATCCGGAAGTGGTGCAAAATTGACGCAGAAGTGATGAATTTAACATGGGCTTGTAATAGGACGGAAATCCTCCATTTCAACAGCCGTTGCACTGAATTTGCATCGCTTCTTTAGGTGTGATCCGAATTCAATGTTTTGGATGTAAATTAAAAAATTCTGTGATATTTTGTCAAATAAATAATTTTTATATATTTTTTTTTTAATTTTTAATGGATTCTAACGCTTGTCGGAAACGTTTGACCTGAAATATTTTGAAAAATTCACAATTTTTTCAGATTGGATTTAGCATTTTTTTCGACAAAATTTAAATGATTTGACCATTTTATGAATTCTTTCTATGTTTTTAATCTATGTGAAACAAAAAAAGTTAAAATTAGTCATGTATGCCAAATTTTATTGAAATCGGTTCAGATTTAGATATAGCTCCCATATATATGTTTTTCTGATTTCGACAAAAATTGTCAAAATGCCAACATTTTCCTTGTTAAATCGCCACTGTTTAGTCAAAAAGTTGTAAAAATTACTCTAATTTTCCTAAACTTCTAATACATATATATCGAGCGATAAATCATAAATAAACTTTTGGGAAGTTTCTTTAATATTGCTTCAGATTTAAATGTTTCCCATATATTTTACTAAAATTGTGTTCCACCCTTGTGCATTAGCCAACTTAAATTTTGTGTCTATAGATTTTGTAAAAGTCTATCAAATTATGTCCATATCGAGTGATATTTAAATGTATATATTTGGGACAAACCTTTATATATATAGCACCCAACACATTTGACGGATGTGATATGGTATCGAAAATTTAGATCGACAAAGTGGTGCAGGGTATAATATAGTCGGCCCCACCCGACTTTAGACTTTCCTTACTTGTTTTTTACTAACATTGTGTTCAACCTTAGTGCATTAGCATACTTAAATTTTGAGTCTATAGGTTTTGTAGAAGTCTATCGAATGCTGTCCAGATCAAGTGATATTTAAATGTATGTATTTGGGACAAACCTTTATATATAGCCCCCAACACATTTGACGGATGTGATATGGTATCGAAAATTTAGAAAGTTGTGCAGACTTTCCTTACTTGTTTATAATATAAAATTGCGATTTTAAATACATTTCTCTACTACATATGTTTTAAATTTAATTGTTGTGAAATGTTACATTTCCGTTAGTTATTTAGATCTCCATATGCAACTTTTTGATTTTATGGGTAAAAGAATTTTATTTCACAACAATTTTGTCACATTTTCTTTTTAGTCCACTTACACACGAATATTTGATGAGTTTTCTTGTGTCGGCATCATATTGGAATCTTCCATGGCACAGTATGAGTGTGGAAAAAGCTTTGTTGGCTTTGACGGCATGGTCTAAGACATGTTTTACAGATATATATATTTTCATATTGCATTTTATGTTAAATCATTTGAAAGTTATGAATTGCACTTTTGTGCTTGGCATGCTGGAATATGCAGCAGCACAAAATGGAAAACTTTGTCTCTTTTGTTATTCGCAATTGCCAGTTGTTGGGACTGTTGCAGCAGTAAAAGTGGTTCGTGGTAAAGTAGAACTGTTCCGGCTACCATGTTCCCTTTGCCCTGGAGGTACGTAGTGATGGCAACTCCAGCATAGACAACCTTAGGAGCAACAACAAACAGGAGCAGCAGTAGTAGTAGTAGTAGTGGTAGTAAGTGAAAAACAAAACAACAAACTAGCATTGTTGTTAGCTTACCTTAACTATCGCCGTTAGCGTTGCAACAACATTTATGCGGCAGGTGTTTTAAATTGCGTTAAAAAGCTTTGCCAAAGTTTTGTGTGTTTAGTCGTAGTGTTGTGCTGCTACTCTTGCTAATGCTGTTATTGTTGATTTTGCATGTTGAGAATTTGTGCTGTATGTTGTTGTTGTTATACTCTTCTTTTTCACTCAACTATTTCATTATTTACCATTTGGTTTAGTTACTCCAGTTGTTGTTGTTGTTTTGCATAAAGTTCGTGTGCAAGCAGACACCCACTCTCCCCCACCCACTCCACAGCTAACGGTGATAATAACACTACTACATCTACATCAATTTAGAAGGATGACCGTGTGTTTGTAAAACTTTTACTTAATTATTTTTATTACATTTTCCCCAAAAGTGCTGTTTGCTATTGTGCTCTCTGAGATAGTTTGTTGCTTCAGTTTGTATGTTTGTCAGAGTGTATGTTTGTTGGTTGGTTTGTGTAGTGGCAGCATTTTTGTAACATATCTCATTTCTATAGACAAACTTGTAAATTAGATTGTTAAGAAGACGTATGAGTAATGAATTTTCTGAAATTAATCATCCGTTGCAATATCGTTAACGGAAGCCATTTTATCACTCCCATGGTATGACATTTAATGACTGAAACTACCAGTTTGCCTCAAATTCAAAGAAAAGAACCCGCATTATTATACCCAACACCATAAAAAAGTGATGGAGGTTATAATCATATTGCCATCTCATTTGTTACACATCGAAATATCCATTTTCGGCTTATAGGAAGTACATGGTGGCTAACATGTATTGCAATAATGTAAAGCGGCATATTTTTTCATTGTTTTTATTTTATTATTCAAAAGCAAATTAAAACAAGTAAGGAAAGTCTAAAGTCGGGCGGGGCCGACTATATTATACCCTGCACCACTTTGTAGATCAAAATTTTCGATATCATCCGTCAAATGTGTTGGGGGCTATATAAAAAGGTTTGTCCCAAATACATACATTTAATTATCACTCGATCTGGACAGAATTTTATAGACTTCTACAAAATCTATAGACTCAAAATTTAAGTCGGCTAATGCACTAGGGTGGAACACAATGTTAGTAAAAAAATATGGGAAACATTTAAATCTGAAGCAATTTTAAGGAAACTTCGCAAAAGTTTATTTATGATTTGTCGCTCGATATATATGTATTAGAAGTTTAGGAAAAATAGAGTCATTTTTACAACTTTTCGACTAAGCAGTGGCGATTTGATTTCATTGATTGATTTCAACCAAATTTAGCACGCATAGCTACAATGCTAAATCTACTCCCTGTGCAAAATTTCAACCAAATTGGGCTAAAACTCTGGCTTTTAGGACCATATTAGTCCATATCGGGCGAAAGATATATATGGGAGCTATATCTAAATCTGAACCGATGTCAACCAAATTTGGCACTCATAGTTACAATGCTAATTCTACTCCCTGTGCAAAATTTCAACTAAATCGGGGTTAAAAATTGGACTCTGTGGTCATATGAGTGTAAATCGGGCGAAAGCTATATATGGGCGATATATCTAAATCTGAACCGATTTCAACCAAATTTGGCACGCATAGCTACAATGCTAATTCTACTCCCTGTGCAAAATTTCAACCAAATTGGGCTAAAACTCTGGCTTTTAGGACCATATTAGTCCATATCGGGCGAAAGCTATATATGGGCGATATATCTAAATCTGAACCGATTTCAACCAAATTTGGCACGCATAGCTACAATGCTAATTCTACTCCCTGTGCTAAATTTCAACTAAATCGGAGCAAAAAATTGGCCTTTGTGGTCATATGAGTGTAAATCGGGCGAAAGCTATATATGGCAGCTATATCTAAATCTTAACCGATTTCAACCAAATTTGGCACGCATAGCTACAATACTAATTCTACTCTCTGTGCGAAATTTCAACTAAATCGGAGAAAAACATTGGCCTCTGTGGTCATATGAGTGTAAATCGGCGAACGATATATATGGGAGCTATATCTAAATCTGAACCGATTTCAATAAAATTTGGCACACTTGACTATAGTGTTCGTTGTTCTTCTTGTGCAATACTTTAAGCAAATTAGGTGAAAACTCTGGCTTCTGGGGCCATATAAGTCCATATCGGGCGAAATATATATATATGGGAGCTATATCTAAATCTGAACCGATTTCTTCCAAAATCAATAGGGTTCTATTCTGAGCCAAAACACACACTTGTGCCAAATTTGAAGTCGATTGGACTTAAATTGTGACCTAGACTTTGATCACAAAAATGTGTTCACAGACAGACGGACGGACAGACGGACATGGTTATATCGACTAAGGGACCCAGTCTGGGCATTATTGCCAAAGACACCATGTGTCTATCTCGTCTCCTTCTGGGTGTTACAAACATATGCACTAACTTATAATACCCTGTTCCACAGTGTGGCGCAGGGTATAAAAATATCGAAAATAACATTAAATTTTACAACCCGTTTAGATTTGGGAAGCTTATGCAAGAATTATGGCCTTCTTTGGCAGAAAGTTGCTCTGCGGTATCTTGGCCTATTTCCAGCGAAATGCCGCCTTGAGAAAATGGAAATTTTGATATGGTTTAGTACAAACCTTACTCTCCAACATGTCCAACTACTCAAGCGTCCAAAAACATTGAGTCCGAAGATTTTGGTGGCCATTGTCCAGAAGAAATAAAGTGATGAACCTCCTTTTTAAGTCATTTTTGATTAAATGTGATGAGTGCGATAGTATTGAGCTCTTTTGGAATGTCCTGGGTTTGCGACTGAAATGTTTGCCTATCCAAGGTTTCAATACTGTATTTATTTGGGATAAAGGGTGATACGGTCAAAATTTGGTCAAGGGAAAACGCGTGTAAATCGGTGAAATCGTTTATTTAAAAAATCAAGTTAAATTTCTTTTTCAATTTCAATTAGTATAAAATTCAGGAAAAATATTCAGTTAGGCTTTCGCTTATCCAAATCCGAATTGCCAGGCCTCACGCTTGACACCTGTCATAAGATTTTGTACAGCCACCTTGTCCACCTTCTTCGCCGCAGAAAGCCAGTTTGCCTTGAACTGCTGCTCGTCCTTAGCAGTTTTTTTGGTCTTCTTTAGGTTCCGCTTGACAATAGCCCAGTATTTCTCAATTGGGCGGAGCTCTGGCGTGTTGGGAGGGTTCTTGTCCTTGGGAACCACCTGCATGTTGTTGGCGGCGTACCACTCCATGCCCTTTTTACCGTAATGGCAAGATGCCAAATCCGGCCAAAACAGTACGGAATAACCGTGTTTCTTCAGGAAAGGCGTTTATTCAAACACTCTTTCACGTAAATTTCTTGATTGACAGTCCCGAAAGCTATGGAAATGCTGCTTTTCAAGCCACAGGTACAGATGGCTTGCCAAACCAGATATTTCTTTGCGAACTTTGACAGTTTTATGTGCTTGAAAATATCTGCTACCTTTTCCCCTTCCTTTTGCCGTATAAAACTCCTGTACCGGAAGCTGCTTGTAGTCGGCTTTGACGTAGGTTTCGTCGTCCATTACCACGCAGTCAAACTTCGTCAGCATCGTCGTGTACAGCCTCCGGGATCGCGCTTTGGCCGTCGTATTTTGTTTATCATCGCAATTTGGAGTCACTACCTTCTTGTAAGTCGATAGTCCGGCTCGTTTTTTGGCTCGATGCACGGTTGTAGGCGATACACCCAGAATATTTGCGGCATCTCGGAGAGAGAGGTTAGGGTTTCGCTTGAAACTACCGGCAACTCTCTTTGTCGTCTCAGCGGCTTCCGGTTTTCGATTTCCCCCCGATCCAGACTTCCTGGCTGTCGACAAACGTTCCCCAAACACTTTAATTACATTTGTTACGGTTGATTTGGCAATTTTTAGCGATTTTGCCAGCTTTGCGTGCGAGTAGATCGGATTTTCGCGATGCGCGAGCAAAATTTTGATACGCTGCTCTTCTTGCTTTGACGGCATTTTGACAACTGAAGAGTGAATTCCAAAATCAAAATAGGAGCAACATTCTACACACACACCTTCAAAATGAGGGGTGTTCAGGTTTTTTAAATGCAAAATTGAAAGAAATACGTCAAGTTTATATTGACCAAATTTTGACCGTATCACCCTTTATTTGGAAGAAATTTATAGACTTTTTGTTATAAACAATAACCCTTTTACGTGACGTGTGAATAATTTAACTCAGCACTTTTTTCTTGCATACAATAATTTTGGATGAATTTATTCGATATAATCCAGCAAAACAAGCGTCGTCAAAAAATTAGTTTATTAGGAATTTTTACAATGAAAACTTGGGACTTTATCAATAAAGTTCAATAAAAAGTATAAAAATATAATTATAATTTCGTTGGTGATAAAAGTTTAAAATTGTTGAAGAAATTCCAAAAAAAAAAAAACAAACAAACAAAGTTTTTGCGTTACCATTTTCCACAGTTCATTTTTCTTGGCATGTATGGAGGTACTCATTCTCTCAAATATGTAAAGCACCAATAATCTACTTTGTCCAAACAGTTATTTTTTTATCCTGTATCCTTCTACACAATTCCCGAAAGACATATGTATCTACCCAGTTTCTTTTTTTGGCTCAAAGGCTAATGGAATATTTACATTGAAGTAATTTTTCGTTTCATCTACAAACGTCAGCATTAGCTACAGACCACTGCAGTAGTCAGTTAGTAAACACCTTTCTTAAGCATTTGAATGTTTAATCAATGCTGCTTTAAATTTTCCCATTGTCATCTAAATGGACTTTAGATTTCATTCTTCAACTCCCCATAGAGTAGATTGTAGTTGTCTTTCATCCAAACGAGATAGATATTTGAGTAAATGCAGCTCAGTTTTGTCTATGGTGTTCTTGTATATTTCGTTGTCTATTTCGTGTTCTTCTATACTGCATTTGCTTTTGGGTGAATTTCACTTTTGACTGAATTTAAATAAAAGAAAAACTCACTGTTTGCATTGCATCAGTGTTTGCAATTTACAGTTTGCAGTTAATGTGACTGTCAGTTGCAATGTTGAGCTTCCGTCTCTTCTAGATCAAGTACCCAACAACGAATCAAGGGCTATGCGTTTTCAAAAAATTTATTTTATTCACTTCTTCTGTTGCTTTTGGGGAGGCACAGGCAATGACATTCAGACATTTCATTTAAATGAATTGTCTGTTATTTTTACTATGGCTCATCATTTGCGATTTGTTTCTCCTTGGAGTAAAATTTGTATCTGCTTTGCATCCTCTGCATTTGCCACAAAAACATAGTGACTTAGTAACCCATTCTCTTGTGTCATTTAGATGTGGGGATACGAATTGGAAATAAAGTCAGAAGGAAAACAATGGAAAAACTCAGCAATATTTGGGTAAATGTGTTTCAGGCACTTTATTCATTTATTTATTTTATTGAGAATTTTAAGAGCAGATAAATTGGATGATACATATTTATGAGGGTTTTACCTAAATCTAAAATTTCTAGCATTTAATTTTTCTTCAAATTTATCAATTTTTAATACGTTTCAATAACGATTTATTATAGTCGCTGTTGATGTTCTTTCCTTATTCAATGTAGCCAATGAAAAGTCTCAAAATAGAGGGTTTATTATGATCTCTAGGGTTTCTGGACAGGATTTTCATGATACAAACACATGTAATACCACATTGGTGAAGTTCGCCAATGTGGTATCACAATGGACTGAATAGTCTAAGTGAGCCTGATACATCGGACTGCCACCTAACCTAACCTAACACGTGTAATTTCGAAAATTTCCTCAAAGTAGACGGTTTGTTATAATCTCTAGGATTTCTGAACAGGCTTTTACAAACGCACTTAATTTCGAAAAATTCTTCAAAATACACTTACTTAATATCTCCCATCGGCTTTAATCGATTTTGTTTAATTTTTGAATAAACGTACACGGATGAAAAAGACTGTTTTTCATATGTTTGGCTATAAACATTATATGTTTGGAACACAAATTTTTAAACACACTATTTTTGAGTGCAAACATATAATGTTCATAAACTAGCATAACATGTTTGGGACATATATGTTAATATGTTAGAACATATTATGTTTGGGACATAAAATGTTTGTAAATATAATATGCTTGGATGCAAACATATATTAATTTAGAAATAGCCTATAAACATATATGTGTTTAGTAGCTTGGAGTGCTATTTAACAGGGAGCGATATTGAATTAAGTTGGTGGTTGTTGCTTGTTATTACAAAATTAACATTTTATTTTTCCTTGGGCAATTGATCAGCTACTTCTTTGATCCTTACAAACTGTGTGGTCCGCTGTTCGAATCCCCGTCCGGCAAAAGGTAAATTTAAAATAAAAAAAATCATAAATTTGAATAATTTCTTCTACAATGTTTGTATTACAGAAAAAGGTGCTAAGAACTAGAAAATCTCGTGGAAGTGAGAAAGATGTGGGGGAATATACAATTAGGCAGAAACAAAATTTTGAGCAATCAGGTCGAAAACCTATGTTGTTAGCACCTATATTACCTGTTTATTTTCATAATTCATTATGATTATAAATATATAAATAAAATTTTGAGCACAATATTGTTTGGCTGATTTTTTTTTAAGCATATAATATTTTTGGGTGCAAAATGCTTCCAAACATATCATATGTTCACATAATAACATATTGTTTTTTGGAAGACAACATTATTGAATTTGGATGCAAAAATACAAAATGTTTGGAACTTAGACTACCCAAACATATATTGTTTAGACCAATATGCTTTCAAACATATTATATATTGGAAGAGATCAAACATATAAATGTTTGGGCAATACCCAAAAATGTATATGCTTGAAGCAAAATATGTTTGGGAGTATATGTTACAGAAGCGATTTTTGTGAGGGTGTAGTCTTTACCAATATATTGATTTAGGACCATTTTTAAGGCCATATTATTATTATTACGTGGAGCCATAATTTTTTTATGTCAACATTTAAGTCACAAAATCTTAATGGCTAATAACCCTTTAAAGGGGAAATTTAATGAATACGTGAAGTTGTTGTATCAAGTTTTTTTTATCAATAATGTTATCGCCCTCAAATTTGTTAACATACAATTCCATTTTTACCCTAAAGGCAATATTAGGTATTCCTATTTTCATTATATACTGTATACTAAATAACTTATAACGATTTTTTAATTTATTGTTTTCTTTTCAGGTAAGTGCATTGGACTAAATAATCTCTGTAAGTTAAAATAAATAGGAAAATTTAATGCCCTGGTGTACTTTTTAACTATAACTCACAAATGTACACCCTCTCACAGAAGAAAAACTGAACTAAAAGTAAAGAAGAAAATCATTGGCGCCAAATCATGACCATTTTAAGACCACAGTGGTTCATTGTTACTATTTTTGGGAATCTTTAATAATAACTAAGTCGCCTTCCTTAAGATTTTGCTCTTCCGTCTTCCATTTATATCTCTTTTTCAAGTTAGAGATGTACTCGTTCTTCCATCTCTTTGCGAAATTAAATTAAAACGATGGCAAAGATTGGAAACGATCCAGTCAATTCGCAAAGAGAAGGAAGAACGAGTACATCTCCAACTTGCAAAAGAGATATAAATGGAAGACGGAACAGCAAAATCGTAAGGAAAACGACTTAGTTATTATTAAAGACGATAACTTGCCGCCGACTGAATGGAGTTTGGGACGTGTTACTAAGGTATTTTGCGGTCCTGACTCAAAGGTCCGCGTTGCTGAGATTAGGACACAATCTGGTACGCTTTTGCGTCCTATAGTTAAACTGTGTATTCTACCCGTTGCCAACTAAATTTCATAATCTTTATTCTCAAGTTCACAAGTTAATAAATTTACGTTACAGTACCACATTTAGTCAGCCGAAATGTCGTATTTGCCACAACCGTCATACATTGAAAGACTGACCAGAATTCCAACGAATGGACGTCCATGAAAGAAGGAAACATATGAGAGAACATCGGTTTTGTTTTAAATGCCTCTGTGCTTCCCATACTCGCGAATGGTGCAGCTCCCGAAGAACTTGCGCGGTATGCAACTACAACCACTACACAATGCTCCATGACGATGATCACTTGAGAAGGAAAGGACGACGAGAACTTCTCTCTTATCACTGATTGCTGCCCGATTCCATTTTAATGGCATTTAAGTCGGAGTGAGACTGTGTATTGGAGTGAGACTGCACTGAAAAAAATATTTTCGTGAGGTCAAAGATTTCATGTCTTTAAAACACGAATACAAATTTTGCTTAGCACAGAAGACGCATTTCTCTAAAAAAAAGTTATTTTCCTTGTCCAAAAGTCGATAAACTTTTCAATGAAGTCGTATTGTCCTTATAATTAAGTGATTTGACTTAAAAATGGGTATCTTAACATGAAAGAACAAATGTATAGGCTAAGGTCAACTTGACTTTAATAATTCAGAAAAATTCTTTAAATTTAATGAAATTGTCTTTAAATTTGTTGCCTTTTTGCATCTTGACTACAAAGCAAAAAATCGTTCAAATATAGGACATGTTTTTCAAAACTTTATTTTAAAGAAGTTTTTTACTTCAAACATAGCATAATTTCTATTGGAAGTCGAGTCCTAATTTGGAAAATAAAGTTGCCGTTAACTCGTTTTTAGAGGACTTTGATAGCATATGAAGAAAAAAAGCTGAGAAAGCGAAAAATTAAAATTTGCTTCCTAGAAGCAAGTACACAAAACCTAAATTTAAAAGAGAATTGTGTCTTAAAAGTATCCTCACTTGTATTCTGCGCTTCTTTGGCTCGGAATCAATACCAAATTTTTTAAAGTAAAGACAAAATCTTTGGAACCGAGTATGCTTTTTTTTCAGTGTGTGATCTCAGTCGTCACAGAAGTGGACACGCTTTATTATCAATTTATTTATCAATTTCTTGTGCATAATTTAAAGGTAATCTTGCTAAAACTCTGATTTCTAGGGCCATATTACTCCACATTGAGCGATGTACTTATATGTTATCGATCTAATACGTCTACAAAATTTGAAGTCGATTGAAGTGTTTGAAGTGTTCACAGGCAGACGGACATGGTTAGATCGACAGCCGGCCCTAAGCATTATTCCCATGTGTCTATCTCGTATCCTTCTGGGTGTTGCACACATATGTGCTAATCTAGTAAACCCACCAGGAAGAAAAATTTTGGTTAATTTTAGGAAATTTATGTTTACTGTATAAAAAATTAACTAAACTGTACAACAAACGATTTTCGCCGATATCACAAAAACAAATAAATATTTTTCGACAAATTCAAGAAACATTTTTGACGTGATTAGCAGAATGATTATTTGCACAAAAAATTTCAAATGTGCAAAAATGTTTTTAGTGTCATACGAAGTACAAGATAGATATATTATTAGTATAATTTACAAATTTTAAGATATTCTGAACTATTTTGTAGGAGACACAATTTTAGTAAAGCTTTATGCTTCATTTGTGTATAATTTGCCGCCTTTGCTAGTTCATGTAACTAAAGTAAGCAAAAATTTATTAATTCAAGGAGAAAAGAAACTGAAATAGAATTAAATTGGCTTTAGTGCCATATCGGTTTAACTTTTTTTTAGTGTAGTTAATACAGCATAAAACGCCAAGTTTAAAGACGTAACAAAAATCACTTGCATTTTGAGGGACTCCTTTTCACAGACCTTATATTCATTATGAATTGTAATATTGTGTTTCGGGACTCAATTTCTTGAAGCGCATTTTAATATCGCAATATAATTCTCTTCCTTCGCTTTATATAATATAAGTAAAATACATTAATTTCCGGGTCAAATTTACTTTGCATACAATGCAACAATCAATATTTGGAACTGAGACTGAGTCTTCAGATTTGCTTTAAAATAACGCGTATTTATTTACGGAATAAATTTATTGTAATTACCGTTGAAACAACAGCGTTATATGATTTAAATTGTCTTCTTTTAATTAATCGCACACTTACTTAAAATTGAATATGCATTATGGTAAGTGGTCCAACACTAGTGTGGAATTAATACGACTCTTACATGAACCAAAAAAAAAAAACGAGAGAGAGTGTGAGAACAGAAAAATCCAACTTAAACCAAAACAAAAAAAAATTGTCATTCCTTCGAACTGCATCAGCAGAATGTTTATTGCCATTAATAATCGCAAGCACACAATCACAACTATCCTCTACCATTTCGTCAACATTGTCATACAAAAAGGCCGACAAGTCGAATGAGCAATGTTGTTGTTGTTCATTGTACTTCTCTCAATTGATTGTACTTGATGTGGTACTTTATTGTGGAGATAAATACATTCTCTCTACAATTTTGGTTTAACTACTATCTGCTCCTCCTCTCCACTCTCAATCAATGGATGCCATACAAGAGTTTAATTAATATTTAAACAATGGTCACTACTTGTTCGTTCAATGGCAACAAAGAAATGTCGAAACATCGCGTCTTTCCATATCCTGCGGTCAGCACTGAAGCTATGTAGCCACGACCATTCATTATGTTTAACAATGGTAATAACGGAATTATTAAAAATAATATTTTCAATATTTTTATACGCAATGTTATTATGCAAAAGTATTAATTCTCTGTTGTGAAATTGAAGATTGATTGTGTTCGTGAGGGCGTTTAATGTAAAATATAAATTTAATAAACTTTAGCCATATTTTGGGAAACAAACAGAGAAAAATATGGTTTTAAGTAACATTGCAATATTAAATCTGTTCGCTTCAAATGGGTGACTATTTATACTCCAAAAAATCATTCCTCTTAGGGTGAAATTTTAGACCATCCCACATCGTTTAGAATTTTTTTGCCGGCAAATAAGTTCGGAAGAAGCGTATAGAAGATTTGTGTCGTTTATTGTGTGTATAAACAACTTAATAATGATAACCCAGCAAAAAACATTGTTTGTACATTGATGCACTGAACAAAATATTTACGTGATATTAAAAATTACACAATAAATTAACAATATATTAAGGACAAAGTTCTTTAAAATAATGAAAATTTCATAAAATTAAAGTTTATAATCTTTAATTTTTATACCCTCCACAATAGGAGGGGGGTGGTATATTAACTTTGTCAATCCGTTTGTAACACATCGAAATATTGCTCTAAGACCCCCTAAAATATACATATTCTGGGTCGTGGTGAAATTCTGAGTCGATCTAAGTATTTCCGTCCGTCCGTCTGTTGAAATCACGCTAACTTCCGAACGAAAAAAGCTATCCACTTGAAACTTGGTACCAGTAGTTGTTATTAATGTGGGTCGGACGGTATTGAAAATGGCCATATCGGTCAACTTTTACGTATAGCCCCCATATAAACGGACGCCCAGATTTGGCTTGCGGAGCCTCTTAGAGGAGCAAAATTCATCCGATTCAGTTGCAATTTGGTACATGGTGTTGAAATATGGTCTCTAACAACCATGCAAAAATTGGTCCACATCGGTTCATAATTATATACAGCCCCATAGAAACCGATCCCCCGATTTGGCTTGCGGAGCCTCTAAGAGAAGCAAATTTCATCCGATTCGGTTGAAATTTAGTACATGGTGTTGAAATAGGGTCTCTAACAACCATGCAAAAATTAGTCCATACCGGTCTTAATTATATATAACCCCCATTTAAACCGATCCCCAGATTTGACCTCCGGAGCTATTGGAGGAGCAAAATTCTTCCGACCCGGTTGAGTACTTGGTTTTGGTGGATTTGGTACGTGGTGGAATTTGGTACATTGCGCTAGTATATAACCGCTAACAACCACGCCAAAATTGGTCCATATCGGTCTATAGTTATATATAGCCGGTCCCCAAAAATAATCTACCAAAATTTTATTTCTATAGAAAACGTTGTCAAAATTTTTTTACTATAGAAATTTTTTTCAAAATTTTATTACTTTAGAAAATTTTGTCAAAATTTTATTAGTATAGAATTTTTTTTTTCAAAATTTTATTATTTTATAAAATTTTGTCAAAATTTTATTAGTATAGAAAATTTTGTCAAAATTTTATTACTATGGAAAATTTTGTTAAAATTTTATTTCTATAGAAAATTTTGTTAAGATTTTATTTCTATAGAAAATTTTGTCAAAATTTTATTTCTATAAAAAATTTTGTCAAAATTTTATTTCTATAGAAAATTTTGTCAAGATTTTATTTCTATAGAAAATTTTGTCAAGATTTTATTTCTATTGAAAATTTTGTCAAAATTTTATTACTATAGAACATTTTGTCAAAATTGTATTACTATAGAAAATGTTGTCAAAATTTTATTATTATAGAAAAATTTTTTTTAAATGTTATTTCTATAGAAAATTTTGTCAAGATTTTATTTCTATTGAAAATTTTGTCAAAATTTTATTTCTATAAAAAATTTTGTCAACATTTTATTTCTTTAAAAAATATTGTAAAAATTTTATTTCTATAGAAAATTTTATTTCTATAGAAAATTTTGTCAAACTGAATTATTTACCTATTTAACCGGTTGTGGATGAAAGTCTTTAGTACAAGTTTCTATGCAATCCATGGTGGAGGGCCTGGCCGAACATACGGCCGTATATACTTCTTTGTTTTTTTGAGTTATCTCGATTTTGGATCAAGTTTAATTGTCATCTTAATAAAATGATTTATTCAGATGTTTTGTGTTTTATACGAACGATGGCCTTGCAACAATAGGTTGCTAAAAAATTTCTTTATATTAAGGAAGAAGCATCTTTGACTCGGAATCAATACCAAAATCCTTAAAGTCAAAATCTTTGGATCAAAGTAAAGTTTTTTTTTTTTTGAGTGTAGATATTAATATCCAAATTTTTTGGTATTGATTCCGAACAAAAAAAGTGAAGAGTTGAAGTAAGGCCAAATTTAAGACACAATTTAAAAAAAAAAGTTTAATTTATTCGTTGTTTCAGCTTTTTTTCTTCATGTGATATCCGGGTCCTTTAAAATGATGTTGATGACAACTTACATTTCCAAATTTCTGCTCGACTAAAAGTAAAAAGAGTTTTGGACAAGGAAAAAACTTTATATCAGAGAAATGAGTCTTTTTTTGCTAAGCAAAATTCGAATTTGTATTTTAAGGACACGAAATCTTTGATCTCACGACAATATTTTCTCAGTGTACCGATCCATTTCTCGGAAGACAAGTAATTTATAATAAAATATTTGCTGGTATTATTCAAGACAGCTTCTGTGGTGCAATAGTTAGCATGCCCACCTTTCATGCAAATTTTTTCGGCGGATTTCCCCCTCTCAGGAATTTTTATATTTGTTACGTTTTACGTTAGTTGACCTCTTTTGTACTTTCGACTTTCCTAAAGTATTTGAACCTAGAGCAATCGATAGGAACTAATTCATATTCTTCCATACAAGCGTATGCAAGATGTCCATTGATGTTCCCCACATACTATTGCATTGAAAACAATCTACCCCTTAGATAAGAAACGATATCAAACATGCAATTATTTACATTTCTCATTATGGTCTCCGGTTCCATTACATCGTAAACATAGGCTCATAAAAATATTTAGTTTTTCTTGGTTTTTAGATTATCTGATCGGTAATTAATTCAATTTCACATGTAAATATTCCAATTTATTTCCTCTATCTTATATATAGGTATCCTCTGGTATCCAAGCATATTTTCCATTTGGTTAGTCCTTGCAGGATACATCCATGCATTCATCCATCACCATCGATAACGAGCCATAGAAACTAATCAAAATTGTTATTACATTTTACTTGCAAATAGTAAATGTACTCCAGGCCAAAGACCTGAAAAACAAAGAAGAATACGAAAGGCTTTTGATAAGAATCGGTGTAAGAATAAAAGAACACTACCCTCCTACCCCCGTCGCTCATCCATTCACATACATGTGAATACATGAATATATGTAGGTAGAAATACAATCACCTCTTCCATACAATCACCTCTTCCATATTCGTGTGGGTGTGTGTGCGTGCGTTAAGGTTTATGTTATTTCTCTTTTTGTCTTGCGAAAGTAATTCGGGCATATAAACGTAAGTATACGTGTATGCGTGAATGTATGTGAGAGTTTTTCTTCGAATTCGAAATGTTGTTCATGTAAGTAAGTAAATTCTTGTGAAACAGGTCGTAAAAATATCCTTGAATATTGTGTGTGTGTGCGTAGCATGCATCATTGTTCTATATATTCAAGCGTATAAGGCCTTTCATATCTGATTGAAATTCATTAAATTTTACACAACCATAGATGGTTGCTAACAATTCATATTTCTCCGTGTTAACTCTCACGAACGATATGGGTTATTAAATTGTGGTCTAGCTACTTTACAATGAACTTGCCAATTTCGGAATTTGTTTCTTTTAAAAATTTATTAGAGATCACATGTAAAACTAGAAGCAAAGTGTGGAATATGCCAAGTAAAGAGAGCCTAATGAAATCATATTAAAAAAAACCTAAACTGAAACAAAAGATTGGTATTGATTCCGAACCAAAGAAGCGAGGGATTACACTAACGATATAATTGATTTTTTTAAATTTATATTTAGTGTTTACGTACAATACTAATATACAAATCTTAATTTTTTAGTTTTTCTAACAGTTTTCGTCAAATAATATCAAAGTCCTTCATAGACTTGTTAACTGCAACTTAAAATTCTAAAACTAAACTCGACTCTAAGCACAAAATATGTAATTTTTCAAGTAAAACGCGTTTTTAGTTTGTAGTCAAGATACAGACGATTTAATTCATTTGGAAGAATTTTTAGTTGTTCGTAAGGGGGGTTTTCCGCTTGTTTCTTTCGTTCATTGATTAATTTATAAAATATAGAT
The DNA here is from genome assembly GCF_050003625.1 of Haematobia irritans. Classification (NCBI taxonomy): domain Eukaryota; kingdom Metazoa; phylum Arthropoda; class Insecta; order Diptera; family Muscidae; genus Haematobia; species Haematobia irritans. The sequence goes on along the minus strand of NC_134397.1, from coordinate 272,873,384 downwards.
TGTAATACCAAACACTTTTGTAAATATCCTAGTATTCTATTGAACTATCTATAAATTAATACATGAAAAACATAATTAAATATTTTTCATAATTATTAAACCCAAGTTGGCCTATCTATCTAAAAACGTTTGAATTTGAATTTTCAATACTTGATACTACGAGATAAATTTGAATTAATTCGTTAGGAATAAGAAATCGTCCTCACAACAATATTTTTTAGTGTACTTTTTAGTGTAAATTATGTGAGAATAATTTAAGGAGAAAATATCCAAAATTTGTACTTAGCGAAAGCAAAATCAGAAGAACTAGAAGTACCTATATATAATAGGTACTTTTAATTAATGTGGTATCACAATTGACTTAATAGTCTAAGTGAGCCGTCACTTTAACCCAACCTTACCTACACTGAAAAAAATATTGACTTAATATGGAAGATTATGCAACTTAAATTTTAGGACTCGAAATTTACGCAATGTTAAGGACAAAATTCTTTAAAATAATGAAATTTAAATTAAAAGAAAGTTTATAATCCTTGCTTCAAAAATTTTTTTCATTAAATTTAGGATACAAATATTGAACTTTTGCGCCTCTCTGCCGAAGTTGTATGTGTTTAAAGTAAGGCAAAGTTTCCTTAAAATAAAGAAACACATTTTTAATTTAAAGAAATCGTCTTTAACTCAACTGACATATTGGATTTTTAAATTTAAAATAAAAAGGCTAAGACTTATTTTAAGGATTTGCATCTTTGGTTAAAAGCTTTTTTAGCATTGAGAAAACTGTTTTTACTTTGAAGTAGAGTAATAGTTTACTCACGCACACTCACGACGGAAACCCTTACTCACGCACACTCACGAACGACATTGTTTGGTAGGACTCACGCTCACGCACAATCACGAAAAGAAAATTTGTACTCACGCACACTCACGCTGGTATCACTAAAATTGTAAATGCGTTTAACTTTTAAGCGTTTTATGTTGGTGAGCAGGATTGTTTTCGTGAGTATAATTCTTTACTAACGCACACTCACGAAGATATTATTTTCGTGACTCACGCACGAAATTTTTGTTTATTAATCACGCTCACGCACACTCACGCCGTTGTCATGGGCACGACTCACGCGTGAATTACGAAAATTTTCGTGAGTCACGACAATTTCGTGTCACGTGCACACCTCTACTTTGAAGTACCTAACATAATTTCGATTTTGAAATTGGAATTTTATTGTACATAAATACCTCTATTCAATATCTGTATCTAATTTTTATACCCTCCACCATAGGATGGGGGTATATTAACTTTGTCATTCCGTTTGTAACACATCGAAATATTGCTCTAAGACCCCATAAAGTATATATATTCTGGGTCGTGGTGAAATTCTGAGTCGATCTAAGCATGTCCGTCCGTCCGTCCGTCTGTCCGTCTGTCCGGCTGTCCGTCCGTCTGTGGAAATCACGCTAACTTCCGAACGAAACTAGCTATCGACTTGAAACTTGACACAAGTAGTTGTTATTGATGTAGGTCGGATGGTATTGAAAATAGGCCATATCGGCCCACGTTTACGTATAGCCCCCATATAAACCGATCCCCAAATTTGGCTTGCGGAGCCTTCCGGAGCAGCAAAATTCATCCGATCCGGTTGAAATTTGGTACGTGGTCTAAGTATACGGTCTCTAACAACCATGCCAAAATTGGTCCATATCGGTCCATAATTATATATAGCCCCCATATAAACCGATCCCCAGATTTGACCTCCGGAGCCTCTTGGAGGGGCAAAATTCATCCGATCCGGTTGAAATTTGGTACCTGATGTTAGTATATGGTCTCTAACAACCATGCAAAAATTGGTCCATATCGGTCCATAAATATATATAGCTCCCATATAAACCGATCCCCAGATTTGACCTCCGGAGCCTCTTGGAGGAGCAAACTTCATCCTACCCGATTGAAATTTGGTACGTGGTGTTAGTGTATGGTCTCTAATAACCATGCAAAAACTGGTCCATATCGGTCCATAATTATATATAGCTCCCATATAAACCGATCCCCAGATTTGACCTCCGGAGCCTCTTGGAGGGGTAAAATTCATCCGATCCGTTTGAAATTGGGTACCTGATGTTAGTATACGGTATCTAACAAGCATGCAAAAATTGGTCCATATCGGTCCATAATTATATAGCTCCCATATAAACCGGTCCCCAGATTTGAACTCTGGAGCCTCTTGGATGAGCAAAATTCATCCGATCCAATTGAAATTTAGTACGTGGTGTTAGTATATGGTCTCTAATAACCATGCAAAAATTGGTCCATATCGGTCCATAATTATATATAGCTCCCATATAAACCGATCCCCAGATTTGACCTCCGGAGCCTCTTGGAGGAGCAAAAGTCATTCGATGCGGTTGAAATTTGGTACATTTCGTTAGTATATGGCCTCTAACAGCCATGTAAAAATTGTCAAATTTTATTACTATAGAAAGTTTTGTCAAAATTTCATTTCTATAGAAAGTTTTGTAAAAAGTTTATTTCTATAGAATGTTTGTCAACATTTTATTTCCATAGAACATTTTGTCAAAATTTTATTTCTATAGAAAATTTTGTAAAAAATTTATTTCTGTAGAAAATTTTGTCAACATTTTATTTCTATAGACAATTTTGTCAACATTTTATTTCTATAGAACATTTTGTCAACATTTTATTTCTATAGAAAATTTTGTCAACATTTTATTTTTATAGAAAATTTTGTCAAAATTTTATTGCTATAGAAAATTTTGTCCACATTTTACTTCCATAGAAAATTTTGTCAACATTTTATTTCTATAGAAAATTTTGTCAAGTTTTTATTTCTATAGAAAATTTTGTCAAAATTTTATTTCTATAGAAAATTTTGTCAAACTGAATTATATACGTATTTAATCGGCCTTTTTTTTTGTTTAATATATACCCCTTATGGAATAACTTACAATTTAGAAGACAGTGTTAAAAAGTTTTACGATACCTTGCCATCGGCAAGTGTTATCGCAACCCAAATAATTCGATTGTGGATGACAGCCTTTAGTAGAAGTTCCTACGCAATCCATGGTGGAGGGTACATAAGATTCGGCCTGGCCGAACTTACGGCCGTATATACTTGTTATTTTATTGATCCTAGATTTAAAGCCAGGGAGGTCCGTAAAAAATGTCTTTTTTTTAAGAATCCGTATCTTTGGCTCAGAATCAATACCAAAATCCTTAAGGGAAGGTCAAAATCTTTCGATCCAAGTAAACTTCTTTTTGAGTGTAGGCTAAAATAATTTTGGTAGTAGAACCTCCCTAAGGGAAATGGATCAACCCCACGATTGTTACAGGGGGTCGTGCACTGACAGAAATAACTGGCATATGGTTATTTGGAGGATGCATCAAAACTTCCCAGCCTCCCAATTACTGAAAAATAATTTATGTTGATTGTGGTGTAGCACTATAATGATGGAATATAAAGTCGTCTCTGTTGATCAGTTTTGAAGTTTTTTATTCGATTGCTTCATTCCATCCAATCATATGTTGATACTACAGTGTAGAGCCAAGCGTTTGAACAAGCTGCAGAAGTAGTTCATAACGGATAGCTCCTTTCAATCCCACCAAACACAGAGCATAGCCTTGATGCCCAAAGGATTCTGATTCCGCCATATCAGAGCACTTTTGGGTATAGTCCCCATATAAAGCGATTCCCAGATTTAACTTCTTGAGCCTCTTGGTGGAGCAAATTTCGTCCGGTTGAAATTTGGCACGTGATATCAATTTCTAATATAATGATACATATACTCCCCTATATAAATCGTTCACTAACTCTACCTTTTTATACCCACCACCATAGAATGGTGAAGGGGGTATAATAAGTATGTCATTCCGTTTGTAACACATCGAAATATCGATTTCCGACTATATAAAGTATATTCTTGATCAGGGAGAAATTCTAAGACGATATAACGATGTCCGTCTGTCCGTCAGTATGAAGCAATAATGAAGCAATCGTGCTGAAATTTTGCACAAACTCGTCTTTTGTCTGCAGGCAGGTCAAGTTCGAAGATGGGCTATATCGGTCCAGGTTTTGATATAGTCCCCATATAAACCGACCTCCCGATTTGGAGTCTTGGGCTTATAGAAATCGTAGTTTTTATCCAATTTGCCTGAAATTTGAAACCTAGAGGTATTTTATGAACATAAAGAGGTGTGCCAAAAATGGTGAGTATCGGTCCATGTTTTGGTATAGCCCCCATATAGACCGATCTCCCGGTTTTACATCTTGGGTTTATAGAAACCGCAGTTTTTATTCAATTTACCTGAAATTGGAAATCTAGAGGTATTGTAGGACCACAAATACGTGTGCCAAAAATTGTGAGTATCGGTCCATATTTTGGTATAGCCCCCATATAGACCGATTTCCCGATTTTACTTCTTGGGCTTATAGAAACCGCAGTTTTTATTCAATTTACCTGAAATTGGAAATCTAGAGGTATTGTAGGACCACAAATACGTGTGCCAAAAATTATGAGTACCGGTCCATGTTTTGGTATGGTCCCCATATAAAACGACCTCCCGATTTGGGGTCTTGGGCTTATAGAAACCGTAGTTTCTATAAGCCCAATTTATCCAATTTGTCTGAAATGATCTTACTTCTACAGATTTAAGACTTCAAATCAAGACGTTATTTTAAATTTTCTTACACAGAGATGTTAACGATTCCTCTAAAACTCAAACAAAAATGGTTCTTATAAATCCAGAATCTGATATAGTCCTCATAGGTGAAATCTTTAAATTTATCTTCGGGAAGTGTCTTCAAGCCCTCCTGAAATTTCAAAGGAAACCCTAATATTTGGTTCATGGCGGTGGGTTTTTAAGATTCGGCCCGGCCGAACTTAGTTCTGTATATACTTGTTTATCTAACATACTCTCCATATGGAATAACTTACAATTTAAAAGATTCGTCCTGAAAGGATTTTCGGATATATACTTGTTTTTAATTTTTTGTTTTCAGTTACGTGATTCCTGATTCATTCTATGAAATTTCTCTAAATTTAAAATAGCCTAAAAATCATTCAACTAAATGCATAGAACAATTCATTTTGGACTCAGTTACCAACATGAATTTCATATCCATCAGCATATTTGCAATCACAGGCATAATAAAACCAACCTGAATGCATTATTCTCAATGTGTATACAGGTGCCACACACAATAGCATGGTTGTTCTCTCGGCTATACAATACATGAATGGCTGAGAAGCACACTTTAATGTGTGTGTGTGTGGAGAGTTCATTGGTGAGTTAACGAATGAGAGTGAATGAGTGAGATTCTGTATTATGTTGTCTACAAATATGCAGCGAGAATTGCATGATTATTATTGTTGTTGTTGTCTCAGTCAAATTCATTTGTATACAACTGTTGTTGATGGCTGATGTATGTTATGTGTGTGGGTGTGTGGACATCATAAGAAAAGTAATAAGGAAATCAAGCCTTGTGATTGGGATTGTAATGAAATGTTATTAGCAACGATTGTGGATAGAAGGATTTTGTAGTTGGACATTTGTCCATTTGTGCTGTCTATTGCTTTGTGATGCATAGACATTATGATGTTGTGTTTGTGTGTTGGTGATTGTAGGTGATTGCCACAGAATTGAAATTATGTAAATAGCAAGAAATTCATTCTTGCATCAATGGGGAAATATCCGTTGGTCTTAATTTCTGTGAGTGTGTGTGTACAAACTCTAATCTAAACGAATAATTGGTAGTTGTAGACGTCATAGTTGAGTGGTCATTGAAATCTTAAGATTCTTATTCACTTATGAGCTCTCACTGTAAGCATGAACTCAAACGTTTGAGCTGTGCTTTAACTACTGAAAGCTTGTCATGGCAAAATAAGACAAACCTATTTAGATGAAAGCAAAACAAAAATAGTTGCAGAGGCCTACATTAGAATATATCCAAAAATAAAGCGCATATTATTCTCACCATCATAGGATGGCGATGGGGCTATGGTACCCGTATGTTGCCAGAGATGTACACTGAAAAAACAGTGAACCCTTTTCCATTGCAAAATGAACTAAACTGTAGTAATATTGACCATGATTTAGCCCTTAAGATTTTTTTCAACTTGTCTAGTTTATAATTTTCTTAAATTTTAGTTCATCTATAACATTGTAGTTTAGTTCATTTTTACAACACCATAAGATTTATGTACACCTACCAAGTTAAAAAGTTAGTATTATTTTGGTTTACTTGCTTATTCTGTGGGAAACCCGATAATAAAAATTGGTTAACAGTCTCTTTAAAATGTCGACGCCTAGATTATTTTTAAATCAATCATTCCACAGTATAGAGAAATTAAATAATTAAAGGAACAACAAACCGTTTTACTATTATGAACATTTTCATACATTAAAATTAAACTATCTTTAAGCAAAAGTACTTTATTATAAAAACTTATGATGAAAGTTCTTAATACAATGTTTTTTGTGAATAAAAATTATGACCACGTGGAACAAGAAAGTAGTTCATTTGAACTCGCTGTTTGTACATTTTGACTTATCCGTTTTTTATTCATCGTAGGTAAATTTTTCACATATCTTGCTGGAAAAAATGGAAGCAATAATGAAAATTAACACCATGTAATGAAATATAATTTTTAATTCTTCATTTTAGCTTGTAACTTACCATATTTGGGGGCATTTTATCAAATGGTGTAAGGAATTCAATTTTTCTTTGGAAAACGTATCTCATAAAATTTGTTACCGGAAACAATTGAAGTATTCTATATAAACTCATAAAACTGTGTTGTATCGATGTGAAGGATATAATAAAATGAATATTCTAGTTGAAAGAAAGTTTTAATATAAAACTTACCAATTCTCTATTAAATTGTACGCTGAGGGGAAATATAAAAAGTTGTCCAAATTTATTTGGGTTGCTCTGAAATTAAATATTAAATAAAATTATTAAATAACTTTTCAAAAAATCTAATGAAAAAAATAATAATATGCATAAAAAACCAAATATTCTTGATATTCCTAGACAGTCATCAAAATGACGACACGTAATTTCATTTTCGATTTAAAATGCATTTTAGTCTATTGGGAAATGGTAAATTTAAGTTATACTAATTCGACCGTTTTATGAATTTTTGTTTTATACTACTTAAAACCAAATTGAATAAGAAAATAAATTCATGTTTGGTTCACTTTTTCGCTCACGATGAAAATTATATCGTCTTGAAATCAGCCGTAGTCAAAATGACGAAGGATGACGTTAATGTACAAAAAATAAGGATGGATGTCCAGGGTTAAAAGAAAGTTAAAGAAAACTTACCAATTCACTATTAAATTACAGGCAAAGGAGTACTAAAAATTTGTCCAAATTTTAAGGGGTTATTCTAAAATTAAATATTTATTTTTACATTAAAAATATTACATTAGTTTCCAAAAAAAAAATAATTAAAGAAATACTAAAATAAGGTATTAAAAACCTGTAATTTTTATGATAAAAAGTTCATAAAAACGTAAATATTCTAGTTGAAAGAAAGCCAATTTTTAAAAGAAAACTTACCAATTCTCTACCTTTTTAAATTTGTTTTAATCCGTCTGGAGTTGCTCTGAAATTAAATATCGTTTTACAACAAAGAAAAACATTAAACTGGTTTCCAAAAATAAAAATAATTAACAAATAATAATATACATAAGAAATATTCTTTTCAAAAGAAAGCCATATTAAAAAAATACTTACCAATTTATGAATAAACTATACGCTGAGATATTACAAAAATTTTCCAAATTCATCTGGAATTGAATATTAATTTTTTACATTGAATAATGAAAATTTCAATACACTTTCAATTTCAACATATTTTACTAAATATTCTTAATAACTTTTTTCTAAACTACCGATAAAATATTAATAACTTTCATTTAAAAGGTTTAATAAACAAACACCAATATATGACTCAAAAATCCAAAATATTCCATGCCTTTATATTCCCTTGTTGCATACCTACTTAAAAGATGCAACAGCCCACGCCAACGCCAACTATACAACTGAAGCATGCCAAACAAAACCAAGCAAAGCCAAAACATTCCTACAACAACAAAAACACATGTGCCTTTATTGAAAACAACACCTCATCCAGCCAAAAACCATCAACGAATAACAAACACACACACACAAGCCACTAAATGAACAAAAATAAAAACAACCCCACGCTCATGTATACACAACAAAACTCAAGTAACATCATCTTTACATTAATCACATTCCACTATTCCGATAAAGATCTCTGTACTATGCATTAGTTCATCGCATCTGCTGACAATTTACTCTAAGAATAATATTCGTAAAGGCACACCAATTTATGAGCGATGAAACGTTTAACTTAAAATTTGCAAAATTTTCATGAAATGTTATCTACCATTTTTGACGAAAATGTCTATAAATTTAATTACATGTGAACTAAAAATATTTCATTGTGTAATTTTTTACCAACAATTATTAACTATAGGAATAGTCAGTAAGAAATTGCTATCCACTTTCAAGTTCATTTTTCGTAAAAAAATATTTTCTCATACAAAAAAATCTTATAGTAAATTGCACTTATTATTTAGAAAATACTTTACATTTCACAAGTAGTTTTATAGCATGACAAACGAATTTTTAACTACCAGTTAAGAAATTTTTTAAGGAAATTTCCATCGTATTTTGTAGGCCATGAACTAAACGATTGCTACTTAGAATTTGTAAAATTTCCTTTCGAGTAGTTAATTTTCGTTCAAGATACGAAAAATGAACTAAAATTCTGGAAAATTCTTGTAATAAATTATTGTAAAAATCTTCTTAATTTTACGAGACACTTTTTTTCTGTGTAGGGAGGAAAATGGTGACTAGTGATGGACCATATTTCGATCATCCCATTACGATTTTTCTCGAAATACATTATCGAACATTTGCAAAAATCTATCATTTTTAATTTGAGATGTCAATACTTGTTAGCAAATAATCCAATTAATTAAATTTTGATTATTTTTTTCTAATGTAGTATTACATTTCGTTTGATACGAGGTAATAACCTTTCTTATTCGCTCAATATTTAGCAAAGTTTCCCCTGTCTGAAAATTACATCTTTCGAAGAAAGAAAACTTTATATTTAATTTAGCTTATTTATTTTTGGCAATTTATTTAGAAAATATTTTTCGTAACTTTAAATAAAAGCAAAAATTTTGTAAAATAACAACAGCAGTAAGTGATGTACAAACTTTTAGCAAGCATATTGTAAAGTCAAAATTATAGTTACAAAGTATTACTAAACATCTTCGTTCTACTTTTGCTATGCCTTGATTAGATTTTCCAATAAACTCTTTCACTTCATTTCATATCGAAAACAAACTTATTTTCATTCTTTGAAATTTCTCTGTAAACATTAAATCTGTCATTCAATCAATCGTTTATTTAACCAATTTTATGATTTAGATTTTAATTTGAAAATGATTGGTTCGTTTGCATGACAACTTCAATTAGTGTGAATTATAAGCAAAATAAGTAAGGAAAGTTCATTGTCGGGCGGCAACGACTTTAGATATAGCCTGCACCATTCGGTAGAGTAAAATTTTTTGAAATTTGTGTGAAGCTGGAATGTCGATTTAAATCTCTAAATAAAATTTCTAGAAAACTTTACAGATTTTCTATACACCCCGATTTTAACAAGATTTTGGGCAATTAAGTAGAAGATTAGAACTACTGACAATGAAAAATATCAAGTGTATCAAATGTGAGGTATATATAAATCGGAACCGACTTACACCAAAATCAATAGGGATCGATGTATGCGAAATTTCAGTACAATTGGTCTAAATCTGCCACTTAGGCTTGGATTACAAAAATCTGTCTTAAAACGGACAAATGGGCAAATGTACATCGCATAAATCAACTCAAGAAGTTGTCTTGAGCATATTTGTCAAAGACACCCTGTATCTATCTCATCTACTTGTGGATGTTGCAAACATCTGTGCCAACTTATAATATCACGATCCACATAATGGAGCAGGGTATAAAAAATTCTATAAAGAAACACAATTATGAAGTAAACCCACAACAGTCAGATTGTATAAAAGACTCATTGGGGCTACACATGCTAAATGAATTGCTTTGGTTTTGGTATTGGTTTAACCAAAATAACCACAGCATAAATATTAGTTTATGAAAATATGGCTGGAATTTAATTAACACAAAATGTTTCAAATGAAATTCATTTATCTGTTTGTAGCAAAGACGGTGGATGTGGTGAAAATATTTTCAATGTTTTTTTTTTTGGGTTTTACTTTGTGAATTTTCATTCATATTTAATGTAAGCAATTATACGTAGATTAAAGAGTTTTTATATAGTTTTAATATTAAATGAAATGGAATAACATTTACGTAAAAAAAATTAATCATGTTAAAGTGGTGGTTAAAATAGTATCGTTCCCAAATATGTGCATATTAACATACGAGTAACCATTGCACCACCGTACTGAGGTGGGATAATCGACCGGTGGATTATCCCACCTCAGTAATGCTGGTGACATTTCTGAGTGTTTCAAAGCTTCTGTAAGTGGTTTCACTGCAAGGAGGTTCCTTGTCATTGAGCTTAACATGGAATCGGTCAGCACTCAGTGATAAGAGATAAGTATCACAATGGACTGAATAGTCTAAGTGAGCCTGATACATCGGGCTGCCACCTAACCTAACCTAATATACGACTCATTAGTAAGTCACGATATCGTTCTAGAGAGGAGAATTTTCGTGAGTCAGATAATGTATATGAGTCTCCAGAGTGTTTGTTAGTAACAACATTTTGGTGCGTTTGCGGTTTCTTCTGATCGTGTGTATCGGAGAATAAAAATGTTCCACTAGTGAGTGCGAGTCTTTAAAAGATTTTCGAGCGCATGTCCGAATTTTCATTTCGTGAATGTGCATGAGAGTTAGTAAAACTATTTTCTACTCACATCAGGGATGTAAAAGGTGGTACAATTGTACTAAATTTGGTATATTCCAATTCTAACAAGTATATACGGCCATAAGTTCGGCCAGGCCGAGGCTTATATACCCTCCACCATGGATTGCGTAGAAACTTCTTCTAAACGTACCAAGAGGCTCCAAAACCAAATCTCGGGATCGGTTTATATGGGCGCTATATATGATTATGGACTGATATGGACCACTTTTGGCATGGTTGTTAAATATTGTTAAATACTACCACCACGTACCAAATTTCAACCAGATCGGATGAATTTTGCTTCTCCAAAAGGCACCGGAGGTCACATCTGGGGATCGGTTTATATGGGGGCTATATATAATTATAGACCGATTTCGACCAATTTTTGCAACTGAATCGGTTTATATAATTATGGACCGATGTGGTCCAATTTTTTCATGGTTATTAGAGACCATATACTAACACCACGTACCAAATTTCAGCCGGATCGGATGAAATTTGCTTCTCTTAGAGGCTGCGCAAGCCAAATCGGGGGATCGGTTTATATGGGGGCTATATATAATTATGGACCGATGTGGTCCAATTTTTGCATGGTTGTTGGAGACTATATACTAACACCATGTACCAAATTTCAGCCGGATCGGATGAAATTTTCTTCTCTTAGAGGCTCTGCAAGCCAAATCTTGGGATCGGTTTATATGGGGGCTATATATAATTATGGACCGATGTGGTCCATTTTTTGCACGGTTGTTTAAGACGATATACTAACACCATGTATCAAATTTCAGCCGGATCGGATGAAATTTGCTTCTCTTAGAGGCGCCGAAAGCCAAATCGGGGGATCGGTTTATATGGGGGCTATATATAATTATGGGCCGATATGGACCAATTTTTGCATGGTTGTGAGAGACCATATACTAACACAATGTACCAAATTTCAGCAAGATCGGATGAAATTTGCTTCTCTTAAAGGGTCTGCAAGCCAAATTTGGGGGTCTGTTTATATGGGGGCTATACGTAAAAGTGGACCGATATGACCCATTTGCAATACCATCCGTCCTACATCAATTACAACTACTTGTGCCAAGTTTCAAGTCGATAGCTTGTTTCGTTCGGAAGTTAGCGTGATTTTAACAGACGGACGGACGGTCGGACGGACATGCTCAGATCGACTCAGAATTTCACCACGACCTACAATATGTATACTTTATGGGGTCTTAGAGCAATATTTCGATGTGCTACAAACGGAATGACAAAGTTAATATACCCCCATCCTATGGTGGAGGGTATAAAAAGTACAATGGTACTACAATGACCTATTTGGTACAATTTGAAATACTCGGTATTTTTTCAAAATACTCGAGATGCTCTAATAAACTAAAAAGTGAATTTATAAAATTCTCTCAAAAAACAAAGTAGGAGTCTCCCATTGAATTAAAAATCCGATAATAATTTTATGAACATTCCAGAGAATTACAACTTCTTCGGACATATCATCAACTTGTCGCTGTCCAGCTCAAGTGACTGAAGTATTTAAAGTTTGCAACTTTTGTTACTCTTTCTACATTTACGATGCGTTCACAGAAAAGAAGACTAATTTTTTCCAAGTCAGTTCAGATTAAAGCACTACATGGTTTTATAAACCTTTTATATGTTGCACCCAACAAATTTGAAGAAGTTGAGATGGTATCGAAAATGTAGATCTACAAAGTGGAACAGGTTACAATATAGTCGCATTCGTCCGACTTTAGATATTCCTTAAATGAAATTTGAAATACTGGAATCGGATGCTTAAAGAGATCACTTCCGCCTTATGACAAGTCTTTGTAAAATTCATTGATTCTGAGCCAATTGTACGCAACTTCCAGATCCAAAAAATACATTTTCGTAGATTTTTTGCTACACTTTTTTGTTATGTACATTCATAAATACCTCGCCTCCTTATGAAATTTCTAATTCATCAACTACAATGTCTTTAAATTTTCTTGTTAAATTATTTAAAGGAAATCATCTCATATTCCTTAATGGCCTTCATATACTATAATAACCTCACAGATTAACTTTTCCTACCATGATTTAAGTAACCGTGCATCGTTAATTTAATGTGCGAATAAAAGTTTCTTTATTTTGGTATACCTGACTGGCCGACATTAACCATTCTGGGAATTCTTCCTACCATATTCTGCACCATCAAATTAAGGAGTAACATGTAAACAAATAATCTTGGTGTCCATTGAGAAAATAAACCTACGTTAAAAACTTAATTAAGTACCCAAATTTATTGTATGTCTTAATAAAATCTACCTTCATTGGTAAGGACGAAGAAACAAAAACCCTTCTCTTCACTCCATGGACGAGCAACATTTTTAAACGATTTCCGCTTTCGTTTTACATTCCCAAAAAGGGTAGCCAGCAAATACAAAGGTAGTAGGGAAGTAAACCAGAAAGAAACAAACAAAATGATCATGAATGAAGGAAGAGCTTTAATTTAACATTTACTCAGGAAGAATACCTCATTTACCGGTGAATAGAAAACAACATTTCCAGAGCACCATCATTCCAAAGCACCATCATCCAGCCAGTCAGCCAGCCATCCATTCTTACGGGGCCCAAAACTTAAACAAAAGTCTTTATTTGAGCTGTCCGCTGTTACTAATTTAAATGAAGGCAACACCAAGCTCCCAGCCAAGAAAATGCAAAATGAAAAACAAACCTTAACGAATCCCAAAAGTTTAGACTTAATGATGATGATGACGGTATGGTATATGGCTACATCATCCTTCTACTCCGCCGGCGACAGCGAATGATTACTGGCCAACCCAACTTTATGGGGCATAAATTCATAGCCCACCGCACCCCCTCGGTCCCCGCTCAATGAATGCGTGCGTGTATGTAAGCATTTCGTCCCTTAAGTTGTTCACATTTTGATGGTGCGAATAAAAAATCTACTCCAACACACTAGAATGGGTCTTGAACAAGGATCTGATTTTCTGGCTAGCATTTAAGGATCCTATGGCGCTGTTTCTTCCGAATGGAAATGCAATTTAAATGTTTCCGGTTCCTCACTTTACCCTTTCGACCATCGTTGGCTCATTCGTTCGTTCGTTTACTGTTAGCATCTTCCTCCCTTTCCTGTTTGTCTTGAACTGCATTTTTTTCTGTCTTTGTTTTTGCAAGAACAAAGTTCGTGGTATAGTTTTGCATTTACGAGTATATTTTTCTCAAAAAAAATCGTGTGTTGTTGTTGTTGTTTATTTTATTTGTTAGCTAGAGTTTTTGATGATAGCAAACGTTCGGCATTATCTGACTCTGACACTAAAAAGAAAAAAAAAAAAAAAAACAAAACGAAAACGCAGAGGGCAATGTGTTTTGGTTGTGCCATTTTCGTAAAGGAAATGCTCGAAATGAGAAAATTTTCCTCCAAACTTTGTCCATGTGATCCATGTGATTGTAACGAGGTTCAACCAGAAAAATAAAGAGATTTCAATGGGGCTTCTTTGTGTTGCACAGACACTTTATTAATTTTAATTTTAAGCTTCTAAACCATAGTTTTGATTTCGGGGTTTGACACGGACTTGTCATATGGCGGAAATAATCCGTTTTTTCCTTTCATTTCCTTTGCATTGCTTTAGAAGTTAGAAACCCCTTCGATTAAAGACATTTTTATTCAAATTTTTATCTATGTTATACATCATTTTCGTAAAAAAATATTTTTGATCAAAAAAACGTATAATTCTTGTATTTGTAATACCTTCGCTAAAGATTTCCAAGGAAGTGAAAAACAAACGACCAAAGTTCAAAGTCCCGCGCGATGACAATTTGAATTTTGTTTTCTTTTTATTGATTTTCCATACATTTCTCCAACATTTAAATTTTCACTTGGAAAAGCAAGCATTCAAATGAAGTTGAAAAAATTGATGGAACAATCGCCAAATGCGCGTATTCAGAAATGTTTGTGGAACAACTTTTAGGTCTTATGTTGGGTTATTGATCAATTTTCCAAATCTCCTTAAAATTATCGAGCCTGATACAAAAAGAGTTAAGCTACTTCAAATTTTATGTTTTCTTCCATATTTTTCCTTGTGACCAAACACCAAAAAGTTTTTCAGCGGTGGATTATCCCATCCCAGTAAAGCTGGTGACATTTCTGACTTTTAAATTAAAACAAGTATATATGGCCGTAAGTTCGGCCAGGCCGAATCTTATTTACCAATTTTTGCATGGGAGTTTGAGGCCATATATTAACACGACGTACCAAAATTCAACTGAATCAGATGAATTTTGATCTTCCAACAGGCTCCGGAGGTCAAATCTGGTAATCGGTTTATATGGGGGCTATACGTAAAAGAGGACCGATGTGGACCAATTTTTCATGGTTGTTAGAGACCATATACTAACACCATGTACCGAATTTCAGCCGGATCGGATGAAATTTGCTTCTCTTAGAGGCCTCGCAAGCCAAATCGGGGGATCGGTTTATATGGGGGCTATATATAATTATTGACCGATGTGGACCAATTTTTGCATGGTTGTTAGAGACCATATACTAACACCATGTACCAAATTTCAGCAGGATCGGATGAAATTTGCTTCACTTAGAGGCCTCGCAAGCCAAATTTGGGGGTCCGTTTATATGGGGGCTATACGTAAAAGTCGACCGATATGGCCCATTTGCAATACCAGCCGACCTACATCAATAACAACTATTTTTGCCAAGTTTCAAGTCGATAGCTTGTTTCGTTCGGAAGTTAGCGTGATTTCAACAGACGGACGGACGGACGGACATGCTCAGATCGACTCAGAATTTCACCACGATCCAGAATATATATACTTTATGGGGTCTTAGAGCCATATTTCGATGTGTTACAAACGGAATGACAAAGTTAATATACCCCCCATCCTATGGTGGAGGGTATAAAAAAAAAAAAAACAAAAAATACTTTTATAAGTATATACAGCAGTAAGTTCGGCCGGGCCGAATCTTAAATACCCAACCACAATGAATCAAATATAATAGTTTCCGTTGAAAATTCTTTGTCGCATCGAGTTACTTGATAATAAGTGATAAGTCCCCAGTCTAACAAAGAAAAACACTTTTTTTGTCAAAATTCGTTTTTATTATTCAACATAGTTCCTTTCAAGAGCGATACAACGATTATAACGACCTTCAAATTTTTTGATACCATTTTGGTAGTACTCCTTCGGTTTTGCCTCAAAATAGCCCTCAGTTTCGGCGACCACTTCTTCATTGCAGGCAAATTTTTTTCCCTGCGAGCATCCTTTTGAGGTCTGAGAACAAGAAAAAGTAGCTGGGGCCAATACGGTGAGTGGGGAAGCAATTCGAAGCCCAATTCATGAATTTTTGCCATCTTTCTCAATGACTTGTGGCACGGTGCGTTGTCTTGGTGGAACAACACTTTTTTTCTTCTTCATATGGGACCATTTTGCGATTTCGATTTTCAAACGCTCCAATAACGCCATATAAAAGTCACTGTTGATGGTTTTTCCCTCGTACCGAGTTACTTTGTCGTACCGAGTTACTTTATAATATATATAGAATTGTAGAGGGTTTTATGGGAATTATTCTCCCAAGCAGATCAGTTCAACCAGTACGCTTCCCGAAGATACATTTAAAAATTTTACCTATGAAGGCTAGATCCGATTCTGGATTTATGTAGAACAATTTTTGTTTGAGTTTTTGAGGAATCATAATCATCCCGTTTAAGGGTGCAAGCAAATGATTAAATAATGCCTTGATCTAAAATCTGTAGATTTTTACCCCAAATTATTTAAATGATTACGAGAAGTAAAATTTGGAAATTGTACATTCGGCTTCAAGCAATGTTCATGAACATAGTAGGCGCACTGATCATGAAAATTGCTTGAAGCTAAATGTACAATTTCCAGATTTTACTTCTCGTAATCATTTAAATAATGGGGGTAAAAATCTACACATTTTAGATCAAGGCGTTATTTAATCGGTCTATATGGCGGTTCTAGAATCTAGACCCCCAAAGGGGGCTATATCAAAGCCTGTACCGATACCCAATATATTTAGCACACCTATTTATAGTCCTAAAAATCTCCAGATTTTCAATTTCAGGCAAATTGGATAAAAACTACGGTTTCTAGAAGCCCAAGAAGTAAAATCGGGAGATCGGTCTATATGGGGGCTACATCAAAACATGGTCTGATACTCACAATTTTCAGCACACCTCTTTATGGTCCTAAAATACCTCTAGATACCTCTCAAATTCCAGGACGATATCTTCATTATTGAAAGCTGTAGCGTGATTGTGACAGACAGACGGACATGGTTATATAGTCTTAGAATTTCTCCCTGATCTAGAATATATATACTTTATATAGTCGGAAATCGATATTTCGATGTGTTACAAACGGAATGAGAAACTTATTATACCCCATCACCATTCTAGGGTGGTGGGTATAAAAAAGGCTACTATCGACTTTTGATAAATTTGTAGAGAATTACTAGAAAATGTGAATATAAAGGGTGATACCGTCAAAATTTGGTCAAGGGAAAACGCGTGTAAATCGGTAAAATCGTTTATTTAAAAAATCAAATTAAATTTCTTTTTCAAATTCAATTAGTATAAAATTCAGGAAAAATATTCAGTTAGGCTTTCGCTTTTCCAAATCCGAATTGCCGGGCCTCACGCTTGACACCTGCCATCAGATTTTGTACAGCCACCTGTACACCTTCTTCGCCGCAGAAAGCCAGTTTGCCTTGAACTGCTGCTCGTCCTCCTTTGGTCTTCTTTAGGTTCCGCTTAACAATAGCCCAGTATTTCTCAATTGGGCGGAGCTCTGGGGTGTTGGGAGGGTTCTTGTCCTTGGGAACCACCTGCACGTTGTTGGCGGCGTACCACTCCATGGCCTTTTTACCGTAATGGCAAGATGCCAAATCCGGCCAAAACAGTACGGAACAACCGTGTTTCTTCAGGAAAGGCAGGAGACGTTTATTCAAACACTCTTTCACGTAAATTTCTTGGTTGACAGTCCCAGAAGCTATGAAAATGCTGCTTTTCAAGCCACAGGTACAGATGGCTTGCCAAACCAGATATTTCTTTGCGAATTTTGACAGTTTTATGTGCTTGAAAATATCTGCTACCTTTCCCCTTCCTTTTGCCGTATAAAACTCCTGTCTCGGAAGCTGCTTGTAGTCGGCTTTGACGTAGGTTTTGTCGTCCATTACCACGCAGTCAAACTTCGTCAGCATCGTCGTGTACAGCCTCCGTGATCGCGCTTTGGTCGTCGTATTTTGTTTATCATCGCGATTTGGAGTCACTACCTTCTTGTAAGTCGATAGTCCGGCTTGTTTTTTGGCTCGATGCATGGTTGTAGACGATACACCCAGTTTATTTGCGGCATCTCGGAGAGAGAGGTTAGGGTTCGCTTGAAACTACCGGCAACTTTCTTTGTCGTCTCAGCGGCTTCCGGTTTTCGATTTCCTCCCGATCCAGACTTCCTGGCTGTCGACAAACGTTCCCCAAACACTTTAATTACATTTGTAACGGTTGATTTGGCAACTTTTAGCGATTTTGCCAGCTTTGCGTGCGAGTAGCTCGGATTTTCGCGATGCGCGAGCAAAATTTTGATACGGTGCTCTTCGGCATTTTGACAACTGAAGAGTGAATTCCAAAATCAAAATAGAAGCAACATCCCAGCGGCGTAGTTCATGTGCTTGGAAGGCCTTTTTCCAGGCCTGTCTAGGCATTACAGAGGCCTGCTTAGGACATTACACCTTCCTTTCCATTTAACATAGGGTGAGATTGGAGGGCAAGGCCTTCTTTGTAGCTTACATAAAAGGGCGTTCACCAGCCCTCTAAACAGAAGGAGTTCTACAGGGGTGTATATAAGAATTCCTACATAATTACTGAAAATAAAACCACACCTTCGCTCCTTCTTATTACAGGCACGTTGCAGCGCTACGTCAAGAAGGTGTTCTGTAGTACAGGGCGGTCTTCCCTATACGTTCTCAAAAGAATGACTTTATCATTACTAGACATAGTTATTGTTTTAATTCAGATTTATTGTTACAATAAGAAGTTTCGAGTTCAAAGATAGATAAATAAATAGATAATTAATATAAAATTAAAGAAAAAAATATACAAATTTTTAAGTCAGGACTTCTTTCGCCACATTTGTTGTTGAGATCTCGAAGAATTTAAATTCAAGAAATTATAGAAAAATAATGGCCCTTTTTGGGAAATTGAAGGCAATCCAATTATGTTAGATGCTTGTCTACTTATATTTGTAAGTGGGATTTTATAAAACGAGCGATTGACTTAGAAATGCATTGTAATTATAATTAAATAGCAATGCAAACAATTTTAAAACTATATTTTAAAAAAGAGCCCAAGGCAAATCTCCTGCTGCATAACTTTAACACCCATGCTGTAAGTTTAACTGTTCACAATTTCACAAATTTAAAAACACAAAACAAGGAACGCGTCTGTACTTCACAAAATCAAAACTGAACGAACGAATGGCGTGAATTGGCGTCCGCAAAATTATTATGCACTTTTACTATCGTTTATTAACATATGCAAAGACAATTAATGAAAATATTTTCTGACATAAATATTTTCTGTCATAATATGAAATAACCACTTGACTTCCAAAGGCATTACAAATGCATTATAATTATAAATGATAGGGATGTAAACAATTTTAAAGCTCTCTTTTAAACGAGAGCACATGACAACTCTCTTGCTACATCATTTTAACACCCATCCCAGTGGTAAAAATTCAAACCCCTTACCAAAAGATCGATTATGTTCTTGGGAAATTTGGAAGATTAAGTAAGTATGTTGTATGTAAACACACATATAGTTGACAATGCTACTACTTATATCTTAGCATTGAAAAATCGAACAGAATGTAATTCCATCAAAACTTAAACAAATAAAAGCTATTACATAGTCATCTAGTTGGTTCGTAGTGCGACAACCAGTGCTTACGACTTCCACTTACTGGGTAAGGGGTCTGTAATTAGGAATAAAAACTCAAAAATTTGCTAGGCAACGTTTCCAAGCAACATTGGTTTTTGTTTGTTCGTTTTTTCAGTTTTCTGAAAAATTTTTCGGACATAAATAAATTTTTATTTACATTTTTTTTTCCAGATTATCAATTAATTTGTATTGAGTTGTACATCCTTTCCAGATATACAGCTAGACCTCGCTTTACGTCGCAGATACGCTCCAAAAAAACACGACGCAAAGTGAATTATGAGTTTCTATGGCAAACCATGCAAAGATTGGAGACAGATAACAATGATAACAACGCAACTTCGAAAATCTAACGACGCAAAGTGAAAACTAGTACTAATTCAGCAGCGACGCAACTTCGAAATAACGCAAAACGAAACGACGCAAAGCGAGGTCTAGGTGTATATGTGTAAAGGTAAGTGTGAAAATAATTAATTGAAATATGGAGGGATTTTCGTCCAGAAATTTAAAGCGATTAGCGCGTAAGGGAGAAAATAATTTTAGAGCGATTTCCCTGCGTTAATTAGCACCTTTCCAAGCGCCAGATTCATGGGGAGCCATGTGCGAGATTCAGGTAATATTTCTTATATAACTTTCAATTTGTATATTTATTGACTAATAACATATAATCTTATATTTCAGATGCTGTCAAGACGGAAGAGTACACAGAAAAAGATTATATAGCGGAAATTAGTCGGTCAAAAACTTCAAGGGTCGCCATT
This sequence comes from Haematobia irritans, assembly GCF_050003625.1. Taxonomy (NCBI): domain Eukaryota; kingdom Metazoa; phylum Arthropoda; class Insecta; order Diptera; family Muscidae; genus Haematobia; species Haematobia irritans. Next base: position 272,852,659 of record NC_134397.1, on the reverse strand, counting down.
TTCGCAAAGTTTGTGTGAAAAAAAAATGTAATGAATAAATATATACCAGTTATTATAACAGTATTACCTAGTATTAAATATTGTATAGAAATATTATTACCAAATATATATTAATTGTTATAACATATAAAACCAAAAAAAAATAGTTATTTAGAATATTATTTGCATATTTTTAGGAAAAAACTATAAAATACATCATATTTTTATAGTTTACCGGCGAATCCGGTGGTAAATAGGGGTGCTTAGCTCTAGATTACTTTTATTAATAGAAAGTAAAACTGGTTTACTCCATCGTTCCCATTACCGAGTAAAACACAATATTCAATAATCGTTATCCGAAGCCCTTAAGCATTGGTAATGCCGTTGTAATGGGCTATCATTATGCTTTCATTTACCTTGTCATTGAAATTGCCAAGTACTTGACTGCCTATGACACGCCAACGTAAAAGTAATGCGGAAAATTGATCGGAAACGTGGAGTAGTTGTCTCGAAAAAATCGGTAGGATATAATCGATTTGGTAATGACGTTTTTTACCACTGGGATGCTATACAACTTCTATAAAGAAGGCAAAGAGAATGTCTGGGTGTATAAAATGAAAAAGTAAATGAAACGCAATGCTTAATTACAGGTCTGATTTTAGAATGCCTACGATGAATGTAAAATCAGTACACATGCATGTCTTATAAACACAACTCCTTCCAATTTAAGGCATTTAACATGCCTGAATTTGTAAGGTCCTTCCCGATTCCGCCGCTGGGATTCTACACACATACACACCTTCAATATGAGGGGTGTTCAGGGTTTTTAAATGCAAAATTGAAAGAAATACGTCAAGTTTATATTGACCAAATTTTGACCGTATCACCCTTTAATGCAAATATCTCTAGGGTAACTCTTCAGCTCAAACATTTTTACAAATTTGGAAAAATGTCGAACAACGATGAAAAGTCCATTGGTTCACATTTGAAAAAGGTTGAAAAGGCGACTTTCCAGATTGATAATTCGACTTTCTAAATTTTTAGAAAGTCAAAAAATCAATTTTTCCAAATTTAAAAAGATCAACTTGTAAAGAAAGAAGGAATATGATGCAAATATTCCTATGCTATCTTCGTAGCTCTAAAATTCTAAAAGATTATATTTCTTCAAATTTGAAAAACTCCAAATTTCGACTTTTCTAGTTAAACAAAAAAAAATAAAAAATAAAAAACAAGTTAAAAAACAAGTAAAAGTAGTCAAAAGGTCGTTTTTAGATGAAAAGGAAGATATAATGCAAATATTTCTATGGAACAACCAAAAAGCTAATCTTTTTAAAACTTGAGAAATCGACTTTTCAAATTTTACATATGCAAAATGTCAATTGTAAAAAATCAACCTTGGAAGGAATAGATGATGCCAATAACTTCGCAGTTCAAAAAGTCACAATAAAAAAGTCGGCTTTTCTAAATGTAAAACAAGGCCAAATGTGACTAATCGACTTTTAACGAAATATTCGAAAAGCCTAAATTCGAAGAAAATTGTAATATCCCAGCAAAAAATTTGGAAGTTTCTAAAGGAACAGCTTTTAACCCTGGACAGTCATCCTTCGTCAAAATGACGACGCGTAATTTCATTTTCGATTTAAAGTGCTTTTTGGTCGATTGGGAAATGTTAAAATTGAGTTATACCAATACAACCATTTTATGAATTTTTGTGTTACACTAATTAAAAACACATTGAATAAGGAAATAAACTCAACTTTGGGTCTCATTGGGTCTCACGATGCAAATTATAGCGTCATGAAATAAGCCGTAGTCAAAATGACGAAGGATGACGTTTGTGTACAAAAAATAAGAATGACTTTCCAGGGTTAAGGCACTTCCAAAAATGTCCTCCCAAAGATGTTATTTATTTTAACTACACAGGAAGTTATTTTAATTCAATTGTTTATAACTCGCTGTTTTCATATTTTCAATGAGTAATTTCATTTTTTTGTTTATTTCAAATAGATTAAAAATACACCCATAGAAAAAATCATGAACGACGTGGTCATTTCGAAACGATTCGTTCATGAAAGTGAATCAACGCACATGTGTTGTCAAACTGAGAACAGATGGGGTCAATCTGACAACGTAAAAATGACACCATACGTTGTCAAAACAACAACCAGCGTTCATGATCTGAAAACGTAATGGTTACGAATTTATAAGCAAAATTAAAACAAGTATATACGGCCGTAAGTTCGGCCAGGCCGAAGCTTATGTACCCTCCATCATGGATTGCGTAGAAACTTCTTCTAAACACTGTCATCCAGAATCGAATTACTTAAGTTGCGGTAATCTTAAATCCTCCTAACACCATCTTCTAAATTGTATGTAAGTCCATACGTGGTATATATTAAATCAAACAAGTATATACGGCCGTAAGTTCGGCCAGGCCGAAGCTTATGTACCCTCCATCATGGATTGCGTAGAAACTTCTTCTAAACACTGTCATCCAGGATCGAATTACTTAAGTTGCGGTAATCTTAAATCCTCCTAACACCATCTTCTAAATTGTATGTAAGTCCATACGTGGTATATAATTAATCAAAAAAGATCGATCCAATACGTATATAATTCAGTTTGACAAAGTAGACATAAAATTTTGACAAAATTTTCTACAGAAATAAAATTTTAACAAAATTTTCTATATAAATAAAATTTTCACAAAATTTCCTATAAAAATAAAAATTTTGACAAAATTTTCTATAAAAAGAAAATTTTGACAAAAATTTCTACAGAAATAAAATTTTAACAAAATTTTCTATAGAAATAAACTTTTGACAAAATTTTCTATAGAAATAAAATCTTGGTAGATTATTTTTGGCTCGAGTGGCAACCATGATTATGAACCGAATAAAATTTGAACAAAATTGTCTATAGAAATAAAATTTTGACAATAATGAAAATTTTATTATGAACCGAATAAAATTTTAACAAAATTTTCTCTAGCAATAAAATTTTGACAAAATTTTCTATAGAAACAAAATTTTGGTAGATTATTTTTGGCTCTAGTGGCAACCATGATTATGAACCGATATGGACCAATTTTTGTGTGATTGGACCAATTTTGGTATGGTTGTTAGCGACCATATACTAACACCACGTTCCTAATTTGAGCCGGATCGGATGAATTTTGCTCCTCCAAGAGGCTCCGGAGGTCAAATCTGGAGAACGTTGTATATGGGGGCTATATATAATTATGGACCGATATGGACCAATTCTGCCACGGTTGTTAAAGATCATATACTAACACCATGTTCCAAATTACAACCGGATTGGATGAAATTTGCTTCTCTTGGAGACTTCGCAAGCCAAATCTGGGGATCGGATTATATGGGGGCTATACATAATTATGAACCGATGAGGACCAATTTTTGCATGGTTGTTAGAGACCATATACCAATATCATGTACCAAATTTCAGACGAATCGGATGAAATTTGCTTCTCTTAGAGGATCCGCAAACCAAATCTGGGGATCGGTTTATATGGGGGCTATATATAATTATGGACCGATGTGGACCAATTTTTGCATGATTGTTAGAGACCATATACCAACACCATGTACAAAATTTCAGCCGGATCGGATGAAATATGCTTCTCTTAGAGGCTCCACAAGCCAAATCTGGGGATCGGTTTATATGGGGGCTATATATAATTATGGACCGATGTAAACCAATTTTTGCACGGTTGTTAGAGACCATATACTAACACCGTGTACCAAATTTCAGCCGGATCGGATGACATTTGCTTCTCTTTTAGGCTCCGCAAGCCAAATCTGGGGATCGGTTTATATGGGGGCTATATATACTTATGGACCGATGTGGACCAATTTCTGCATGGTTGTTAGAGACCATATTCCAACACTATATACCAAATTTCAGTCGGATCGGATGAAATATGCTTCTGTTAGAGGCTCCACAAGCCAAATCTGAGGGTCCCTTTATATGGGGGCTATACGTAAAAGTGGACCGATATGGCCCATTTTCAATACCATCCGACCTACATCGATAACAACTACTTGTGCCAAGTTTCAAGTCGATAGCTTGTTTCGTTCGGAAGTTAGCGTGATTTCAACAGACGGACGGACGGACGGACGGACGGACGGACGGACGGACGGACATGCTTAGATCGACTCAGAATTTCACCACGACCCAGAATATATATACTTTATGCGGTCTTAGAGTAATATTTCGATGTGTTACAAACGGAATGACAAAGTTAATATACCCCCATCCTATGATGGAGGGTATAAAAAGATCGATCCAATACGTATATAATTCAGTTTGACAAAGTAGACATAAAATTTTGACAAAATTTTCTACAGAAATAAAATTTTAACAAAATTTTCTATATAAATAAAATTTTCACAAAATTTCCTATAAAAATAAAAATTTTGACAAAATTTTCTATAAAAAGAAAATTTTGACAAAAATTTCTACAGAAATAAAATTTTAACAAAATTTTCTATAGAAATAAACTTTTGACAAAATTTTCTATAGAAATAAAATCTTGGTAGATTATTTTTGGCTCGAGTGGCAACCATGATTATGAACCGAATAAAATTTGAACAAAATTGTCTATAGAAATAAAATTTTGACAATAATGAAAATTTTATTATGAACCGAATAAAATTTTAACAAAATTTTCTCTAGCAATAAAATTTTGACAAAATTTTCTATAGAAACAAAATTTTGGTAGATTATTTTTGGCTCTAGTGGCAACCATGATTATGAACCGATATGGACCAATTTTTGTGTGAGTGGACCAATTTTGGTATGGTTGTTAGCGACCATATACTAACACCACGTTCCTAATTTGAGCCGGATCGGATGAATTTTGCTCCTCCAAGAGGCTCCGGAGGTCAAATCTGGAGAACGTTGTATATGGGGGCTATATATAATTATGGACCGATATGGACCAATTCTGCCACGGTTGTTAAAGATCATATACTAACACCATGTTCCAAATTACAACCGGATTGGATGAAATTTGCTTCTCTTGGAGACTTCGCAAGCCAAATCTGGGGATCGGATTATATGGGGGCTATACATAATTATGAACCGATGAGGACCAATTTTTGCATGGTTGTTAGAGACCATATACCAATATCATGTACCAAATTTCAGACGAATCGGATGAAATTTGCTTCTCTTAGAGGATCCGCAAACCAAATCTGGGGATCGGTTTATATGGGGGCTATATATAATTATGGACCGATGTGGACCAATTTTTGCATGATTGTTAGAGACCATATACCAACACCATGTACAAAATTTCAGCCGGATCGGATGAAATATGCTTCTCTTAGAGGCTCCACAAGCCAAATCTGGGGATCGGTTTATATGGGGGCTATATATAATTATGGACCGATGTAAACCAATTTTTGCACGGTTGTTAGAGACCATATACTAACACCGTGTACCAAATTTCAGCCGGATCGGATGACATTTGCTTCTCTTTTAGGCTCCGCAAGCCAAATCTGGGGATCGGTTTATATGGGGGCTATATATACTTATGGACCGATGTGGACCAATTTCTGCATGGTTGTTAGAGACCATATTCCAACACTATATACCAAATTTCAGTCGGATCGGATGAAATATGCTTCTGTTAGAGGCTCCACAAGCCAAATCTGAGGGTCCCTTTATATGGGGGCTATACGTAAAAGTGGACCGATATGGCCCATTTTCAATACCATCCGACCTACATCGATAACAACTACTTGTGCCAAGTTTCAAGTCGATAGCTTGTTTCGTTCGGAAGTTAGCGTGATTTCAACAGACGGACGGACGGACGGACGGACGGACGGACGGACGGACGGACATGCTTAGATCGACTCAGAATTTCACCACGACCCAGAATATATATACTTTATGCGGTCTTAGAGTAATATTTCGATGTGTTACAAACGGAATGACAAAGTTAATATACCCCCATCCTATGATGGAGGGTATAAAAAGATTTCCTCTACCGTGAATCGAATCTGTGTTGCCTGCACGACACGCGTTAACAGTCGCCTTAGCACATTGCACCAACGGCGGAGTTGCCATAACAACGTCTAACGATTATTTTAAGACTTTTCATGGCCAAAGAAAAACGAATACCGTTCATGAAATCGTGAACGTCCGTTTTGATTTTTTGTGAACGTTTCTGTTTCATTTTGACAACGTCCGTTCACGATTGTGAAACGCAATTTTTTCTATTAATGTAGAGTAAAAATTAATAAAATGGAACAAATTATTAAAATTTTGTCGATAAAAATTCTTAATCCATTCTAGAAATCGGAATTTTTTGAAATATTTGAAGTCGAACAAAGGATAGAATGCATTAGAAATCATAAAATTCATCGCCTCTGCGCCAATTTTACACCACTTCCGCATTCAAAAAATCACATTTTCACTACTTTTTTGGCGACGCTTTTTTTGCTGGGATGGTACAAATATTTCTATGATAACTCCGCAGCTCAAACATTTTGACAGATTTAGAAAATTTGAAAAGTTTGTTTTCCAAATTTTAACATTAGTTTCCTTATGAATTTATTTATTTCTTAATGTTTTTGTTTTTGTTTTTTTTGTAATAACTTCTTTCCCAACTGATTTTTTTCAAATTTCTCAATTTCTAAACATGTTGATTTAATTTATCTTGAATTAGAACGTATGTGGTTACCATGACCAAAAATATTTCTATACCAAAAACATATATATTTCGTTTCCTACCCCTCGTTATACCAGTAAGACAAAAAATTTAAATAAATATGCTCAAACGATTCATGTCCGCCACATTGCTGCTCTTACTGTGGTGCTATAAGATCGTAATTCAAAGCGCGTATTCAAATTATTTTAAAGTAGGCAACAATTGAATTGGCAGCGTACACAAAAACATAAAATAAAATGCCACAAGACCAAGAAAAACACCACTCTTTCCACAAAGAACTGGCGAAAATCACAGAATATGGCAACAACAAAGAACTCCCAGAAACCTAACAGAGTGTTCACCTAACCAGAGGCAGAAGAAGAAGATGAAGAAGGCACAACAAAAATACTAGCTGTGGGAGGCAAAAATATCCCGACAAGTTAAAAAGGGCGAGGTGAAAAGAGCGAACATCTCTTAAATGGGATCATTGTTATACAAATAGCGTGCGGAAATTGCAAACAGATTTTTTTCTGGGTCAAGCCATAAATATACAAATTGGGAAAAAGACTCAAAAAATGCTATGGAATTTCTTAGCATTTTAATGATAGTTTCTTCCACGACATGCACAAAGTGACTTGAGGTTTCATTTTTTTTTTGGGAAATTGGGGAAGTTCGTTTTGGTTTTTTTTTTGTGTTGTGGCTTAGTTAGCATTTAAAAATGGGGTTACCCAAAATACAATATAAATTTACTGAAGTGTATATTGGTAAGAATTATACATAAATGTAAAATGACAATAAATCACTGGTTTGGCATTTGATAAAATAAAAGGTACGGACTGATTTTAGGAAAACATTGATGAATTATGTAAACAATCTAGAGGCACAAAAAACACAGAGTGACATTTGCTCACAATTAAGTCAAATCAAGTAATATCTTTTCATTTCAAACAAAATCGATTCAATTTTGAACATTCTGAAAACCAGACACGTCACAAAAGTGGACAATTGTCGTGAGGTGTTTGCTCTATGAAAATAGTAGAATTAACCTCTCATATGTGGACATCGCCCAAATGTGAACAAACTTTAGGCGACCGTGGTTGTTACCTTCTCAGAGGTTTCACCGACTTTTATGATGGCCAAACTCGACTTTTGGAAATTTTGACTCGTATGTACAAAATGAGTTGCCTACGTTTAATTTAATGCAGAGGGAATAAAAAACAAAGAATTTTTACCTAAGCCATTACATACAAAAAAACCTATACTAAAGAAGTAATTTAATTTTAGTAATTTAGCCTTAGATCGAAGACATGCAACTTTAACGGAGGGACGATAAAGTCGCATGTAGCAAAGATTATAGACTTTATTTTAATTAAAAGTTCATTATTTTAAAGAAATTTGTCCTTAACATATTGTAAATTTCGCATCCTAAAATGTAGGTTGCCTAATCTTTAATATCACTTAAACATTTTTTTCAGTGTAGGGATCATCCATATATAAAATAACTTTTTTACTTATACCCATCCATTTTATTACCTTTTTTTTTTGGTTATCCCCAAATTTAAATTAAAAGTATGTACAACTTTTCTTTCTCCCCCTTGCAACACCCTCTAAAAAACTCGTGATATTTATACCTGACTGAAGTATACAAAATGCAATTATTTTCCGTGAATTGTATAGCATTTTTTATATATTTTCTGGGATGATTTTCCATACAATTCCCAACAACGACAATAACCCCATTTAATTCTACAGACAATTTTTGTGAACCAAAAACACACCAACTTTTCTGATAGTTTTGTCGTTAAACCAGTTTTTAATTTATTGGATAGGGAGGAGGTGAATTGCATGCTCGCATTCCAGCATTTACTCAATGGTTATGGCAATGGCATACCTGGCAATGGAACAGGGTTAAGGGCATTTCACCATTATTCACACAAAACATCAGCACGTTCGCAATCTTTAGTATAATATATAAATATTTTTATACATCTTATCATTTGCCAGTGATGAGGTATACTACTGGAGGCATTTTCCACATTTTTCCAATGAAAATGACCCAGATTTTATCAAGGACATTTGCACTTAAGAGGCATTCTTTTGTATTATAATTGAAAACAGATGCTTAAAGATATCTTGCATGATGTTTTTTATACAATGAACATTTTGAAGTGATTTAAGCTGATTTTTTAAGATGATTTTAGGGTAAAAATTTGAATGTACGATTTTTTCTTATTTGCCTAAAGAGTTGAAGTTTACTGAAGTACGTACAATTAAAGTAAATGGTTCCTGGGTTTGTAATAACATTCAAGAAGTTTTACAAGTAAAACAAGTAAACTTTTCTCGATTTTTACTCTAAACTAACTCTAAAGACTTTGTAGACAATCTTTTTCCAAACTAAAAAAGTCGACTTCTAGACTTTCAACTATTTCTACATTTGGACAAACAAATAATTCAATTGCAATTATTTAAAATTCAAATATCCTTTGAATTGCAAATGTGTCGAATTTTAAAGATTTACTACTTTACTACAAAAAGTAAGAACTTACACAAGATGGACTTTGATATTATGACCTAATACGAAAATTAAAATCTTTAAAGATATTGAATTTATTGAATATTTTGTCAAAATTGTAATTCTATAGAAGATGTCTCAAACTTTTATTTCCATAGAAAAATTTTTTAAATTATATTTTTATGAAAATTTTCGCAAAATTTTATTTCTATAGAAAATTTTTTCAAAATTTTACTTTAATAGAAAATGTTGTCAAAATTTTATTTCTATAGAAAATTTTGTCAAAAATTTATTTCTACAGAAACAGAAAATGTATGGAATCTTGTGACACAAAAGCCATGATATTAGAAAAAAGTGGAAAATTTTTCTTTTATTCTGTTTCTATGAAAATTTTCTCTAAATTTTATTTCTATAGAAAAAATTCTCAAATTTTTATTTTTATATAATATTTTCTCAAATTTTTATTTCTATAGAAAAAATTCTGAAAATTTTTTGAAAATTTCACTATTATAGACAATTTTGTAAAAATTTTACTTTTATCGATTTTTTTCAAAGTTTTACCTTTATAGAAAGTTTTGTCAAAATTTTATTTCTATAGAAAATTTTGTCAAAAATTCAAAATTTCTACAGAAACATAAAAAGTATGGAACTTTGTGACACAAAAGCACCGATATTAGAAAAAATTTGAAAATTTTGTTTTAATTCCATTTCTATGAAAAATTTCTCAAATATTTGTTTCTATAGAACATTTTCTCAAAATTTTTTCTATAGAATATATTTTTTTTAATTGTACTATTATAGAAAATTTTGTCAAAATTTTACTTTTATAGAAAATTTTTACAAAATTTTACTTTTATAGAAAATTTTTTCAAAATTTTACTTTTATAGAAAATTTTTTCAAAATTTTACTTTTATAGAAAATTTTTTTCAAAATTTTAATTTTATAGAAAATTTTGTCAAAAATTTATTTCTAAAGAAATATAAAAAGTATGGAAACAAAAGCACCGATATTTGAAAAAAAAGTGGAACATTTTCCTTTAATTCTATTCTATGAAAATTTTCTCAAAATTTTATTTTTATAGAAAAAATTCTAAAAATTTTATTTCTATAAAACATTTTCTCAATTTTTTTTTCTATAGAAATTTTTTTCAAAGTTTTACTTTTATAGAAAATTTTGTCAACATTTTATTTCCATAGAATTTTTTGTCAAAATTTTATTTCTATAGAAAATTTTGTCAAAATTTTATTTCTATACAAAATTTTGTCAAAATTTTATTTCCATACAATTTTTTATCAAAAATTCAAAATTTCTACAGAAACATAAAAAGTATGAAATTTTGTGACACAAAAACACCTATATTAGAAAAAAGTGGAAAATTTTGCTTTAATTCTATTTCTATGAAAAATTTCTCAAATGTTTACTTTTATAGAAAATTTTTATATTTGAAAAAAAAAACATATTTGAAAAAAAGTGGAACATTTTTCTTTGATTCTATTTCTATGAAAATTTTCTCAAAATTTTGTTTCTATAGAAAAAATTCGCAAATCTTTTATTTCTAAAGAATATTTTCTCAAAACATTTTCTATAGACAATTTTTTCAAAGTTGTACTTTTATAGAAAATTTTGTCAAAATTTTATTTCCATAGAATTTTTTGTCAAAAATTCAAAATTTCTACAGAAACATAAAAAGTATGAAATTTTGTGACACAAAAGCACCTATATTTGAAAAAAAGTGGAAAATTTTGCATTAATTCTATTTCTATTGAAAATTTCTCAAATATTTATTTCTATACAACATTTCCTCAAATTTTTTCTATAGAATATTTTTTTTTAATTTTACTATATAGAAAATTTTGTAAAAATTTTACTTTTATAGAAAATTTTTTCAAAATTTTACTTTTATAGACAATTTTGTCAAAAATTTATTTCTAAAGAAATATAAAAAGTATGGAAACAAAAGCACCAATATTTGCAAAAAAAGTGGAACATTTTCCTTTAATTCTATTTCTATGAAAATTTTCTCAAAATTTTATTTCTATAGAAAAAATTCGCAAATTTTTATTTCTATAGAACATTTTCTCAATTTTTTTTCTATAGAAAATTTTTTCAAAGTTTTACTTTTATAGAAAATTTTGTAAAAATTTTATTTCTATAGAAAATTTTGTCAAAATTTTATTTCTATAGAAAATTTTGTCAAAATTTTATTTCTATAGAAAATTTTGTCAAAATTTTATGTCCATAGAATTTTTTATAAAAAATTCAAAATTTCTACAGAAACATTAAAAGTATGAAATTTTGTGACACAAAAGCATCTATATTAAAAAATTGGAAAATTTTGCTTTAATTCTATTTCTATGAAAATTTTTTCAAATGTTTACTTCTATAGAACATTTTCATATTTGAAGAAAAAAAAAAACATATTTGAAAAAAGTGGATCATTTTCGTTTGATTCTATTTCTATGAAAATTTTCTCAAAATTTCATTTCTATAGAAAAAAATCGTAAAATTTTTATTTCTATAGGACATTTTCTCAAATTTTTTTCTATAGACAATTTTTTCAAAGTTGTACTTTTATAGAAAAATTTGTCACAATTTTATTTCAATAGAAAATTTTGTCAAAATTTTATTTCTATAGAAAGTTTTGTCAAAATTTTATTTCTATAGAAAATTTTGTCAAAAATTCAAAATTTCTACAGAAACATAAAAAGTATGGAGTTTTGTGACAAAAGCACCGATATTAGAAAAAAAGTGGAAAATTTTGCATTAATTCTATTTCTATGAGAAATTTCTCAAATGTTTACTTCTATAGAACATTTTCTCAAAATTTTTTCTATAGAAAATTGTTTCAAAATTCAACTGTTATAGAAAATTTTGTCAAAATTTTACTTTTATAGAATTTTTTTTTTTTTAAATTTTACTATTATAGAAAATTTTGTCAAAATTTTACTTTTATAGAAAATTTTGTCAAAAATTTATTTCTACAGAAATATAAAAAGTATTGAAACAAGTTCTCCGATAGTTGAAAAAAAGTGGAATTTTTTTTCCTTTAATTATTACTTTTATAGATTTTTTAAAGTTGTACTTTTATAGATAATTTTCTCAAAATTTTATTTCTATAGAAAATTTTGTCAAAAATTTATTTCTACAAAAATATAAAAAGTATGAAAACAAAAGCACCGATAGTTGAAAAAAAAGTGGAAAATTTTCCTTTAAAATGTCACAATGATAACGCAGCTGGCATATTCGAACAGAGGAGGTGTAGGTTATCAAAAAATCGACCCAATTCGACTTTACTTCTATATCGCTCACTCGTTCATAACTGCATTACTTCATTGAACGAAAAACATCAAAGTGGTATTGAGGAAACAGAGAGGAGTTTTAGAGCAGTAAAAAATCCATATTCCCTAGTATTGAACTTTTCGTTTGTGTGGGTTTTTTTTACAATTTCAGGTTATTTTATGCCATAAATGATATTGTTCATGCTTCTAGAAGAGATGTGTAATACCATCACAATAGGATAAAGATATTTGTAACAAACGAAAATAAACACAAACACACACGTAATACAAGTGATGAAATTGAAAACTCTAGCACACACTCATTGGGTTCATGGGTATCACATTCTCATATCACACTCACACAGTATCGTGAAAAATGCATTTGTAGTGAATAGTCATTGCTGTTGATGCATCGACAACAAATTTTCTCGAAATAAACGTTTTGTGGTATTACACCGTGGAGAGCAATGGAGATACCATATACGATATATGAATGTCATCATAGTCATTACTCTGATGATGGTCAATGAATTTCATGATATAACATTCGTATCAAAATTCCATGTGGTTATATACCATTCACTTCAACTGTACATCGGCATTATACCAATAACGCAAAGTATTTCGATTTGTATTAAAAATGTGGGTTTTTTTAGTCAATGTAATATGTGTATTGTAATATCCTTAAAGTATTTGTAAAATGGAATTATTGATGGAGAGATTTGGTCCTTAAACAAAAACGAAACATTGTTTGAAAATTTAATAGTATTTGAAAAAGGTAATACCTCATATATTGTAATACCTCTGCGGAAGGGGCTGTTCTAAGTTAGTTTATATGTTTGCAATATGTATGTAAAGATTACAGTAAAATTTAAAATTTATTGGAAGAATTATTCAGTATGTATTGCAAATATATACCATCTGCAAGTAGATACTTTCTTTAATACTGTATTTAAAAATTAAATATGTTGAATAGAATTCTAGATATTGTGAAACATTGTCGAAACAATGAATATTCTCTTTTAAACGAGAAATGAATTGATATATGAATGTCTGAAACATTCAGCTGAGAAACGGCTGAATCGATTCACTTGAGATTTTCGGAGAACGTACAGGGTAATCCTGTGGTGTAAGTAGGGTACTTGGTATTTTTCTATTTGGACGGGATGTACCGACTTGTTTTTTTTTTTTTTTTAAGTACAGTGAAAAAATTAAAATTTTCAGACTTACTCAAAATTTACAGAGAACCTTGGGGAGGTTATGAAATTAATATGGGCTACCTGATTTTGCAAAATTTGTGAAATTTAAAAAATAAAATTCTCATATTTACTTGAATTTTACAAAACACGAAGGGGGAGGTTAGGAAATCATTATGGTGTACCTGAATTTTTGATGTTTGGACGGGGAGGGGACCTTCTCCTTGCCTCACATTTTGAAATTTGAAGAAAATTTCCCAGATTTACTTGAAATTTACAGGGAAGATTAACGGTGGTATCCACTTCTTTGTTTTTCGAAAAAAAGGGACATCCATTAAAAAAAATAAAATAGCAAAATCTAAACTTCGTCGATTTACTTGAAATTTTCATGGAGCATGCACACAGAGAAGAGAATGGTTGGAATTCGGTTGTTCTTATGAACATTCTATATTTAGAAATAAATATTAGTTGTTTATACCAATTTTCTGTATTTACATATATTTATTTATACCTCTAACCATTTGATGAGATTTTCAACGGATTTTCTGTTGTACCACAACATAAATGGTTGTAGTAACCAAATTTACCTCCTTTGAATAATTTTGACTCGTATTGGTTGATAGGACCATCCGTAAGGAAAATTTTTAACTATCATATAACAACCACCATTGTCATAAATTATTCATAGCCGAATATCATTTAAAATATTTTAAAATGTCATTTGTTTTTTTTTTTTAAGAAGAATAAAGAATTTTATTTCAAAATTTTAAATAGAGGCAACGATAACAAAAACATAAAATTTTATCATCTCTTCCCCATGAATGGGATCACAGTACATCATGAATGGTATAAGAAATGTTTTCTCGGGACAAAAAAAATGCAAAACAATGGTTTGTATTGCAACTAATTTTTTTTAGAGGAGTCAAAATAACTCAACAATCTTAATATCTAGCATGTATCAAAACTAATTGTGGAGGTTGAGGAGGTTCCCTGATGATTTCGCCAATTCATGGCAGAGGGTACATGAGTTGATTCAGTGCAATTTTCATCTTTCGATGTCACCTATTTTGTATTTAGATTTATTATATACATATATTTTAATAAAATAAAATATAATATTTAACTGGGACCAAATTGGGTTTTAATTCGGTCATTAGTATTATCATAGATGGGCAACACAACCGAATGATGAAAGTAGTAACAACCAATGTCGTCGGCAGACCCAACCAACACCATATGAGATATTGGTTGTGTCGACCGAATCAGTCGGGTGGCACAACTGCAAACTGGTAGTTGCTACAACTGCCAAAAGAAGGTTGGCAATAAATTCGATTGTCACAACCAATCTGTATTCTCTGTGTGGGAAAAGGTGATTAAATTAACACATGGTACATGATTTTTAGATATCTAAACTTCGTATATTTTTCTCCGAATTTCTAGGCATGGTTGGGTAGTTTATGAAGTGAGTATTGGGTATGTGATTTTGGGATATCTGATTGGGGAGGGACGCAGCAGAGGAGAGGGTTCCCATTGCTCGTTTTTTTATTGGAAATTTAAAGTAGAGAGTTGTGCCTAAATGGGAATTCGTTACATAATTTTATCAGTAAAAAAACTTAAATTTACTTGAACTTTACAGACAATGTATAGAGTGCTTAATTTTTCGGTATATATTCGTGAAACGCATCGTCTTCAGGCACAACATTTAACAAATATTAATATTTACATTTAACAAATATTTTAATTATTTTCCCTTTATTAATTTATTGGACGGAAACATGAATTCTTTGTATGTCGTTGAAATATAATGCTTAATTTTCCTGAATGTTGATCACAAGGAGAGCACTCTGTGACAAACCACACTTGAAATTCGTAGGAAATGCGGAGAATGGTCTAACGACTTAAATACAGATAATAATTAAAAAAAAATGTGAAAAGGTTCAACCCTCTCCGCGAAGTTTTTCAAGACGGACAATTTTTTTCTGTATAGAAACGATAAAGCAAGCTGCCCGATTTGGTTGAAATGTTAAGGACACGTGTGTAGAAACCATGGAGTACAAAATGAATACTTCAGTTTTAGTGCCAGACTTTCCCCGATCCTACTCTTTAAAAGAGTTTAAATCTTTTCAGAAAGATCATCTTATTATCTCATCACTCGTAGGATATGGTTGATTTTAAGTTAACAGAAAAGTGTTCTTAAAAATATGCTTCTGAAGGCGCAGCTAAGCGGGTCGTGTTCGGCTAGTTAGTAACTAAAAGTAATTAATATTGAGACTAATATATACGGTACGGTCACACTGGGCAAATATTTGACAGGAATCAAAAAAGAATTCGTCACCACAAATTTAATGAAATACTCGTAATGAACTATTTTGTGAGAAATTCGAATATAGAAAATCTTTGTGCTTAATTTTTGTATATTTTTTCTTTTTTTTAGTTCATTTAACTAACGTACGCAAAAAATTATTAGAGTAAAGGAAACTTTCTCCCAACACATAATTTGGAAGCCAATTGTCTTTTAAATACCCAATTGTCTTTTAAATACGAAAAACTAAGGGACCTGCGTTAATTACATTTCCTTATATTTAAGTTTTTTTTTCTCATAGAAAAAATCCTTATTTTCCACTTTTTTTATTCCTTGATTCGCGTTTGCCTGAACCGTTAATGATGTTTTTCCCAAGTTCTTCCATTAATTGGAAATTTTGCAAAGAGAATAAACCACCAGAAAGACCAAAGAAACAAAGACGAGAATAATTACGTTTATTTAATAGAAGATAAATGAGTTATTTCAAGTCATTTGTTATGTCAGATAAAATATCTGCAGAAATCTGGAACTCATTGTACTGGAGTGCAACAGAAAAATGCTGCTTAAATTGTCCTTACATCAAGTAAAGGCAACAGTTTTGGAACTGGACAAGCCATTTTTCCATTGTGAATAAAATATGCTGAGAGGAATTTGGAATTTACCATTTGGGAAAAGTTTGGAGCATTTTTTTGTATACAAGAGAAAATATAATTGGAAAGGAAGATTAAATAAAGACATCCGTTCATAATGGTACCATTCATATAAGTGTGTGTTCTTAATTTTGTTTTTTGTTTCACTTTCCTTTTTTTATTGGCGAGAAAGAATATTTAAATCTTCTTAAGTTTTTATTAATCCATTGGAATTTTTATTTTGGTGGACAGTGGCAAGGGTGACCGATAAACATTTATCCGCATACATAAAAATAACAGTGTTATTATATGTTTCAGCAATGCTTGAAATATTGTGGCTTATTTTTTCTGGTTATTCACATAAATCCTTGGAATTTATGGTATTCCTGTTATTCGTATTCAATGAATGCTGCGTATATTGCTGACAATTGGAATTAATCGAAATACAATATAAAACAAGTATATACGGCCGTAAGTTCGGTCAGGCCGAATCTTATTTAGCCTCCACCATGGATTGCGTAGAAACTTCTACTAAAGACGGTCATACACAATTGAATTACTTGGGTTGCGACCGATGGCAAGCCATCTTAAAACTTCTTAACATCATCTTTTAAATTGTGAGTTAGTCCATGCGGGATATATATTAGGCAAAACAAAGGCCGAATAAACACGTATATATTTAGTTCTTGACCGGTACATATAGGGAAGAAATAATTGCGAACCGATATGAACACTTGTGTGGTAATTATAAAGCCAGAATTGAAATATGGGGGTCGCTTTATATTGGGGCTATATACAATTATGAACACGATTATATCAAAAATGACAGATTTTTTACTGTTTTGTAGATTGGTAGAATTCTTGATGTTTTGGAAGATTTTGCAAAATATTCCTCTCTAACTAAGAGGTGCTTCATAAATTTTCTATAGAAATAAAATTTTGACAAAATTTTCTACAGAAATAAAATTCTCAAAAAATATTCTATAGAAATAAAATATTAACAAAATTTTCTATAGTTATAAATTTTTAACACAATTTTCTACAGAGATTATGTTTTGACGAAATTTTCTAAAGAAATAAAATGTTGACAAAATTTTCTATAAACAGAAATAAAATTTTGACAAAATTTTCTATGGCAATAAAATGTTGGTAGATTATTTTTGGCTCCGCAAGCCAAATCTGGGGATCGGTTTATATGGGGGCTATATATAATTATGGAACCATATACCAACACCATGTACCAAATTTCAGCCGGATCGGATGAAATTTGCTTCTCTTTGAGGCTCCGCAAGCCAAATCTGGGGATCGGTTTATATGGGGGCTATACGTAAAAGTGATCCGATATGGCCCATTTGCAATACCATTCACCCTATATCAATAACAACTACTTTTGCCAAGTTTCAAGTCGGAAGTTAGCGTGATTTCAACAGAGGGACGGTCGGACGGACATGCTTATATCGACTCAGAATTTCACCACGACCCAGAATATATATACTTTATGGGGTCTTAGAGCAATATTTCGATGTGTTACAAACGGAATGACAAAGTTAATATACCCCCATCCTTTGGTGGAGGGTATAATAAGTCCTTCTTAGTGATTTATTTAAATTTAAATTTTCCTGTGAAGTTCTTTTTTTTAAATACAAGGTGGCTCATATGTATGGCAAACTACTTTAGGTTGCTATTACTACTCCTAAAATGCTTGTCTGACATCTGACTAATTTATTTCAAAGACAATTAATTTTATTGTTTACACGATGACAAAATTATGTTGATCGATTGCATTCGGCAATAAACTTAATCCCGATGGCAAAGTTGTTTCGAGCCCAAAAAAGGACGACAAAAGATAACAAATCCGAAAATGATGCGAAAAGTGGAGACCAGATTTGATTGAAATCGAAAACAATGCTGCAGAAAATTATCTCGTGAGGTGAACATATTGCTAGAACGGATACAGCACATATTGTAAACTGGACTAAAGCCAAAAAAAAACAAAATAGACTGACAAGAGTCAAAAAGTTTATCTAATTATATTGACAATCCGTTATTTGAGACTCACTTGGATTATTGAGTCCATTGTAATACCATATGTGGTGAACTTCTCCCTAATCAATAAGTGCTGCCCGATTCTATGTTTAGCTCAATGGCAACGGACCTTCATTTTATATATTATATATATAAACAACGTTCGGTGAAATCACTTATATAAGTTTTGAAACACTCAAAACTGTCACCAACATTACTGAGAGGATTCTTTCGTATGCAAAGCAGACATGCTAACCTTTTGATCCAAGAAGTTGCTTCGCTTGCACGAAAATTACCAGTTACCGACTTTGGCTGTCATCATTCCGAATGGAGCAGTTTTTCAATGAGGTCAGCGGAAAATGTAGACCTTTGTTTGTCTCATATTCATCGACTTTGTGGTTAAAATAAATGCCGAATATTATCGGGAAAATGTCATAAAGAGTCGAAAATGGTCAACCAAGAAAATTTTAAAAGGGAAGTTCGTACACTTCGGCCACAGAGGCCAAATGTTTGCTCCGAGTTACATGGAATTTTACACAGGGAGTAGAAATAACATTATAAATATGCATGCCAAATTTGGTTGAAATCGGTTCAGATTTAGATATAGCTGCCATATATATCTTTCGTCCAATACGCACTTATAATGCCCCAGAGGTGAAAATTTCACTCCCATTTACTTGAAGTTTTGCACAGAGATTTGGTCTAACATTTTTGTAACACATGCCAAATTTGGTTAAAATCGGTTCAGATTTAAATATAACTCCCAAATATATATCTTTCGCCCGATTTAGATTCATATGACCACGGAGGCCACAGTTTAATTTCGAAAATTATGATGTTTTGCAGAGTTCAATTAAAATTTTAGCAATGTGAGCCAAATTTTATCAAAATCGGCTCAGAATTAGACAAAGCCCCCATATATATGTTCTTCAGATTTTAGCAAATATGACAAAACACCCACATGTGCCTTGTAAAATCGTCACTGTTAAGTCGAAAAATCGCAAAAATTAGTCAAATTTACCTAATTCGTATATATCGACCTATAAATCATAAATGAAGGTTTGCGAAATTTTATGCAATTTAAATATTTCCAATATGTTTTTATGTTTTTACATTGTGGTCCGTCCCGGTCATTAACCAATTTAAATTTTTAGTCTAGGCATTTTGTGAAAGTTTAAAAAAAAATTGTCCAAATCGGTTCATATTTAAATATTTGTATATGGCAAAAAATAAACCTTTATATAGCTCCTAAGGCATTAAGATGTTGGTATACATAGTGGTGAAGGGTATTATATAGTCGGCCCCGCCCGACTTTAGACTTTCCTTACTTGTTATATATCGGGAGTGGGCAACCTTAGTGTTGCAATTTGCCAACTGACAGTTCTATCGCAATGCTTGACATTATTTGTTAGTGTTGTTTAGAGCAAATTAAAAGATGTTGCACACTTCCTTTTATTTTGAAAGGTCAACATTGTTCGACCACTGAAGAAGCGGTTGGTGTGTTCAGAATCCATGCTTTGGATATACCTCAGAGTGGCAAAAGTGTTTAACCAATTGATTCATACGCATGCAAAAGTGTAAATATTTAAAAAAAATTTAGAAATTTTCGATAATTAATGTTTGGCAAAAGGCAACCCTCGTAATAGCATCGAGTTTACCCGTATTGCAATGTTCCTTACTGGTTTCAAATTCAAATTACAATGAAGCCCCATCTCATTATGATATCTTACACACACGTGAATAGTTGATGGTGGTTTCATTGGTTTTGAGGAATCGGAAATTACCAAGGTGTTATGTGAGCATTTGCCAAATTGAATATTTCAAAGTCATTTCGCTTTGCACTCTTGCGCTTTCAATTAGAAACTCGTGCTCTCAGGGAAAACCAAAAACTTAACAAACTCATGTTGAAATGAAATCATGATGTGGCAAAAGAAGCAAGAAGAAACGAATAACTCTAGTATCTCTGGATGTGTGTGTGTGTGACTGTTTTTGTGGCTAATTTACACATACCCACACACACAACACAAAGCGAATGATTAATTAAAAAGATGTTTATACTGCGGGTGTTGTTGATGCCATTCAATTTTTCTAGTGTCACCACCACTACTACAGTGTAGCAAATGCTGTTTTCATCACAAGCAGCAGCAGCACCACCACCACCACTACTACAACGACATATACATTGAAATATTTTTAAGATGGAAGGGAATTAGTAGCTAAGTCACTGTTTCATTTAGTGGCTCTGCATACATTTGCCAAATGGTTTGTCATTCTTTGTCGAAGAAGAGTAACTGTGTACGTTGTTTTTGGTCATTCGTATTCAGTGCTTCCGTTTTTCACTTTTTCTTCTCTTTAAGTTCTAGGTTAGTTGTGGAACAAAAAAATATTATATTTACTCATTAGTAATCATTGACTTTAAATACGGGTTTTCCATTTCCTTTTGCCAGTCCACCTCCCTCCCTCCCACATTTTCGTTAAAGTTGTCCTCATTCATTTGTTTGCTCAATGGTTTGGTGGGTTGGTGGGTTGAATTGCTCATTCATTTCTTCCAATTTGTCAATGCCAAAGACAAATAACCAAACAAACAAAACATAAAAAAGCGGGTACTTTTGAATAAAATATCTCACAGGACTAAGTAGCAACTGCAGAAAAGTGCCACCAGGAGTGGAAGCTTGTAAAGCAGTGTGACAGTTTAGACAAACTCTGAATGGTTAATTTGAAAGAAATGTATTCGTAAATGCAAAACACGACCAACAAAAAAAGCAAAAAAAAAAAAAATTGCGAAACCATGAAAAGAACTTTTAAAAACTGTTTTAATGTTTTCCAAAGAGTAATGTCGGTGGAGAGAAGGGAATAAAGGGTTGACAATTCAATTTGATTCCCGCTTACTAATGCTGTTCCATGGTAACGAAAGTGAACATCCAGTAATGTAAAATTACCATCCTTAGAGAGATAAACAAACGAATATTCTAGTTTTTGCTTCAATTATTTTACGTAATATTGACATAGCATAGAAATGCAAACCGCTAATCAACACTTTAATTTCTTAGTTTCAAGCGTCGTACCGTGCAATGTAGATGTGGCATTACATAAACAACTATATATACATATGTATACATTAATTCCCCACTATGAATTTATAGCGTCCAGGACATCTCTAATGCATTTTACAGCATGTTCAGAAGGAAAAGGTGATTTTAACACGAAATGGAATGGATATCGCTAAAAGGGAAATATTTTGCAATTATGGGTGGTGATTTTGAACAAAGCATATTCCTTGAAATTGTGATCCTCAATTCGATCTTTATATTTGATTCATGTAGACTTGGCTAACAAAAGTCGAAAATCAGCATTTTAGAAGCAAAAGTCATGGCATTGATATTTTAACACGAGTTGGTTTGGACATCACTGCATGGAAAATATTTTTAATTTTATTTGGATTTGGAGCAAAGCATAATGGTTGAAATTTCAATTCACTTACGTCCTTCTTTATATCTGATTAATTTAGAGTAGATATAAAGAAGTCCTAAAGTACTTTTCTACTAATTCAAAATTCTCTTACACAAATCAGCTTATCAACAACGAAAAAACTCGAAAAATCGAAAGGAGAATGTAATGTTAATATTTCTATGCTGATAACACAAAAAAATAATTTTTGGATTTAATTAAAAATTTAATTAATCCAATTAATTTTTAATTAAAATGTCTTCAATCACAGAAATGATAGTATGAATCGCATAAGCCAATTGAAACATTACATGATACTATTAATTATTGTGATTGATTTGATCGAGTTTCAATAATTTACTTATTAAATTTACTTATTCCATATATAACAAAATACATAACCCACATTTTCAATACGTCGATAATGACTAGTAGTTTTCCTGCAGTATGGAAAATTGCTAAAGTAATTCCCATAACCAAAAATTACAACGAGTTTCGGCCTATAGCAATATTACCATACTTATCCAAAGTTTTTGAAAAACTCATGCATGCTCAAATACAAAGCTATCTGACAGAACATAATCTTTTAACTGGGCGTCAGTCAGGTTTCAGTCCAAACCACAGCTGTCTCACTGCCCTAACCGACGTGGTTGAAACGCTTCGTGAAGGACTCGACAATAACGAAGTCGCTGTATTGGTTTTACTTGACCACTCAAAAGCGTTCGACTGTGTGAACCATTCTATACTTACTAATAAATTGTCAAATAACTTTAATTTTTCTTCAACAGCAACGAGACTAATATCATCTTATTTATCACATCGATCTCTATACACCACTAATGGACTGCAAAACTCATGCTTACTATCGCTCAGAAGGGGCGTTCCTCAAGGCTCCATTCTTGTCCCACTGCTCTATTCTATATATGCAAATGATCTAACCGATGAAGTAAAATATGCCAGTATTCAAATGTACGCTGACGACGTTCAATTATACATAACAAGTAATTCGGCTTGTTTTAATGTTTGCGTATAGAATATCAATTTGGATCTTGCCAGGATCAATAACTGGGCCACAAAAAATGGTTTACTATTAAATCCAAGCAAGTCGAAAGCAATAATTATTCGAAATAAGAATTCTACCGTAAACCTCAACTGCTGTCTGCGACTGGGTGACTCCGCAATTGAAATTGCTAATAAAGCCAAAAACTTAGGCGTAATTTTTAACGAAAACTTAACCTGGTCGGATCATATTATCGCTGCGTGTGGCAAAACCTACTCAATGCTAAGAAACCTTTGGATGTCTCAATCCTATACACCTCTGAACATAATAATACTTCTAGTAAGGACCTACATTTTGCCTACGCTGCTTTATGGTGCTGAGATCATTGCAGGCTGTGACGCAAACTCTAAAAGGAAACTCCAAACCACCTTCAACAATGCCATACGATATATATTTGGACTTAGAAAGTTTGATCATATTTCATCGTTTTCACTTCAAGTGCTAAAAATGCCTTGCGAAAAGTACTTAGAATACAAATCTCTGCTATTTTTACACAAAATAATTTATACAAGGAATCCCTCATACCTATACAATAGACTACAATCATCTAGAGGAAAGAACATCATACAAATATCATACCGTCGAATATCATCACAAAACTTTTTTCTCATACGATCAATCCGTCTCTGGAAAAATCTCGCAAAACTTATTCAAACTATTAACAACGCGCAATGTTTTAAGAATAAACTCTTTTTACATCTAACACAAGAAAGATAAATATTATTATTTTTTTTTTCTTATTATAAAATATTATTATAAAATTGTTGCATCTTTGCATTTGTATTAGTTCATATGTTATTTTATTTAAATATTAAATATTTATCAAGTTTGTTTGTTTTTCATTTATAATTAATTTTAATCAACATATCAATAACATATAGATTATGATAACATTGTAATTCCAATACTGTAATATTTAAGATAATTATCTTGTTGTATTGGCATATAATTCAATAAATCAATCAATCAATCAATAAAAAACATTGTTGAATCAATTAAATTTTTAAATTTTAAATTATATCAAAACCTGCCCATATTTGAACTTGCCACAAAAAAAACGCAAAAAAACGTCTTTATACCACGTTTGCCTTTAATATTTCGGAGTTAGAGGACAAAACCAAATATTAATCACCAAAAATTGCCTTATTGTTCTTCAAAATATTCCCCATTAAGATCTACACAATTTTGCATGCATTTGCATTGTCGAAGCTAATTTTGTTACTCTCAAACGCGTCTTCAGGTGTCGAACAGTTGACTACGTGTAAATCGGCGATCATCGGTGATCACAATATCAGACGTGTTTCGTAGATGACGATCATTCGAAGCAGGAGCATTATTTTCGACGTCAATCCTTTTTTTGAGCGAGTTGTCCGGGATCCAAAACAAACAAACATTTTTTTGACGGTGTATTGCCTATGAAATATTGAATGTATGCTGATCTAATGCCTATGGTTGTCTGAATCTGACGATAGGTCAAATGATGATCTTGCAATATAATTTGGCGCACAGCATCAATGGTTGCCAGATCAACAAGTGATTGTGGAAGACCTTCACGAAATTCGTCTTGGAGTTAACAACGATTATGGTTGAATTCACCATAGCATCAAAAACACGGAGCTTCATCGCCTAAATTTGAATTAATTTCATCGATGCACTGTTGTTGAGTCAATCCACGTCGAAAGTTGTAAAGAATAAGCGCACGAAATAATATTTCGCCAGTGTTTTATAAAATGTGAATTAAAATTGAAAAAGTACAAAGGAACAAAATGTCTCATAAAGGTGCGTAATTAACTAAAATATTTTTATACCTGAACCCAATTTGGAGAATATATTTTGTTTATGTAATAATTCCATAGAAAACTGTACATTGCTACCATATTATCCTTTGGTATTTATTTTTAATCATGCTTCGTTTCCCGATTCTGGTTTCCCTAAAAACTAAGAATGTTTTCCCTTAAAAATAAAATTTGAAATTCCTATTTCTTGCAAAATGATCTCTACCCGAATTTCTTGAAAAACAACCAAAACAATTTAGTTCCCATAAATGGCTCAGTGAAAACTAATTGTATACAGTTCACCTATTTACATTTTGCCAAATTATAGAAATGCTAATTAAACTTGTACACTACCTCAAAGTCTTTCAGTAATGGAAACGTTCTTCGTTGTTTCAGAAAGACACTTGAAGGTGATGCAGGCACAAATTCAACTATGAATGTATGGTTCAACGAATCACAAAACACCTCCAATGGGGAAAACCAAATAAAACGAAAAATACCCACAAATTTTCACACCGTCAAAGGTAACTACGCTAGAATGATTTTATTTAAAGGAATCGGAAAAAAACATTGCCGTGGTAAGACTTGTGCAAATATTGGTGGTCACCCATGGGGCTATGGCCGCAACGAAAATAACGGAGCTAATGTCCATGTAAATGTCAACATCCACGACAATTACTAATGACAATGATGATGATAATTGTGTTTGTGGTTATGCTAGTGATAGTAATAGGTGGTGTACATAAAATAGGAATATATGTACACTGAAAAAAAAAATATCGTAAGCATGATAGTTACAGGTCCAAATTTCAGTCACATCGGATGTAACTGATCCTCCATGAGCCTTCATATTCAAATCATTGAAGGTAGGGCTATATATAATTATGGAAAAAAGGACACGTTGTAAAATAGCGTACCAAATTTCAACCGGTTCGGGGGCTAAAAGTGGTCTGATATAATCAATTTAAAATACTATTCAACCTACATCAATCACAATTACTTGTGGCAAGTTTCAAATCGATAACTTGCTTCCTTCGGTTAGTTAGCGTCATTTCAACGGACATCGCTGGATTGAATTGTAGCCTCTGTTGCCACATATATCAAAAGTATTCTACGAAAATTTGAAGAAAATTTTATTAAAATAATTTCGATAGAAATTTTGTCAACGAATTGTTTTCTATTTTGTCAAAATTTAATTTATATATATTTCTATAGCAAATTTTTAAAAATTTTATTTCTAATGAAAATTTTATTTCTATACAAAATTTTTTCAAAATTGTATTTCTATAGAAAATTTTGTCAAACTTTTATTTCTATAAAAAAATTTGTCAACATTTTATTTCTATATAAAATTTTATTTCTTTAGAAAAGTTTGTCAAAATTTTATTCCTATATAAAATTTGTCAACATTTTACTTCTGTAGAAAATTTGTCAACATTTTATTTCTATAGGAAATTTTTAAAATTTTGTTTTCAATAGAAAATTTTGTCAAAATTTTAGTTTTATAGAAAATTGTGTCAAAATGTTATTTCTATAGAAAATTGTGTGAAAATTTTATTTCTATAGAATATTTTAAATTTAATTAAAAAATTTATTAGTCCAATTAATTTTTAATTGAAATGTCTTCAATCACAGAAATGATAGTATCAATCAACAAAGCCAATTGAAACATTATATGATACTATTAATTATTGTGATTGATTTGATCGAGTTTCAATAAAAAACATTGTTGAATCAATTAAGTTTTTAATTGGAAATGATTGAGAATTCAATTAAAATTTTAATTGGAAATATTTTGGCGATATTTGTTTCTGGTCAAGTAAAAAACTCTTCCAACTTTATTTTAATAGAAAAGGCCAAAGATGTTTTAGTTGGATAAATATTTCGGGGTCTAGAAGTAGCCGGCTATATCGAATTATGGTCACGGCTACACAACATATTCGTCACACCTACATCTTTGTGGTCCAAAAATATCTCTAAATTTGCATTTCAAGCAAATCGAAAAATAGTTGCGGTATTTAGAAGCTTAAGAAATCAAATGGGGAGATAGAAGCCAAATTCCTAAAATACATCTTGGGCCTAAAATACATCTTGATTTAAATTTTCAGGTAAATCAGTTTTTAGGATCTCCAGAAGTCAAATCGGTAGACAAATCTATATCAGTGTTATATCAAACCATGGAGCGATATAAGCCACTTTCTACACAAGACTTTTGAGCTAAAATACCTTTAGATTCCCACCTTCAAGACATCAACTCAAACTCAAAATTTTATTTATAAATATTTCTATAGGAAATTTTAAAAATTTTATTTCTAATGAAAATTTTATTTTTATAAAAAATTTTGTCAAAATTGTATTTCTATAGAAAATTTTGTCAAAATTGTATTTCTATAGAAAATTTTGTCAAACTCTTATTTCTATAAAAATTTTGTAAAAATTTTCTTTAAATAGAATATTTTGTCAAAAATTTATTTCTATAGAAAATTTTGTAAAAATGTTATTACAATAGAAAATTGTGTCAAAATTTTTTTTCTATAGAATATTTTGTCAAAATTTTATTTCTATAGAATTTTTTTTATTTAATTCCATAGAAAATTTGTCAATATTTTTTTTTATAGAAAATTTTGTCAAAATTGTATTTCTATAGAATATTTTGTCAACATTTTATTTCTGTAGAAAATTTGTCAAAATTTTATTTCTATAGAAAATTTGTCAAAATTTTATTTCTATAAGAAATTTTCCAATTCTTTTTTTTTCAATAGAAAATTTAATAATATTTTATTTCTTTAGAAAATTTTGGCAAAATTTCATTCCATTAGAAAATTTCGGCAAAATTTTATTTCTATAGAAAATTTTGTCAAAATTTTATTCCTATATAAAATTTGTCAACATTTTATTTCTATAGAAAATTTGTCAAAATATTATTTCTATAGAAAATTTTGTCAATATTTTATTTCTATACAAAATTTTGTGAAAATTTTATTCCTAATGAAAATTTTATTTCTATATAAAATTTTGTCAAAATTGTATTTCTATAGAAAATTTTGTCAAACTTTTATTTCTATAAAAAATTTGTAAAAATTTTCTTTAAATAGAATATTTTGTCAAAAATTTATTTCTATAGAAAATTTTGTAAAAATATTATTACAATAGAAAATTGTGTCAATTTTTTTTTTCTATAGAAAATTTTGTCAAATTTTTATTTCTATAGAATTTTTTTTATTTAATTCCATAAAAAATTTGTCAATATTTTATTTCTATAGAAAATTTTGTCAAAATTGTATTTCTATAGAAAATTTTGTCAACATTTTATTTCTGTAGAAAATTTGTCAAAATTTTATTTCTATATAAAATTTGTCAAAATTTTATTTCTATAAGAAATGTTCCAATTATTTTTTTCAATAGAAAATTTTATTAAAATTTTATTTCTTTAGAAAATTTTGGCAAAATTTTATTTCTTTAGATAATTTCGGAAAAATTTTATTTCTATTGAAAATTTTGTCAAAATTTTATTCGTATATAAAATTTATCAACATTTTATTTCTATAGAAAATATGTCAAAATGTTATTTCTATTGAAAATTTTGTCAATATTTTATTTCTATATAAAATTTTGTCAACATTTTATTATTTTAGAAATTTTTTTTATTTCTATAGGAAATTTTTCAAATTTTGTTTTCTATAGAAAATTTTGTCAAAATTTTAGTTTTATAGAAAATTTTGCAAAATTTTATTTCGATAGAAAATTGTGTCAAAATGTTATTTCTATAGAAAATTGTGTCAAAATTTAATTTCTATAGAATATTTTGTAAAAATTTTATATCTATAGAAAATTTGTCAAAATTTTATTTCTGTAAGAAATTTTCCAATTTCTTTTCTTAGAAAATTTTTCTTTTCCTAGAAATTTTGTCAAAATTTTATTTCTTTAGAAAATTTTGGTAAAATTTTGGTAAAATTTTGTTTGTATAGAAAATTTTGTCAAAATTTTATTTCCTTAGAAAATTTTGTCAAAATTGTATTTCTATATAAAATTTGTCAACATTTTATTTCTATATAAATTTTTCAAAATTTTATTTCTATAGAAAATTTTGTCAAAATTTTATTTCTATAGAAAATTTTGTCAAAATTTTATTTCTTTACAAAATTTTGTGGAAATTTTATTTCTATATAAAATTTTGTAAAAATTGTATTTCTTTAGAAAATTTTATAAAAATTGTATTTCTTTAGAAAATTTTGTCAAAATTTTATTTTTATATAAAATTTGTCAACATTTTGTTTCTGTAGAAAATTTGTCAAAATTTTATTTTTATAGGAAATTTTTCAAATTTTGTTTTCTATAGAAAATTTTTTCAAACATTTTATTTCGATAGAAAATTGTCAAAATTTTATTTCTGTAGAAAATTTGTCAAAATTTTGTTTCTATAGAAAATATGTCAAAATTTTATTTCTATAGAAAATTTGTCAAAATTTTATTTCTATAAGAAATTTTCCAATTTTTGTCCTATAGGAAATTTTGTCAAAATGTTATTTCTTTAGAAAATTTTGGTAAAATTTTATTTCTATAGAAAATTTTGTCAACATTGTATGTCTATATATTAAGAAGTCTGAGATCAATATTCAATATGCTATAAACGGAACGACAAAGTCGTTATACCCCATCCTATGCTAGAGGTCATAAAAAGATGTAGCACGTTTGTCCAAAATGTTTATTCTATACATGCAGTACCACAATCATTAGCTCAAAGCGAAATCTTTGGAAAAGGCTAAGCTTTTCCATTTAGTATGGTTTTAATTATCTATATTTTTTGTTTATATTTACACCATACAACGTACCAACAGCGCAATATATTTGTCAATACTTTTCTCCTAGATAAAAATATAATAAAGCAAAAATACTAGTTTAACGTTAAATTTAATCCCTCCCAGAATTTATGTTCAACAATCTAACAAATCCAAACTAAAAAAAAAAAACACATTCCCTTTACACAAAAGAAAAAGTAAATATAGATCATTAATGAATAGCAAGGCGATATATAAGTTGTTATTGTTAGGGTCATAGCATGTCATTAGTACGAAGTTTTATTGTGGCTAATGTTCCGTATTAATGACCATTATGAGAAGAAACAAACAAAACTTAAATCAGCACTTTTATCAAAGCGCAGATTATTAGAAGGCATATAGAAAGAAAATACCAGTAATTATTCCATTTACATTGACTAATGTTGTGTTGCTTTTGTAAAATTACTTTTCAATTCTTTTGGTAGTTTGATAAACAAAATACAGTGGAAAAATGTGATGAATACAAAAAAGTATTGTATTTATATAAGGGTTGCGATTTTTTTTTTTGTAAAAAAGAAGAATGTGATTGGTTTTTTTCTGTAAATCGTATGAAAACAGATTAGAAAGAAAAGCACTCACTCGAATTCGAATAAATTTAAGTTTTTCCATTTTCGAAAAATCGTTACGTTTTTCAAATGTTCGGCCTGAGAATTCATTTAAATTTTAAAAATATGTTTACTATTTTCTGGCACATATGAATAGACAATGGCCCTTGAACTCGCCTTTCAAGTGTGAATTCTAATTTTCAAAGTAGTTTTAAAGATAGTATTTATTTGTGTTCATGATTCTATTAGAGGTAGAAGGTTATATAAAAATTCACTTGGCAGTCCTATACGCTTGATCGAATTATTCGAACGACTCAACTTTTAACAGATAGTTGATGCAACTACCAAAAAAAGTAAAGTAAAAAGTATGTATACCAATATCTTAACGCCTTCAAATTTATTAGGAGCTAAATAAAAGTTTATTTTCCCATATACAGATATTTAAATATAAACCGATTTGGACAATTTTTTTTAAACTTTCTCAAAATGTCTAGACTCAAAATTTAAATTGGTTAATGACCGGGACGGACCACAATGTAAAAACGTAAAAACATATTGGAAATACTTAAATTGCATAAAATATCGCAAATCTTCAATTATAATTTATAGGTCGATATATACGAATTAGAATGTAGGTAAATTTGAATCTTTTTTGTGAGTTTTCGACTTAACAGTGACGGTTTTACAAGGCACATGTGGGTATTTGGCCATATTTGCTAAAATCTGAAGAACATATATATGGGGGCTTTGCGGGCTGAGCCGATTTTGATAAAATTTGGCACACATTGCTAAAATTTTAATTGAACTCTAAGTGCAAAATATCAAAATTTTCGAAATGAAACTTTGGCCTCCGTGGTCATATGAATCTAAATCAGACGAAAGATATATATGGGAGTTGTATTTAAATCTGAACCGATTCTAACCAAATTTGGCATGTGTTACAAAAATGTTAGAACTACTCTCTGTGCAAAACTTCAAGTAAATCGGAGTGAAATTTTCACCTCTGGGTTATTATAAGTGCGTATCGGACGAAAGATATATATGGCAGCTATATCTAAATATGAACCGATTTCAACCAAATTCGGCATGCATATTTATAATGTTAATTCTACTCTATGTGCAAAATTTCACGTAACTCGATGTAAACCTTTGGCCTCTGGAGCCATAGGAGTGTAAATAGGGCGAAAGCTATATATGAATCTGAACCGATTTGACTGATATTTTGCAAAATTTACGAAACTCACAAAATATTGTATTATACGAAGTTGGAAGAAGATCGGTTGATAAATAAGTCATTTCTGACCAGATCGGTTATAAATATATATGGCAGCTATATCTAAATCTGAACCGATTTTTTCCAAAATCAATAGAGATCGTCTTTGAGCCGAAAAAGGACCCTATGCCAAATTTGAGGACGATCGGACTTAAACTGCGACACACAATACACCAACAGACAGACAGACGGACATCGCTAAATCGACTCAGAATTTAGTTATAAGATGATCGGTATACTAATGGGTCTGTGATTACTCCTTCTCAGCGTTACATACAAATGCACAAACTTATTATACGCTGTACCACAGTAGCGGTGAAAGGTATAAAAAACAAGGTTTGCAATGAATACGGTTACCGCAACTTGTTTTCTCTAAAGGGTGATACGGTCAAAATTTGGTCAAGGGAAAACGCGTGTAAATCGGTGAAATCGTTTATTTAAAAAATCAAATTAAATTTCTTTTTCAAGTTCAATTAGTATAAAATTCAGGAAAAATATTCAGTTAGCCTTTCGCTTTTCCAAATCCGAATTGCCGGGCCTCACGCTTGATACCTGCCATCAGATTTTGTACAGCCACCTTGTCCACCTTCTTCGCCGCAGAAAGCCAGTTTGCCTTGAACTGCTGCTCGTCCTTAGCAGTTTTTT
The DNA here is from genome assembly GCF_050003625.1 of Haematobia irritans. Classification (NCBI taxonomy): domain Eukaryota; kingdom Metazoa; phylum Arthropoda; class Insecta; order Diptera; family Muscidae; genus Haematobia; species Haematobia irritans. Next base: position 272,820,478 of record NC_134397.1, on the reverse strand, counting down.
TGGTCTTCTTTAGGTTCCGCTTGACAATAGCCCAGCATTTCTCAATTGGGCGGAGCTCTGGCGTGTTGGGAGGGTTCTTGTCCTTGGGAACCACCTGCACGTTGTTTGCGGCGTACCACTCCATGGCCTTTTTACCGTAATGGCAAGATGCCAAATCCGGCCAAAACAGTACGGAACAACCGTGTTTCTTCAGGAAAGGCAGCAGACGTTTATTCAAACACTCTTTCACGTAAATTTCTTGGTTGACAGTCCCGGAAGCTATGAAAATGCTGCTTTTCAAGCCACGGGTACAGATGGCTTGCCAAACCAGATATTTCTTTACGAACTTTGACAGTTTTATGTGCTTGAAAATATCTGCTACCTTTCCCCTTCCTTTTGCCGTATAAAACTCCTGTCCCGGAAGCTGCTTGTAGCCGGCTTTGACGTAGGTTTCGTCGTCCATTACCACGCAGTCAAACTTCGTCAGCATCGTCATGTACAGCCTCCGGGATCGCGCTTTGACCGTCATATTTTGTTTATCATCGCGATTTGGAGTCACTACCTTCTTGTAAGTCGATAGTCCGGCTCGTTTTTTGGCTCGATGCACGGTTGTAGACGAGAGAGAGGTTAGGGTTTCGCTTGAAACTACCGGCAACTCTCTTTGTCGTCTCAGCGGCTTCCGGTTTTCGATTTCCCCCCGATCCAGACTTCGTGGCTGTCGACAAACGTTCCCCAAACACTTTAATTACATTTGTAACGGTTGATTTGGCAACTTTTAGCGAGTTTGCAAGCTTTGCGTGCGAGTAGCTCGGATTTTCGCGATGCGCGAGCAAAATTTTGATACGCTGCTCTTCTTGCTTGGACGGCATTTTGACAACTGAAGAGTGAATTCCAAAATCAAAATAAGAGCAACATTCTACACACACACACACACCTTCAAAATGAGGGGTGTTCAGGTTTTTTAAATGCAAAATTGAAAGAAATACGTCAAGTTTACTTTGACCAAATTTTGACCGTATCACCCTTTAGTGCGATCTTCCCTGCGCCGAAAATGCGTAGTTTTGTTATCTATCTCTTAAAGAGCAAGTTGGGTCCATTCCTCAGCATAAACAATTGAGACGAAGACTTACCACTACCATTCATTTCATATTTTTTAATCATTTGTCTACCAACTCTTTAATTTTTTTTTTTTTTTTTTAATTGTAAATACTGAAGACTTTTTGGATATCAAATCATGTCGCTTACTTACTCCATTACATAGATTTTCTTCCGTTATTCTCAATTGCTTAAATCCTTTTAATTTTATGATTAACAATTGGTAAAATTTTAATCACTTATAGAATTTTGGTTTATGTGTTGCCCTTAAGAGCGTTTTAAATTAATTCGAATTTTCAAAGTAATCTGTGCCTCAAGTAGTGTGAATTAACCACAATTTGTGGCAATTAATGTAAATACCCATGCCAACATCTTAATTTTCAAATACTATGGACTTTGCCTTCTCTTCATTTTACATTGCAATATAAACAAAATTAATGATGGTTATTAAAGAATTTTTAATGGTTTGTTCGGATGTTGGTTGAGTGAGTTGATGTGATTTTCTTTAATGATTTCTTTTCCATTTGTCACAGTGTCATACGAATGTGAATTTTGCTTTGCAGCAGTAGCAGTAGCAGTAGGTTTATTGCTTTTCAACGGAATCATTTCCCATAAACTTTGGCAGCCATAAAATTGCCATAAAAAATTTAAAGAATAGCAAGGCCCCGCCAGATCATGATTGCCATAGTGGACTTGGGTGCGTATGATTCATATAAGCAGCAGTGTGGTGATGGTGCACTGCGTTATTGCTCATACGTCACCGGAAACCATAAGGCGCTAGGAAATGATTTCACTTAAATGAGTGTGCGTATGCGTGTACTTATGCAAGTGTGTTCTATCTTATGAAGGAGTGGGAAAACTCAATGCGTACAATTTTCAAATTTTTTTATTGCTACTTGCGACTCAATTATGATTTGTAGCGTAAAGTAGATTTTTAATTTTAAATGCAAGAAATTTGAAAGACTTTAAAAACATACAGCAACGCACATAATTTTTTGAAAACCAAACAATTTTGTTTAAAAAAACACATTTTAAAATTGATATGAAGCTATTTTAAATTAAAACAAGTATATACGGCCTTAAGTTCGGCCAGGCCGAATCTTATGTACCCTCCACCATGGATTGCGTAGAAACAATTAAATTACTTGGGTTGCGGCCGATGGCAAGTCATCTTAAAACTTCTTAACATCATCTTCTAAATTGTAGGTTAGTACATGCTGGATGTATAGTAGACAAAAGAAAGGTCCATTAAATACGTATATATTCAGTTTATGTCCGGTGTATATAGGAAAGAAATAATTACGAACCGATATGAACTTTTGTGAGGTAATTATAGAGCCAGAATTGAAATATGGGGGTCGCTTTATATGGGGGGGCTATATAAAATTATGAACACAAGTCTACCAAAAATGGCAGATTTTCTTACTGTTTGGTAGATTGGTATAATTCTTGATGTTTTGGAAGATTTTGCAAAATATTCCTCTCCAACTACGAGGTGCTTCAAAAATTTTCTATAGAAATAACATTTTGACAAAATTTTCTACAGAAACAAAATTCTGACAAAATTTTCTATAGAAATAAAATTTTGACAAAATTTACCATAGCAATAAATTTTTAACAAATTTTGACAAAATTTCCTAAAGAAATAAAATGTTAACAAAATTTTCTATCGAAAGAAAAGTTAACAAAATTTCCTAAAGAAATAAAATATTAACAAAATTTTCTATCGAAAGAAAAGTTAACAAAACTTTCTATGGCAATAACATTTTGGTAGATTATTTTTGGCTCGAGTGGCAATCGTGGTTTTTCTGTGATTGGGTATCGATTTAACTATAGATCGATACGGACTAATTTTGGCATGATTGTTATCGGCCATATTTTAACACCATGTACCAAATTTCATTTAGATCGGATGAATTTTGCTCCTCCAAGAGGCTCCGGATGTCAAATCTGGGGATTGGTTTATATGGAGACAATATAAAATTATGGACTGATATGGACCAATTCTAGCATGGATGTTAAAGACAATATTCTAACATGTACCAATTTTCTGCCGGATCGGATGAAATTTGCTTCTCTTAGAGGCTCCTCAAGACAAATCTTGGGGGGGGGGGGGGGGTTCGTTTGTATGGGGGCTATACGTAAATGTGAACCGATAAAGCCCATTTACAGTACCATCCGACCTACATCAATAACAACTATTTGTGTCAAGTTTCAAGTCGATAGCTTGTGTCGTTCGGAAGTTAGCTGGATTTCAACAGATGGATGGACTGATGGACATGCTTCGATCCAGAATTTTACCACGAACCAGAATATATATACTTTATGGGGTCTTAGAGCAATATTTCGATGTGTTACAAACGGAATGACAAAGTTATTATACCCCCATCCTATGGTGGAGGGTATAAAAATATTTTAATTTGAATTTTAACTGCATTAAGAATCTAGACCATTTTTATACTCTGCGCCACACTGTGGAACAGGGTATCATAAGTTAGTGCATATATTTGCAACACCCAGAAGGAGACGAGATAGACACATGGTGTCTTTGGCAAAAATGTTCAGGGTGGGCTCCTGAGTCGATATAGCCATGTCCGTCTGTTCGTGAACACATTTTTGTAATCAAATTCTAGGTCGCAGTTGTAGTCCAATCGACTTCAAATTTGGCACAAATATGTGTTTTGGATCAGAATAGAAGCCTATTGATTTTGGTTGAAATCGGTTCAGATTTACATATAGCTCCCATATATATCTTTCGCCCGATATGGACTCATATGACGCCAGAAGCCAGAGTTTTACCCTAATTTGCTTAAAATTTTGCACAGGAAGAACAATTAGTACTATAGTCAGGTGTGCCAAATTTTATAGAAATCGGTTCAGATTTAGATATAGCTCCCATATATATCGTTCGCCCGATTTACACTCATATGACCACAGTGGCCAATCTTTTACTCCGATTTAATTGAAATTTTGCACAAGGAGTAGCATTAGCATTGTAGCTATGCGTGCCAAATTTGGTTGAAATCGGTTCAGATTTAATATATCTCCCATATATAGCTTTCGCCCGATTTACACTCATATGACCACAGAGGCCAATTTTTTGCTCCGATTTAGTTGAAATTTTGCACAGGCAGTAGAATTAGCATTGTTGCTATGCGTGCCAAATTTGGTTGAAATCGGTTCAGATTTAGATATAGCTCCCATATATATGTTTTTCTGATTTCGACAAAAATGGTTAAAATACCAACATTTTCCTTGTAAAATCGCCACTGCTTAGTCGAAAAGTTGTAAAACTGAGTCTAATTCCTAAACTTCTGATACATATAAAGGGTGATTTGTTAAGAGCTTGATAACTTTTTTAAAAAAAAAAACGCATAAAATTTGCAAAATCTCATCGGTTCTTTATTTGAAACGTTAGATTGGTCCATGACATTTACTTTTTGAAGATAATTTCATTTAAATGTTGACCGCGGCTGCGTCTTAGGTGGTCCATTCGGAAAGTCCAATTTTGGGCAACTTTTTCGAGCATTTCGGCCGGAATAGCCCGAATTTCTTCGGAAATGTTGTCTTCCAAAGCTGGAATAGTTGCTGGCTTATTTCTGTAGACTTTAGACTTGACGTAGCCCCACAAAAAATAGTCTAAAGGCGTCAAATCGCATGATCTTGGTGGCCAACTTACCGGTCCATTTCTTGAGATGAATTGTTCTCCGAAGTTTTCCCTCAAAATGGCCATAGAATCGCGAGCTGTGTGGCATGTAGCGCCATCTTGTTGAAACCACATGTCAACCAAGTTCAGTTCTTCCATTTTTGGCAACAAAAAGTTTGTTAGCATCGAACGATAGCGATCGCCATTCACCGTAACGTTGCGTCCAACAGCATCTTTGAAAAAATACGGTCCAATGATTCCACCAGCGTACAAACCACACCAAACAGTGCATTTTTCGGGATGCATGGGCAGTTCTTGAACGGCTTCTGGTTGCTCTTCACTCCAAATGCGGCAATTTTGCTTATTTACGTAGCCATTCAACCAGAAATGAGCCTCATCGCTGAACAAAATTTCTCGATAAAAAAGCGGATTTTCTGCCAACTTTTCTAGGGCCCATTCACTGAAAATTCGACGTTGTGGCAGATCGTTCGGCTTCAGTTCTTGCACGAGCTGTATTTTATACGGTTTTACACCAAGATCTTTGCGTAAAATCTTCCATGTGGTCCAATAACACAAACCCAATTGCTGCGAACGGCGACGAATCGACATTTCACGGTCTTCAGCAACACTCTCAGAAACAGACGCAATATTCTCTTCTGTACGCACTGTACGCATTCGTGTGGTTGGTTTAATGTCCAATAAAGTAAACTGAGTGCGAAACTTGGTCACAATCGCATTAATTGTTTGCTCACTTGGTCGATTATGTAGACCATAAATCGGACGTAAAGCGCGAAACACATTTCGAACCGAACACTGATTTTGGTAATAAAATTCAATGATTTGCAAGCGTTGCTCGTTAGTAAGTCTATTCATGATGAAATGTCAAAGCATACTGAGCATCTTTCTCTTTGACACCATGTCTGAAATCCCACGTGATCTGTCAAATACTAATGCATGAAAATCCTAACCTCAAAAGAATCACCCTTTATATCGAGTGATAAATCATAAATAAACTTTTTCGATGTTACACCCTAGTGCATTAGCCAACTTAAATTTTGAGTCTATAGATTTTGTAGAAGTCTATCAAATTCTGTCCAGATCGAGTGATATTTAAATGTATGTATTTGGGACAAACCTTTATATATAGCCTCCAAAACATTTGACGGATGTGATATGGTATCGAAAATTTAGATCTGCAAAGTGGTGCAGGGTATAATATAGTCGGCCCCGCCAGACTTTAGACTTTCTTTACTTGTTCATGTTTTGTTCTTGTAATATTTAATTTAAAAAAAAAATAAAAAGAAGCACATGTTTAGAGGAACAAAAGTTCTAAATTAGTTTTTTGGTACAGTTAGTACTTTTTGAGCAATCCTTTTTGCTTGATAACATCATCAAGCAGTCTAGACAATGAATGGACTAATTTGTTGTTTTATTTGTACCTATATTCCCCCCATTCTTCCATCAACAATGTACCAAATTTCATCAAAATCGGTTTATAATAATGGCCTGAATACTGCGAACAACAAATATGTAGTCAGTCGGACGGACACCAAGGGCTAAAACGATTCTTAGCCGATCGGTATATATTTTATGGAGCTTAAAATCAATATTTCCGGTTAGGCACATTTCTGCGTAGATACCCTGAGCACTATGTGGTTTAGGGTGCTGTGCCAATACTTATGTGTGGCACTGTATATTCAAACAATTTTTGTGTGAGAAATTGTTTTACTAAACAAAAAATTATTTTCATGTAGTGAAATACAAAAAATGTCTTTAATCTAGGAAATTGTTTGCAAAAATACATTACACTAGTAGAAGAATCGTTCCTTTTAAATTGATCCAACAAAACAAATTGGTCATTATAACAAAAATTTTCATTAATATATAGTAATCTGACACAAACACTTTTCAATCATTTGGGATTAATTCCCTCTCTTTCCTCAGAATTTATTTTATTTGTTGGGTTGCCACGGATTTATCCTCATGCTCCAATTTTTTTATATTGCTAAAAACAATAATAAAATTCTTTACTAGTTTTAAATATTGTATTCATTCAAAGTGTTTGAATAAATTAATCCAGTCATTCAATAGTAATTATTTATACTGTAAATTATCTCCATGCACAAAAGTTTGACTAACTTTCAGCCAAATACTAAAACGCATGCAGTTAAAATTCTGTTGGCTTCATTTCAAAAACTATCGAAATTTTTGCAATAACCATCGTCACCACCACAGTGATAATCATTGCATTTCTGCTGTGTGGTTATACTTAATTTGAACCACATTATAATCATCATCGTCAGACGCCATGATGTTGAGTTGAATCAACCTGAAAGGAGTTTTAGCAACAAACAAACAAAAAAAAAAAAACATGAATTTCAATCATTTCACCACAACCAAACGGTGAAAATGAAATGTAAAAATTCAATGAAACTTCAAGTGGACTCTCGTCTCCTCTTCGCTCACTTTCCAAAAAAAATGGCAATTTTCAAATTGCAAATCCACAAATCAATAGGGTAGAAGAAACAACACCAACAATAAAAACACGACTATATTCCGCCATAGCCAATGGACCAAGTAATGTTAAAATAAGCTAAAACAATAAAAGCAAAACCATTAGCATGAGGAGGGGAAAAAATCATTAGTAATTTGAAGCATTTGAATTTTTAAACATTTATAACTCGAATAACACATTGCCATCAGAGAGCATTACCATGTTGGAGCAACCATATATAAATATGTGAGTGTGTGTGTGTGAGTGAATATATACACTTGAAACAGCTACATGTGTAAATGTTGTTGTTATGTTAATTTTATAGTACACTTAAATGTATGCATACACACGAACACACATTCACATCGATATTTATATCCTCTGTGTAATAGGTCTAATACAAATTACCACATTTTAATGCCCATTGTAATTTCCATTGTTCAACATTAAATTTAATTTAAAATGATGTTGCCCAAAAACAAAAAAAAAACAAAATGTTTATCCTTAGCTAAAGCTAGAGGACCTTTTAGTTATTCGAAATTTCAAAACCAAACCCAACATAACTAAGCATTAGAATAAATGGTCAGGTGATGCTAAATTTCATTTACCCAGCCAACATTAATAAAAATCATTCCTATGCAACCCAATGGGAGAAAACGAGATGGAGTTGTATTGGTAAATTTTAAATAAGCGATAAATTAATTAAATATTAAATTTGCAAGCAGTAAAGTACATGCATTTCATCATTACACATCAAGGGATAACATCAACTAATAACATTTGTGCCGAACACAAACTCCATTTTCACTTTACTAATTGCTAAATGTGCTATGTGGTTAGTAACTATGGCCAAAAAAAAAAATTACAATAATGTGTAAATTAAATTATGTGGCCATTTTCATACCTATTATTGGTAATGTTTTAAAATTACCACATAATTTAATTTTGAACAATTGAACAAAAATTTTACAGTGTAAGACAGCGTACTAAGAAATTCCGAAAAAGAAATCTGTTTTAATCGAAGGACAAATAAGTTATACATTAGGAATCCGTCATATATCGGATGTGAACACAAGGATTATGTCTTACACTTGCATTCACATTACAAACCCCAAATAAGAGGGTTGCCTTTTATATTAGTAGAGAACAAAAACAAATATTAGACGGAAAACAAAATTGTTGTGAGGCCAAAGATTTTTCGTCCTTAATTGCTTTGCTTAGCATAGAAGACGTATTTCTCTGACAAAGTTTTTATACCCTAAACCACATAGTGGTCAGGGTATAACTTTGATCTGTCAAAAAATGTGCCTACCAGAAATATTGATTTTAGACCCCCATAAAATATATACCGATCGACTCAGAATCGCCTCCTGAGACGATCTAGCCCTTGGTGTCCATCCATCGGTCCATGTATTTGTTGTTCACAGGATTCCGGTCGCAATTATTAACCGATTTTGACGAAATTTGGTACAGGGTGTTTTTTGGGCGCAAGGACGAACGCTATTGAATTTGGAAGAAATCGAATCAAATTTAGATATAGCTCCCATATAAACGTATCGCCCGATTTCGATAAATGGGGCACGTTGCGCTTTTTTACAAACGGGTCGTCACCAAATTTGGCAAAAATTAGTCTTCTTCATCCCCCTTCAAGTTTGTGAAATTTCATCAAAATCGGTTCAGATTTAGATATAGCTCCCATATATATGTACCGCCCGATTTTTCTAAATTTGAATATAAAACCCATGCTGAGTCGCCATAAAGTCCCTCCTAATATCTCGCCCAACTGAAGCAACAAGTTCCATGTGCCTGCTTACCGCATTTCCGAGCGAGTCTAGGCTCTTCAGCCTCATGAGTATAATCTCCGCTGTTCTTCTGATATGCAGATCCAGCGGGGTGACTCCCATCTATAGCTACAGCAACAACTATATATAATATCAGACATTTCTACTCAGATTGTGCCAAAACTCCCATAAAAATTACCCCTTATTGTTCTAAAATATGGAAATGCGGTTTATCGCTCAAACCAATACCAATGTTACCCTACAAATGCTTATGTTTACTAATTCAGTAGGGGTGGTTTCGGGTATGATATAGTCGGCCCGCCCGACTTTCTACTTTACTTACTTTTTTTTCTTGGCGATACACTTTTCAATAAAGTCAGTTTTCCTTATATATAAATGATTTGACTTAAAAATGGACTGAGGTCAAATTGTCTTGAATCATTGTACAAATTCTTAAAAATTTCCTTAGTGTTGTTGTAGTTCTAATTTATTTCGTTATTATTTCGGCTTACTATTATTATTTTTATTAATTATTAAATATATTATCCAATATTTCGAATAAAATTGTTAGTCTTCGACTGGGATGTACGTACATAAATAACAAATATTAGTACACAATGTGTGAGCAACATAACAATTTATATTTCAATAAAAATTCTTTAAGAAATATACAAAAATTTAGAGAGAGTTTACGTCTGTTTTTAATGAAAGTTAATTGCCAACTATATATGCCTGCGTCCTTTTTTATACGCTACGTCACACTGTTGAACAGGGTATTAAAAGTTAGTACATATGTTTGCAACGCCCAGAAGGAGGCGAGATAAACACAAGGTGTCATGGGTAACAATTCTCTGAGTTCCCTGAGTCGATCTAGCCACGTCCGTCCGTCTGTCTGTGAACACATTTTTGAAGTCTAGGTCTAGGTTTGTCCAATCGACTTCAACTTTGGTACAGGTATGTTTTTTTGGTTCAGAATAAATAGAACCCTATTGATTTTGGAAAAAGTTTGAAGGATTTGAGATGCTATCAGAATGTAGATCTTCAAAGTGGTGCAGGGTATATTATAATCAGCCGCGAAATTGTCTTCAAATTTGTCTCATCTTAGGGTTTTCTTTTTCCCGGACTTTTTGCATTCCCCGGAAAGCAGGATTTTTTTTTAATTTCCCGGGATCCCGGTCAAAGGGAAACCTGCTTTGATGTGGAATACATTTAGACATTTCAATAAATTAGAAATCGCCTAAAGCTACGGTTATAAGGTGTTCTCAGGACAACTAACAATAAATATATATATATTATGTTGTTATCTTACATCAGCCATAAATCATACTAAAATACGAAATATTTTGTAATACAAAACATTTTGACAATGGTTAAGGAAGTCTCTTTCGATATAGTTTTCGGAAGAACACTATTAATATAGTGGGATTTTTTTGTAACACTAAAAAACTGTTCGGAAATGAAAGAAACTTATTTCGATTTCACCATCGTTAAACGGGGTCAATAAATGCACATGTTCAGTCAATATTTCCAAAAGGGAAACACTACCATGTAATACGACATTCACATGACACTTCCAAAATCCACTTTAACTAGATTTCACTTGTCTTTGGCCCTATAAATAAGGGCTTTAAACCCCAATTTTAATAGATTTCAAGCTTTCAAGGTATAAATTTGAAATTAAAATAACTATCTTAAAAAAGGTTAAAATTTTCTTATTTCATAAAAAAACATCCTTGCAATAATTATGAAATTTTGAAATTATGCAATTGCCAACGTGGGTTACATAAGGTAAAATGTTCCTTTGTTTTTAAAGGTTTACTCAGTCTTCCAGTCTATCGGAATGTCGGTTTACAGAAATATGACAATCATAAATTGGGAAGTGCAAACTTATGTTTAACAATTGGGAGCCCGTTGGATTTTGGATTAGAACCCACGATTCTGTATATTCCACAAGGCAACTACCACGACTTGGTACCATAGTTATTCTCATTACACTTCCACTTTAACTAGATTTATACGGTCATTTGTCATATAAAACCCTCTATTATACATAAAATGTTCTAAAGAAATTTTCCCGGGAATTCCCGGGATCCCGTTACCGGGAAAAAAAACCTACTTGATACGTATCATTTCAAGTCGAGTCTGAGATTTAAGTTGTCGTTAACATATTTTTAAACGATTTTCGTATCGCATGAAGAAAAAAACTGAAACAAAACCAATAAATTAAAATTTCTTTCCTAGAATCAAGTACGCAAAGCTCAAATTTAAAAGAGACATTGTCTTAAATGAATCCTTACTTCATTTCTCCCCTTCTTCGGCTCGAAATCAATACCAAAATTACTAGAGCTTTTTTCAGTTTTCAGTCATCGTCTTGAAACACCCATACAAGGTTAGGTTAGGTTGCAGCCCGATGTATCAGGCTCACTTAGACTATTCAGTCCATTGTGATACCACATTGGTGAACTTCTCTCTTATCACTGAGTGCTGCCCGATTACATGTTTAGCTCAATGACAAGGAAGAATGCATTTAATAGACAGAAATTGAAATGCACCGTAACCACGGTTGCCTCTCTTGTCAAAAATTAAGTAAATTTTACCAAAAATCTATAAAATTTAAAAATATTTCCTTTGACGCCTTTGATCATATTTTTGTCCAAATGTTCTATAAAAAATTTTGTCAAATTTTTATTTTAATCGAAAATTCTATAAAAATTTATTTTTATTTATTTCTATTAAAGATTTTGTCAACGTTTTAATTTCAATACAAAAACAAGTGAGTAAAGTAGAAAGTCGGACGGGCCCGACTATATCATACCCTAAACCACCCCTACTGAATTAGTAAACATAAGCATTTGTGGGGTATCATTGGTATAGGTTTTGGAGAACATAAAGGGGGGTACATGTTTATGGGTGTCTTGTCACAATCTGAGCAGAAATGTCTAATATTACGAGCTATGGTTTATTTTGCACGAAAAGAGTTAGTATGCCTCTAATATTGAGTCCATTATTAAAAAAGAGGAAATCGGTCAATTAGTTGTGGGTAATAAATCCAAATTTCTGCAAATAGGGCAATAGATTTATGTAAGAGCTACATGTAAGTCAAAATACGTTCAGCTAGTACATCAAAATTATAAATTTGAATAACATAGGTTAATAAATAAGAGTATTATGGCCAAATATGACAAAATCGAGCGATGCATATATATGGGACCTATATCTAAATCTGAACCAATTTGTATAATATTTTGCAGGTATGATTGATACCACAGAAGGTCACATTGTGTAAAATTTGAGTACGATCAGTTAATAAATGAGGCCCCTATGGTCAAAAAAAAGGTTATTAGGGGCAAATTTTTCAAAATCGGGCGATAAATATGTATGGGAGCTATATCTAAATTTGAACCGATTTCGATGAAATTTTGCACATACAGTTAGTGCTATAGAAGATTACATTTAGCCAACCTTGGATACGATCGGTTGATAAATAAGGGTTTTACAGCCAAATTTGACCAAATCGGGCGATACATATATATGGGAGCTATATCTAAATCTGAACCGATTTCGATGAAATTGCGCACATACAGTTAGAGGTATAGAAGATTATATTTAGCCAACTTTGAGCACAATCGGTTGATAAATAAGGGTTTTACGGCCAAATTTGTTAAAATCGGGCGATACATATATATGGGAGCTATATCTAAATCTGAACCGATTTCGATTATTTTTGGAACATATTGTCAGTAGCACAAAAGATTAGAGTAAGCCAAGTTTTAGTAAGATCGCTTAATAAATAAGGTTTTTATGGACAAATTTGGGAAAATCGGGCGATACATATATATGGGAGCTATATCTAAATCTGAACCGATTTAGATGAAATTTTGCAGACTTAAAGAGCGATGAAAAGGATTACCTTTTGCCAAATTTGGAGACGATCCGTTTGAAAACAAACGCGAAGTGACCCCATTTGTCGAAATCGGGCGATACATATATATGGGAGATATATCTAAATTTGATCCGATTTCTTCCAAATTCAATAGCGTTCGTCCTTGTTCCCAAAAAACTCCCTGTACCAAATTTCATCAAAATCGGTTAATAATTGCGACCGGAATCCTGTGAACAACAAATACATGGACAAACGGACGGACACCAAGCGCTAGATAGACTCAGGAGGTGATTTTGAGTCGATCGGTATATATTCTATGGGGTTTAAAATCAATATTTCTGGTAGGCACATTTTTTGGCCGATCAAACTTATTATACCCTGACCACTATGTGGTTTAGGGTATAAAAATTATATACCTCTTAGTTGGAGAGGAAATCTTTGCAAAATCTACCAAACCTTCAATAATTCTACCAAACAGTAAAACATATCCAATTTTTGGTAGAATTCTACCATAACACAATTCATAAAAAAACGACTTGTTTTACAAAAGTGTGTCTCTCGGCATACAATTTGTTGAGTATTACTGTTTTTGGTTTCTTCTACGTATGTAAGTATTGATTCGTCAAGCAAGTATTTATTAATAAAGTCCAATATTTTGTTTCAAATTCGTAGTTTGGTTACGAATTTGAATTTTACTTAATTTCTAAATTTACATTGTGTCTCCAATACTCATCGTGATTGAGTGAGAAGGCATTCTTCGAAACTTAGGTATTTTCAGCGTCTTTATAATGTATAAACTAAAATTATATAACACAAAATATTCGAGTAAATAAATTTTGAAATCTTAGGACTTTAATCCTTTGCATCGCGTTGTTTCCCCTTTGTCTCAGTAAGAATTATACAATAACTTTAAGTGCAAATATCATTTGTAGATTCATCTTTGCAGACTCATTGTCATATTCATAAAAATTATCTCTCTTATTTTAGATATCAAAATTGTACCAATTACACACCAAGAAGCTAAGCTAATATATGCAAATGGCCCATAAAACTATCTTCAGAAACTGTTTCAGCCATCGCCCTTGCCAAAGTGTCCGCCCAGTCTGGGAATGACTAAATGCTCCCACTTATTGGAGTAAAGAACGAAAACAGACAGCATATAATTGGGGTCAATACGACGTTTGCCACATCTGACGTTTGTTCATGTCAAATTCTATGTATATACAAAAAAAAAAGAGCAAACATTGGAATTTTTCCCCTCCAACATGATTGTGTATGGTATATAAGAGCTACACTTAGAAAAGAAGGCTATTTGATAAAAAAAAATATTCTCATTATTAGACAGAATTAGACAGATTGGATATACAATCTCTCAAGAATGGAATATTTTCCTTACAATCATGTTACTTTAATGAACATCATAAAGAATTAAATTAGTTATGTATTGACTTACATACGAGTATAAACAAGTATATACAGCACTAAGTTCGGCCGGGCCGAATCTTAAATACCCACCACCGTGAACCAAATATTAGGGTTTCCTTTGAAATTTCAGGAGGGCTTGAGGACTTGAGGACACTTCCCGAAGATAAATTTAAAGACTTCAACTATGAGGACTATATCAGATTCTGGATTTATAAGAACCATTTTTGTTTGAGTTTTAAAGGAATCATTAACCTCTCTTGTAAGTGTGCAAGAAAATTATAAAATAACGTCTTGATTTGAAATCTTAAATCTGTAGAAGTAAAATCTGGAAATTTTACATTGAGTTTCAAGCAATTTTCATGATCAGTGCGCCTTCTACACCCTCAAGAAGTGAAGTCGGTCTATATGGAGTCATTACCAAATGGACCGGAATATTTACAATTTCAGGCAAATCAGATAAAAACTACGGTTTCTAGAAGCACAAGAAGTAAAATCGGGAAATCGGTCTATATGGGGGATATACCAAAATATGGACCGATACTCACCATTTTCGGCACACCTCTTTATGGTCCTAAATACCTCTAGATTTCCAATTTCAGACAAATTGGATAAAAACTACGGTTTCTATAAACCCAAGACCCCAAATCGGGAGGTCGTTTTGTATGGGGACCATACCAAAATATGGACCGATACTCACAATTTTTGGCACACGTATTTGTGGTCCTACAATACCTCTAGATTTCCAATTTCAGGTAAATTGAATAAAAACTGCGTTTTCTATAAGCCCAAGAAGTAAAATCGGGAGATCGGTCTATATGGGGGCTATACCAAAATATGGACCGATACTCACAATTTTTGGCGCACGTATTTGCGGTCTTATAATACCTCTAGGTTTCCAATTTCAGGTAAATTGAATAAAAACTGCGGTTTCTATAAGTCCAAGACCCCAAATCGGGAGGTCGTTTTATATGGGGGCTATACCAAAATATGGACCGATACTCACAATTTGTGGCACACGTATTTGTGGTCCTACAAGACCTCTAGATTTCCAATTTCAGGTAAATTGAATAAAAACTGCGGTTTCTATAAGCCCAAGAAGTAAAATCGGGAGATCGGTCTATATGGGGGCTATACCAAAACATGGACCGATACTCACCATTTTTGGCACGCCTCTTTATGGTCATAAAATACCTCTAGATTTCAAATTTCAGGCTAATTGGATAAAAACTACGATTTCTATAAGCCCAAGACCACAAATCGGGAGGTCGGTTTATATGGGGACTATATCAAAACCTGGACCGATGTAGCCCATCTTCGAACTTGACCTGCCTGCAGACAAAAGACGAGTTTGTGCAAAATTTCAGCACGATTGCTTCATTATTGAAGACTGTAGCGTGATTACAACAGACAGACAGACAGACAGACAGACGGACAGACGGACATCGTTATATCGTCTTAGAATTTCTCCCTGATCAAGAATATATATACTTTATATAGTCGGAAATCGATATTTCGATGTGTTACAAACGGAATGACAAACTTATTATACCCCCGTCACCATTCTATGGTGGTGGGTATAAAAAGAAAGAACACAAAATATGTTTAGTAGTTTGATGTCGTTTTTGAATGTCCTCTATAGACGACATTACTAGTCAACGGGTTAAAGTCTTTGAAGAGATTTTGTGAAAATTGATTATGTCTGTTGAGTCTTTAATATAGCATATATAATGATCGGTGTGATCTTCGATTCTGTTTTAAATTAATTAATATAATATTGTTGAAATTATCATATTTGGTCAACATCTCAATGTGATTAAACAATATGATAAGTTTTCTCTGCGTGTACTTGGCATGCTGCCCACACAATTCTTCATATGCCCTGCATATCCTCAGCTGTGTGCACATAGTTACTCCCGAGGAGGATCAGAGGATGTCATGAACCCCCAACTAATGCCACATTCAATATTTGAACAAATTTAACATAATTTGACATAGAGAAGTGAGCAAAGGAACATAAAAATCACAACAATCTAAACAGTTTTCTATTCCCTGTGCTTTTTGTTATAGTTTTCGTTTTTTATTATTATTTCTTTATGGGTTGCCTTCGCAATATAAGTTTCCACCATTGGACCCTCCTTTGTCATTGCATACAGAGGGGGCCAAGTGAAGACTGTAAA
Organism: Haematobia irritans; assembly: GCF_050003625.1. Classification (NCBI taxonomy): domain Eukaryota; kingdom Metazoa; phylum Arthropoda; class Insecta; order Diptera; family Muscidae; genus Haematobia; species Haematobia irritans. Next base: position 272,803,998 of record NC_134397.1, on the reverse strand, counting down.
AAAAAGAGAGGAAAACAAAGCAACTCAATGAATGAAGAAATGAATGAATGAGTGAGTGAATGAACAAATGGGCAAACGCACTCAAATGAATGAATAATAAACGAATGGTTGACTGAGTAGTTTGCTAGTTCGGATGAATGAGTTAATGAGGGTGTGTTGTATGGACTATGAATTGCTGTGTTTGTGTGTGTGTGTTGGTGTTTCATTTCTGGCTTCATTCACTATCACAATGATTATTGAATCAAAAATTATACATTTTATATGCAATTTGCATAATTATTATGACTTTGTATGACTTTCGATATATACGCACTTATAACCATTTTACAATACCACCACCACCGTGTTACATATTCGATATGAACAATTTTTCATTGAAATTACTGGTTTCACAGCGAACAATATTGTAGTTTTATGGCCTCTTTGAAACCCATTATTAATGGAATCTACAATCAGACGATATCTCAAATGACAGTTATTTAAATGGCATTTAATGACAATTTTGCATTAAAGCAAACAAGCAAAAGTCGGGTGGATTTTTCCCGCAAAATTAAAAAACCCATAAAGGCCAAATAAACAAAGTTCATTTTTAATAGAATCAGAGAAAAAGAGGGCTATGTTATTAGAACGTTCTTTTATTATAAATATCTAATATAGTTGCCGTTTTGTTTATTATATAACCCCCATATAAGCCGATCTACCGATTTCATTTCTTGGTGTTCTATATATCGCAACACTTTTGCGAAATTGGAAATGTAGGGGTATTATAGATCATAGGTGTGCTGAATATGATATATACATGGAGAGGGAGGTTGACAGACGCAGATTATACTTCGCTGCACCAGAAGGGAGAGGAGCGGGATGACAGACGAAGACTATACTTCGCTGTACAAGGAGGGGACAAGAGGGGTAGGTTAGGTGGCAGCCCGATGTATCAGGCTCACTTAGACTATTCAGTCCACATTGGTGAACTTCTCTCTTATCACTGTGTGCTGCCCGATTCCATGTTAAGCTCAATGACAAGGGACCTCCTTTTTATAGCCGAGCCCCGAACGGCGTTCCACATTGCAGTGAAACCACTTAGAGAAGCTTTGAAACCCTCAGAAATGTCACCAGCATTACTGAGGTGGGATAATCCACCGATGAAACACTTTTTGGTGTTCGGTCGAAGCAGAAATCGAACCCACGACCTTGTGTATGCAAGGCGGGCATGCAAACCATTGCACCAAGGTGGCTCGGAGGGGTAACAGACGAAGATTATACTTCGCTGCACAAAAAGGGGACGGGAGGTGAGACAGACGAAGATTATACTTCGCTGGCCGAGCTGCGCTGGGTGGAAGATCCTCAGTGGAGGTTTCAAAACACCATTGAAGTTTGTTTTAATTTAAATAAAAGCAACCAATAGGATAATTGATAAATTATTCTTCCATTATACTATTCCAAATAAATAATATTAAAGTTTTAGTTAGCTATTGTGGGTAAAAACGAATTGGCGACTTTTGCCCTTACATAGTACACTAAAAAAAATATTGTCATGAGATTTCAACGTTTTTACTTGAAACAAAACATAAGTTCTACTTGTAGTTGAGTTCGAATTTGGAATTTAAGTTGTCATTAACCTGATTTTAAAAGCCTCTGATAGTAAAGAATGTAAAAAAAAAAAACAATATTTAAACTTTGTTTCGTAGAATTATTTACGCAAAACTTAAATTTACAAGGGTATTTTGTCTTAAATTTGTCCTTACTTCTATTCTCATTAGTAAAAAAACAAAATCTTTGGAACCAGGTCCATAAATAGGTATGTCAAATTTGGTGTGTATCGGTCCATGTTTTGGTATAGACCCCACATAGAACCTATTTGACTTTTTGGCACCACAAATGTTAGCCGATTTTCCAGAAAATTAAAATCTATATATTTTTTCGATGGCGCCTTAATCATCCAAAAAACTATCGTATAAAATTGGTGGATCGGAAAAATTGATGGAATCCTTCAAAGCAGGCAAATTTTTTTCTGTTTGGCTGACTTGGTAGAATTATTAGCGCTTGGTAGACTTAAATGCGTCCATTGAGTTCGTCAAGGCAAAAATGTTTGTTTTGGGTAGGGAAAATAAAACAGTTTTGGCTCCAAAATGTAGTTTTCTCGGCAAACATAAAATACTTGCCGAAACCAAATTCATAATTTCCAAGAAAATAACAGGGATGCGACAAACATGTAACAACCCCATCGAAATATAACATTTTTCTCTTGAATTATGTTTGAGGTGATCATATACCTCTGATAGCACATGAAGTAACGAATGTGAAAAAAAAAACGAATATTTAAACTTTGTTTCGTAGAATTATTTACGCTAAACTTAAATTTACAAGAGAATTGTGCCTTAAATTTGTCCTTACTTCCATTCTCATTAGTGTAACGAGGCATCTTTGGAACCAGGCATGTTTTTTTGTCAGTGTATATAAAGCTATCTGCCGATTTTTCTTCGTAAGCCTCTAGACACCACAAACATTCATTTTCCGAATATGGCGTATATCGATCAATCTTTTGGTATAGCTCGCGGTTTGACTTCTTGGGATTCTACATCCCGCAACTTTTATCCGATTTGCTGGAAATTGGGAATCTAGTAGTATTTTAGGTCCATAAATAGGTATGGCATATATGATGCGTATAGGTCCATGTTTTCGTATAGACCCCACATAGAACCGATTTGACTTCTTGGCACCGCAAATGTTAGCCGATTTTCCAGAAAATTAAAATCTATATATTTTTTAGACCTGTATATTATATCAGAAAAGGTTTTATATAATCCTCAAGAACAGTGTTCTTCCAATTTAATTCTAGGCGGCGCCTTGATAATCCAAAAAACTATCGGATAAAATTGGTGGATCAGAAAAATTGATGGAATCTTTCAAATCAGTTATATTTTTTTTGTTTGGCTGATTTGGCGCTTGGTAGGCTTAAATGCGTCCATTGAGTTCGCTACAAAACGCATGTGAATATGATCACCGTCAAGATCAAAATTTTAGTTTTGGGTGGGGTAAAACAAAACATTTTTGGCTCCAAAATGTTGTTTTATCGTTAAACATAAAATACTTGCCGAAACCAAAATCATAACTTCCAAGAAAATAACAGGGATGCGACAAACATGTAACAACCCCATCGAAAATTAATATTTATCTCTTGAAATATGTTTGAGGCTATCATATATGGGGTGTTTTTCCCCATAACCAGTTGGTACCACTAAATAAAAACAAAACATTCGTGGCTCCAAAATGTTGTTTTCTCGGCAAACATAAAATACTTGCCGAAACCAAATTCATAATTTCCAAGAAAATAACAGGGATGCGACAAACATGTAACAACCCCATCGAAATATAATGTTTGAGCTGATCATATATCTTCTTTCGGTGTTGTTTCCCATATCCAGTTGGTACCACCAAATAACCATCATAAGTTTCTTTCCATGGATATTCGGCGGTAAAGCCCTCTATGACCGAGGTAACCGGATTTTCGCTTGGGCTTTTTAGGGTGGATCCACTTTTAAGCGACCGTATTGATGTGATGCAAAGAAACCTTTCCTTTTTTACCTTTAGAGCAGCTGTTTGTAAGTGAAAAATCGTTTTCTTTGTCCCTTGACTTCAACTTTTAGCGTACCCAATTTTTTTGACTTTGATACATCCCAGCAAAAATTATTTTACCAGGTATGAGTACAAGTATGCCTGCACCAAATTGGTAACAACTTCCTCGTACATACTCGTGTATCAGTAGTAATACTTTTACACGGGCATGGCATTGGAGGAAAGTACTTCCGAGCAAGCATACCAGAAATCGAAAAATAAGTACTTCTTCGCAAGCATACCAGCTCTCCAACTCTCTTCTAGTTCATGGAATTATTACTTTTTAAGAAAATTTCCATGACATTAATATTTTTGTGCGTACATTAGTTAAATTTACTAAAACACAGAAAAAAGTTATACACAAATGAAGCGTAAAGATTAACTAAATTTGTGTCTCTCATAAAATAGTTCAAAATTTCTTAAAATTTCCTCCACTCCAATTTTTTCTTTCAAACTACAAAATTTTCTTTAACAAGTGAAAAAAAAAATTAATTACGTCTAAAAAATTTTCTTGAATTTGTCGCAAAATGTTAACTCATTTTTGTGAAATCGTTGTGATGTCAACGTTTGTAATACTGTTTAGTTAAAATTTTCTAAAAATAATGGATATTTTCTAAAATTAACCAAAATTGTTCTTCCTGGTAGGTTCACTGTTTTTTCAGTGTAATGATTTGGAGCATATGATTTGTTCTTTTACGAGAGGGTGTAGTTTTGTAAATTGTTTTGAACTGTTGTGAAAAAGCATACTTACCTTAGTTAAGAAGTATAACTTGCTAGGTCCTTACTTTTTTTCATTGTTTTAACAACGCATTATGAAGACCTCAAATCTGAGTCGAATTTTCGCACGAGCTAGTCCATAAAACACCTTAAATTTTTTCTGTGTATACATTTTTCCTAAATTGTAATTAATTATACTTTATCTAATTTCTTTTCAGGTAAGTTCAATATAACAAAGCAAACCGCTCATGTGAAAGTAAGTCTATAAAATAATCGAAAACATCAATTCCCGGCATACCATAAACCTTAATCAGCCATTAAATTTAATTTAATAAAAGAAAACGCAAATTTTCAAATTGTAAATATGCGGCCTAATTTAACACAATCCAATTTCCAAAGTTCTATTGAGAAAACCACATTATAAAGAAAGTCATTTATGAAAAACCACAGAAAATTGTAAATGCTTCGTAACCATTCCTACAGCAAAAACAAAAAATCTATTTAACATTTCTTTTTGTATTATCTTAAATTTTTGAGATATGATCCAACCGCTTTAACCACTTGTTAGCAGTTTCAGTTTTTTTTACTTTATGTTTTAAGTTTAAATTGAATGTAGCACTGATTTAATTTCCCACACTCACACACACACGCCCTACTATGTCTCCTCCCAATGAATTTGTTTTTGCGTTTTTTTTTTTCAAAAATTTACGCCACATTTCATGGGATTTTTATTTTCTGTTAAAACCCAGTAACCACAGAAAATGAAAATCAACACCGAAAAAGTGCTGAAACACCATTGAAACAAAAAATGCGAAGAAGAAAACCCGAAATGCAATGGAGACTACACTCCCTTTAAGGCAAAGCTATACCCGTTTGCCTTAGCAGTATAGCCAAATTGAGAAAAGAGGAGTGTATTTAAAGATAGGGAATGTGACAGAAAAATCCCAGAGATGCTTGCATTCGAAAACAAAATAAAATATTAAATTATTTACATTTTAAATTTTCTGCTGACACTTTAGCTTGTCCTTTCTATCTGCTGCAGATGCCATTATTGAGTGTATTGGGGTGTATTTCTCGAGGGGGGTGTGTGTGTGCATGTGCTTTCTATTCCCTTTGGTTAACTTCAGTAGCTGCATCAGCCAATAAGCCAAGTTATAGAACAAATACCACAAGCACATGTATCTCACATTGATCGAGAGACTTATGGATATGTAAAGCCATACAGACGAACTTTTCAAATAACAGTTACTGTCTCTATTACACTCTCTCTCTCTCACACACACATGCACACGTCCATATTTACCAACATACAATTGGGCTATGTGGCCTGTAGATGAGAGCTTCAAAGAACATTCATGTTAAGAGACTCGTATACATTTGGTGACACACAAACATGAATACCAACCACAAAGTCATGTTAGTAACTTGGTGTACAATTACATGTAAGTATGTAAGTGTATGTGCATTGATTTGATTGTATGTAGAGTACTGTGTTGTAAGCACTTCTTCCATTGACTGGTTAGTATCTATAACGATAATTCGTCTTTCTTTTTCGAATGCTTTCGTATATGTACGGAGTGCTAACTGGGTATTGAAACATTATAGAGACTGAGATGCAGTCATATTTCAACAAATGGAGCCTCAAGAAAAATCGTTAAACCCATAATAACTTTTAATTATTATTAAAATAAAAGTTTGTTTGTATGTGTATTTACACTATTACACTTTAAATGCATATGTTGACTAAATTCTAAATTGGATTATTTGGCTCCAATTTTACTAATTTCTCCTTTAACTATATTTTTTTAAGAATAATTTTCTAAATGTAGTTTTTTAAAGTGTTATTTCCTATATGATACACTGAAAAAATATTGTCTTGGGTAAGGAAGACGCATTTAAGGTAAGGTAAAAAGATAAAGATAAATTGAATAAAAAAAATTTATTGAATTTTAATGTGTCTTAAAAAAATGGGAACAAATCTTGATAATATTGAAATATTGAAATAGTCCTTAAATTCGACGATCTTTGTATCTTCCACACATGAAACTTATCAGGTATACCTGTATGAAATGATCGTTTTTTTCATGTGGCACCCATTTTCGTTAGCTTTTAAACGGTCAGAAATTGTTTGTTGTTTTTATTGCTGCCATTTGCTTTTGACTACAAGTTCATCCCCATCCAATTCCACGTCTTCAAACCTTTTGGGTGGTCTTCCACATTCTTCATTTCTCATATCAAAATGATTATTTCTGAACCGTTGAAACCATCTTTTACACGATGCTTCTGATAGAGCATGATCACCATATGACTCGGCACACGGGCGAAAAAGACTGTTTTTCATATGTTTGGATGTATAAAATTATATGCTTGGAACTCAAATTTTTTACCACAATATTTTTGAGAGCAAGCATATAATGTTCATAAACTAGCATAACATGTTTGGGACATATATGTTAATATGTAAGAACATATTATGTTTGGGACATAAAATGTTTGTAAATATAATATGCTTAGATGCAACCATATTCATTTGGAAATAGCCTATAAACATATATGTAAGTGTTTACAAAGAGAGACGTAGAGAGTAAATGGTGATACGGTCAACATTTGGTCAATATAAACTTGACGTATTTCTTTCAATTTTGCATTTAAAAAACCTGAACACCCCTCATTTGCTCCTATTTTGATTTTGGAATTCACTCTTCAGTTGTCAAAATGCCGTCCAAGTAAGAAGAGCAGTGTATCAAAATTTTGCTCGCGCATCGCGAAAATCCGAGCTACTCGCACGCAAAGCTGGCAAAATCGCTAAAAGTTGTCAAATCAACCGTTACAAATGTAATTAAAGTGTTTGGGGAACGTTTGTCGACAGCCAGGAAGTCTGGATCGGGTGGAAATCGAAAACCGGAAGCCGCTGAGACGACAAAGAGAGTTGCCGGTAGTTTCAAGCGAAACCCTAACCTCTCTTTCCGAGATGCCGCAAATAAGCTGGGTGTATCGTCTACAACCTTGCATCGAGCCAAAAAACGAGCCGGACTATCGACTTACAAGAAGGTAAGTCGATAGAAGTAAGACTGCCAAAGCGCGATCCCGGAGGCTGTACACGACGATGATGACGAAGTTTGACTGCGTGGTAATGGACGACGAAACCTACGTCAAAGCCGACTACAAGCAGCTTCCGGGACAGGAGTTTTATACGGCAAAAGGAAGGGGAAAGGTAGCAGATATTTTCAAGCACATAAAACTGTCAAAGTTCGCAAAGAAATATCTGGTTTGGCAAGCCATCTGTACCTGTGGCTTGAAAAGCAGCATTTTCATAGCTTCCGGGACTGTCAACCAAGAAATTTACGTGAAAGAGTGTTTGAATAAACGTCTGCTGCCTTTCCTGATGTTATAGCAAACAAACAAAAAATAAGGGCTCGTTCACAACAAATGTTCCCTATCGAGACATTTGTTCCCTATCTTGACGCTCACTTGTTGAAAAAGAAAATTTCATCTGATCCTGTTGAAATTTGGCACTTCAATATAAGTTTTCTACTAATCACGCAAAAAATGGTACATATCAGTATAGCCCCCACATAAACCAGCCCCCAAGTTTTACATCAGGTACCTCATGGAAAAAAAATTTCATTCGATCCGCTAGAAAATTGATGCTTTAATTACCATGTGTCTGTAGGAAGCCACCGTGGTGCAATGGTTAGCATGCCCGCCTTGCGTACACAAGGTCATGGGTTCGATTCCTGCTAAGACCGAACACCAAAAAAGTTTTTCAGCGGTGGATTATCCCACCTCTGTAATGCTGGTGACATTTCTGAGGGTTTCAAAACTTCTCTAAGTGGTTTCACTGGAATGTGGAACGCCGTTCGGACTCGCCAAAAAAAGGAGGTCCCTTGTCATTGAGCTTATCGGGCAGCACTCAGTGATAAGAGAGAAGTTCACCACTGTGGTATCACAATGGACTGAATAGTCTAAGTGAGCCTGATACATCGGGCTGCCATATAACCTAACCTAACCTATGTGGAATTTATTCTGCCCTTTTACCTCGCATAGCCTCCATATTGACAAACGTACACAAAAACAATTCTAAGATACAATTCCAAGAATTTTTAAGTACCTATCCATTGGCAACTCTTACTAACAGGCAACTAATTCGTTGGTGGATGACAGTCGTTAGTACTTCTTCTCATGCCATCCATGGTGGAGCGTACATAATATTCGGCCTGGCCTAACTTTCGACCATATATTCTTATTTTGTTCTATAGTGCTCCTCTGTATTATGAATTGCCTCAGCCCCATAAAAATCTTGACTTTCATCAAGTCCTCTATTATAACTGCATTACAATTCAAATTCCTGCTGCTGTATTTGCAACTGTGTACATTTATGCTATGGTTCCACTGAATATGAATTTCCACTGAACCCAGGGATAGCAGTTGGGTTGTTTTAAAATTGATAATATTGACAAATTGAATTGGAAATATAAATAAATAAGCAGTGAGGCGAACTGAATGAAGCAAAAAAAGAGAAAAAAACGCGAAGTTAACAACAAATAGTACTACTTGTTAATGCACAACATTTCTTAGAAACGAAAGAATGAACAAACGACCATTCAGTGTTTGCCAAACGAAGAGGAGTACAAATTTGAAATGGAGATTTCTAGCGAAAAGCAGGATAAAATATTCAACGACACTATGAATTTAGTTTAAATTTTAGATGAATTATATGAGGGAAGACATTTAACGCTTTCTTTAACCTTTGAATATTAAAAATATAATAGCGAACAGAATAAATAACAAGTATATACGGCCGTAAGTTCGGCCAGGCCGAATCTGGTCTACCCTCCACCATGGATTGCGTAGAAACTTCTACGAAAGACTGTCATCCACGATCGAATTACTTGGGTTATGGTATCTTAAAACTTCTTAAATTTTCTAAATTGTGAGTTAGTCCATACGTGGTATATATTAGACAAAAAAGTCATGTATAGGTAAGTCTACATATAATTACGAATCGACATGGACTTTTGCACGGTACGTAGAGAGCCAGAATTGAAATATGGGAGTCGCTTATATGGGGGCTATATAGAATTATGAACTTGATATGGACCAATTTTTGTGTGATTGGGGATCGATTTATCTGAGGGCTATATATAACCATAGACCGATATGGACCTAGTTAGGCATGGTTGTTAACGGCCATATACTAGCACAATGTACCAAATTTCAACTTACTCGGATGAAATTTGCTCCTCCAAGAGGTTCCAAAACCAAATCTCGGGATTGGTTTATATGGGGGCTATATATAATTATGGACTGATATGGACCACTTTTGGCATGGTTGTTAAATATCATATACTACCACCACGTACCAAATTTCAACCAGATCGGATGAATTTTGCTTCTCCAAAAGGCACCGGAGGTCAAATCTGGGGATCAGTTTATATGGGGGCTATATATAATTATGGACTTATATGAATCAATTCCTGCATGGTTGTTGGATACCATATACTAACATCACGTACCAAATTTCAACCGAATCGGATAAATTTTGCTCTTCCAAGGGGCTCTGGAGGTCAAATCTGGGGATCGGTTTATATGGGGCCTATATATAATTATTGACCGCTTTCGGCCAATTTTTGAATGGATGTTTGATATGAACACAACGTACCAAATTTTAACTGAATCAGATGAATTTTGGTCTTCCAAAAGGCTCAGGAGGTCAAATCTGGTGATCGGTTTATATGGGGGCTATATATAAATATGGACCGATGTGGACCAATTTTTGCATGGTCATTAGAGACCATATACTAACACCATGTACCAAATTTCAGCCGGATCGGATTAAATTTGCTTCTCTTAGAGGCTCGGCAAGCCAAATCGGGGGATCGGTTTATATGGGGCTATATATAATTATGGACCGATGTGGACCAATTTTTTCATAGTTGTTTGAGATCATATGCTGACACCATGTACCAAATTTCAGCCGGATCGGATGAAATTTGCTTCTCTTAGAGGCTCCGCAAGCCAAAACGGGGGATCGGTTTATATGGGGGCTATATGTAATTATGGACCGATGTTGACCAATTTTTGCATGGTCGTTAGAGACCATATATTAACACCATGTACCAAATTTCAGCCGGATCGGATGAAATTTGCTTATCTTAGAGCAATCGCAAGCCAAATTTGGGGATCCGTTTATATGGGGGCTATACGTAAAAGTGGACCGATATGGCCCATTTGCAATAGCATCCGACCTACATCAAAAACAACTACTTGTGCCAAGTTGCAAGTCGATAGCTTGTTTCGTTCGGAAGTTAGCGTGATTTCAACAGACGGACGGACGGACGGACATGCTTAGATCGACTCAGAATCATAAGCGTAGGAAGGCCTCTGGGGAGGGGGCTTAGACCCCCCCAGAAAAATTTTAGCCCCCCCCCCAGAATTTGAAAACCTATTTACGATTTTACATTTTTCTAAAAACAAGTATTTACAACCGCACAAAGTTCCGCTAAAGACTTTCATGCACAATCGAATTACTTTGGTTGTGGTAGCAGTTGCCGATGGCAATGTTTGAAATCTGATATTTATAAAATAAATCTGTGGTTGAACTTTTGATTTAGTTGAATAACTAAAGCTCCTTTATTATTTTGTTTAGTCTGGTTTAGTCAATTTAATTAAAAAAATAGTAATTGATACTATTCTTTTATAAATTAATATCTTAATAATGCTGCAAAAAAGCATAGCCAAAAAGTGAAAGTGTTCTTTTTGGGTCCGGAAGTGGTGCAAAATTGGCGGAGAAGCGATGAATGTAATATGAAATTGTCATAGAACGTTTCCACAGCCGTTGCAATGAATTTGCATCACTTCTTAAGTTGTGATCCAAATTCAGTGTTTTGAATGTGAATTAAAAAATTTTGTTATATTTTCCCAAATAATTAATTTTTATATTTTTTATGATTTTTAGTGCATTCTAACTCTTGTTTGAAACGTTTTCCCTCGAATATTTTCAAAAATTCTATAAAAATTTCTATAATGAATTTAGCATTTTTGTGGCAAAATTTGAATAATTTGTACCATTTTATTCATTCTTACTTTTTTTTAAAGAAAAAAAAATTACGCATTAAAATATGAAAAAAATTAAGTAAAAAAACTTCCTGTGTAGTTAAAATAATTAACTTCTTAGTGAGGACATTTTTGGAAGTGCTTTTAAAGTTGTGCCTTTAGAACAACTCCCAATTTTTTTGCTGAGAAAAGTGTGGAACTACTTTTAGTTTCTTTATTATAAATTAATTGTCGAGTTATTTTGATGCCTATATTTTTATGAAATAAACATTAATAGAACCAATAAGTTCAGTCTATAAATTTTCAGCTAGGGAGGCTATAGCCCCCCTAGGAAAATTGTCTAGCTACGCTAATGCTCAGAATTTCACCACGACCCAGAATATATATACTTTATAGGGTCTTAGAGCAATATTTCGATGTGTTACAAACGGATTGACAAAGTTAATATACCCCCTATTAACTTTGTCAATCCTATGGTGGAGGGTATAAAAATAAAACCAAATACTGAGTAAAAATTCAAAAGACAGAATGACCTTTAAGAGAACATAGTACTCCACAGTTATTGTTTTCAATTTCAATGAAATAAAATCAACCTACTTAATTATATAGTAAATTCGCATATTTTTGAACATCAGTTTTAATTTGATATCCAAACATCAATTCATATCATCAATATGTACAAGGTATCAGAAATGACAAAAGAGTCTTATTAAAATTCGTGGTTCGAGGAATAGCAAAACTGCCTCGTTAGTTTGTTGGATGAGATAAAAAAGAGAATTTTCGGACGAAAGTTCGGTCAGGCCCAATTATATATGCCATCTACCATGAATTACATATAAAATTCTACTGAGAACTGTACAACCCAACTTAAATATTACGTTGTGTTAACACTTGTCGGTGACAAGATATCTCTAAACTTCTCTAAATTTTTTAAATAGAAAATTAGTACATTTCGTAATCATATTTGCACAGGTGTGTGGGGGGATTGTTACAGATGATAGTGGAGAACCAAAGTTTGACATGAAATCCCCTGGGTGAGATGAGTGGACTGTATAAGCTTACGTGTGTGTGTGTGTGCTTTGATTTATTATTTCTCAGGTAATGAGAAATAATAAACAAAGTTTGACGGAGTGAAACCAAATCGGAAAAGAATAAAAAATAACAAATGGAGGTTTCAGTTTTCAATGTATAAATTAACAATTTATTGATAAAATATGATATGGGGAAGCGGCAGAGAGTAGAAGTAGAGGAGAAAAGTAGTGCTTACCGTCGGGTAGTTAGAGAAGAAGTGAAAGAAAAAGCTAGGATCTTAAGGCTTAGTGTACTAACTTTTACAACAATAATATTTACAATAGATGTTATCGATATCAATTCAGCAGTATTTTAGTACATATAATTCAAAATAAACAAATTGATCAGAAATTCAAGAGATCGATAATTATGTAAATATGATATATTAAACAATTCATTTAAATTCAAATTCATAAAATTCATTCATGTATAAAATTCAAAAGATTCAAAAGATTCATAAAATTCATTCAAATATAAAAAATCAAAAAATATGTTTGGCAAACTATGAAGTTTGTCCAATATTAATTCATTGGTTTTTCTATTAAACCCCCATTTATATTATCTAAACAAATAATAAAATATTTACAATAACAACTAAATATAAAATATAAAATATTTTAAAGCTCCTCCAATACCACACCCAATTCCCTTGACAATGAGAAAACATAGTGTCACAATATAACACTCAATAAAACGAATTTAAAACTAGTTTCCCACTTCCTTACAGTTTTATATGCTAAACATAAATCCAGGGGCCACATAAATCGAATCACCTAATCAAGATTCAATCACAATGTATGGAAGATTTATGTGGCACTGTAATTACCATTAAAACTAAACTCAGCAATGATCCATTAAAAGCAATTTCAAAAATACCGATGAAAGTTCTCCCTAGGCATTCAAGCGAATCTTGAACACTACATCACACACGCATCTACATAGAGGTAGGTGTAGTTGTTAAGGATTGCACACACACACACACCACCATAGAAACCCATAATTGTATTTAGGGGGAAATTATTGCAAGGGAAGTAAATTGTGTTAAAACCCATATATAAACTTATTAGAGGCATTTTATTGAAACTCATCCATTTACACACATACTGACACATATTTTACATGAGGTCCCATAGTAGTGGTAACATCAGCAGCAGTGGCTGCTTAAAGTGGAAGAGTAATAGCTAGCTGGGGCCAGCAACAGTTTACTTAAGTAATAAAACAAAAGTCGAATTCATAAAATATGTATGCTGGAACAACAGGAAGAGGAGGTAGCAGGTAGTGGATACAGCCAACAAAGGGACACATGTCAGAGCTAAAATATATGCACAACACAAAACACACATATGCATATGGTTACGCATATATATGGGATATTCCACACAAATTTTGTTGTTACGCAAAAGTATATCTTAACTCGAAAATATGACTCTGTAATATAAGCAAAACATTTTAGCTCTTACTAAAAGGTGATACGGTCAAAATTTGGTCAATATAAACTTGACGTATTTCTTTCAATTTTGCATTTAAAAAACCTGAACACCCCTCAGTTTGAAGGTGTGTGTGTGTGTAGAATGTTGCTCCTATTTTGATTTTGGAATTCACTCTTCAATTGTCAAAATGCCGTCCAAGCAAGAAGAGCAGCGTATCAAAATTTTGCTCGCGCATCGCGAAAATCCGAGCTACTCGCACGCAAAGCTGGCAAAATCGCTAAAAGTTGCCAAATCAACCGTTACAAATGTAATTAAAGTGTTTGAGGAACGTCTGTCGACAGCCAGGAAGTCTGGATCGGGGGGAAATCGAAAACCGGAAGCCGCTGAGACGACAAAGAGAGTTGCCGGTAGTTTCAAGCGAAACCCTAACCTCTCTCTCCGAGATGCCGCAAATAAGCTGGGTGTATCGTCTACAACCGTGCATCGAACCAAAAAACGAACCGGACTATCGACTTACAAGAAGGTAGTGACTCCAAATCGCGACGATAAACAAAATACGACGGCCAAAGCGCGATCCAGGAGGCTGTACACGACGATGCTGACGAAGTTTGACTGAGTGGTAATGGACGACGAAACCTACGTCAAAGCCGACTACAAGCAGCTTCCGGGACAGGAGTTTTATACGACAAAAGGAATGGGAAAGGTAGCAGATATTTTCAAGGACATAAAACTGTCAAAGTTCGCAAAGAAATATCTGGTTTGGCAAGCCATCTGTACCTGTGGCTTGAAAAGCAGCATTTTCATAGCTTCCGGGACTGTCAACCAAGAAATTTACGTGAAAGAGTGTTTGAATAAACGACTGCTGCCTTTCCTGAAGAAACACGGTTGTTCCGTACTGTTTTGGCCGGATTTGGCATCTTGCCATTACGGTAAAAAGGCCATGGAGTGGTACGCCGCCAACAACGTGCAGGTGGTTCCCAAGGACAAGAACCCTCCCAACACGCCAGAGATCCGCCCAATTGTGAACTACTGGGCTATTGTCAAGCGGAACCTAAAGAAGTCCAAAAAACTGCTAAGGACGAGCAGCAGTTCAAGGCAAACTGGCTTTCTTCGGCGAAGAAGGTGGACAAGGTGGCTGTACAAAATCTGATGGCAGGTGTCAAGCGTGAGGCCCGGCAATTCGGATTTGGAAAAGCAAAAGCCTAACTGAATATTTTTCCTGAATTTTATACTAATTGAACTTGAAAAAGAAATTTAATTTGATTTTTTAACTAACGATTTCACCGATTTACACGCGTTTTCCCTTGACCAAATTTTTACCGTATCACCCTTTAAAACTACCCAGCAACAAAATTTGGAAGTTCTTCCAAAGGTACAACTTTAAAAGCCCTTCCAGAAGATGCACTCCCAATGATGTTCTTTATTTTAACTACCCAGGAACTTATTTTAATTCAATTTTGTATAACTTGAGTTTTTCATACTTTTAATGGATAATTTTAACTTTTTTTTGTTTCAAATTGGTTAAACACAGTTTAAGAATTCATAAAATGGTACAAATAATTTATATTTTGTCGAAAAAAATGCTAAATCCAATCTGAAAAAATTGTGAATTTTTGAAAATATTTGAGGTCAAACGTTTCCGACAAGCGTTGGAATCCCATAAAAATTATAAAAATTATTTATTTGACAAAATATCACAGAGTTGTTAATTTACATCCAAAACATTGAATTCGGATCACACCTAAAGAAGTTATGCAAATTCAGTGCAACGGCTGTTGAAATTGAGGACTTCCGTCCTATGACAAGCCCATGTTAAATTCATCACTTCTGCGTCAATTTTGCACCACTTCCGGATCCAAAAAGAGCATTTTCATTACTTTTTTGGCGACGCTTTTTTTGCTGGGTAGCTAATTTATCGTGCAATGGCAAATATTTTTGAATTTGAAAAAATAATCAATTTTAAATATAGTTCGTCCAACTTTTTATATTAGGGTCCATTCGAAAACTCAAAAGAATTACAAAAGTTTAAAATATAAAAAATCAATTAAAAAAAATTATTGTAATTATTTTAATCGACTTTCAAACCAACTTTTGACGATGGCTAAAATTGAAAAACTTAATTTCAATTTGACATTTTATTAACGGGTGAATATCATGCAAACATTTCTATCGAAAGTTTGAAGGAATATATAGACGATATCATTATTATTTTAAAAGGGCTACATATGTACCGACAGACGGTGAATATTATTGTGAAAACTTGAGCAAAAATTTTATAAACTCGAAAGGCCGATTATTCTATGTTTTGAAAAAGCGTAGTTTTTAAAAGTCGAGTTTTTCAACTCCTGACTTCGATTTTTGAAAGTCTAAATAACAAAAGACAATTTTGAAAATGTTAAAAAAGTGTAAAAATAGTTTAAATCTGGAAAATTCGACTTTTTAAAATTTTGAAACAGTCGAAAACGTAAAAAGTTCATAACCTACGCAATGGCTTAAGACTTGTTATGAATTTTGTAAATTTATAATTTCATAAAAGAAAACACTAAACAAGCATATGCCGGGCTTAATCTTAAACACCCACCACCATCCTTTCTGATAGCCTCTCGTTACTTTAAAACGGGGTTACTTTAATGTACATATATAATATTTCATGTGGATTTGAAGAAATATGATAACTAAAGAAACTCAGTTCAGATGATGCTCAGTTACATTTTAAGTTTCTACATAGGAGACTGCGTCAGATTCTGGATTTAATTATTTTTGTTTCAGTTTTAGAAGAGTCTTAAAAATCTCGTAAAATCGTGGAACACAATGTTGAAATAACACCTTGATTTTAAATCTAAATATACAACAAATGTGAGCTACCGTGCTGCAATGGTTAGCAAGCCCGCCTTGCATACACAAGGTCGTGGGTTCGATTCCTGCTTCGACCGGAAACCAAAAAGTTTTTCAGCGGTGGATTATCCCACCTCAGTAATGCTGGTGACATTTCTGAGGGTTTCAAAGCTTCTCTAAGTGGTTTCACTGCAATGTGGAACGCCATTCGGACTCGGCTAAAAAAATGAGGTCCTTAACATGGAATCGGTCAGCACTCAATGATAAGAGAGAATTTCACCAATGTGTAATCACAATGGACTGAATAGTCTAAGTGAGCCTGATACATTGGGTTGCCACCTAACCAGGAGGGCTTGAGGACACTTCCCGAAGATAAATTTAAAGATTTCACCTATGAGGACTATATCAGATTCTGGATTTATAAGAACCATTTATGTTTGAGTTTTAGAGGAATCATTAACATCTCTTGTAAGTGTGCAAGAAATTATAAAATAACGTCTTGATTTGAAATCTTAAGTCTTTAGAAGTAAAATCTGGAAATTTTACATTGAGTTTCAAGCAATTTTCATGATCAGTGCGCCTTCTACACCCTCAAGAAGTGAAGTCAGTCTATATGGAGGCATTACCAAATGGACCGATAAAAACTTAATCCGATACACGTGTTTGTGAGCCTAAAATACCAGAATATTTACAATTTCAGGCAAATCAGATAAAAACTACGGTTTCTAGAAACCCAAGAAGTTAAATCGGGAGATCGTTCTTATGGAGGCTATACTAACATATGGACCGATACTCACCATTTTCGGCACACCTCGTTATAGTCATAAAATACCTCTAGATTTCAAATTTCAGGCAAATTGGATAAAAACTTCGATTTCTATAAGCCCAAGACCCCAAATCGGTAGGTTGGTTTATATGGGGACTATATCAAAACATGGACCGATACTCACAATTTTTGGCACACGTTTTTGTGGTCCTACAATACCTCTAGATCTCCAATTTCAGGTAAATTGAATAAAAACTGCGGTTTCTATAAGGCCAAGAAGTAAAATCGGGAGATCGGTCTATATGGGGGCTATACCAAAACATGGACCGATACTCACCATTTTTGGCACACCTCTTTGTAGTCATAAAATACCTCTAGATTTCAAATTTCAGGCAAATTGGATAAAAACTTCGGTTTCTATAAGGCCAAGAAGTAAAATCGGGAGATCGGTCTATATGGGGGCTATACCAAAACATGGACCGATACTCACCATTTTTGGCACACCTCTTTGTAGTCATAAAATACCTCTAGATTTCAAATTTCAAATTGGATAAAAACTTCGATTTCTATAAGCCCAAGACCCCAAATCGGGAGGTTGGTTTATATGGGGACTATATCAAAACCTGGATATAGCCCATCTTCGAACTTGACCTGCCTGCAGACAAAAGACGAGTTTGTGCAAAATTTTAGCATGATTGCTTCATTATTGTAGACTGTAGCGTGATTACAACAGACAGACAGACAGACAGACAGACGGACACTGTTATATCGTCTTAGAATTTCTCCCTGGTCAAGAATATATATACTTTATATAGTCGGAAATCGATATTTCGATGTGTTACAAACGGAATGACAAACTTATTATACCCCCGTCACCATTCTATGGTGGTGGGTATAAAAAATAGGGGCTCGTTCACAACAAATGTTCCCAATCGAGACATTTGTATCTTGATGCTCACTTCATACCGGTATATCTGATAAATACAATGACGCCTCTCAGGAGTGGAGGCTTCGCCTAAATTTTTCCACATTTGGTTGGTGTCCAGTTATGACAGGTTAATCTTAATGTGTCAATATAGCAAACGTCTCACGAAATTGTCCACTTTTATGAGTGTCCGGGTTCCAGAGTGTCGGAAATCCATATGTCGAAATCCATATGATCGGAAATCCATATGTCGATATGTTACAAAGGGAATGAAAAACTTTTGAATTTAGTTGAATTGGATGACAAACTTTTTATAACCCCATCACCACACACAAAAAAAATTTTCTGATTCAATCACGAAATTAATTGATCCAATTAATGTTTTAATTGAAATGTCTTCAATCACGAAAATAATAGTATCAATCACAGTTTTAATTGGGCATAAAAAAATTCTTGATTAAAAAAATAATTGATTGCATTAGAAAATTTCAATTATTTTTTTAATTGATTCAATTAAACATTTAATTGATGTTGATTGCAAAACTCAATTAATTTTTTAATTAAAAAGGTCAATATTTTCAATTACTTTCTGAACTGGCTTAGAGTTTTTATTTGGAATAACAAATGATTGTTTGAAATACATTTTTAATTATAAAATAAAAAAAAATTCATCATTTTTTAGTCTTTCGATTAATAATTTTAAAATTTTCAATCACTTACTTAATTAACTTAATGTTTCTACCTTGATTAAAAAGTTAATTGTATCAATTAATTTATTAATTGAAAACATTTTCAACTTCAATTAACTTTTTAATTGGAAATATTTTGGTGATATTTTGTTCTGTGCATGCTATGGTCGGTTATCATGGATTGCTCTGAATCAGCGTAAAACGCAGTTTTCAAATCGTCTCACAGAAACGCTTGTTTCATCACGTTTTGATTTTGATTTACTTCGTTTAATCTCGAATCAAAATTTATGTGGAATCAAAACAAAGAGCTTCTCCCACATAATGTAAAAACAGTTTCGTCCTTGCTGTCGGTCCACCAGTCGATGTTGGCATACATAAAAAATTTTGTTCTTAATTAAAATTAGGTCAGCTTATTATTTTTTACCAGATATTGACGCTATTGAATTTATAAAAAAAATCGAATAAATAAAACCTTCTAACACCTCCAAAGAAAACCTGAAATACTAACTTTTATTATTCTAAGTCATAAACAATTAAAAACTGTTTCCAATTTTGGGAATTTTTAATGAACTCAATCGAAACAATACTAGATTGCGGAACAAATTGTTCCTTATTTTCGAATGTGTTTTTTTTTTTCAAAATGAATTTTATGGAAACACCCATATACACCCATATTAAATATGCTGACAGCAAAGGATATTCCTAAAGTATAGCATATTCAATTGGAGCTCAATGGCAACGTAGCCTTCCAGAAAAACTACAAATTGCCCAAATTAAATGTTATTTTATGTACATTTGAACCATAAGAAATTACTGGCAATAATATAACGCAACCACAACGACAAGGAACACACATCACATTAAAATAAAATCTAATAAAATTAAAACTTTGGAAAATTCCTAAAGGATACGTGGAAGAAAACACATCTACGAGCTCATTCATACACACGAGACCCATTTAAAAATTAATGTGATTGGATGTATGTTCCTTTGTGTATATGTGTGAGTTGTATATTAGAGTGTTTCATTAGGCCACAATGGAAAGAAGTACGAAATGTTACATGGCATATCCTTTTTTGCAAAAATTAAAATCCCTTTAAATGAAGGAAGGATTCATCATATAAATGATGTAATAACTTTGTGCAAACAAAAAATCAAAACAATACCGTAAAGGGAAAAACGTTTTCTCTTCTTATGGATACCCTAGTTTTGTGCTTGCTTGTGTATGTAAGTGTGTGTACTTTAGATAGGGTCGCGAAAAAAAGTTCATGCAGTCACCCCCCAGTTTTGTAGCATATTTGAAGACAATTTCAGAACACTAAAACTTGTTTTTTTCCGTGCACCCTACGACCCCCCGAAATGCAATCTACTGTACTGTGTCGTCATTTGAAGTCCGATCGAAAAGAAACGCATATCGTTGTTCATGGTTGATCAGGGGCTATATTTCGTGCATTGGTCATTTTTGACTCCGACGTCAAATTTGATTTTTAATTTTTTTATTTCGCTTCGTATACCCCTATGATGCCCATTTCTTATAACCATTATAAAGATCTTATCAAAATATGAAACTTTTGCTTTGGAAGTATTTAATTATATTCATAAACAAAAAAGTTACAGAGATTTTAAAAAGTCAATAGGTCACCCTACACCATCAAATAGCTTTTGCTGTGTTGTCATGATATCCGATCGAAACCACATGCACATCGTTATTCACATCTACGAAATTAATTTGAAAGGTATTTAATACACACAAACTGTTTATCTGTAAATTTCTAACCGTATCATTGTATACATACTCGTTGTGTGCACTACGGCATTTTCTGCGTTATGCAAAGTTCTTGTGTTTTTGCTTGAACAACTTGAGAGCCTACTGTTTTAAAATCTAACAATCAATCTAACAATAAAAGTAAGTGGTAACGGAATTGTGGAAAATTACGAAGATCGTTATGCTGCTTACATATTGGTTAAATTTCTGCCTTTCAACATCTGACTACGCCGTATTTTTTTGCGTTTTCTTGTCATCTTCACAATGGTGAGCAATGTTGTCACATGAGTAAATACTTTAAACAAGAAAATATTAGATTAGATTTGTATTTGATTTGAGTACATTTCATGTTTATTAATTGTACAATTTTATTATGCGGCTAACAACTTTTTAGAATTAATTTATAACAAATCCTGTCTTAATTTTGGATATTATATAACCCAATCGTTTATCGTCTGTAACATGACTAGTAGATTCATTTTTAACACTTGCGGTGCCTGCTTTCTTTAAATATAAAAGGAATTCAATAACTTGATGATTTGTTGGTAATTTAGTTTTGTCGATAACCCGAGCTTCGAATTTCATTTTGTTTTCACTTTTTTCAAATACTATCAACAGCCTTCTCTCACAAAAATATGGACAGACTTAAGAAATCATGTAGCGAAAGTGTTTGTTAGTAGGCTCTCAAATTGTTCTAGCAAAAACACATGCACTTTGCATAACGCAGAAAATGCCGTAGTGCACACAACGAGTATGTATACAATCCCAGCGGGAAAATTGCGAAGTACCGCAAAAATCATGCCTTCTTAACCCATGATTTTGGGATCCTTAAAACCTTCCCATATGCCTTCTCCTATCATGCATGCCAAAATGCCTTGCACTTCCTTTCTAAAAAATGCCCGCAAACATTATTCTGTGCCTTCTTTGGGAATTGGAAAAAGAAGGACCTACATTGTTGTTATAAGAACGAAAATTTATTTTTCTTATATAATCATCAAACAAACATTTGTATCAACATTTTTAACAGGACACGGTTTTAATCCGATTTGCCTCAAAACTAGAATTTGCTGTTATTTCGCAAGATGATTTATAGTTAGATATAGTTCTTGATTTTAGTTTTAGAGCATGTAATGCGCTATTCTCATCCCTCAGGTATACAGCTATAAATATTTCGAATAAAAATCCAAATTGTAAAATACATTTTAATGCAACAAATGTTTTCTTATTTTCAAATAAATTTAAAAAAAAAATGCAAAATCTTCCAAATAAGTATTAGCCTATTTGCCAAATAAGTATTAGCCTCTTTAATACAAGGGTTCAATATCACAGTTAATTAAAAGATTATTCACTTAAATCATTTTTTTCTTCTTTATATTAAGTGAAATTGGCCTTACTTTAAGGTCCTATAACTTTGATAGAGGCACGAACATTTCAAAGATTCGTGTACTAAATTTAAATAAAATAGTTTTTAATTTAGGATTATGAACTTTTTTCAATTATTTTTTTTGTATATGTGCAGTTTTATCTCTACATGGTTACTATAGTTTGTTCTCCCTTGCTTTTGAAAAATAAAATTAAAAAGTATAGCACTTGTTGTATTACATGTCAGCCACCCTGTACATATGGGGAGGGTGTTGCCACTCAAAAAAACTGTTTGTTCAAAATTTCAAAAAATTGGCTGAGTAATATGGGATATAAGCTCAAATCGGACGATTATATATACGGACGCTGACACGATCTCTTTGAAAATTGACAGAGATACTACTATTAACAAGAGCAAACGTTTTGCCAAATTTCATGTAAATCGGTTGTTCCCTTGAATTAATACCAGTTTGGGGGTCAAATTCCCCACTATTCGACGGGATACTTTGTACAAGTAGCTACTATTTATGTAGGTCGGATGGTATTGCGGACCACATTTAGGTGTAGCCCACGATCCTCTTGGAGGAGACAATTTTATCACATCCGGTGGAAATTTCGTGGCCTGTAACAACCAGGTAAAAATTAGTCCAAATCCATCCCCCGATTTTATTTCCTGCGCTTTCTGGAGGTGAAAAATTCATTCGATCCAGTTGAAATGTGGTACGTGATGTTAGTAACTGGCATCTAACAACGATGCCAAAGTGGCCCATATCGGTCCAAAAATATATGTAGCCTCCATAAAAAGCATTTTCCATTATTTATTTATTATTCAATTTATTATAATTACAAATTACAATAAACTTATTTATACGGGCACTAGCAACTAGAAGCTATCGGACTAAGCAATTTCCATATTTGGTTTCCTGGATATTTCATACGATCCAATCGAAATTGGAAATTTTATGTTAACCGATCAAGAACTGATTTAGCTTATATAGGTATTTAATCTACCTCCATGTACATTAAGGCAATGTTAAGAGGTTTTAAGATACCTTGTCTTTAGTAGAACTTACTGTATTACGAAACATGGTGGATGGTCCATAAGACTCGGTCTGTCTGACATTACGGTCGTATTTATTTATTTTTATAGTGCGGTTAAATAAATAAACATAAATCTTTCTAAATAATTAATAGTTAAATTAATAATAACAAAAATCTATAACTTTGCCTATGGCAGAATCTGTTCGAACCCACCAATGATCCCATACTCATTCTTTGTTGGCTGCCAAGCTATTAATTTGCTAATGTCTAGTTACTCCTAACTTTGGCCTTCTAGAAGACATTCTCTGTAACATATAAAAGATCCGATACCCATTATACGTTCACTTCCAACAGAAGGGAACGCGGAATGACCTCACGTGTAGCTTAAGTTTACCTTTTGGCCCCCACATCACATAAATGTGTCGTAGGCCAGTGGATGAGTGTAGGACTACCAATAACGAGGACCCCGGTTCAAATCCCGACGGAGCAGAAAAATAAAAATACACTTGAGGTAAATATTAAAATTACAAAAATAAGATAAACTGTATAGGAAAAGTAAGTCAAATTAAATTCTAACGTAAAAGGTATGAGGGCAAATGTTCAGTTCATAGACAACCTTGCCTTAAAAATATTTATTTTTACACGCTTTCTTTTATGCCTTCCTGTCCAGGCCTTTTTGAGGGCCTTCTTTGGAAGGCATGATTTTTGTACTTAGTATGAAGGCCTGATAACATGGCATCGACGACACCACCTCTAGAAGGCATACGAATAGAAGCGAGAGGCAAGGCCTTGGTCTCCAATCCAATCCAATGTTATTTTGAAATGAACACGTAATGCAGCGCCCAGGCCTTATAGCTACCCGGACAGCACTTCCATCATCGATTCCACGTCGCTTCCATTTCCCGCTGGGATGATACGGTTAGAAATTTACAGATAAACAGTTTGTGTATATTAAATACCTTTCAAATTAATTTCGTAGATGTGAATAACGATGTGCATGTGGTTTCGATCGGATATCATGACAACACAGCAAAAGCTATTTGATGGTGTAGGGTGACCTATTGACTTTTTAAAATCTCTGTAACTTTTTTGTTTATGAATATAATTAAATACTTCCAAAGCAAAAGTTTCATATTTTGATAAGATCTTTATAATGGTTATAAGAAATGGGCATCATAGGGGTATACGAAGCGAAATAAAAAAATTAAAAATCAAATTTGACGTCGGAGTCAAAAATGACCAATGCACGAAATATAGCCCCTGATCAACCATGAACAACGATATGCGTTTCTTTTCGATCGGACTTCAAATGACGACACAGCACAGTAAATTGTATTTCGGGGGGTCGTAGGGTGCACGGAAAAAAAAAAGTTTTCGTGTTCTGAAATTGTCTTCAAATATGCTACAAAACTGGGGGGTGACTGCATCAACTTTTTTTTTGCCTTAGGCCGTGACCCTACCTAGTGTACTTGCAATACTCACAAGACTTGCTTTTGTTACATACTTTTACATACAACCTGGACTAATTGTTATTAAAACGCAAGAGCATAGAAACTCAGTAAAAGGACTTCTGCCTTAGTTTACCTTCCTATGGATGTTTGTATGTATATGTGTCTCCTATGGTCCTATGTGTATCCTAATATGAAACACAAAGGACGCATCAAACATTATTACCTTTGTTTTATTCGTACAACAAGCGAGCATGAATGTAATTGTTATGCATTCATTAACAAGGATCCCTAAATAAAAATCACAAACATCTACACCTATTCTCACAAGGATATGGTCGACTTCATACTAACTGGCTGTGAATGTGCGCGTGTGTGTGTGTGCGCGTATCTGTTCTGACACAATTATGTACCATCATTATACAGTGGAAATATAAACATTCTGACACATTTAAATGGGAAACATTATTGTACATTTGCGTCCATAAATACTAGAAAATTTCATATTGTGTATTACACAATAACGGATGTTGAGAGGCATTAGCCTTAGCCGGAATTAAAATTTTAATGATATTTTTCACTCGTTAAAAGTTAAATGGGTAATTTTATGTTCTGTGTCAGCTACATACTGGACAAAAATAAATAACACATTAAAATAATGTTTATAACGGACATGGATAAAAATATTAATAAATATAAAAAGAAATATCTTTCGAAAGGCGGAGAGATTATTCGTATAATGCCTTAATTACTCGTTTGTCAAATGTATGGTAATGACTTGTCCTTTTACAAAAAAAATCCTCTGAGTATTTGTGTATTCTAAAATATATCAGCACAAACAAAATTGGAAATTGTTCCACAAACATTTTTTTCTATGCTCATTCCAGGATTATCCATCAATTTTTTCCAATGAAGTTATTATGGACAAGAAAATACGCAATTTGGCCGTTTAAAGTGAAAAAATTAAATTTTGGACAATTAAATGTAGCAAAAAGAATAGAAAATTAATAACAGCAGTAAGTTCGGCCGGACCGAATCTTAAATACCCACCACCATGAACCAAATATTAGGGTTTCCTTTGAAATTTCAGGACGGCTTGAGGACTTGAGGACACTTCCCGAAGATAAATTTAAATATTTTACCTATGAGGACTATATCAGATTCTGGATTTATAAGAACCATTTTTGTTTGAGTTTTCGAGGAATCATTAACATCTCTTGTATGTGTGCAAGAAACTTATAAAATAACGTCTTGATTTGAAATCTTAAATCAGTAGATTTTCACCCGAGTAGTAAAATCCGGAAATTTTACATTGAGTTTCAATTTTAATGATCAGTGCGCCTTCTATACCCTCAAGAAGTGAAGTCGGTCTATTAATCCGATACACGTTTTTGTGAGCCTATAATACCAGAATATTTACAATATCAGGCAAATCCGATAAAAACTACGGTTTCTAGAAACCCAAGGAGTTAAATCGGGAAATCGTTCTTATGGGGCTATACTAAAATATGGACCGATACTCACTGTTTTCGGCACACCTCTTTATGGACCGAAAATACCTCTAGATCTCCAATTTTAGTCAAATTGGATAAAAACTACGTTTTCTATAAGACCCCAAATCGGGAGGTCGGTTTATATGGGGACCATACCAAAACATGGACCGATGCTCACCATTTTTGGCACACCTCTTTACGGTTCTAAAGTACCTCTCGATTTCCAATTTCAGACAAATTGGATAAAACCTACGGTTTTATCCAAGGAAGGTATAGACATCTCAAGTGAATTCACAGCGCTTCCTTTGTTTTCTTGATGAAACACCAAATATTGTAAGAGCATATAAAATTCTATACATCCACACATTTTTATACCCTGCTCCACACTGTGGAACAGGGTATTATAAGTTAGTGCATATGTTTGCAACACCCAGAAGGAGACGAGATAGACACATGGTGTCTTTGGCAAAAATGCTCAGGGTGGGCTCTTGAGTCGATATAGCGATGTCCGTCTCTCCGTGAACACATTTTTGTAATCAAAGTCGAGGTCGCAGTTTTAGTCCAATCGACTTCAAATTTGGCACAAGTATGTGTTTTGGCTCAGAATAGATCCCTATTGATTTTGAAAGAAATCGGTTCAGATTTAGATATAGCTCACATATATATATTTCGCCCGATATGGACTTATATGGCCCCAGAAGCCAGAGTTTTAACCTAATTTGCTTAAAATTTGCACAAGAAGAACAATTAGTACTGTAGTCAAGTGTGCCAAATTTTATAGAAATCGGTTCAGATTTAGTTATAGCTCCCATATATATCTTTCGCCCGATATGGACTAATACGGTCCCAGAAGTCAGAGTTTTACCTCAATTTGGTTGAAATTTTGCACAGGGAGTAGAATTAGTATTCTAGCTATGCGTGCCAAATTTGGTTGAAATCGGTTCAGATTTAGATATAGCTCCCATATATAGCTTTTAGCCGATTTACACTCATTTGACCATAGAGACCAATTTTTTGCTCCGATTTAGTTGAAATTTTGCACAGGGAGTAGAACTAGCATTGTAGCTATGTGTGCCAAATTTGGTTGAAATCGGTTCAGATTTAGATATATCTCCCATATATAGCTTTCGCCCGATTTACACTCATATGACCACAGAGGCCAATTTTTAACTCCGATTTAGTTGAAATTTTGTACAGGGAGTAGAACAAGCATTGTTGCTATGCGTATCAAATTTGGTTGAAATCGGTTCAGATTTAGATATAGCTCCCATATATCTTTCGACCGATTTACACTCATATGACCACAGAGGCCAACTTTTAACTCCGATTTAGTTGAAATTTTGTAGAGGGAGTAGAATAAGTATTGTTGCTATGCGTGCCAAATTTGGTTGAAATCAGTTCAGATTTAGATATAGCTCCCATATATATGTTTTTCTGATTTCGACAAAAATGGTCAAAATACCAACATTTTCCTTGTAAAATAGCCACTGCTTAGTCGAAAAGTTGTAAAATTACTCTAATTTCCTAAACTTCTAATACATGTATATCGAGCGATAAATCATAAATAAACTTTTTCGAAGTTTCCTTAAAATTGCTTCAGATTTAAACGTTTCCCATATTTTTTTACTAAAATTGTGTTCCACCCTAGTGCATTAGCATATGCATTCCACCTTAGTGCATTAGACTTAAATTTTGAGTCTATAGATTTTGTGGAAGTCTATCAAATTCTGTTCAGATCGAGTGATATTTAAATGTATGTATTTGGGACAAACCTTTATATATAGCCCCCAACATATTTGACGGATGTGATATGGTATCGAAAATTTAGATCTACAAAGTGGTGCAGGGTATAATATAGTCGGCCCCGCCCGACTTTAGACTTTCCTACTTGTTTGTAATGCAAATTGACTGATTTCTACGGTATTTCTCGTTTTCAAAAAAAAGAAATTGAGTCACTTGACTGCGCAATTGAGTGGAATGACTGCGCCCTGCAAATAAACAAAACCATGGTGAATTGTCAAGGTATGTCTCTATTTAGACCAAGGAAGATGTCTATACCATCTTAAGTGAATTCACAGAGATGTAGTTTGTCCGCACGCCGTAGATAGCTCTTTTTCATCTGCAAATGAGTGATTTTTTAATGTGACTTTAATTTGTTTTCTTTCCTTTGTTCTCTTGATGTTTTTCCAAATATTGAAAAACCATGTGAAATTCTGTACATCCACACCTCTTTTGTTATGCCAATGAACTGATTTGTAGGCAATTCTCGTTTTCCAAAAAGAAATTGAGTCACTTGACTGCGCAATTGAGTGGAATGACTGCGTACTGAAAATAAACAAAATCATTTTGAATTATCAAATGATATCTTTATATTTTCTTGGTCTATGGCAATAAGTTTATATCATATGTTATGTTTAAGGATTGTTGTTTATATTTAAGGATATTTTTAAGAAAATAATTGAAATTTAGAAATACCGTTGTTTAGGCATTTAAGTTGGAAATTTTTCAATAAAGATAATCAATCAAGTTGAGAAAACCTAATCTGGCATTTCATTTAATTAACCCTTATCCTGTATTAGTGGGGCAAAATTGCCCAAATCAATTTTTTATAAGAATTTTATTCTAAAGAACTAGTTGAGTTTAAAGCTCTGTTTGGCTGAGCCCTATAAAAAAAAGTTCCAAAACAATGTTTAAAATACATATATATGAATAAATTTATATTGGGCAAATTTGACCCACTAATACAATATGCGGTATTATTTTAAGTACAGGATAACGGTTAAAAGGATCAACTTGCTTTGGCACTGAATGTGTGCCTGCAAGAAAATAAACAATATTTTTCTGGCCGTGACCTTCTTAAGCGCCAGGCATAATTTATTAAAACACCAAATTCTCATCAACATTCTACTTCATCACAACAACCCACATATTACAGTTTACTTAAATTGAGTTCTCTCTAAAATGGGTAAATTTTACTAAAAATTTACTTGTCTTGAACTTCGTATTTTTTTAACAATTTTTACATCAAATTTTCTCCTTCAACATGAGAAGTTTTTTTAAAATTTATTTAGTACTATTTTTAATAAATGTTCTTCAATTTTACAAAAAATTCTAAATTATTTGCGACATGTTGCAATTAGAAAAATACTTTAATTAAAATTTTCTAATTTTTCATTTTCTTTTATGGTTGGTTCACTTTTTTGAATGTATGAGAACAATTGCGTGTCGATTTCTACAGGTCAATTTAATCGCAATCCTTCAGTAGGTTTTCATACTTACCAACATTTACCGATTCAATTTCCTTTGTACGGTTTCCTAAACGAATTCCAAACAGTCATCTTCTAGTGCTGTAATACAAAGAAATATAAATCTCTTAAACTTCAACCTAACCCCCCCCCCCCCCCCCCCAAAAAAAAAACGTTCAACATTTAACCCAAATTTATATTAAGATATACATTTAGTCATCTAAATTGCTTTAACAAATTGTATAAAAACTTTCCAAATTGTTCTGGCCAAAGTTCATTAGTGCTTGTCTGCGGCCAGGTGTCATAATTACCCAATCTGGCAAAGGTCAAAAGTAGAAATATCGTTACAGTCTGCCGCCATACATTGCTGAGATACGATGTGACTGTTTAATGTTTGTGTGTTGTCCTTATCGTTTTCGAGTAGGACCATTGTATAAGTTTGAGTATTTGTTTGTGTACATGTGTGTGTGTGTGTGCAGATGTGTGACCATGTTTGCCATAAATAAACAGATAATCAACAAAGCTGGAAAATAACATCAGCAACGTTGTAGCCATTTTTGCTAACAGTTATAAAGGAGAGAAAGAGTGAGTGAAAGAGGATGAGAATGTGAGAGGCGCTAGGCTAAAGGGAGTTTAGCTATCCATACATTCAAGCAAAAGAAAAACATCAACCAATACACGACAGAACTCATTAAATAATTTTATCCAGTAAAACCTGGTAAATGCATTTTGCATTTTTTTTTGTTTGCAAATTCAAGTTAAGGTTTCACAGGTCTATGTGGCCACCTTGTGTCTTGTTAACCAATTCTATATTTAAAACCAAACTCTCTGCCATATGGCATAAATGGCATACACACAAAAAAAAATATCAATTAATTTTATTGTCAATACAATTAAAATTATCATTAAATTTGAGCTAATAACGTAATTTGTAAATACAATTACGATTTTGGTAATATTTTTTTCACATTAGCAACCAATTTTGTTATATCAACAAAAACTTTATTGAACTTAAAATTTTTCTTAACAACAATTTATTGTTAGTTCAAAAATTATAATATTATTTTGTGTGTATGTCTCGCTTGTTCATATGTGTGTTTACTAACACAAAAAAAAACACTTTTACAAATTCTCCATTTTGATCCCTTTCGACGAGTTATTTTATAAATATACACCAGTCTGTTGTTTTGGGTTTTTTTCGTAGTTTCCATACTGCAAACGTTGTCCAATAACATGATATTACAATGTGGCCATACATTTGGAATGATGGGAAGAAAGTTGAGTAAAATGTATTCTGAAAATGGATCATAGGTAAGATATAGTGGGAAGTTCATTAGTAAAAACATGGCGAATATATTTTTGGTCTTTGATGGAGCTAAAAATATATACATATATATACAAAATATAAAATTTAGTGTTTATAATGAAATAGCATAAAAGTGCAACGGCTTTACGAATATGAGTTCCATGGAAAGTAACCTCAAAACCTACACGAATTTTATTTTGGGGTCGATTTTCATGCTTTTTATTGCCCCGTATTCCATTAAATCCATTCGATTCCTACTGGACGGTCAAATATGAAGCATTTCGAAAGAAAAGAATCGAAATAAATTCTCTTTCCTTTGAAATATAAATGAAAGCTTTCGCATGAGAATGGGAAACATGTTATAATGTTTTAAAATAGACATATGTATGTACCACCTAAAAGTATGCAAAGAAATTGTTCTATAGTAAGCAATTCGGGCTACACCCATAACCTGCCATAAATAGTGATTTTCCATTAAATTGACATAAAATAATAGTAATGGATAGATAGATCTAATATGAAAAAATGATTTCATTGTTTTGTGCGAGGGCTTATACATTCATTTATTATTTTTTTGTCTAATGAAAAAGTGTGTCATTTTTTTAAATGAGTGTGCCCCATTTTATTGCTAGTGACACTTTTTAGAAATTAATTGGAACAATTAAAAAGTTAATTGGATTAAATCAGCAAAAAGTAGTTACATTGAAGTCACCGGAGCCACCGTGGTGCAATGGTTAGCATGCCCGCCTTGCATACACAAGGTCGTGGGTTTAATTGCTGCTTCGACCGAACACCAAAAAGATTTTCAGCGTTGGGTTATCCCAACTCAGTCATGCTGGTGACATTTCTGAGTGTTTCAAAGCTTCTCTAAGTGGTTTCACAGAAATGTGAAACGCCGTTCGGACTCGGCTATAAAAAGGAGGTCCCTTGTCATTGAGCTTAGTGATAAGAGAGAAGTTCACCACTGTGGTACTGAATAGTCTAAGTGAGTGTGATATATCGGGCCGCCACCTAACCTAACCTAATCTAACCTAACCAAACCTACATTGAAGTCTTCTCAGATTTCATTTATACATTCTCCTAACTGGTTCGAATAGGCATCTATGCATCTACAGCTCGCAAATTCTTTGTCTTGTTAAAGGGATTTCCAAGATCACGAAATCAAACGGGTTTCCCCATAAACGATGTCATTTTCAGCGGATCGAAAATGGACACCAACTCCTAAATATGGGTCAACGTCCCATAATGAACAAATAAAAATGTAACTAAAGCTTGAAAATCGACCCAAAATAGAATTAGGGCTCATTTTCTCTTTTCAATTAAAAGAACGTGTGAAAACTAAACTTAACTGATGGCAAAAATATTAAGTTTTGAGAAAACAATTGATTATAATTTCCCTGGTTATAATTTACTTGGATCCGATTTAAAACAAAAATAGGACTATAATGTTACATATTTAAGCCTAGGTATGGCATTCTCAAAACATACCATCTATTGTATCATTCCCAAAAAATTTCCTTCAATATCCACCTACCTCCCTAAATTTAATTTAAAACCAAAAGGTGTCTATATTCTTGTAGTTGTTTCATTTTCATTTCACTAGCAGTGAGACTATATTAAACGTTGACTTAATATCCTGCTGCAGGCAAGGGGGAGTTAAAGGACAACAACTCCAGCGCCTCTTTTATAATTAAAGTGAAATCGCCTGCATAATGTCGAAATAATTAGTGGAGTTAGTGATGCCGCGACTGCTTTCATTATAGAAAAACATGTTGGCAGGTTGGTTTCGTTTGATAGCTGTTGGCTGGTATTACTGGGCTTCTCTTCAGAAGTTTGCAAAAGGACATGGCCATTAGCACAATGCCAGTAAATGTTCATCTGTGGACATAGATGGTGATGATGCCAAAGCAGCATTGTTCCACATTAGCCTTTTCTTGTCTCATCTTTGTATTTCGTGGCCTGATTTTGTTTCTCATGGTTCTCATAAGGTAAAGCTGGTCCATGTATTATGTGTCCTTCATGGTAGTACACAGGCAGAAGTTTTCATTGATGATACTGGCCCCATAGCAGTCAGTACAAAGTATAAGGTTGAATTCATTCTACTGCCACCACAGTTCTTCTGTTTCTTTTTTGTTTCATTCCCTTTACCATGTTTTGGTGAAATTTTGTGTTAAACTTAAAATAATTCACACATAAATGTTGGCGTTTTCAGACTCATTAAAATGTGATGTCCATAATTAGTTGATACATTCTGCTGCCTCTGGCAATGGGGGATATAGTGAAGATTGAAAAGCTATACGGCCTGTTTGTCCTTTACGGCTATGCTGCTTTTGTAGTTGGCTGGAGAACTGGCTTCTTTTTATTTTCGTTTTGTTTGTCCTTTGGCTCATCGTCCAATTTTCAGTTTTTGTGGTCGCGACTCTTTGAGTTTTTACGTTCGCTTTTATTGTTATATCATCCACTACTATAGATAAGTTGGAATATTAAATTTTTAAAGTCGTGTCGTTTGTAAAACTAAAAGATATTTTGAATATTGGATGAGCCACAAAAGTCTTTTCGTATCTTGTCAGTACACTGAAAAATATTGTGGTGTGACCAAATACTTCTTGTATTTAAAATACGAATGCGAACTTTGTTATTTCGTACAACTAATGGACACAGGCAAAAATAGAAAAAGTTACATCTGTTCCAAAATGAGGAAGAAATTCGTTATATTTATACCCTGAACCACAGGATATTATAAGATAGCGCATACATTTACTCCACACACACACAAGAGACGAGATAAACAAATGGTGGTTTTGGAAATATAGCTTAGGACCGTCTTCTGAGTGGATCTTGCCATGACCGTCTGTCTGTCAACCCATTTTTCTAATCAAAGTCTAGGTCGAATTTAAGTTCATCGACTTCAAATTCGATACATGTATGTATTTTGGGTGAGAATAGTGCCATATGTATATTTTGCCCGATATACACCTAATGGTCCCCACACTGAAAAAAATATTGTCGTGAGGTCAAAGATTTCATCTCTTTAAAATACGAATGCAAATTTTGCTTAGCATAGAAGACGCATTTCTCTAATATAAAGTTTTTTTTTTCCTTGTCCAAAAGTCGATAAACTTTTCAATGAAGTCGTGTTGTCCTTATAATTAAGTGATTTGACTTCAAAATGGGTACCATAACATGAAAGAAAAGTTTTTAGGGTAAGGTCAACTTGACTTTAATAATTCAGAAAAATTCTTTAAATTTAATTAAATTGTCTTTAAAATTGGTGTCTTTTTGCATCTTGATTACAAAGCAAACAATCGTTCAAATATAGGACATGTTTTTCAACACTTTATTTTAAAGTCGTTTCTTACTTGAAACCTAGCATAATTTCTACTGGAGTCGAGTCTTAATTTTTGAAATGAAGTTGTCGTTAACTTCTTTTTAAAGGACTTTGATAGCATATGAAGAAAAAATCTGAAAAAAAATGAAAAATTTAAATTTGCTTCCTAGAAGCAAGTACACAAAACCCAAATTTAAAAGAGAATTGTGTCTTAAAAGTATCCTTACTTGTATTCTCCGCTTCTTTGGCTCGGAATCAATACCAAAATTTTTAAAGTAAAGACTACATCTTTGGAACCGGGCATGTATTTTTTCATTACAGAGACCATAGTTCTACAGAGAGTAGAATTAAAATTCTTGCTATGCCTGTACAAAAGAGTGACCGCAACTTATATGGTGCAAAAAAAATGTCGGAATCTTGTTCTCCTTAACCCCACAAAACGAATCCCCTTTCCAGATATTGGAATAGCCAAAATTTGAGCCCGATTAAACGACGTTAACACGTGCCGCTCGTCGCTGAGTCAAACCGAGTTACGCCAGCCTTTAGCTTCGAAAACGCGACCTGGTGCCACTAGGAGCATTCGCCTTAACCCCACAAAACGAGTCCCCTTTCCACACTGAAAAAAAGCATACTCGGTTCCAAAGATTTTGTCTTTACTGTAAAAAATTTGGTATTGATTCCGAGCCAAAGAAGCGGAGAATACAAGTAAGGATACTTTTAAGACACAATTCTCTTTTAAATTTAGGTTTTGTGTACTTTCAAATTTTAATTTTTCGCTTTCTCAGCTTTAAGTCCTTTAAAAACGAGTTAACGGCAACTTTATTTTCCAAATTAAGACTCGACTTCCAGTAGAAATTATGCTATGTTTGAAGTAAAAAACTTCTTTAAAATAAAGTTTTGAAAAACATGTCCTATATTTTAACGATTTTTTGCTTTGTAGTCAAGATGCAACAAATTTAAAGACAATTTCATTAAATTTAAAGAATTTTTCTGAATTATTAAAGTCAAGTTGGCCTTAGCCTATTATTTTTTTTCTTTCATGTTAAGATACCCATTTTTAAGTCAAATCGCTTAATTGTAAGGACAATACGACTTCATAGAAAAGTTTATCGACTTTTGGACAAGGAAAATAACTTTATTTTAGAGAGATGCGTCTTCTATGATAAGCAAAATTTGTATTCGTATTTTAAAGACGTGAAATCTTTGACCTCACGACAATATTTTTTTCAGTGCAGATATTGGGATAGCCAAAATTTGAGCTCCATTAAACGACGTTAACACGTGCAGACTCAGCGACGAGCGGCACGTGTTAACGTCGTTTAATCGGGCTTAAATTTTGGCTATCCCAATATCTGGAAAGTGGATTCGTTTTGTGGGGTTAAGGCGAACAAGATTCCGACACTTTTTTTTTGACCCGTATAAGATACGGTCACTCTACTGTACAATTTGGTAAAAATCAGTTCAGTTTGAGATTTAGCTTACGTATCTATCTTTCGCCCCCTACACACACTGAAAAAAATGTTTACCTGTATGGAACCTAAGTTTTAGGATGGACAATTTACAAAATATTAAGGAAAATTTCAGTAAAATAATGAAATTTTAATTAAAATAAAATTTATGATATTTTTTTAATTTTTTTTTTTTTTCATTAAATTAAGGACACAAATTGTGGAAATTTGCGTCTCTCCGTAAAAGTCGCTAGTCTTTGATATAAGAACAATTTTTCTTAAAGTAGAGAAACACATTCTTGGTTTAAAGACATTACCTTAAATTAACTAAAGTATTGACTCTTTAGATTTAAAATAAAAATGTTTTAAATAAAGGCTA
The DNA here is from genome assembly GCF_050003625.1 of Haematobia irritans. Taxonomy (NCBI): domain Eukaryota; kingdom Metazoa; phylum Arthropoda; class Insecta; order Diptera; family Muscidae; genus Haematobia; species Haematobia irritans. Next base: position 272,768,079 of record NC_134397.1, on the reverse strand, counting down.
AGACTTATTTTGAGGATTTCGCACCTTTGGTTTAAAGTTTCTTTGGTATTAAGAAAACATTTTTGCTTTAAAGTATCCATTATAATTTTGACTCACTCGCATTTGTTTGTCTGTAAACAACTTTATTAATATAATGTGAACAGAAATTGAAAACTCCATAAATGAGATCAGTATCCTAATCTTAATTTTATTGATCATAGATTTAAAGACATATAGGTCGCAAAAAAAATATCTTTATTTTAAAGAAGCTACCAACAAATTTACTCCCAAAGGATTTGAGATGGCATTGAAAATGTAAATCTACACAGTGGCAAAGTCAAAAGTGTAGTCGGCCCATACGACTTCAGACTAACCTTATTTGGGGTACATGACTGAAGCCATTTCAATTAAAAATTAATTGAGTCAATAAACATCGAGATTATATATTTTTTTATGTTACCGTTCCTACATTTTTCAAACGCTTATACTTTTGTGCCACCATTTTGTTGTGCCACTAAATGTGTTAATTTTTTTGCCACTTTTTTTGTCATACCACTTTTTAATTAAATTCGTTTATACTGTAATATATTTTAAACAATCAGATTGTAAACAACTTTAAGATTACAGATATGATTGGATTCTTAACAAATAATCAAGTTCACGAGTCGAGTATTATATATATAATATCAACAGTGTATACTTTTACTCTCAAAAGGTATGCATGACTTTCTATAGCAGATAAACCGGGTTAATCTTCTGCATATTAAATTTCAAAGATTTTTCCACTAAATGCAGATAAAATTAATGTTAGACTAGCAAAGATCTAAATTGAGAAAAAAAAACTTTATTTCACTACGTTATATAATGCACTGATATAAATGCGTTTACTTGTTGAATTTTCGTTATGAAAAAATGCGCGATTTTTTATACCATTTTTATACCCTCCACCATAGGATGGGGGTATATTAACTTTGTCATTCCGTTTGTAACACATCGAAATATTGCTATAAGACCCCATAAAGTGTATATATTCTGGGTCGTGGTGAAATTCTGAGTCGATCTGAGCATGTCCGTCCGTCCGTTGAAATCACGCTAACTTCCGAACGAAACAAGCTATCGACTTGCAACTTGGCACAAGTAGTTGTTATTGATGTAGGTCGGATGGTATTGCAAATGGGCCATATCGGTCCACTTTTACGTATAGCCCCATATAAACGGACACCCAAATTTGGCTTGCGATTGCTCTAACTGCAAATTTCATCCGATCCGGCTCAAATTTGGTACATGTTGTTAACAACCATGCAAAAATTGGTCCATATCGGTCCACTTTTACGTATAGCCCCCATATAAACGGACCCCCAAATTTGGCTTGGGATTGCTCTAAGAGAAGCAAATTCCATCCGATTCGGCTGAAATTTGGTATATGGTGGTAGTATATGGTCTCTAACAACCATGCAAAAATTGGTCCATATCGGTCTATACTTACATATAGCCCCCATATAAACCGATCCCCCGATTTGGCTTGCGGAGCCTCTAAGAGCACCAAATTTCATCCGATCTGGCTGAATTTGGTACATAGTGTTAGTATGTGTTCTCTAAGAACCATGCAAAAATTGGTCGATATCGGTCCACTTTTACGTATAGCCCCCATATAAACGAACCCCCAAATTTGGCTTGGGATTGCTCTAAGAGAAGCAAATTCCATCCGATCCGGCTGAAATTTGGTACATGGTGGTAGTATATGGTCTCTAACAACCATGCAAAAATTGGTCCATATCGGTCCATAATTATATATAGCCCCTATATAAACCGATCCCCCGATTTGGCTTGCGGAGCCTCTAAGAGAAGCAAATTTCATCCGATCCGGCTGAAATGTGGTACATGGTGTTGGTATATGGTCTGTAATGACCATGCAAAAATTGGTCCACATCGGCCATATATCCCCCACATAAACCGATCCCCAGATTTGACTTCCGGAGCCTCTTAGATGAGCAAAAGTGGTCTCTAAAATCCATGCCAAAATTGGTCCATATCAGTCCATAATTATATATAGCCCCCATATAAGCCGATCCCCAGATTTGACCTCCGGAGCCTCTTAGAGGAGCAAAATTCATCCGATCCGGTTGAAATTTGGTACGTGGTGTTAGTTTATGGTCTTTAACAACCATGCAAGAATTGGTCCATATCGGTCCATAATTATATATAGCCCCCATATAAATCGATCCCCAGATTTGTACTCCAGAGCCTCTTGGAGGAGCAAAATTCATCCGAACCGGTTGAAATTTGCAACGTGGTGTTAGTATAAGGCCGCTAATAATCATGCCAAAATTGGTCCATATCGGTCTATAGTTATATATAGCTGATCCCCAATCACACAAAAACTCGAGCCAAAAATATTCTACTAAAATTTTACTTCTATAGAAAATTTTGTCAAAATTTTATTTCTATAGAAAATTTTGTTAAAATTTTATTTCAATAGAAAATTTTGTCAAAATTTTATTTCTATAGAAAATTTTGTCAAAATTTTATTTCTATAGAAAATTTTGTCAAAATTTTATTTCTATAGATTTTTTTCCAAATTTTACTTCTATAGAAAATGTTGTCAAAATTTTATTTTGTCAAACTTTTATTTCTATAGAAACTTTAAACTTAATTATATACGTATTTATTCTGCCTTTTTTAGTTTAATATATACCACGTATGGACTATGTGGTATATATTACGGTGTTAGGAAGTTTTAAGATAACTTGCCATCGGCAAGTGTTACCGCAACCCAAGTAATTCGATTGTGGATGACAGTCTTCAGTAGAAGTTTCTACGCAATCGATGGTGGAGGGTACATAAGCTTCGGCCTGGCCGAACTTACGGCCGTATATACTTGTTTTTTTTTTTTTTTTTAAATGAGTGTGCCACCTTATATGGCTTGTGACACTTTCTGGAAATTCTCAACAGTAACGCTACTAGGCAGGGATCATAAAATGATTGCTGTATTTATCCATAAATAAATTGGCTTTTTGTAAGCCTTCTGATGGAGTATACATACTATTCGGTCTACACTTATTTAACTTGGCTAAATGGTTTGTATTTACGTTTGCTGAAGCATACTTGTCGTTTCACCACTGTACTGCCATTATTATCATTATTATTGTCTCTTAATTTGTTTTATAAGGAAATTTTCACAATTGCTTTTTGTGGTTACACTTCTGCAGCGGCAGTTATTAACACATTTTATTTTGTTTTTATTTTAATTTAACTTTTCTCCATCTATCTTTTTAAAAATGAGTAAGAGCCCTTTTATGAAATCATAACCAAAAAGGACAAAAGGTAGGATAAATTTAAAAAAAAAGCTTTTGCGTTTATTTCTAAAAACAAAATAAATATTAATTTTCTTCTATAACCAAAGATTAAGATTTATTTTGCAATTTTTTGGTTTTTTTTTAGGATTACTATTCGTTTTGTTATGTTAATTAGACTAAATGGCCTATATCCATGTTGAACCTTTTTTTTTACCGCGCCAAGTCTAGTGGTTAAATCAAGGTTTCTCAAGGCCTGCTATCCCAAAAACATAAATCATTCCATGAATGCAATGCTATAAATGAATTTAATGATTTAAAAGATCCTTTATTTCGCAACACATAGCTTTTCTTCGCTTCATTATTATCATTACTGATAGCTGCTAGTAAGGATTCAGTTTGGCCCTGATTCCCCTTTCCTATGAGATGAGTTTGTATTTTGTTCTTTCTTTTCGACTGACAACATTTATCTCTGGATACATCAAACCTTTTACATGTCGTGGCGGAAAGGCAAAAAAGACCTGCTTCAAAATGATTTATTAAACATTTCAAATCCACACTTCTTACACAACATTGCTATGGGCTAACCAGGATAGGAGAAAGAGAGAGAGAGAGTGAGAGAAAGTCACACCCCTACCTTTTTCCTCAACCCAGAAAACTTACAGTATGGTGTCAAGGAAATAAAATCGAAATTGCTTTCTTACCAGGGGATGTCTATGGAATCATTAGCCAAACCACATTGAACAAAAATGGCCATAAATCAAACATATGTCTGAATAGATCCCCACTTAGAATGACACATGTAATAAAGTCACTTTGGAAGAAACACGAAATTTTCCCAAGACTAAGACTTCAAGACCAACAACTTGGGCACGAGATGGCAATTGATTGCCTTTGGATTGTAATGGAGCTGGTCTCATTGGAAGGGGTGAGGGCTTCTAGGGGCTATTGTGTGTCAAGGTAGGCTATCCTAATAAGTGAGCTATTTAGGAAAATGTAACGCAATCACTTCTGTTAAATAGAAACGAACTGCCTCTATAGGTGAATGAATGACCATTTAGACATGCTTTACTGGGGATTTGTTGTGTTGACAAAACAATTTGCGTTTTTTGGCACAGTGGTATCAAAAAACAAATTTCAGTTTCACACCCTCCACCATAGGATGGGGGTATATTAACTTTGTCATTCCGTTTGTAACACATCGAAATATTGCTCCAAGACCCCATAAAGTATATATATTTTGCGTCGTGGTGAAATTCTGAGTCGATCTAAGCATGTCCGTCCGTCCATCTGTTTAAATCACGCAAACTTCCGAACGAAACAAGCTATCTACTTGAAACTTGGCACAAGTAGTTGTTATTGATGTAGGTCGGATGGTATTGCAAATAGGCCATATCGGTCCACTTTTACATATAGCCCCCATATAAACGGACCGCCAAATTTGGCTTGCGAAGCCTCAAAGAGAAGCAAATTTCATCCGATACGGCTGAAATTTGGTGCATGGTGTTGGTATAGGGGTCTAATAACCATGCAAAAATTGGTCCACTTCAGTTCATAATTATATATAGTCCCCATATAAGCCGTTCTCCAGATTTGACCTCCGGAGCCTCTTGGAGGAGCAAAATTCATCCGACCCGGCTGAAATTTGGTACATGGTGTTGGTATATGGTCTCTAACAACCATGCAAAAATTGGTCCACATCGGTCCATAATTATATATGGCCTCCATATAAACCGATCCCCAAATTTGGCTTGCGGAGCCTCAAAGAATTGGTCCATATTGGTCTATTTTTATATATAGGCCCCATATAAACCGTTCTCCAGATTTGACCTCCGGAGCCTCTTGGAGTGGTAGCCAAATTACGTTTCAGACTCACTTAGACTATTCAGTGGATTGTTATGTATGTTATAGGCCATCCCCAATCAAACAAAAATTGGTCCATATTGATTCATAATCATGGTTGCCACTCGAGCCAAAAATAATCTACCAAAATTTTATTTCTATAGACGAGTTTGTCAATATTTTATTTCTATAGAAAATTTTGTTAAAATTTTTCTATAGAAAATTTTGTTAAAATTTTATTTCTACAGTAAATTTTGTCAAAATTTTATTTCTATAGAAAATTTTGTAAAAATTGTATTTCTATAGAAAATTTTGTCAAAATTTTATTTCTATAGAAAATTTTGTTAAAATTTTATTTCTATAGAATAAATAGAAAAGTTTGTCAATATTTTATTTCTATAGAAAATTTTGTCACAATTTTATTTCAATAGAAAATTTTGTAAAAATTTTATTTCTATAGAAAATTTTGTTAAAATTTTATTTCTATAGGAAATTTTGTCAAAATTTTATTTCTATAGAAAATTTTGTTAAAATTTTATATCTATAGAAATTTTTGTCAAAATTTTATTTCTATAGAACATTTTTTCAAAATTTTATATCTATAGAAAATTTTGTCAAAATTTTATTTCTATAGAACATTTTGTCAAAATTTTATTTCTATAGAAAATTTTGTCAAAATTTTATTTTTATAGAAAATTTTGTAAAAATTTTATTTCTATAGAAAATTTTGTAAAAATTTTATTTCTATAGAAAATTTTGTCAAAATTTTATTTCTATAGAAAATTTTGTCAAACTAAATTATATACGTATTTAATCGGTCTGTTTTAATTTAGTGTATACCGCGTATGGACTTACTTACAATTTAGAAGACGTTTTAAGTATTTTTTAATTTTTTAATTAGAATTTTATTTAATACAATAAATTTTTTAACCAAATTAATATAGTATTTTTATGATGCCCAATTAAAACTGTTATTGATACTATCATCTTCGTTATTGAAGACATTTCAATTTTGTGATTGAATTGAAAAAAAAACTTTCTGTGTGTGCGGTTTACGTTTTGATGTATCTTTTATATTGTGACCTATAATTTTAATTAATTAATTTTCGTTTATTTTAATAATTAAGTGAATATATTTTTAATGATTTTACCTTTTGGGTGTCTTGAATTTGCGAACTTATACTTTATACTTAATACATTCATACCTTGGTTTATTTGGACTCATTAACAGATGTGAATCTGAAGCTATTTTAAAGTCATAACCGTATATAAACCCAAAGATGGAAGGTTCAAATTGATTCACATTTTCGTTCTGAGTGCCTTGTCTCTGCTATTATCACCCGATACACTAAACCACATCCAAAAAATGTGCCTATTGATTTTAGACCCCATAAAATATATACCGATCGACTCAGAACCACCTCCTAAGTCGATCTAGCGCTTGGTGTCCGTCCGTCCATATATTTATTGTCCGCAGGATTCCGGTCGCAATTATTGACCGATTTTGATGAAATTTGGTATGTGGCGTTTTTTTGGTACAAGGACGAACGCTATTGAATTTGGAAAAAATAGGATCAAATTTAAATATAGCTCCCATATATATACATCGCTCGATTTTCCCAAATTTGGCCATAATACTCTTATTTATTAACCAATGCTACTCAAGTTTCAATTTTTTATGTATTATACGATCGTATTTAGACTTGCATGTAACTCTTCCATAATAATATTGCCCGATCTTGCCGAATTTTGATTTATTACCCACACTAATTTACCGATTTCTTCTTGTCTAATAATGGACACAATATTATTTATACTCGTGACAAAACTCCCATAAAAAATTTTCTTAAATATGGAAATGCGTTTTATCGCTCAAACCTATACCAATGCTACCTAACAAATGCTTATGTTTACTAGGGGTCAGTAGGGGTGGTTTAGGGTATGATATAGTCGACCCCGCCCGACTTTGCACTTACTTGTTTTACATAGCCCTTGTGGAAACATGATCCCAACATTATTTTTCGGGAAATTTAATTTGTCTGCAATTTATTTGGTGATATTTTAGACACGTAAATAGAAATTTTGACGACAGTCAATGTCATATTTAGTTTATTCTCTACATATAGTAATCTTCCAGTTAAAACTGGATACATACATATCTGGATTTTATTTTGACTCGGAAGCTGATACTTGTTTTTTTTCCATACAATATCTTTACTTATACTCACTTTTCCCTTTTGCTTTAAACTCACAATTGTTTTCTTAAGTTAATTTTTGACACAACAATTTTTCTTCAATTACCCAACTGTATTCATAGTGTCATATTCGGTAATTTTTATGACATTGAATGGTCCTGCTTACACTACTGGAAAACACTGTCCTTTGTCCTCACAAATGTTGGCATCAAGAAAATTACCGATATTGTCATTGTGGTCATTCATCGACAATCTGTCGAAAATAAAACCGTAAAATGGTTATAATCAATGACCCACATATAATTTTATTTTCTCATTTCCCTGGTCAATTTCTTTTGTAGTGGTCACTTGGTCTGCAATCAATTGTCAACATAGCGAAGAATATAATGTATGACAAACGAACTCACACACATGAACATCCACTTACAGTCTCTTGCAAATGTTCACTTTTCACCACTTCAATAAACTGTCTTTGGTAGAAACCCACTCCACTTTCACTCCGTATTTTTTTTTTTTTCACTACTCACATTTAAGCGATGATAAACGAACTAAAAATATCTCTCCATAGTGTAAAAGTTGCTTCTTCTTCTTCTGGCACACAAAGCAAAATCAACATGAGCCACAACAACAGCAAAATATCGCATGAACCAAAACGACAGGAAAACTCAAAATATATTGAGAAAACATCATCAGCAACAAGAACAGAAACTACAATAGAAAAACTGACTTTATTTAAGTGAGGAAATAATGTGTGAAAAATTGAAAAAGATGATGGCAAGAGCGACCAGTGTGGCTGGGGGATGGATGAGGAGGATGAAATTGGGGAAAAAAAAGACGACCGTATGAGAGTTGACATGAGAATGAGGGTGAACGACAAAAAATAAATAACAATCATTCTGGGTGATATAAATAAGCATAAAAAACTGAAATAAACACACGCTCACACCCTCTCAGATATACTCATTTACACTCACTCTCATCTCAGTGCAGCCATGGCATGCAGTTCATTCATACTGTCAACAAGCATATGAACCACTCTGAAGAAGAGAACTGGTGGGGGGAATAGCTGGAGGACTATGAATGTGTTCAAAACATGCATGACACAACTTAAAGCTTTCTCTCGCTGCTGGGTGATGTCCATCAAAGTTCAATGAATTGCGAGTGTGCTCGACACTTGAAACGTTTTGATATGTTCCACATACAGAGCGACATCTACACCAACACATTCTCAAATTCATGGAGTATTGTATGCTGAGATCCATGTGAAAATTCATATTGAAAATACAACACCAAAGAAAAATTCATGATATTTTTATGTGAGACACTCTATCACGTCTATTATAGAGATGCAAACGGGTGATAATTTAAAACGTTGAGAGATTTTTTTTGTGATTGACATAAAAGTCTTAAATATTTCCAAAGCTGTTGTTCTTTTAATATTGAAAATTTGGTTAGATGTTATTTATAATAAATGTTATGATGAACTAAACGAAAATTTATAAAGGCTGGTTGATATGTATATAATGCCATCAACTTCATGTTTTTATCATTTCTAAGCCGCTGGTCTGACCGCTGCCAAACATTTTCCAAGGATTTGCTTCGTTTTCACAAGTGGCCAGTTACCGAATTTGGGTGTGTGGCTCGGTTGCCACAGTTGGCCTACGAGCATTGGTAGAAAACTTTCTCGTGATATTAAATTTTCGAATGGATGCAATACATATTAAAAATGAGCTTGGATCAAAGCCATAGAAGTTAGGCTGGAAATAGCCTAAGATAATTGCTTCGTTTGCGTAAAATTGGCTAGTTACTGATTTTGGGATTCACTGATGAGAAGCCATTCCATTTTGAGCAGTTTGTGAACAAACAAAATGATCAGGTATATTTACCATAGAGGTCAGCTGAAAATGTACAACTTCGATTGGTCTCCAGAACTCAAGCGTCGACAATGGTATGCGCTCATGGTCCATGGGAGTCACCGTGGTGCAATGGTTAGCATGCCCGCCTTGCATACACAAGATCATGGGTTCGATTCCTGCTTCGACCGAGCACCAAAAAGTTTTTCAGCGGTGGATTACCCCACCTCAGTATTGCTGGTGACATTTCTGAGGGTCTCAAAACTTCTCTAAGTGGTTTCACTGCAACGTGGAACGCCGTTCGGACTCGGCTATAAAAAGGAGGTCCCTTGTCATTGAGCTTGACATGGAATCGGGCAGCACTCAGTGATAAGAGAGAAGTTCACCAATGTGGTATCACAATGGGCTGAATAGTTTAAGTGAGCTGGGCTGTCACCTAACCTAACCTACCACATGGTCGCTCCCGCACATATTCATCCATCGTGTGGTCACAGTTGATAGAATTCTACCATAACTGGTACTTTCTTTTTGCTGTTTTGTAGATTGGAGCACACCTCCCACCCCTCCAGGAACATACAATTCGACAATTCCGTCAGGGATTGTAGAAGCTCAGTCCGTCGGGAATCAATCTATACATATGTCATTTGTTCGTGCTAGCCCCCCTAGATAAAAATTAATAGACTGAATTTATAGGTTCAATTATTGATTTACGAGTATTTTATAAAAATTAATAAAAAATCAGACATCATAATAAATAAAGCAACTAAAATTAGTTCCACGCTTTTTCCATAAAAAAATTGGAGTTTTTCTAAAGGCACAAAATTTTCTAAAAATATTCAAAAATTTCTAAAATTAACCAAAAATTTTTCTTGCTGGTGGGTTCACTGGTTTTTTCAGTGTAAGTTTTTAATTCAATTTTTTATAACTCTTTTTCCATATTTTAAAGGATTTTTTTTTATAAGTTAAAAAACAGTAAGATTTAATAGAATGGTACAATTTATTCAAATTTTGCCGCAAAAATTCTAAATCCATTCTAAAAACATCGATAATTTTTGAAAATATTCGAGGGCTAACGTTTCAGACAAGCGTTAGAATGTATTAGAAATCATTATATATATATATATATATATATATATATATATATATATATATATATATATATATATATATATATATATATATATATATATATATATATATATATATATATATATATATATATATATATATATATATATATATATATATATATATATATATATATATATATATATATATATATATATATATATATATATATATATATATATATATATATATATATATATATATATATATATATATATATATATATATATATATATATATATATATATATATATATTTTTTTTTTTTTTTTTTTTTTTTTTTTCGGGGAAAATATCCATTTTCTTTTTAATTCACAAAATACTGAATTCGGATTACATCTTAAGAAGTGATGCAAATTTATGCAACGGCTGTTGAAATGGTGGACATCCGCACTATGACAACCCAGCAAAAAAATTTGAAGTTCTTCTAAAGGAACAACTTTAAAAGCACTTCCAATACAGTTGGCCCAAAGATGTTCTTTATTTTAACTGCACAGGAAGTTCATTTCAGTCAATCTTTTATAACTCGATTTTTTCATATTTTTAATGAGAAATTTAATTTTTTTTGTTTCAAATAGGTTAAAAACAGATTAAGAATTAATACAATGATACAAATTATTTAAATTTTGCCGAAAAAAATTTTAAAACTATTCTAGAAATCTTGCGAGTTTTTGAAAATATTTTATTTCAAACGTTCAATAGAATGCATTAAAAGTCATAAAAAAATTTAAAATTTATTTATTTCTTAAAATATCACAAATTTTCTTAATTCACATCCAAAACACTGAATTTGCATCACACCTTAAGAAGTGATGCAAATTCAGTGCAACGGCTAGGGAAATGGTGGACATCCGTCCTATGACTAGCCCATTTTAAATTCATCGCTTCTGCGCTAATTTTGCACCACTTCCGGATCCGAAAAGATAGAAAAAGATATTCATTTATGAAAGAATAGTTTTAATATCAATTACAATTTTTTTAATTAATTGAATAAAAATCAGACAAAACAAAATAATAAAGGAGCTTTAGTAATTAAACTAAACACAAAAATTTAGGAACTCAAATCATAAGTTCAACTACAGCTTTATTTCATAAGTATCAATGGAAAACCGTAAATAGGTTTTCAAATTCAGCCCCCCCCCCCACAACTTTTCTGGGCGGTCTAAGCCTCCTCCCCAGAGGCCTCCCTACGCCTATTCCAGAGACTAAGCCTGAATATCGAGCTGGCATTATACCTAAACGAACTTTGTGTAATTTCTCGCTTCCAAGGTACGGATTCAATAGCGAAATAGTTTCAGTAAAAACAAATTCTTTGCAAATGGGTAATGAGCTATAGAAAGTCCTTCCTATTATCAATATCACCCACATAGCTCATAATTAGTAATTAGACTTAAAAGATTAAATAAATTATTGGGTATTGCTGATTTGCTATATCAGCCTTCTTTTGTATATCCTTTTCGAAATCCACCTTGCATATTTTATATCTTACCACAGTTATTTTCTTATCCATGCATAAATCCATATTGTTTTTCTCTTCATTGAATAAAAACAAGTCATATTTGTAATTAAGCTTACTTACTCTCATTGTGTCAAGCACAATGAACTAAAACAACGATAGTAAAAGCTCATATTCCATAAAATAAACCAATTAATGTTAATGTATGACACTATGATAAGACAAAAATGGCCAGGTCGACCAATTTCTAAGCCCATATATATAGAAATTAATTTGATTTACGTTTTTATTTATTTTTTTTTTCGATTAAGATATCAAGAGATTTGTTAAATTAGATAGTGTATTTGTCATATATCGAAAACGTTTAGGATTTACAAATAAAGGCAGAAGCAATATTTCTGTAGCCAACAAAAAAAAAAAAAAAAAACGACGAAAACAAAACCAATCACAAAAATAGTAACCATTACTCTATGAATCAGAAAGTGAGTTCAATGAACCGGAAGCCACAAAAGCAATTCAAACTTCTATAGACACACACAAACACACTCTCAATCGCTTAGTAATCCCTCCTGAGTGGAGGGACGAAGACATGAAAGAAATTAAGGCCATCTGAAATAAAGAGCGATAAAAGAATATAATGGAAATAAAAATAGAAATCAAAATCTGCTCTTATCAAAGGAGAGATCTATCCATCCGTGTAGTAGTTCTTTGGAGGAATACAAAAGGAAAATTGCATTCAATTCACAAAAGGTACAAATATGTGCAGACAATCAAACCTATTACTCCCTTGATGTTTCCCAAACCACTTTTCTATTGTCATATTGGCGGTGTTCAAATCTGTGAATGTTTGTGTTTGTATATAGGATAATGTGTTTGTATTAGACTTGAGATGTGTACGTGATACTAAATTGTTATGACTAACGAATATTTTCATCACTCAGGCGTTAGTCGTGAACCAAGCTTATGGAAACAATGTGAGTCTGCATGAGCGTAATTACCCAGCAAAAAAAATTTGGAAGTTCTTCCAAAGGCACAACTTTAAAAGCACTTTCAGAAGATGCACTTCTTTATTTTGATGTTCTTTATTTTAACTACCCAGGAAGCTCTTTTAATTAATTAAATTTTTTATAAATTGGTTTTTTCATACTTTTAATGGGTAATTTTAACTTTTTATACCCCCACACTGTAGAACAGTTATAAGTTAGTGCATGTCTTTGCAACACCCAGAAGGTGTTGCAAAAATGCTCAGGGTGGGCTCCTGAGTCGATATAGCCATGTCAGTCTGTCCGTGAACACATTTTGGTAATCAAGGTCTAGGTCGTAGTTTAGTCCAATCGACAATCGACGAAATTTGGCACAAGTATGTGTTTTGGCTCAGAATAGATCCCTATTGATTTTGGAAGAAATCGGTTAGAAACTAGATATAGCTCCCATATACATATTTCGCCCGATATGGACTTATATGGCCCCAGAAGCCAGAGTTTTACCCTAATTTGCTTAAAATTTTGCACAAGGAGAACAATTGGTACTATAGTCAAGTGTGCCAAATTTCATTAACATCGGTTCAGATTTAGATATAGCTCCCATATATATCTTTCGCCCGATATGTACTAATACGGTCCCAGAAGCCATAGTTTACCTCAATTTGGTTGAAATTTTGCACAGGGAGTAGAATTAGTAGTGTAGTTAAGTGTGCCAAATTTTATTGAAATCGGTTCAGATTTAGATATAGCTCCCATATATATCGTTCGCCCGATTTACACTCATATGACCGCAGTGGCCAATCTTTTACTCCGATTTTATTGAAATTTTGCACAGGGAGTAGAATTAGCATTGTAGCTATCCGTGCCAAATTTGGTTGAAATCGGTTCAGATTTAGATATAGCTCCCATATATATCTTTCGCCCGATTTACACTCATATGACCACAGAGGCCAATTTTTAACTCCGATTTAGTTGAAATTTTGCACAGGCAGTAGAATTAGCATTGCCAAATTTGGTTGAAATCGGTTCAGATTTAGATATAGCTCCCATATATATGTTTTTTTCTGATTTCGACAAAAATGGTCAAAATACCAACATTTTCCTTGTAAAATCGCCACTGCTTAGTCGAAAAGTTGTAAAAATGACTCTAATTTTCCTAAACTTCTAATACATATATATTGAGCGATAAATCATAAATAAACTTTTGCGAAGTTTCCTTAAAATCGATTCATATTTAATGTTTCCAATATTTTTTTACTAACATTGTGTTCCACCCTACACCGAAAAAAAAGTTTACTATTTTTTATGAAAAATGAACTAACCCATAGTAAGAATGACCATGATTTGGCGCCAAAGATTTTTTTCATCTAGATAAGTTCATGATTTTCTTATAAATTAGTTCATGTATTACATCGTATTTTAGTTCATTATTACTATGCTGTGGGAAGAATATAGTTAAACTCATTCAAAATATTCCTGCTATCCGGAAAAATTAACAATTTTTTGGGAAACCTGTATTAAGAAATTGGTTTGAAATAAACTGTTTGTCGGTATAATTTTCAAAAAAGTAGAGAAATTGAGGCATCAAAGGTACAACAAGCCTGTATACAACTAAGAAATTTTTCGTACAAAACAAGTCAATTTTCTATAACCACCAGTATTTTATTTCAAAGAATTATTATTATATTACACAAAACTATGGCTTATGATATACAATAAAGAAAATATTTTTTTAGTACGTTGGACGCATTTACTTGTCGGTAGTTAGTAATTGCTTCTTCAAAAGAGTAATATTCTATGTTATTAGGACTAAACTAATTAATTTAAATTTTCATGTTTTCTATCCATATGAAAGATATATGTGGCATAAGTTGCTATATTCAATTGAATTGTCAAATTTCATCGATTTTGGCTAACTTTTGTTGGGCGGATTTGGCTTATAAGCATCTGAAATTGCAAAGTTATACAAAATATAAGAAAAATATTATTAATTAATTAATTCTATCGTTCATATTGATCTTTAACTTACGGTTTTCAAGAGCCAAGAAGGATATCAGCTTAATTAGTATTAAACAGTAAGAATATTCTACCTGCAAGCGAAAAAAAAAATTTTTAATAAATTGAAATTTTGGTTTTATTAAAAACGGACAAAATACCGTTTATAGAAAAACTTACCACATTGAAAAATCCATCCAGTAGGTACATTATTGGAATCATATCCATGGACAAATGGGACGTTATTGAAATTATTCTCAAAATATATTTGAAATAAAAAATATTATAAAATTAGACATAATTTCCACTTGTCAGTATAGCATTTAGTATTTAAGGTGGATATTAAGTTCGAGTTTAGCGGCTAAAATTGCAATTTCCATGATAAGTTTTCTTTAATAATCCATTATAAAAAATAATCTTTATAAAAAACTTGATTTGGGCTATTCTCCATCATGTTATATTTAAATTTGTATCGAAGACGTATAATTTTATACTTTGCTTAGTGATTTATTTTTAATTTTAGCGGCTAAACTCGAACTTAGTACTCACCTGTAGGAATTGCTGTAACATAAAAAATATAGATTCAAAAAAATGGTTGCTTCTCAACCTGTGATCCAGATGTAGAATAAATATAAATCATCCTATTACCACTCATGTTGTATATTTTTTATGTAAATCAATTTAAAATCCGCACTAATTTTAAACTAACATATTAACAGAAATATACAGTTCCTCAATCTGTTATTTGTTTTTTATCAATAAAAAGCGTTTTTGATTCCTCTAACATCACATCATTCACTTCTCAGTTTCTAAAATGTTTCGAAATAAATGTATTTTCATTAATAAACACCAATACCGCACGTACAATTTTGCAAAATTAAATCCACGTGTGCACTTCATAAATGCATCAACATAACTGAATGCAACAATAAAACTCAAAGGCACAAATAGTCATAAGGGATACATACCTGCCGTAAAGAAAAACAACTCCACACACACACACGATCCCTTTCTGATCTTGCTATTGCAAAAAAACAACTCTCACCACAAAAGATACCAACAAGGAACATTCCATTGTCTCTAGAATCAAAACAACCAACAACAGCATAAATGACGCAATAACAAACACAAACAATCATACGAGATATACACAAAATGTCTCTAAAAACTCCCTCGCATGATGTACTCACATTTTCCAGTAGCACGTTTATTGATTAGTTGGAATTCTATCTATAAGTTAAGGTAAAATATATACCAAATCTATGAGGAATCTATAAAAATTATATACACCTGTCAAGGATTATATTAACTAATTTTTATTCTATTTTAACTAAAATTTTCAATGTGAGTAAATACACTCCAACATATAATAAAAAGGGAAATAATCTGTTGGTAGTCATCGTACGAATCGGTAATGTCGTTAAGTTAATTTTTACTACAAAATTTTTTTTTCCATACAAAATTTTTTCTTAGTAAATTGTCCACATTTCGTAGTAAGATTTTTATATTGCCCATGTATTTTTATAATAGAATCAACGATGCATTAACTACTGTGTTGGAAATTTATTTAAGGAAAAATACTTCCCATTTCGTAGTTAGTGAACTAAAAAATATTTACTGAATTTTTATAAGTTTTGCTTTAGCTAAGTTAATTTTCGTTGTGGTTACGAAAAATGAACTATATTACAGTAAATTTGTTGAACTATGTGGAAGTCAAAATGGTCCTTAATTTTACAAGACACTTTTTTTTCTGTGTAGTGCATTAGCCAACTTAAATTTTGAGTCTATAGATTTTGTAAAAGTCTATCAAATTCTGTCCAAATCGAGTGATATTTAAATTTATGTATTTGGGACAAACCTTTATATATAGCCCCCAACACATTGGACGGATGTGATATGGTATCGAAAATTTAGATCTACAAAATGGTGCAGGGTATAATACAGTCGGCCCCGCCCGACTTTAGACTTTCCTTACTTGTTTTAATTTAATTTAGTTTGGGCCAAAACTTAGTTGCATCAGCGAATGACCAGCCACAATTTTGAAAATTTTTATTTAGTATGGAAATTGGCTCTAATAAGGCAAAAAGTGATATAAAATTCTTTTTAAACAAAAATTCACTTATGCAAGACTTAAGTAGTTTTGTTTTCTTCCAGTTTCTGCAGAAACTAGGGAAAGACAGGATGAGCGAATGCCGACCGTCTCATTTACTAAGCCATCAAGTAGTTCATAGTAATTTTGGCTTGGAGTCTCCAATTGATATAACTATTCTCAAGTGTTTTAAGCTCGTTAATAACTTTATGAACATTCCTAAGAATTGAAATTTCTTCGCACATATCATCATCATCTTGAATATCATTCGCTTCCTAGCTGAAGTATTTTGAGTTTGTGACGTTTGCTACTCTTTCTACATTTACACAGAAAAAAATTTCCGTAGTTAAACTAACGCTAAATTAAGCTTATTTTTATTGGGACAAATTTATTTGCGAGTAGTTAAATTTTATTATTTTTATCGAAATTTTCCACAGCTTAATGAAATCTTACTTTTTTTCAAGTACGTCCCAAAAATTTTATGAACTAAACGTGGGTATAAAGTTCAATGACCGTACATATAAGTTCAATATGAACTAAAGCAAAAGTAAATTTTCGTACGATTCCCAAAAATAGTAAGAATGAACTACTGTATGGTTAAAATGGTCATGATTTGGCGGCAATGATTTTCTTCTTTACTTTTAGTTTATTTTTTCTTCTATGAGAGGATATAATTTCGTGAACTACAGTTAAAAAGTACAACAGGGAATTAAAATTTCCTGGTTTTAACAAACTTTTGTGGAAATCTCAAAATGTGGAGTAAAATTTAGTTCAATTTTCGTGCGAGGTAGCTATAGGTATGGAAGCTATATCTAAATCTGAACCGATTTCAATCAAATTTGGCACACATGACTATACTACCAATTGTACTCCTTGTGCAAAATTTCAAGCTAACCGCGATAAAACTCTGGCTTCTGGGTCCATATAAGTGGATATCGGGCGAAAGATATATATGGGAGCTATATCTAAATCTGAACCGATTTCAACCAAATTTGGCACGCATAGCTACAATGCTAAATCTACTCTCTGTGCAAAATTTTAACCAAATTCGGCCAAAAATCTGGCTTCTGGGGCCATATAAATCCATATCGGGCGAAAGATATATATGGGAGCTATATCTAAATCTGAACCGATTTCAATCAAATTTTGCACACTTGACTATGCGACTAAGTGTTATGTTTGTACAAAATTTCAAAGCAAATCGGTATAAAACTCTGGCTGCTGGGTCCATATTAGTGCATATCGGGCGAAAGATATATATAGGAGCTATATCTAAATCTGAACCGATTTCTTCCAAAATCAATAGGGTTCTATTCTGATCCAAATTAAGAACATGTGCCAAATTTGAAGGCGATTGGACTTAAATTGCGACCTAGACTTTGATCACAAAAATGTGTTCACAGACAGACGGACGGACGGACAGACGGACATGGTTACATCGACTCAGCGACCCACCCTGAGCATTATTGCCAAAGACACCATGTGTCTATCTCGTCTCCTTCTGGGTGTTACAAACATATGCACTAACTTAAAATACCCTGTTCCACAGTGTGGCACTGGGTATAAAAATATTGACTCACGCGTGAGTGACGCAAATGTCGTGCGTGAGTGTATATCATGAAAATAATATCTTCGTGAGTGTGCGTGTGAGTACGCTTACGAATTGTTTTCTCTTACAATTAGGAAACTAAGAATTAGGAACTTTGGATATTAAGAATTTAATAACGCTCTCGTTACTCACTTGCACACCTCTAGTTCGTATGGATTATGGTGGGAGTGAATGGTGTACACAAACAAAATAGACTCACAAATATACAGAGAAACAATCGCTTGTAACAGAGAGAGAGTGAGAGAGACATTCAAAATCTTATATATATCTTTCGTTGGTTTCTTGTGTCAAAAACACCAAGTCACAATCAATATGGGTTGTGAATGAAGAAGGAAAAAAAAAACAATTCTGTAAAACCAAAATAGAGATAATGGGGTATTCCATAATAACCATATATTCAAACCACATTTTGTCTTCATCCGAGACAAGAATTTCGATCAATATTTAGTGTACTGTATGTGTCACAAATAAATTTACACAATTTCTATAGGCTCAAGAAATAAAATCGGAAGATTGATCGAAATTAAAATGCCTCTAAATTTCGAGCAAATTATCAAAAATATGGTTGTTTCAATGCCTTCAAGAAGTCTAATCGCTAGACGGCTTTAGGATAACATGGAACAATATGGGTTGCTTGCACGAAGCTATTAGATAAAAAAGGGCGGGATTGTGGACCTTAAACGCTTTTTTCTTCACCGCAATAATGCACTGTTGGTTTCTGAGTTCATCGTCAATACATCAACTAATATTGTTGTTATGCAAGTTTATGAGTTCCAAATACAAAATTTTTACACCCAAACAAATGAAAAACAGTATTTTTCGTCCGTGCAGATGGCTTTTTGATCTGGACAATGTTTACTTTTAAAAAGTTGGAACTAAAATTATCGAATCAATAGCACTTTTAAAAATAGCACTTAAAAAGTATTCAAGAATTGGCGATCACAGTTTGTCACTGACATCTGGTGTTTTAACATTTTACGACTTTTATACGTTTACGTTGTGCAAACGTTGGGTAATCGTTTGTATGGACTGTCGTATATCAAAAAGAAATAGCTGACACGCCACGCTTAGCTTACGACCCGTTTTTGGATGTTTAACCAGGCCCTTATTCGTTTGGGGCAAGGTGAAATCTAAGGTCCATGTTAATTGCTCAGTGATGAATCGAAACTTCAAAGATTGAATTCCTAAGGCTTGCATGATGAAATAGGACAACTTCTTTGCGATTTGCCTATATAAAAGTTCATGACAACGAAACACAGTGTGCTAAATAATGAACAAATCGATATCTTTTTACCCATTAAACCTAGGGGCTTGAAATTTGGTACGAAAGGTTCCCATACATGGACACAATTTTTGAAAAATTGGAATTGGTTTCGAAGAAGAACCTTGTCCATTTCCCCTATAAATCTAAAGCTCTTGTCAGTTCCTGTATTCTAGTAATCAAAGTACAGATTTTACATATACAGAAAAAAATTGCTGAATTTCCAATCAGCACTTATCTCAGCAAAAAAGGGTCGCCAAAAATTAACGCACAGAAGCGATGTATTTAACATAGGCTTGTCATAAGACGGATGTCCACCATTTCACCAGCCGCTGCACTGAATTTGCATGACTTCTTAAGGTTTGGGGCGGATTCAGTGTTTTGGATGTGAATTAAAAAATTTTGTGACATTTTGACAAATAAATAATTTTTAAACATTTTTTATGGTTTTGAATGTATGTTATTCTAACGCTAGTCTGGAAAAATTTTCTAGACTGTATTTAGAATTTTTTATCATCAAAATTTAAACATTTTATAGCATTTAATTATTTCTTAATCTGATTTTAACTTATTTGAAAAAAATAAATAAATTTCCCATTAAAAATATGAAAAAAATCGAGCTATATAAAAAGTTGACTCAAATTAAATTCCTGTGCAGTTAAAATCAATAACATCTTTGGCAGGGCACTTTTGGAAGTTCTTTTAAATTTGTGCCTTGAGAAGAACTTCCAAATTTTTTTGCTAGGAAAGAAATGTTGTGATAAGAACACAAACAAAACACCAGGAGTGCAACATTGTAAGCGAGAGATATATTTTTGTCAGGCGTCCAACCAAAAAAACCGTTTAAGTTATTCGCTTAAAACCACCCAGCAAAAAAATTGGAAGTTTTTCTAAAGACAAGACTTTATTTATTTCTTTATTTTACCTACGCTGGACGGTCTTTTAATTTAATTTTTTATAACTCCCGTTTTTCATACCCAGCAAAAAAAGCGTCGCCAAAAAAATAATGAAAATGTTTTCTTTTGGATCCGGAAGTGGTGAAAAATTGACGCAGAAGCGATGAATTTAACATGGGCTTGTCATAGGACGGAAGTCCTCCATTTCAACAGCCATTGCACTGAATTTGCATCACTTCTTACTCTGTGATTCAAATTCAGTGTTTAGGATGTGAATTAAGAAATTTTGTGATATTTTGAAAAATATATAATTTTAAAATTTTTTTTTATGAGTTTTAATGCATTCTTACGCATCAAATATTTTCAAAAATTCGCAATTTTTTCAGATTGGATTTAGCATTTTTTTCGACAAAATTTAAATGAATTGTGCCATTTTATGAATTCTTACTCTGTTTTTAACCTATTTGAAATAAAAAATGTTAAAATTACCAATTAAAAGTACGAAAAACCCAAGTTATAAAAAATTGAATTAAAAGAACTTCCTGGGTAGTTAAAATAAAAAACATCATTGGGAGTGCATCTTCTGGAAGTACTTTTAATGTTGTGCCTTTGGAAGAACCTCTAAATTTTTTTGGTGGGTATTTTAGTGGGTAATTATAACTTTTTTTGGTTTCAAATTGCTTAAAAATGGATTAATAATTAATAAAATGGTACAAATTATTCAAATTTTGGCGAAAAAAATGCTACATTTATTCTAGAAAAATTGTGCATTTTTGGAAATATTTGAGATTAAACGTTTCAGATAAGCGTTAGACATTAAAAATTAAAGAATATTTTTTTTGGCAAAATATTACAAAATTTTTAATTGCACATCCAAAACACTGAATTCGGATCACACCTTAAGAAGTGATTCAAATTCGGTGCAACAGCTGTTAAAATGGTCCTATGACAAGCCCATCCCAGCAAAAAAGCGTCGCCAAAAATGTAATGAAAATGTTCTTTTTGGATCCGGAAGTGGTGCATAATTGACGCAGAAGCGATGAATTTAACATGGGCTTGTCATAGGACGGAAGTCCTCCATTTCAACAGCCGTTGCACTGAATTTGCATCACTTCTTACTCTGTGATTCAAATTCAGTGTTTTTGATGTAAATTACAAAATTCTGTGATATTTTGTTAAATAAATAATTTTTATAATTTTTTATAATTTTTAATGGATCCTAACGCTTGTATGAAACGTTTGACCACAAATATTTTCAAAAATTCACAATTTTTTCAGATTGGATTTAGATTTTTTTCAACAAAATTTAAATGGTTTGTACCATTTTATGAATTCTTACTCTGTTTTTAACCTATTTAAAACAAAAAAAGTTAAAATTGCCCATTAAAAATATGAAAAAAGCATGTTATACAAAATTGAATGAAAAGAACTTCCTGGGCAGACAATATGGTAGTCCATCCTCTGGAAGTGCTTTTAAGGTTGTGCCTTCGGAAGAACTTCCAAATTTTTTTGCTGGGATGTTAAATTAATCGCTTCTGCGGCAATTATGCACCAATTCCGCGTCCAAAAAGAACATTTTCACTACTTTTTTGAGGACGCATTTTTTGCTGGGTAACACATTCTTGTCATATGTTATATGTGTAAAAACCAAGCCCTGAATTCTTCATTGAAAAAGCAAATTTCAGAAGAAGCCTCGCCAAAATTAACAAAACTAAAATATTTCTTTTAATACTACCAATTTTCTACATCATAAAAAATAAGTACGAAGAAAGTACCTATTTCAGTGACGTGGAAAGTCTATACCATGACAAATAACGACCGCTGCAAACATCAATTTTGTAAACGCTTTAAAGTCATAAATTCGCAATATTTCGATATTTTATCATCAGAAACATACGACCATTTATTCCAACATTTTTTCCTCTAAATACTAAAATAGTAACTCCTTTGGGAAAAGTGTTTATAACTTAAGTCGTTGTTTCAAAATAGACAAAAACTATTTCCTATTATGTTTTCATTTTTCCTTTTTGCAATGGAATGTCCCATATAGCGAAATGTGAAAGTAAAATTCTATGAACATCAATAAATATTATGTGTCAATGTGAAATGAATAGTATAGGGTTATATGCGCTTGAATGTGTCTGTGTGTTTGTGTCATATGGTATACATGAAAGGATAAAGTATTGAGTATGGATAAAGTAGTGTGTGCTAGTTTTGCTGATTCCTTCGAATCTGTTTTGACTGAATTTAGCCCAAATATACATACACCAGACCATATGTATGTATGCATGTCCATGTAAGTATGTCTTTTGTTTATGTTGTAGTGTATATTTGAAGATGTCTTATATGTATTTATCTGTTTGCATGTGTGCGGTGTTCACCATAAGTAAATGCCTCAGCTTCAACCAATCTACAAACAATTCAACTTCTCCAACAGATTCAGATTCACTTGGATTATGTGAGCAGCAGATAGTGTGTAAGTGTGTCTTTTGTATCTTCGCCATATATATATAGACATGGATTCCAATGGGATGTTCACACGATGTTCTGTGTAAGTGTAGGTGTGTAAATGTTTGTATATAATGTGCGTCAGAGTATGTTGGAATATTTGTGTGTCATTATCCAAATTGACCCACTTTAGACAGTAGCCAAGCATATTTATCACTTTGGTTTTCGGTTTTCAAACCCCCAACTGTAACCGCCACAACCAAATGGAATAAAACGAAAAAATAAACTACGCAGCCACAAAAAGAACAATAACAAGAGCCACAGTACTTGATTTAGACAAAAAGCTCATACAGAAGCATGGGGTTTGTCTTATGGTTGGATTTATGGAGCAATCACCTACGTTGAGAGATGTCTGTATATATGTGTGTGTTTTACATAAGATGTTTGTCTTTACTAAATGGTATGTAATTTTTAAGATCGTAAAGGTAAGGCAATTATTTTGGCAGAAATCGTACGATTTTTAACACAAATACTATTTAACAAATTTCAAAAGATTTCATTTTAATAAAATTAAATATTTTAGCAAATGTTATTAATATTTAAGAAAGTGTTTTTTGTAAAATTGTTTGTGTTCCCAATTTAATAGTTTTATACCCACCACCATAGGCAGAGATGGTCTGTATCAAACATTTTAAGGTTTGCGACTGTCGCAAAGTTGTAAACGTCGTAAACGTCACATACACGTCGTAAATGTAGAAAAAGTAGCAAACGTCGCAAACTCCAAATACTTCAGACCCTTCAGATAGGCAGCGAATGATATCCAAGATGATGATATATGCGAAGAAGTTTCAATTCTCAGGAATGTTCATAAAATTATTAACGAGTTTAAAATACTTGAGAATATAGTTATTTCAATTGGAAATTTGAAGCCAAAATTACTATAAACTACTCGATGGTGCAGTAAACGTGACGGTCGGTACTCGCTCATAGTTAACCTTTCACAAATTACTGCAGAAACTGGAAGGAAGGAAAACTACTTATTGCTGGAAGGAAGGAAAACTACTTATTGCTTTTTGGCTTATTAGAACCAATTTCCATACTAATTAAAAATTTTCAAAATTGTAGCTAGTCATTCGTTGATGCAGCTAAAGCTTGGTCCACGAAAACCATGAATAGTTTCAAGTTGTGAATGAGAGATGTAAATCTAGTAGAGTTTTGAATAAATACAATATAGGACATTTTTTGCATACCTTTTATCGGGGAGCTTAACTAAATTAAATTAAAAAATATTCACAATTTCTTTAATTCCAAATTAGGTTTTCTACACTAGGTTTACGACTTTTGCGACATACGTATTATACCGTCGTAAACGTATGTCGCAAAAGTCACAGTTTGCGACAGGCCAACCCTGACCATAGGATGTCCAACAAAAAAAAATTTGGAAGTTCTTCCACAAAAAGCATCACTTATGATTTCAAAATTGGCTTGCTGGTCCAAACGTGTCTGTAGGCACAGACCAAAATAACTTATATCGACCAAAAATAACTTATATGCACAAACTAGTAATACGGGGCCATTTTTATGCATTTTAATATTTAAACAAGTATATACGGCCGTAAGTTCGGCCAGGCTGAATCTTATGTACCCTCCACCATGGATTGCGAAGAAACTTCTACGAAAGACTGTCATCCACAAATTTCAACTCAC
Source organism: Haematobia irritans (assembly GCF_050003625.1). Taxonomy (NCBI): domain Eukaryota; kingdom Metazoa; phylum Arthropoda; class Insecta; order Diptera; family Muscidae; genus Haematobia; species Haematobia irritans. The sequence continues at coordinate 272,743,346 of NC_134397.1, read as the reverse complement.
ATGGTTGTTAAATATCATATACTTCCACCACGTACCAAATTTCAACCAGATCGGATGAATTTTACTTTTCCAAAGGCACCGGAGGTCAAATCTGGGGATCGGTTTATATGGGAGCTATCTATTATTATGGACTGATAGGAACCAATTCCTGCATGGTTGTTGGATACCCTATACTAACATCACGTACCAAATTTCAACTGAATCAGATGAATTTTGGTCTTCCAAGAGGCTCCGGAGGTCAAATCTGGTGATCGGTTTATATGGGGCTATATATAATTATGGACCTATATGGACCAATTTTTACATGGTTATTACAGACCATATACTAACACCATGTACCAAATTTCAGTCGGATCGGATGAAATTTGATTCTCTTAGAGGCTCCGCAAGCCAAATCGGGGGATCGGTTTATATGGGGGCTATATATAATTATGGACCGATGTGAACCAATTTTTGCATGGTTGTTAGAGACTATAGACTAACACTATGTACCAAATTTCAGCCGGATCGGATGAAACTTGCTTCTCTTAGAGGCTCCGAAAGCCAAATCGAGGGATCGGTTTATATGAGGGCTATATATAATTATGGACCGATATGGACCAATTTTTGCATGGTTATTAGGGACCATATACTAACACCATGTACCAAATTTCAGCCGGATCGGATGAAAATTGTTGCTCTTAGAGGCTCCGCAAGCCAAATCGGGGGATCGGTTTATATGGGGGCTATATATAATTATGGACCGATGTGAACCAATTTTTGCATGGTTGTTAGAGACTATAGACTAACACTATGTACCAAATTTCAGCCGGATCGGATGAAACTTGCTTCTCTTAGAGGCTCCGAAAGCCAAATCGAGGGATCGGTTTATATGAGGGCTATATATAATTATGGACCGATATGGACCAATTTTTGCATGGTTATTAGGGACCATATACTAACACCATGTACCAAATTTCAGCCGGATCGGATGAAAATTGTTGCTCTTAGAGGCTCTGCAAGCCAAATCGGGGGATCGGTTTATATGGGGGATATATATAATTATGAACCGATGTCGACTAATTTTTACATGGTTGTTAGAGACCATATACTAACACCATGTACCAAATTTCAGCCGGATCGGATGAAATTTGCTTCTCTTAGAGGTCTCGCAAGCCAAATTTGGGAGTCCGTTTATATGGGGGCTATACGTAAAAGTGGACCGATATGGCCCATTTGCAATACCATCCGACCTACATCAATAGCAACTACTTGTGCCAAGTTTCAAGTCGATAGCTTGTTTCGTTCGGAAGTTAGCGTGATTTCAACAGAGGTACGGACGGACGGACATGCTCAGATCGTCTCAGAATTTATCCACGACATATACTTTATGGGGTCTTGGAGCAATATTTCGATGTGTTACAAACGGAATGACAAAGTTAATATACCCCCATCCTATGGTGGAGGGTATAAAAAAGTCGACTTTCAACTGAAGGTCATAATGGGTTGTGTATTAAATTTTTATGTTCCCAACCGCTAAAACATTTTAAGGACGTTAATTGTTATCATACATTGTATTTACCTATACATTTTTAATACAAATAAAAAAACAAAATAAAATTTGAATGAAATTAATTTTTATTGGAGTAGGGTGACAAAACTAAATGAAAGGAACAACGACAAATTCCATGGTCTGATACAACCAACTCCATCTATAGTATTAGTTGGAGTTCCCTTAATTCGTTTGAATCGACCGAATTTGTCGGGTGACACAACTGCCAACTGATAGTTGCTGCAACTGCCAAAAGGAGGTTGGCAATAAATTCGGTTATCACAACCAATCTGTATTCTCTGTGCAAGAATGGCTTAAGAAGGAGGTTCCCCGCTTCAAGGCAAAATGGCCTCCAAGATTTCTGGATCTCAATTCATTGGACCTCGTTGGATCTGAGGTATTTTGGAAATTAGGGTTCGCACTTAAAAATACGAAAATGTCGATTATCTCCGGGAATGGACGAAAATACCGTAGATCCAATTTCGTGGGGTGTATGATGGCTTTGTCGGTCGTTAGAAGGCGTGGCAAATGAAATTTGATTTCTGGCAGTTTCAGCTTTTGAACTTTTCACAAAAAAAAGAAAAATACAGCAGTTTACTTTGTTGTATTACATGCCAACCACATAGGGTTCCTTCTCAATCACTATACAAAGTTTGTTCCTTTCTTTGATTTATCCATTAATTCCCATATTAGTGTGAGAATAATTAATTCGTAGTGAAGAATTTAATTGAAAGCAATTAATTTATATTGATAGACAATGGTGAACGTCTTCTTGGCTTTCCTACATGATTTCCGGAATCAAAATTTGCAACATATTTGAATAGTTTTAAATTACATTTCTTAAAATTGGTTTCAGGCTGACGGTTACAAATTGCTTGTTTCCACTTGACCTGACAACTATCACAAATTAGCTTTTCTCTTTATCGGCTATGACATTAATCTCCGTATTGCAATTAGAATTTAATTAAGAATGTTAAAAGTTAATTGCCTGGATACCTAATTGTTTTGTCATTTTGTTATTTGATATAAATCAATTGAAATTGGGTGAATAGAAATTCTTCAGAAATTGATATAAGATTTTATTGCATTTTAAATGTATTAGAAGGTCTTACATGTTAGTTGTGGTATTTAAATATTATAGATCTTATGAGATATATTTAATTTGATAAAATTTTGTCTGTGTTATATGTGTGTTAATATAAAATCGATAACGCATTCAATTTTTTAGTATATATTTTCTATATGTTCCTGTCAAAACCAAAAAAAAAACGATATTTCCTTTTTCTCATTACACATTTTTCGACAATTAACCAATTTTGTGTCAATTCGTCGACGTCATCAGAACAATGGCCTTTTTCTTCTACGATTTCACTAGGGAATCTACACTGAAAGACATATTGATCCAATATGATCAATATAAGGACGAATATTTTTAACCCTCTACTGCCCAAACATGTCCTTAGGCGGGCTTCGTTTAAACGGGAAGCTTTTAGTAAAACACACCAATATTCTACAAAAATGGGTACAATACAAATAAAACTTAGTTAAAATTTTGAAAGAGGCTTGCAGAATATACTGGATTTTATCGTACAGATTTTCTTTGTTTCATTTTCTTGCTTTGTATCATAAACCTTAAATTTTTTTTCAGCTGGCAAATAATAAATTTTAATAAAATTAAAGTTTGTAATCATTGTTATAAAAATTTATTTTATTATATCTAGGACACAAATCTTTTAAATTAACATTTCTCCATTCAATTCGTATGTCTTTAAGGCAAGTTTTCTTTAAACCTTAAAGATAAATATTTTTGATTTAAGAAAACAATCTTTAAATTATTGAATCTGAATAAGACTTAGGTTGAAGATTTAACAAAAAGTGTCTCTATTTTGAAGAAAACTTACCCAGCAAAAAAAAACCCTCGCCAAAAAGTAGTGAAAATGTTCTTTTTGGATCCGAAAGTAGTGCAAAATTTACGCAGAAGCGATGAATTTAACATGAACGCCATTTCAACAGCTGTTGCACTGAACTTGCATATCCTCTTAAGGTGTGATCCGAATTCATTGTTTTGTATGTGAATTAAAAAATTTTGCGATATTTTGCTAAATAAATATTTTTTATAATTTTTTATGATTTTTAATACATTCTAACATTTGTCTGAAACGTTTGGATTAAAATATTTTGAAAAATTCGCAATATTTCGTGAATGGATTTAGATTTTTTTTTTCGACAAAATTTCATAATTGGTAACATTGGGAGTACATGATTTGGGAGTACATCTTTTGGAAGTACTTTTAAAGTTGTGCCGTTGGAAGAACTTCAAAATTGTTTGCGGTGTATCTTTGATTCGAAATCAATACAAACAAGTAAGTAAAGTCTAAAGTCGGGCGGGGTCGACTATATTATACCCTTCACCCCTATGTAGGCCAAAATTTGTGTTACCATCTCAACTATTTCACATTTGCTGGAAGCTATATAAAGGAGACAATTTTTTTTACTTCTACAAAATCTCTAGAATTAAAATTTAAATCGGCTAACGCTATCCAGTTAATTGGTGGAAACTTCCATTGAAAATGGGTCTAAAATGTGTAACAGTCTACCATATTTCCACAACTCTGGTGTACGAATATATATGGGAGCTATATATAATCTGAACCGATTTTGACTAAATTTGACATGTATAGTTAGAATAATAATTCTGCTATCTATGCGAAATTTCACGTAAATGGGCCCCCTGGTCATATGAGTGCAAATCGGACGGAAGATATATATGGGAGCCATATCTAAATCTGAACCGATTTCAACCAAATTTGGCACAATTACCGATACAACTAAACGTACTCCTTGTGCGAAATTTGAAGCAAATCACGGCAAAACCCTGGATTTTGAGGCCATATAAGATCAAATCGGACGAAAGATATATATGGGAGCTATATCTAAATCTGAATCGATTTTGACCATATTTAGCACATACAATAGTATCGTTAAAAGTACCACTTATGCAAAATTTGAAGTAAGTCAGGGCAAAACTCTGGCTTTTGAGACCATATAAGTCCAAATCGGGCGAAAGATAAATATGTGAGCTATATATAAATCTGAACCGATTTTAACAAAATTTGACACACTTAACGATACTATTAAACGTATCCCTTGTGCAAAATTTGAAGCAAATCACGGCAAAACTCTGGCTTTTGTGGCAATAAATGTTCAAATCGGGGATAAATTTATATGGCAGCTATATCTAAATTTGAACCGATTTCACTCAAATTTACCAAGCATTGGTAGAATGTCAATTCTACCCTCTGTGCAAAATTTCACGAAGATCGGTAGTAAACTTTGGTCTCTGTGGTCATAAGAGTCTAAATCGGACGAAAGATATGTATGGGAGCTATATCTAAATCTGAACCGATTTGGCTGATATTTTGCAAGATTTTCGAGATTCATAAAATATTTGGATGTACGGTATTTCAAGAAAAATTGGTTGATAAACACGCTAACTATGACCAAATCGGGGATTAATATATATGACAGCTATATCTAAATCTGAACCGATTTTTTCCAAAACCAATAGCGATTGTCTCTGTCTCAAGAAACGGTCCTATACCAAATTTGAGGACGATCGGACTTAAATTGCGAGCTGTACTTTGTGCACAAAATTACATATACAGACAGACAGACAGACAGACAGACAGACAGACGGACATCGCTAAATCGACTCAGAATTTAATTCTAAGCCGATCGGTATACTAAAATATGGGTCAATGACCAATATTTCTTGGCGTTACATACCAAGATAATCCGAAGTGTTTTAAAAAAATCGGCCACAAAGACAGCGGATTTCTTTTCAAGGTTCAATATGTCGGACAAAGGGATGTCCCCTCCCGTGCAAGGTTAACCCATGTTAATTTCCTAATCTCCCCTTAAGTCCTTTGCAAGTTTCAAGTAAATCGAAGAAGTTTAGATTTTTCTTTATACTTTAAAAACAAGTCGGACAAAGGGGAGGTTCCCACACCGACCAAATTTGCAAAATTATATAAAATTACGGTAAATTTCAAAATTCATGTAAATTGAATACAAAATACGATTTCTTGATGCTTCTGCAGAAAAGGTCCTATATCACTACAACCGATATAGAATATCCTTTTTCCATCATGATGGAAAAAGATTAAATCGTTACCGTACTTTACGATAACATATCCAATATTATATTGAAATATGTTGCGAGTTATACAGACAGACCGAATTTCACCAGATCGCCAGATATACAAATTACAAAAAACATTTCATAAAAAAAATTTTAGCGCAATTTTTTCAAGCATTATCTGGCAGACTGGTTAGCAGTATCCGGAATTTTAGGATCATTGGACTACAAATTCTTGCTGATCATTGGACTACAATTTCTTGGGCAATTTATGATCGCTAAACACTTCTCCATGCATACCAAATGCGCCTCAAATAGAAATGCGTGAATAAAATGGAGATGAAATAAAAACTTGACTATAAATTTTTCCAATATCGCTCTCACACATATGAAATACAGGACCACAAATACCACAGCAAATGTGCGTATACTTGCACTTCGCATACGTGTATCTACTCTCGCATATGAAAGCATTTGCGTACACGCTATCAATCCACTAATACCACAACACCATGTCTAGAGCTAACTCATGGTCTTCATGATTGCTAGCATCCAGACATCTATGAACCAATCCACTAGGTTGTTTCAAAATTAAAAACCCGCCTGAAAGGAAAAACTTATCCTGCTTTGCGTTGCATAATGAATCCACAGAAAATTTCTGGTCAAAGCTCTTGCAATATACCACTAAACAAGGGCATTAAACACAAAAGCGTGTGTTCTAAACTCATGTCCTTACCCACATTCGTGTGGCCATGCAATGCTTCCGTGTGCTACTTAAAACTGTGAACACCACTAATACTTGGACAACATTTTGTGCATTATATATATATTTTTTTCGAACAGAGAATAATTTCGTCCATCATTTATGCCATCCAGGATAATAGACGGATCTATTTTTGCCCTCACCCCACCAGCCTCATTCCAACCATAAAGTTGGAACATCTACCTCTACCCTGAAGAACTTTATGCAACTTCCTCGGTATTTTGAGTATTCGCTCAGAGGTATAATTTTCGTTTTGCTACTATCATTCATCGTCGTCCATTGCTTTAATATCCTGATCAATTTTCAATTTCATTGCTAGGCGAGGCAATGAGTTTCGCTATTATATATCAGCATATACAGAGAGGATATTCGCAGGATGCGGTTGTAATTACAATGAATCCATATAAGCAGAACAATGAATGAGCTATTACAGATGCTTCATAGTCCCCCATAGGGCGGAGGTAACAATCAGGGCTTTAGCGGGGCATTTTCATTTGAAGTATAATTTATTGCTGAATTTTTGATAGTGTAACTACAGGAAGGGCTTTTAATCACAAATATGAAAGAGATAAGCAAGTAACGCATGGACAACTTTTGCATAGACTGTAAATTCAAGTAATAAATTTGGATGGAGTTATTAGAAAAGGTTTAAACAAAATGCTTTCTACAAATAATGGTCGATAAAAAAATTCATTACAAGTGCATATAAAGTTAAGAAACCAATAAAATAAAAGTACACTGTTTAATGGAAATAGCAACATATTTTGTACTAAATTGTGTAAATATATCAAAAAATATTGAATCCGAAAATGAGTTCAATTGAAAAAGTAAGTACAATTAAATTTCTTTGCAAACTACTAGAGAAAGCCAGTTATGAATATGACAGTTATTGCAAATTTTTTTGATTATGAACTAACAGTGATTTCGGTTGGTAAAAAATGTGTTGCCTATTTTACACATTACCCCCATTAAGTCGGACAATTTTGTTCGGTTGAAAAATCCAGTGCCGCAAATGTGCACGTTCGATTAACGGCGTGTTACCCATCGCAAGACCAAAAGTGTAACCCATTTTGCACTGAAGCTAATCTACGCCTGTAGATGGTTACAGTTGCAAGCAGATGTTGTAGACGCTTTAATTCTTCGACCTATGACACGTGTATTGTTGTTGCTTTTCAATTTCTCAATCACAGCCGATTAATCTACCAAGAAGTGGCATTTAAATTTTTTAGTGGCGCGATAACAAATTCGATAAAAATGTCTTTATTTTAAAGAAGCCGAGCAGCGTCTTTGGTTCGGTATTGATTCCGAGAAAGCACAATCGAAATATTTTCGCGAATTTTATTTTGTTTACAAACCACTTATTTTTATACCCTTCACCACTACTGTGGTTCAGGGTATAATAAGTTTGTGCATTTGTATGTAACGCCAAGAACTAGTGGTCATAGACGCATCTTTTAGTATAACGATGGGCTTAGAATTAAATTCTGAGTCTATTTAGCGATGTCCGTCTGTCTGTATGTCCGTCCGTCTGTCTGTATATGTAATTTTGTGCACAAAGTACAGCTCGCAATTTAAGTCCGATCGTCCTCAAATTTGGCATAGGGCCGTTTCTTGGGACAGAGACAATCACTATTTGTTTTGGAAAAAATCGGTTCAGTTTTATTTATAGCTGCCATATATATCTTTCGTCCGATTTAGACTCATATGACCACAGAGGCCAACGTTTTCTACCGATCTTCGTGAAATTTTGCACAGGGGGTAGAATTGACATTCTACCAAATCTTGGTAAATTTGATTGAAATCGGTTCAGATTTAGATATGGCTCCCATATATATCTTCCGTCCGATTTGCACTCATTTGACCAGGGGGGCCAAATGCTCCCATTTACGTGAAATTTCGCATAGATAGCAGAATTATTATTCTAACTATACATGTCAAATTTAGTCAAAATCGGTTCAGATTACATATAGCTCCCATATATACGTACACCAGAGTTGGGGAAATATGGTAAACTGTTACACATTTTAGACCAATTTTCAATGGAAGTTTCCTCCAATTAACTGGAAAGCGTTAGCCGATTTAAATTTTAATTCTAGAGATTTTGTAGAAGTAAAAAAAATGTCTCCTTTATATAGCTTCCAGCAAATATGAAGTAGTTGAGATGGTAACACAAATTTTGGCCTACATAGGGGTGAAGGGTATAATATAGTCGGCCCCGCTCGACTTTAGACTTTACTTACTTGTTTTTTTTTTTTTGATTTGTGTCAGTGTTGCCCATTTCGTTTCGTTTTCAAATACAGACTGTGTCACCGTGGTGCAATGGTTAGCATGCCCGCCTTGCATACACAATGTCGTGGGTTCGAATTCTACTTCGACCGAACACCAGCGGAGGATTATCCCACCTCAGTAATGCTGGTGACATTTCCTAGTGTTTCAAAACTTCTCCAAGTGGTTTCACTGCAATGTGGAACGCCGTTCGGACTCGACTATACAAAGGAGATCCCTTGTCATTGAGCCTAACATGGAATCGGGTAGCACTCAGTGATAAGAGTACACCACTGTGGTATCACAATTGACTGAATAGTCTAAGTGAGTCTGATTCATCGGGCTGCCGCCTAACGTAACCTACAAACGGTGTTGTCTTTAGGGGCAATATTGTGTACCCCCTGAAGTGTATACCCATTTTGTGTGCAACAATTTTTTCTCAAACTAAATCACCATAAAATATTAATAATTTTAGAAATTATAATTATTAATATAATTAATTATAATTACAATTAATATTTTAATTCAATCAAGAAATTGAATTAAAACATTAATTGAAAATCTAGTCTCTTTAAATTAAATATTTAATTGACACAGCTATTTTATTTAATGTCATAATTGAAAACTACATTTACAAGGTTATTTATTAATTTCTTCTATTTCCTAGTAAATCGAGAAATATTTATGTCTTATATTTTTACAATATTTTCTATATTCAGTAATAGTGTAGAGTTTGAGAAAAATATGTAATAAAAACTTGCAAAATTTCTTATATATCGTAGAAAAATTTGCCTCTGTATATATATGTAAGCTACATTTAAATCTGCACCGATTTGGACCAATTTTGGCTTTAATATTAATTTTACTCTCTATGCAAAATTTCAGCACTTTCGGAGTCAAAATCGGGCAAAGGATATATATCAGAACTATATTTAAATATTAACCGATTTTAAAATGTACATATATAGTAGAAAAGTCAATTCTACTATCTATGCAACATTTCACGTAAATCGGAGTAAAACTTTCGCCTCCGTGGTTATATGAATCGAGATAGGGCGAAAATATACATGGCAGCTATATATAAATCTGAACCGATGTCAATTAAACCTAGCATACTTGACGATGATAAAAATTAAATTCTTTCTGGAAAATTTTAAGCAAATAAAAAGGTGGCCCGAGTTACCTTTTTATTTGGACAATTTAGTTCATACCGGTCGAAAGATATATATGGGAGCTCTATATATAAATCTGAACTGATTTCTTCCAAAAGTGGTAGGCATATATTCTAACCCAAAATAGATACTTGAAGTCAATTGGACTGAAACTGCGACAGACAGACTGACGTACGGACAAAGCTAGACGACGCAGAGGCCGGCCCCGAGCTATACTGCCAAGGACGCCATGTATCTACCACGTCTCCTTCTGTTTTTTATATTATTTTGCAAAAAGTAATCTCAATTTTCAACTCGAAAAAAACAATATTTCCTGTGTATACAAAACAAATTTTCTGCCAGTATAACAGAACAAGCTCATTCAGCCAGTGTGGCGTATAGGTACTATATCCCATGTCTATACACATCCGACACTCATTCGCACCATGGTACTTTTGCTTGTTATTTATTTAAGAACCTGAGTGTGTATGAGAGAGAAATTTTTCTACAATTGTAAACACTTAAATTAGAGTCTATGTTTTTTTTTTGTTTTTGCTTTTCATTAAAATGTTATTACTATTATTTAAAAATTTCCAGAATAAACAGTTGATTGCACTTGAGAACTAGTTGAGTATTTGTATTGCTTCCACACAAGTGTGATATATACTCAAATAAATATACAAATACCTTTGGTTTATACCAACAAATCCTTTTGAACGAAACAATAACTAAGTGATATTTGCAGGTGGTATTGAAATAATAAACAAAAATTTACTTTGGAAGTAAACCACAAAATTATTTAGACTTTTTCTATGTACATATTTGGAGAGCTAACAAAAGTTTTGTTTTTTTTACAATACAATAAATTCGTTGCCAAAAGAGTTTTTGTTTTTGTGGAATTTTGAAAATATATTGATTTGATTGCGTTTTTACAATTCATTGAATTGTAGATTTAATAAAATTTTAAATTCAATAGTATTCGTCAGTAATTATAAAAAAGAATGTAGTTTTTTTTATTTGCTTACATCAAAATAATTCAAATATTTGCATGTGAAGTTCAGTGAACTTTAAAAAGTTAGTTAAATAAAAAAAAAAACGACCAGTGTTTTACTTACTAGTTTCCGACTGAAGGATATACTGAAAATAAGGGATTTTTCGAACGACGAATATCAACACCACTTAGATATAATTAGGTTAAAATTAACTTTAGTATAGGAGGCATTGTAAATATTGAAAATGGTAATGTACAATTGCGGAAGGATCTGCAAGTGGACTGTCATAAATTGAAAGCTCCCACAATTGTAATTTTGTAAGATTTCAATTTACACAAGTAAAGAAAAACACAAAGACCAAATTTCAGTTTCAACGTTGGATATGTTTATTGAGGACTTTTCTCTTCTTACCACGAGGATGGTTGCTGCGCAAGTAAGTCTAGTTAATTCAATTCAATTCATACAAAAGGGCAAGTAGAGAGATTTGGAGATACGTAAGTTAAAGAAAATGGAGCCTTTTATCCATTTGAGTGAAAGCTTGACTTCAGTTGCCTCAAGTTAGATAAAGTGTTGCCATATAAAAACAATAATTCAGAGTAATTCTAATTCAGTTAGTTCAGTTGTTATTTGAAAAGTACAATGAAAATAAATTTAGATACATTTGTTGAATAGGCTTCAACAGGTAATCTACAGATGTATGTCAAATTTTGTTTTTATGAGTATTTGATAAAGCCGTTACACAGTAGTTCGAAAGCGGCAAAAAAATATGTCCGATTTTTATACTAATTTATATTTTCAATAGACTATGATATCGAGTTTCAAGTACAAAAAAAAATATAGGGTTAAAAAAACTTACTATTGAAATGAAATTTTGAGAAAATTTTCTATAGCAATGAAATTTTGAGAAAATTTTCCATAGAAATGAAATTCTGAGAAAATTTTCTATAGAAATACATTTTGACAAAATTATCTATAGAAATAAAATTTTGACAAAATTTTCCATAGAAATACAATTTTGACAAAATTTTCCATGGAAATAAAATTTTGACAAAATTTTCATTTTCCATAGAAAGCCCTATTGGCAAAGGAAAAGAGATATGCTTACAAATTTGTTTAGGCAGTAGCCGACTATCAAACCTTTTTTCGGAAGGTTCAAGTGCAGTTCACTTTGGGTTGAGTGAATTACCCGAATTTATTCTGATAATTGGTTAATAGTTTTGCTGCAAGTAGAGGATTCTGATGAGGAACGTGGTAATTCCGAAACAGCTGTACATCCAACCATCTTGCAGTCTATAGGGCTTGGCCCAAAAAAATTTGACAAGCACACTTTTCCTCTGTTGGTTACGCTACACTTCTAGTTTAGTCAATGCATGGCTTTAAGCTGAGATCAAAAACAACAATAACGATTGAAGAGAAGCCAACAATAACAAACAAAACGAATAGGGATACAGTTTTGATAAAATTTGCTATAGAAATAAAATATTGATACAATTTTCTATACAAATAAAATTTTGATAAAATTTTCTATAGAACCAAAATTTTGACAAAAATTTTCTATGGAAATAAAATTTTGACCAAATTTTCTATAGAAATAAAATTTTGACAAAATTATCTACAGAAATAAAATTTTGGCAAAATTTTCTATAGAAACAAAATTTTGACAAAATTTTCTATAGAAATAAAATTTTGGTAAAATGTTTTATAGAAATAAAATTTTGACAAAATTTTCTATAGAAATAAAATTTTGACAAAATTTTCTATAGAGATACAATTTTGATAAAATTTGCTATAGAAATAAAATATTGATAAAATTTTCTATAGAAGTAAAATTTCGACAAAATTTTCTATAGAAGTAAAAATTTTACAAAATTTTGTATATAAATCAAATTTTGACAAAATTTTATATAGAAAGAAAATTTTGACAAAATTTTCCATAGAAATAAAATAGTAAAAATTTAACAAAATTTTTTATAGAAGTAAAAATTTGAGAAAAATTTCTATAGAAGTAAACATTTGAGAAAAATTTCTATAGAAATAAAATTTTGACAAAATTTTCCATCGAAATAAAACATTGACAAAATTTTCTATAGAGATGCAATTTTGATAAAATTTGCTATAGAAATAAAATATTGATAAAATTTTCTATAGAAATAAAATTTTGATAAAATTTTCTATAGAAAGAAAATTTTGACAAAATTTTGTATAGAAATAAAATTTTGACAAAATTTTCAATAGAAATAAAATTTTGACAAAATTATATATAGAAGTAAAAATTTTGACAAAATTCTCTATAGAAATACAATTTTGACAAAATTTTCAATAGAAATAAACTTTTGACAAAATTTTCAATAGAAATCAAATTTTGACAAAATTTTTTATAGAAATAAAATTTAGACAAAATTTTCTATAGAAATAAAATTTTGACAAAATTTTCTATAGAAGTAAAAATTTAACAAAATTTTTTATAGAAGTAAAAATTTGAGAAAAATTTCTATAGAAGTAAAAAGTTGAGAAAAATTTCTATAGAAATAAAATTTTGACAAAATTTTCTATAGAGATACAATTTTTATAAAATTTGCTATAAAAATAAAATATTGATAACATTTTCTATAGAAATAAAATTTTGATAAAATTTTCCATAAAAATAAAATTTTGACAAAATTTTCCATAGAAATAAAATTTTGACAAAATTTTCTATAGAAATAAAATTTTGACAAAATTTTTGATAGAAATAAAATTTTGACAAAATTTTCTATAGAAATAAAATTTTGGCAAAATTTTCTATAGAAACATAATTTTGACAAAATTTTCTATAGAAGTAAAATTTCGACAAAATTTTCTATAGAAACAAAATTTTGACAAAATTTTTATAGAAGTAAAATTTCGACAAAATTTTCTATAGAAGTAAAAATTTTACAAAATTTTGTATATAAATCAAATTTTGACAAAATTTTATATAGAAATAAAATTTTGACAAAATTTTCCATAGAAATAAAATTTTTGGCAAAATCTTCTATAGATACAAAATTTTCACAAAATTTTCTATAGAAATAAAAAGTTGACAAACTTTTCTATAGAAATGACATTTTGAGAAAAATTTCTATAGAAAAAAATTTTGACAAAATTTTCTATAGAAATAAAATTTTGATAAAATTTGCTATAGAAATACAATTTTGACAAAATTTTCTATAGAAATAAAATTTTGACAAAATGTTCTATAGAAGTAAAAAATTTGAAAAAAATGTCTATAGAAGTAAAAAATTTGAAAAAAATGTCTATAGAAATAAATGTTGCAAAATTTTCTATAAAAATAAAATTTTGACAAAATTTTCCATAGAAATAAAATTTTGACAAAATATTCAATAGAAATAAAACTTTGACAAAATTTTCTAAAATGTTCTATAGAAATAAAATTTTTACAAGTGAAGACCGTGTATACAAAGGATATTTATCATCCAATCTGTTCAAAACTAGCAGTAAAATTTCCGGCTTTTACATTTCATGGTTTGTGTCAATTTTTCTTTTAATAAAAGTTATTTTAAGAATTGTTGCTGCTGAGGCAAAAAATGTTTTTGTACCAAAAATATGTAGGTTAAAATGGCAGCCCGATTTAGTTTCAGGCTCACTTAGACTATTCAGTCCATTGTGATATAAGTATAATTAGGGTAACATCACCGATGCCACGGATTTTAATTCGACCGAAGTATATATATAAAATGGATGTTTAACGTTACATTTAAAGGCATAATTAATTGGTTATGGCTTGCGCCAAATAAATTCTCTTAATACTAATCGTAATCGTAATGTCGGCACCACAATATTTATTTAGAAATTAGTTAGAAAAAATATTTGTAAATTTAATTTCAGCGATTTTTCAATGTATTCCAACTATACTTTTAACACGAATACTTTTCCGCTTAAAAACTATTAAACCTTTACCAAAAATTCCCTAGTCATGGCTGTGGCCACTTTAACATCTTTCTCTCTACCACTCTCTCCCTCTCTCTCACGCTGCCTACAAAGCAGTCACAGGCATACATTTCACACACATTTGTTACACTTGTACATGGGGAAGAGCTTTAGCATATCCATTGGCCGAAAGTAGCTCCCATTATATGAAAGGTAGCTTTCATTTACATCCCGTTGGAATATGCCTTCATTGCTGCTATCCATCACAAGCAGCCAGTGATGACAGCAGGTTGTAACAGCACCATATCTCTATGTTGAGAGGACATCAGTTGTAGATGATGATGATGCCACAAGAATGGTCACTTGTTCTATCGTATGGCTTAAACGGC
This sequence comes from Haematobia irritans, assembly GCF_050003625.1. Lineage (NCBI taxonomy): Eukaryota > Metazoa > Arthropoda > Insecta > Diptera > Muscidae > Haematobia > Haematobia irritans. The sequence goes on along the minus strand of NC_134397.1, from coordinate 272,728,208 downwards.
TTCCATGCTTTTATACATTTTTTGTTGTTGTTATTGTTGTTGTGGGTTATTGTATTTTTGTTTTGTTGTAAACTCTGCATCTAACTAAATAACCCCGAAAAATTTCAAATGAAAGCAATTTGCTAGTAAAAGCTGAACAACAACAGGATGCCACATGGTATGATTTCCTCAAAAATGTATAACAACGTGTCCAGTGACAATCATGATGACGACAAAAGCAACAACAACAACAACAACTGCAATAACCAGAAAAGAGCAACAGTAAATACTTCGAATAAAAACCAGGATGCAGATGATTTTAAACAAAGGATTTTTAGTAACATCAACCCCTGGAACAGAGTACATGACAGCATAAAATCCAATAAAAATCCTAAAAACCGGCTAAAAACTTAGCCAGATGCAATGTCCAAAATGCAATATGCCATTGACAATGGATAGAGCGAAAGCCATAGCCACAGCCACAGCCGGTGTTGGAGCCTAGACAACTATGATGATGGCTAGTATGATGTGGATGATGATGCTGATGATAATGATGAGTATGATGATTTTTGTAAGGATAATGCAACACACACAAAACCAGTGGTGGATAAGAGTATTAGAGTGTCAATACATGTACGGGTGTGTGTGTGTTTGTATGGAGAAAATTTCTAACCTTTAGTTAAATTCTAAAAACAAGTTTGGCTCAGCAAATATTCCTACATGGTCTACGAAGATACACCAAGTCCTTGTGTGTAAGTGTGTGTGTGTTATAGCGGTGATTGTTATCCTGCATATTGTTAACTTTATATGTGTTAGACTAAATGCGAACACCAGTACGTGTACATCAATGTAATTTGATAAAGTCTGCTTTGTGATATTCATACACAATAGTGTCACTTTTATACACGTCCACATAGCCGTTATTCTTGTCAGAGTCATACACACTCACACTCACATGTTAACTCACATGTATAAAATCCGTAACATTTCTCCCCCCAAACGAGAACGAGACCAAGCTACTCAAAATCATGATCGAAAAAAAAAACGGCAGTGGGGTATGGTAGGGCCCAACAAACCTAATGTGCCATCATCGAAGAACGACATTACACGTCTGACGCTCACATATTGAGTTGTTCCTGAATATTTTTGATTATTTTTGTACATCCGAAACTAATCTAATAGCTATGGCTGATGTGCTACACATACAGAGTGTAGATTTCGAATAGTTGTGAATCGAAACAATGCTAAACGAAATGAAAATTCATTTGAAGAAGGGCAAACGTTTAATCAAGTCGTCTACATGGTACCCTACATATCTAATATAATGAAATTGGAACTGGCTTTTTATGAAGTAGTAAAACCAACCTCTAATTCCATCGCAATCGTAAGCGATTTGGTAATTTGTTCCACTGCTACAGATGTTTGGGAAATCTTAAATACCGAGAAATAGCAGTATTTCTACACTGAAAACAAATATAGTCGTGAGGCTAAAGAATTTGCGTAGTTCAAATATGAATACATGTGATTGGACTCGAAATGCAGTATCTTTCCATGAAAGAAAATTTTATTTGACTATGGTAGATTTTCATATTAGTTGCGAATTTAATACTTATGTTCGAATATCCACTTACGTTCTCTTTCCACTATTCACAGCAAATCCACGAACGTGATAATTTGGCGTCCTGAATTCTATGGTCTTATTTGAACTTTTTGTAATCGGCTGGCTTACATAAATCACCAAAAAACGCCCTAGGGTGGAAATGTTAATAAATGGAATCAAGAGACTTTTTTAATTCATTATTTTTATACTCTGCGCCATCCTGTGGAGCAAGGTATTATAATCCAGTAAAGTTAACCAAGTTCTTCTAAAGGCACGACTTTGAAAGCACATCCAAAAATATCCTCCCAAAGATGTTCTTTTGTTAAACACACGAGATTTTCTTTTAATTCAGTTTTGTATAATATTATACAAAAAAATGCTAAATCCCTCCTAGAATTTTTTTTGAAAATATTTAAAGTCAAACGTTTCGGACAAGCGTTGGGATGCTATAAAAATCATAAACAAAATATAAAAATTATTTATTTGACAAAATATCACAGAATTTTTAAGCCACATACAAAACAATGAATTCGGATCACATCTTAAGAAGTCATGTAAATTCAGTGCAACGGATATTGAAATGATGGATATCCGTCCTATGACAAACCATGTTAAATTCATCTCCTTTGCACCATTTCTAAAATGAACATTTTCTCTACTTTTTTGGCGGCAATGCTTTTTTCTGGGAAGCTAGTGCATATGTTTGCAACCCCCAGTAGGAGTAGAGATAGATACAATGGCACACCTAAGTAATGGCACACCAAACAATTTTGATAAAAAACACGCGTTAAAAGTGATAAGAAGCTTTTTTTAAATTAGAGTTGTAACTGCATTAAGCATCTAGATTTTTATTTAAGACAAAATTTTGTTTTTTAAATATTTAAATTATAAAAAATTAAAAAGGCAAATTTTTTTGAGGAACAAAAATATTTGCATAGTTCAAAATTAGTTTTTGGGTACATTTACCCTACGACTAGTCCCTGGTGTGTATGGACCAGTCCCAGTTCTGGTCAAAACATATGGAAGGGACCGGCCACTTTATTTGTCATTGCCGGGGTAAATTTATACTTTAGGACTCATCAATAAATTACGACTATTTAAAAATTGCAACTAACTGGAGCACAGGTACCAGTTCGGTGATAGGTCCGTCAGTGGCAATTTGCACCAATTTCCCGTAGGGTAGTACTTGTTGGGCATTTCTCTCTGTTTGATAGCAGCATCAAACCGTCTAGATATTGAATGGACTAATACTTTGTTCTATCTGTACATATATACTCCCATTCTTCCATCAACACTATACCAAATTTCATTATAATAGCGACCGGAATACTGCGAACAACTAATTCATGGACAGACGGGCGGATACCAAGTTCTAAACCGGCTTAGGAGCTGGTTCTAAGTCGATAGCTATATATTTTAAGGGGTTTAAAATCGATATTTAGGCTGCTGTACTAATACTTATATGTGGCACTGTACATGGTGTCTTTAGCAATAATTCTCACGTTGGGACCCAGAGTTGATTTAGCAATATCCGTTTGTCCCGCCGTCCGCGAACACATTTTTGTGATCAAAGTCTAAGTCGCAGTTTTAATACAATCGACTTCAAATGTGTGTTTTTCGTCCCAAGAAAGAACCCTATTGATTTTGGAAGAAATCCGTCTGTCCGTGAACACATTTTTTTGGAAGAAATCCGTCTGTCCGTGAACACATTTTTGTAATCAAAGTCTAGGTCGCAGTTTTAGTCCAATCGACTTCAAATTTGGCTCAGAATAGAACCCTATTGATTTTGGAAGAAATCGGTTAAGATTTAGGTATAGCTCCCATATATATTTTTCACCAGATGTACACTTCTATGGTCCCAGAAACCAGAGTCTTACTACGAATTATGTTAAATTTTGCAAAGGAAGTAAAATTAATATTGTAACTTTGCATGCCAGTTCCAGATTTAGATTTAGCTCTCCTATATATTTTTCGCCCAATTTACCCTTATATGAAGCCCCCATACATAATACATATAGTCTTCCGGTTAGGGCAAATAAAGCCAAACTACCAACGTTGTCTTTGTAACATTACCAAAGCGATTTTACAAGGAAAATGTTGGTATTTTGACCATTTTTGTCGAAATCAGAAAAACATATATATGGGAGCTATATCTATATCTGAACCGATTTCAACCAAATTTGGCACGCATAGCTACAATGCTAATTCTACTCCCTGTGCAAAATTTCAACTAAATCGGAGTTAAAAATTGGCCTCTGTGGTCATATGAGTGTAAATCGGGCGAAAGCTAAAGGGTGATTCTTTTGAGGTTAGGATTTTCATGCATTAGTATTTGACAGATCACGTGGGATTTCAGACATGGTGTCAAAGAGAAAGATGCTCAGTATGCTTTGACATTTCATCATGAATAGACTTACGATCTGCCACAACGTCGAATTTTCAGTGAATGGGCCCTAGAAAAGTTGGCAGAAAATCCGCTTTTTTATCGACAAATTTTGTTCAGCGATGAGGCTCATTTCTGGTTGAATGGCTACGTAAATAAGCAAAATTGCCGCATTTGGAGTGAAGAGCAACCAGAAGCCGTTCAAGAACTGCCCATGCATCCCGAAAAATGCACTGTTTGGTGTGGTTTGTACGCTGGTGGAATCATTGGACCGTATTTTTTCAAAGATGCTGTTGGACGCAACGTTACGGTGAATGGCGATCGCTATCGTTGGATGCTAACAAACTTTTTGTTGCCAAAAATGGAAGAACTGAACTTGGTTGACATGTGGTTTCAACAAGATGGCGCTACATGCCACACAGCTCGCGATTCTATGGCCATTTTGAGGGAAAACTTCGGAGAACAATTCATCTCAAGAAATGGACCGGTAAGTTGGCCACCAAGATCATGCGATTTGACGCCTTTAGACTATTTTTTGTGGGGCTACGTCAAGTCTAAAGTCTACAGAAATAAGCCAGCAACTATTCCAGCTTTGGAAGACAACATTTCCGAAGAAATTCGGGCTATTCCGGCCGAAATGCTCGAAAAAGTTGCCCAAAATTGGACTTTCCGAATGGACCACCTAAGACGCAGCCGCGGTCAACATTTAAATGAAATTATCTTCAAAAAGTAAATGTCATGGACCAATCTAACGTTTCAAATAAAGAACCGATGAGATTTTGCAAATTTTATGCGTTTTTTTTTTTAAAAAAGTTATCAAGCTCTTAACAAATCACCCTTTATATATGGGAGATATATCTAAATCTGAATCGATTTCAACCAAATTTGGCACGCATAGCTACAATGCTAATTCTACTCCCTGTGCAAAATTTCAACTTAATCGGAGTTAAAAATTGGCCTCTGTGGTCATATGAGTGTAAATCGGGCGAAAGCTATGCATGGGAGATATATGTAAATCTGAACCGATTTCAATAAAATTTGGCACACTTGATTATACACACAAAAAAATTTTTTTCTGATTCAATCACGAAATTAATTGATCCAATTAATTTTAAGTTGAAATGTCTTCAATCACAGAAATGATAGTATCAATTAAAAAATTAATTGAAGGTCAATTAAAAAGTTAATTGATCCAATTAAAAAATTAATTGATACAATTATTTTTGTGATTGATTTTTGTTTCAATTAAAAAATATGTTGAATCAATTAAATTTTTAATTGAATATTTTTTAAAACTCAATTAAAATTTTAATTGGAAAAATTTTCGTGAAATTTTTTTGTATGTAGTACTAATTGTTTTTCTTCTGCAAAATTTTAAGCAAATTAGGCTAAAACTCTGGCTTCTGGGACCATATAAGTCCATATCGGGCGAAATGTATATATGGGAGCTATATCTAAATCTGAACCGATTTCTTCCAAAATCAATAGGGTTCTATTGTGAGCCAAAACACATAATTGTGCCAAATTTGAATGTGTGTTCACGGACAGACGGAAATGTGAAATGTGTTCACGGACAGACGGACAGGACCCAGGAGCCCTCCCAGAGCATTTTTGCCAAAGACACCATGTGTCTATCTCGTCTCCTTCTGGGTGTTGCAAACATATGCACTAACTTATAATACCCTGTTCCACAGTGTGGCGCAGGGTATAAAAATTTTAAAAATGGCTCAAATTTCATAGAAGTCTAAAAACATCGAAAATGTAAATCAACAAAGTGGTGCGGGGCCCCGCCAGACTTTCGGCTTTCCTCACTTGTTTTCTATTAAGATGCAATAAAATGCATATTTTAATGTTTGTTTTTACTAGACAAGTCTTATTAAATGATTTTTTCTGGAAAAATTAGCGAAATTAACATCACTAAAAATTAATACGATACTGGTACACACCTCTATATATGTTTCAATGCATTAAAATTATTACAATTCACATTCAAAAATTCTACATCTTACATCATAGTTCGAAAAACTAAACCAATTTTTGGTTCGACTAAGTCGCCCCGAAGTCATGCAATTATGTTTGGTATATATGAAAAGTAAATCTGTATTATTATCTTTTTCTCCTCTCCGCATAAAGCCTAAAATATTGGAATAGTAAACATAGGGTATTTTGTAGAAAACTCCTTTACCTATTTTAGAAATCAGATTATGCAGCTGTGCCAAACAAACAACCAAAAAAAAACTACAAACAAAACCTAAATACAAAAATCACCTCTGAGCAGACATCCGCTGGTTAGTAGGACGTTGGCAATCATACAAAAATCCATGAACAAACATCACCATACTCCCCAAACTTTCGTTGGAAATTCTATGCACAGAGACACTGGTCACATATGGCCGATGCCTCTGAAGTATTAATGATGATTCATAATGTCTATGAAATATTGTCCAGCTATGACATTTTTCTGACAGTTTTATTAGACCTTATTGAGAATGGGGAGAAAATGCTAGTATGCTACTATTCCCTGGACATTATTACAAAGTTAAAACTTCACTGACGAGTTCTATGGTATGTACGTGGATGATGGAGGTTTGGATTTTTGGTTTTACTCTTCATTCCATGTTTTTGCTGCAAATGCATGGAGTGTTGGTAATTTGTTGCACATATCCCTCTTGTGTTCCATGATGTGAGGGAGAAGAAAAAAAAACTCGTTAAAACTTTATGACATCAAACAATCAAAAAATAAATCACTCAAATGAGACCAATAAACATGATCAAATGTCTGATGGTAACGATGCAACATTTCAGATGAGTTTATCAAATGGAAAATCGCTTGAGGAACAATGAGGTGCCAGGAGCTATTATTTCTCACATGTAGCCGAAATGATTAAAATTCTTCAATACTTGATTCTGTGAGGCAAATTTTAATTTATTCGAGAAAAACATCGGAAGCGTAAGAGACGTTTTACCTAAAAATGAGTTTCCAATACACACTATAGAACAATTAATTAAGTATGTGGAGGGGGGCAGTTTGCCCTCCCTCCACATACTCATATATACTTTTTCGGGTCAATTGGAGGACCCGAAAAAGTATATATGAGTCACATATATACCAGGCTTTACGGAAAGGTTGAGAAAGGAAAAGTACCAGTTAGCTGAAAGGACACATCGTTCATTCAATGAACTTGATAGTAGCACGAAATCTAACTTGAAAACGGAAAAAAAATCGGATGTGGGTACAAGGTTATATGTAACGGCGACTCTTATCGTAAACTCTTTTATTTAGAAATTTTGATTGGATAGTAAACTCTTTTGTGTTCTGTCGCCCTGTTCGAGCTAAGCACACCGAAAAAAAGTAAACTGTTTTATAGGAAGAATGAACTACCTTACACGAAAATTAAACAAAATTTTACTCCACATTTTGAGATTTCCACAAGGCGTTGTTAAAGCCAAAAAAATTTAATGTCCTTTTGTATTTTTAACTGCAGTTCACGAAATTACATCCTCTCATAGAAGAGAAAATGAACTAAAAATAAAGAAGAAAATTATTGGCGCCAAATCATAATCATTTTAACCATACAGTAGTTCATGCTTATTTTGGGAATTACAAAAATCTTCTTTTTCTTTAGTTCATATTGAACTTATGTGTACGGTCATTGAACTTTATACTCACACTTAGTTCATACAATTTTTGAGGCATACTTTAAAAAAGTAAAATTTCATTAAGTTGTGGAAAATTTCAGAAAAAATAATAAAATGTAACTTCTAGCAAATAATTTTTTCCAATAAAAATAAGTTAAATTTAGCGTTAGTTTTACTACGGAAATTTTTTTCCGTGCAATTAGTAGTACTAAGGGTTCAGACTTTCATGAATGGGTCTTTCATTGTTAACGCTCTTCCCCCAATTCTAAGAACTTTCGGTGTTTCCAGCTATACATATCGGAAAAAACGTCTTCAACATTTTGCTGGTACACCATGATTTCTATGTGAACTATTGTCAGTCCTTTGGCAAGGCATCTTAAAACTTCTTAACATCATCTTTTAAATTGTGAGTTAGTCCATGCGGGATATATATATTAGGCAAAACAAAGGCCGAATAAATACGTATATATTCAGTTCTTGACCGGTATATATAGGGAAGAATTACCTTCGAACCGATATGAACACTGGATTGGTAGAATTCTTGATGTTTTGGAAGATTTTGCAAAATATTCCTCTCTAACTAAGAGGTGCTTCACAAATTTTCTAGAGAAATAAAATTTTGACAAAATTTTCTACAGAAATTAAATTCTGAAAAAATTTTCTATAGAAATAAAATTTTGACAAAATTTTCTATAGAAATAAATTTTTAACAAAATTTTCTATAGAGATTATGTTTTGACAAAATTTTCTAAAGAAATAAAATGTTGACAAAATTTTCCATAGAAATAAAATTTTGACAAAATTTTCTACAGAAATACAAAATTTTGAGAAAATTTTCTATGGCAATAAAATTTTGGTAGATTATTTTTGGATCTTAGAGGCTCCGCAAGCCAAATCTGTATATCGGTTTATATGGGGGCTGTATATAATTATGGACCGATGTGGACCAATTTTTGTATGCTTGTTATAGACCATATACCAACATCAAGTATGGGAGCCACCGTTATGCAATGGTTAGCATGCCCGCCTTGCATACACAAGGTCGTGGGTTCGATTCCTGCTTCGACCGAACACCAAAACATTTTTCAGCGGTGGATTATCCCACCTCAGTAATGCTGGTGACATTTCTGAGGGTTTCAAAGCTTCTCTAAGTGGTTTCACTGTAATGTGGAACGCCGTTCGGACTCGGCTATAAAAAGGAGGTCCCTTGTCATTGAGCTTAATATGGAATCGGGCAGCACTCAGTGATAAGAGAGAAGTTCACCAATGTGGTATCACAATGGACTGAATAGTCTAAGTGAGCCTGATACATCGGGCTGCCACCTAACATAACCTAACATCAAGAATCAAATTTCAGCCGGATCAGATGAAATCTGCTTCTCTTTGAGGCTCCGCCAGCCAAATCTTGTGATCGGGGGATCGGGGGCTATATATAATTATGGACCGATGTGAACCAATTTTTGCATGGTTGTTACAGACCATATACCAACATCAAGTATCAAATTTCAGCCGGATCAGATGAAATCTGCTTCTCTTTGAGGCTCCGCAAACCAAATGTGGGGATCGGTTTATATGGGGGCTATATATAATTATGGACCGATGTGGACCAATTTTCGCATAGTTGTTAGATACCATATATAAACATCAAGTACCAAGTTTCAGCCGGATCGGATGAAATTTGCTTCTCTTTGAGGCTCCGCAAGCCAAATCTGGGGATCGGTTTATATGGGGGCTAGGTTCGATATGGCCCATTTGCAATACCATCCGACCTACATCAATAACAACTACTTGTGCCAAGTTTCAAGTCGATAGCTTGCTTCGTTCGGAAGTTAGCGTGATTTCAACAGACGGACGGACGGACAGACGGACGGACAGAAGGACGGACATTCTTAGATCGACTCAGAATTTCACCACGATCCAGAATATATATACTTCATGGGGTCTGAGAGCAATATTTCGATGTGTTACAAACGGAATGACAAAGTTAATATACCCCTCCTCCTATGGTGGAGGGTATAAAAATGAAAGTTAAACACATGTAATAAAATATACACAAAAAAATTATATTCAATCCCGATATTATTGATCTAATTATTTTTTTAATTGATATGTCTTCAATCACGATAACGATAGTATCAATCACAGTTTTAAATGGGCAAGCAAAATAAATAATAAATAAAAATAATAATGATCTTCTAAAATCGCTGAAATCATGTTTATGATGATTATAAAAGGTAAAAAATACAACATATTTGTGATTCACTTTATGTTAATAAATATAAAAACATATGACAATTACGTGACAAATTTTGCTACGAATTAATATTTAGAAATACTATAGATATGCAAAATACCACTTACGATATTAACCGCATGTGTTACACAGACAAAACCGAAATGTTATACATTCAGCTCCATAGGATGTCGTATTCTCATTTCAATTAGACAAAATGTTGATTAGGTGAGAGAGATGTTGGGGGTTTTATTTTATAACGTTTTTGTGTGACTTCATCTATGACACATGACCATAATATAACAATTCACAAAAATTAAGCCCTTAATTGCAACAATTCACAAAAATGCGAAAAGATTGTAAATTAGTAAATGAATTAATGCGAAACACATTTGCTGAGATGTTAACCCACATAATTCTATGCCAAGTTATGTCAGTCACAAATGCCAAGCCATAAACTACACTTATTCAGATTATTTCAGTAATAAAAACCAAATTTAATTGTAAAAGCAATTTCATTTTATGACCTTTTGAGGTGGTTTTGTTAAATTTTATTAAATGCTCTCGTTAACAATTTAATCGATAGAGAATTGTGTCAGTATACATGTGTTGGAATATACAGTACCGCACATAAGTATTGGCAAAGCATCCTAAACCACATAGTGGCCAGGGTATATGCAAACAAATGTGCCTACCAGAAATATTGATTTTAAGCTCCATAAAATATATACCGATCGACTCAGAACCACCTCCTGAGTTGGTTTAGCCGTTGGTGTCCGCCTGATCATGTATTTTTTGTTCGCAATTGTTAGATCACTATTATTAACCGATTTTGTTAAATTTGGTACAGTGTCTATGGAAGAACGGGGAATATAGTTACAAATAAAGCTGTTATCAAACAAAAAGGAATGCCCAAAAAGTATTTAATGTACCAAAAACAAAAACTAATTTAGAACTACCTGTGCCAATACTTTTGTTCCTGTTTGGTTTAATTTTTTATAAATTAAATATGAAAGAACAAAAATTTTTCTAAAATAAAAAATTATCCAGATTCTTAATGCAGTTACAATCCAAATTAAAATATTTTTATACCCTGCGCCACACTGTGGAACAGGGTATTATAAGTTAGTGCATATGTTTGTAACACCCAGAAGGAGACGAGATAGACACATGGTGTCTTTGGCAATAATGCTCAGGGTGGGTCCCTGAGTCGATATAACCATGTCCGTCTGTCTGTGAACACATTTTTGTGATCAAAGCCTAGGTCGCAATTTAAGTCCAATCGCCTTCAAATTTGGCACTTGTTTTAATTTCAAAAAGCTTCATATCACTTTTAAAATGTGGTTTTTAAACAAAATAGTTTGGGGTGCCAATACTTATGTGCATCACTGTATGTTTGTGTCAGTGTGCGTTTGATTGCCTTTAAATGTATGTTTCAATATATGGTGCTGTATTATTTAATAAAGATTCCTGCCAGCAGTCATAGATTGCTGTAAATTTTTGGGATTTCTGGATTTCTGTAATATATATTAAATGTCAAATTCTTTGTAATGGACAACAGAATTGGACCACACATTTTCGGTTATTAAACATGAACAGGAAGGTTTAAAATATTCATGTTTGATGGGTGAATAGAAGTTATCATTTTCATGTATTTGACTACAGCTTGAAATAAACGAACTATCGTACAGAAATTAAGCACAGATTCATATTTTGTATTCAAGCTAGTCATGTTCTATGATGGACAATATAGGGAGTTTGGCCAGGTACGAAATGCATTGGAGACCTTGGCATTGTTTTTAATGCCATATCTAACTGCGTCAAAGACAATGTTTACTTTTTCGGCTTAGAACAAAAATTAAGCTTATATATCTTTTTAAAATCGCCTTCATAAATAAATGTTCATATTTTGCCAAATCTACCACAATATCAAGGATTTTACCAATTCACCAAACATTAAAAAATCTATTATTTTTGGTAGAATTCTACCAACTATGGCAACCATGGTTGGGAAGCATTTGAAGTATTTAAAATTTAAATTTAATTAAAATTTAACAAAAATTTTGGTTGTGCCATTAGAGAGCCAAAATTTAGTTAGTTAGTTTTAAATTTTTGATATTTTGGTAGATTTTGCAAAATATTCATATCTAACTGAAAGATACTTAAAAAAATTTTTAAAAATAAAATTTTTAACAAAAAAAAAATTCTATAGAAAAGAAAATCGTTAAAATTTTTTCTATAGAAATAATATCTTAACTAAAATTTTCTATATAAAAATTCGACAATATTTTCCAAAGAAATTAATAGAGCGAAAATTTTTAAAATACTTCTGTTGATATAAAATTTTGATAACAATTTTCTATAGGAATACAATTTTGATTTCTATTGAAGTAAAAATTGATTTTAATTAATCATTTTATAAGAAGAAAATGTTGACAAAAATGTCTATAGAAAGGAAAATTCTAAAAATATATTTTATAGCAATAAAAAAAATTCTATAAAAAGAAAATTTCGGCAAAATTTTCCATACTAATAAATTTTCATAAAAATGTTCGTATAACAAAAAATTAAAAATTTTCTATTGATATAAAATTTAAACAAGTATATACGGCCGTAAGTTCGCCCAGGCCGAATCTTATGTATCCTCCACCATGGATTGCGTAAAAACTTCTACGAAAGACTGTCATCCACAATCGAATTACTTGGGTTGTGGTAATACTTATCGATGGCAAGGTATCTTAATTCTTCTTGACATCGTCTTCTAAATGTTAATTTAGTCCATACGTTTTATGTATTAGACAATAAAGGCAGATTAAATACGCAAAAAATACAGTTATTGACCACTATATATAGGAAAGTCCAAATTATTACGAACCGGTATGAACTTATGCGTGCTAATTAGAGAGCCAAATATGAAATCACGGGATCGGTTTATATGGGGGCTATAAATAATTCTGGAGACTATATATGTGTCCCACGCACCAAAACCGGATCGGATGAATTTTGCTCCTCCAAGAGATTCCGGAGCTCAAATCTGGGGATCGGTTTATATGAGGGCTATATATAATTATGGACCGATATGAACCAATTTATGCATGGTTTTTAGAGACCGTATACTAACACTATATAGCAAAGTACAGCCGGTTGGGATGAAATTTGTTCCTCCAAGAGACTCCGGAGATTAAATCTAAGGGATCGGTTTATATGGGGGCTATATATAATTATGGACCGATATGGACCAATTTTTGCATGGTTGTTAGAGACCATATGCTCGATTTTTAGAGACCATATGCATGATTTTTAGAGACCATATAAAAAAAAAAAAACATTGGAAATGGAATTTTAACAGAATTTTCTATAGAAATAAAATGTTGACAAAATTTTCTACAGAAATAAAATTTTGACAAATTTTTTATTGATTTTGACAAAATCTTCTATACAAATAAAATTTTGACAACATTTTCTGTTTTGACAAATTTTGACGAAATTTTATATAGAAATAAAATGTTGACTACATTTTCTGTAGAAATAAAATTTTGACAAAATTTTCTGTTCTGTAAATTTTGATTTCTATTGAAATACAAATTGATTTTATTTAAATTTTTTAATTAAAATAAAATATTGACAAAATTTTCTATAGAAATAATACTTTTAACTATCAAGTCAATATCTTTAAACATCTTTATTTTGGTACTTAGGACATTTGAGGAAATTTGTTCAAAAAGTTCAAAGTTATATTTGTTAGTTTGGTACAATTTTTTTGGAATTATGGTAGATTATTTTTGGCTCGAGTGGCAACCGTGTTCCCAACTCAAAGACCATAAACTGTAATCAGTTTCATTTCGCAATAAAATGTTATAAAAAATAATTACAGAGTAATAATAATAATGACAAAAGTAGTAATTGTGAAAATTGCTTTGAGACACAACATTTTTATGAGGCTTTGGGTGTGTGTGTGTGTCGGTGGAAGCACAAATGTGCATTTGTCAATGCAACATTTAGTCTAACATTGCCGCAAATATGACAACAACAAATGCTCGTAACCCAAACATTGACACAGATGTCAACTTACAAATGGTCTTGAACGCACATGCACCAACACATAAACATTGCATGTTTGACGTTTTATATGACAAGGGTATAGCTTTATATGGACACCATAAAGTTGGCACTTTAAGGGCTTGATAATTATGTACATTGCAAAATTAAAATAGATTTGGTTAATGATTATATTTATGGAAATTTGTATACTCATCTCACATGGCAGGCCATAGTTGTACGAAAGCGCATGCATTGACTGTTTTAAGAGGACTTTCATATTAACCTTTGTTTGTGCTGTCAACCTCAAGGCATTAAAACTTAATTCACGGTCCATTAGTGCAGCGTTAGCTTAGAGTTTAAATAAGGTAATGAAAAATATAAATACAACATGTAAGGAAAGTCTAAAGTCGGGCGGGGCCGACTATTTTATACCCTGCACAACTTTGTAAATCCACATTTTCGATACTATATCAAATCCCTCAAATGTGTTGGGTGCTATATATAAAAGTTTTTGTCCCAAATACAACATTTTAATCTGCCCTAATGCCCTGGGATAGTACACAGTGTGGCGCAGGGTATAAATATGGGAAACATTTTAATCTGAACCAATTTTGAGGCAACTTCACAAAAGTGTATTTATGGTTTATCGGTCGATAGATATGTATTAGAAATAAAGGAAAATTTGAGTCACTTTTACAAGTTTTTGATTTAGCAGTGGAAATTTTATAAGAAAAATGTAGGTATTTGGTCATTTTTGCCCAAATCCGAAAAGCATATATATGGAAGCTGTATAGAAATCTGAACCGATTTCAACCAAATTTGACATGCATACTTAGTATTTTAATTATACACCCTTCAAGCAAATTGGAGTACAACTTTGAACTCTGTGGTCATATGACGGAAAATCGGGCGAAAAATATATATGGGAGCTAAATCTGAACCGATTTCAATAAAATTTAGCACACTTGACTACACTAATAATTGTACTCCTAGTGCAAAATTTCAACCAAATTGGGCTAAAACCCTTACTTCTGGGGCCATATAAGTCTATATCAGATTTTGCACACTTGACTATACGACCAAGTGTTATGTTTGTGCAAAATTTCAAGCAAAAGGGTAAAACTCTGCCTTCTGGGTCCATGTAAGTGCATATCGGGCGAAAGATATATGGGAGCTATATCTAAATCTGAACCGATTTCTTCGAAAATGAATAGGGTTCTATTCTGACCCAAAACAGGAACTTGTGCCAAATTTGAACTGCAACCTAGAATTTGATCACAAAAATGTGTTCACAGACAGACGGACTGACGGCCATGGCCAGATTGACTCAGGGACCCTCCCTGAGTATTATTGCCAAAGACACCATGTGTCTATCTCGTCTCCTTCTGGGTGTTGCAAACATATGCACCAACTTATAATACCCTGTTCCACAGTGTAGCGCAGGGTATAAAAATATAATAAAGAGTATTTCATTTTATTTATTTATTTAAGTTTACATAAGTTTTAGGTTAATGCTAGTAAGAACTCTGCTCTGAATTCATGAAATTTTATTTAATCTAAAGTGTTATACCATGTTTTACAATGTGTACATCAATTTTAGCTAATACATGGGTCTTTGTAGCTAGTTTTTAAAATTTTAATTTATTATTGTTATATTTATTTATTGCTATTATATATCATATCCCAGCAAAAAAATCTGCCAAAAAAGTAGTTTGGATTCCCAAATTATGATCCGGAACTAGTGCAAACATGGATCATATCCAATGAATTTTACATGGGCTTGTCATAGGACGGAAGTACTCCATTTTTTGGATCCCCTACATTGCTTTAGAAGTTGTACCTTGGAAGTTCATTTGGATGAAGAAATTTAAAAAACTAAAAAACATTTTTTCCAATTTCATTTTTTATTTGTATCAGTATTTTTGGTAACACTTTTATATTCTTATAACCTAATGTTTACAAATTGAAAAACGTCTTCGCTTCCATCGGGAACCTGAGTCTGTTGCCACCAAAACAGAACGCCGTAACACACTCAGCCACAAACGCCTTTGAACACGATGCATCAAAACCTCATTTCAAATTGATGTTCCATGGAAATAATATAACACCACATTATAACTACTTCCTGAGATGTTCTTTATTATTATGAATCAAAAAATAAACAACGCTTGTTCAAATCTCACCAGCGGAAACTTTAATATTAAATATTTTTCTAAAATTATTTTTACATGTTGGACATCGTTTTTATTTTTTATCCCTATATATATTTGTATAAATATATTTTATTAAATTAAAAATCATCAAAAATTACAAATTATCGTAATTTGCAAAACCTTCTCAAAAGAACTTCCATGGAAGTGAAAAAGTCAAACGGCAAAGGTTCAAATCGCAGCGGGATGAACTTTTTTTTTATTTTTTTATTGATTTTCTATTATTTTTTGCGAAATTTAATTACCCAAAACTTTATGGGGCTGCCACTATACCTAACCTAACCTACACAGCAAAAAAAGAGCTTCCAAAAAAGTAGTTTTTATCTTATTTTTTACTTTTTTATTGATTTTCTATTATTTTTTGCGAAATTTAATTATCCAAAACTTTATGGGGCTGCCACTATACCTAACCTAACCTACCCAGCAAAAAAAGAGCTTCCAAAAAGTAGTTTGTATCCCTAATCTGTGATCCGGAAGTAGTGCAAACTTGGATCATCTCCAATGAATTTAAATTGGCTTGTCATACTCCCTTTTGGATCCTTTGCATTGCTTTAGAAGTTGTGCCCTGGAAGTTAATTTGTATGAAGAAATTTAAAACGCGAAAAAAATTTTTTTTCAACCAATTTAATTTTTTTTTAAACAATACTTTTTATTACACTATTTTTTCCTATTATCTAATAAACTTTTTCGCTCCGACCAGGGGTTGAACCTGGGTTTGATGACACTACAACAGAACGCCTTAGCACACTCAGCCACAACCGCCATTGAACATAAGGCATCGAAAGTTCAATTCAAATGTTTGTGATATGATCGTAATACGACACCAAAGAATAACATTCTAATTGCTTCTCGAGATGTTCTTTTTTAGTATGAACGAAAACATAAGAAACGCAGGTTCAAATGTCACCAGAGGCAATTTTTTTTGCATCATTTTTATTTTTTATTTTCGGCATATATTTTCGTATAAATATGTTTTTTTTTCTATTAAAAATCAACAAAAAAAATAAAAATCCTCGTAATTTGCAAACCCTTCTCAAAAGAACTTCCATGGAAACCAAAAAGTCAAACGGCACAGGTTAAAATCCCAGCGGGGATGCAATTTATTTATTTTTTATTATTATTATTATACTTTTTTATTAATTTTCTATTGTTTTGTGTTAATTTTCTATTTTCTTGTGAAATTTAATTGTCCAAAATTTGCACTTAAAATAGCCTGATTGCGTACTTTCTAATACTTGTCCACAAGGACTGCATCAGAAGTAGAAAAAAATCATTAGGGGATCCCAAGATGCGCTTTAGAAGAAATGATTGTGGACTTGTCCAAAAGGACTGCATGGGGAGTGGAAAAAATCATTGGGGGATGCCACGATGCGCTTTAGAAGAAATGTTTGTGGACTTGTCCAAAAGAACTGCATCGGAAGTTGGAAAAAATCGATGTGGGATTCTGGGATGGGCTTGAAAAGAAATGTGGAACAACTTCCAATTTTTTTTTGTTGCTGGGTACTAGAAATAACTTGGATTTTTAAACCGAGAGCAACATTGAAAAATTTTGTTACAAAAATATAAATTCGATAAAGATTTATATGCACAATTTAATTTATTGAAGCCTACATTGAGAGCTACATAACTTTCTATAAATGTCTTTATCCATATTTGACTAAGAAATAATACCGAAATCATTGAGGAAGCAATCTTTTTGTAGCGCTCTTTGGTAGAAATTCAAAATTTACACATAATAAAACGAAGAAATTATTAAGATTTTAAGGCATGTGATACCAAGTTTTCTTCATGGCTAAGCCAAAGCCGTATCAACTTAGTAATACGATTTTGACCATTTTGGACAGAAATTTTATTATTTAACATTCGCATAAGATTCACGCTGGAAATTCTTGGGTATTCAGTCTAGCCGCATTGGTTCTTTAATGTTTAACCTATGAGTTACATTTTATATCATTATCAACTTATCACACTATGGAATTAAGGTATCAATAAGGATAAATATTGCAAGTATGACAAATACAAACATAATAATGGTAATAAAAGATCTTTGTAATTTGCATTATCAATTGTTTGCTCTGTACACTCATTCCAAAGTAATTGCTAACAAGAAAACAAACAAACAAACGACATAAGCAAATATACAAACATTGGAGTTTATCATAAATATCCATATGAATTACACTGCATGAAAGTTTCTTTAAATATGGGCCTAAAATATCACACATAGCACAAACATAAGTGCCTGCTATCACTAAATCCTTTAGTGATCCCAGATGTCAACAAATTTTCAGGTTAATGAGTAAATTTCTATTTGTATACCTGCATATAATGTAGAGACTCCCAAGTACACACACTGATACATACTCCCAAAAACACATAGCCTCCCTTTATTTGCTTCATTCTAATTACACCCGCAACTATACGATCTAATGTATGCAGGGAGAATACTCGTATGTAGGCTCTCATTAGAGCTTGCATGTGTATGAGTGTGTGTCATGAACATATTCACGTGCGTGCAACAATAAAGATATACATATCAGTACGTGTTAGTTAATGTGTAATTTTTATAGACATAAATGATACTCTGGCCTCATGATGACTGGGCTATATAGCAATTGGCATATGCCATATGTATCACTATGGGAATCTTCTTTACCATATGGGTTATGCTATTTTTTGTTGTTGTATATTTATGTGTGTGTGGGTGTTTGTATTAATATTATGATTCGCCTCTTAGTGCCAATTTGTTGGCCTTTAATTAGAAGTTATATCAAGTAATCAACAGCACGTCTCTTATACAGTATGCTTCTATGGAGCTTAGAGAAAAACATAAAATTGTTCTTCTCCCTCACATCATAATCAGACGCTGCAAAAGCGGGCAAACTGTATCAATGTATGGAGTTTTATTAAGGCAATTAAAAGTATCCTTTCTCAAAACAACAAAGCTAAGGGACGTTACTGTAGCCCCCAATGAAAAATTTATTACTCCTTTAAGTCATCTTTGAAGAACTCAAAGGGAAACTAATGGAATTTTTATATGGTGTAGGATAGTTAATATGATCACATGACAATCTCTTCATGCCTTTCTCGTCTTTCAGAGAAACAAAATGCAAAGCAAAATTACATTTCTAGATTTTGTGAAAATTTTCTATCAAATTCAAAAGATTTTATAACATCTCTGAAATCAAATATTAATCAAGAAATTATAAAAATGAAAGGTTGAGAGCTGGCTAAACTCCTAAAATCATAAAAATTTTATTGGTAATAAAAATATATATTAGCTGAAATGTACTAAATACGCCCCTGTATTGCAATTTGGAGAAGTGTTAATTCAATAAGAATTACGTTTGTTTATTATACCAGAATATCACAAACACACAGAGAAGATATTGGTTGAATATCGATTATTGTAATCGATTCTAAATTTACAATCAAATCACAGTTGTGTCATTCACTTTAATTTATTTACAATCGTTATTTCATTCCTTCTCCCATTTGTTGTTTGTAATACAAGACAAATAGTTTTCTAAACTAAATCATCTCTTTTGAAAAATTTGATCGAATTCGAGAGGCACAACCATCCTTATAAGACCTTCGTATCATTCATTTAGTAGTCAGCACTTTCGTTTGGTACTCACAGCCGAATTTCTTTGGATAAATTTTTGAAATGTCAATAAAGTTATTACCACCGATGGTGAAGGATAGTGTATTTTTTAATTTTTTAATTTCAAATAACAACAACTGAAAACGAAATATTTCTCAGCCGTTTCGAAATTTATTTGCCTCCTCCTTGGACTGCCTATAAAATATTTTCATGAACAACTCGCGCCGTGTGAAACTTGCCTAAGTACACTATATTGGCTGTGAAACTAAAATAATACACAAAAATATTGGATATATTCCAACAGGGTACTCAATCATACGGGGCGCATCCTCAATATGCACGCAAAAAAAAATTCTTTCCTCCCAAATGAAATTTTAGACAAACAAAGTTCGTTCTTATTTGCTTTTCGCTGTAAGGAAGTGTATTTGGAAGAAAAGTATATACTTTTTGTGATAAACATTTATTCCTTTCCAGGATGTAATAACAATTTCATAAAGACTAACTAAAAAAACAATTCTTGCTAATTGCATTTTCCCTCACATCTTTCCCACATCCACAAGTTTTTTTAGTTCTTAACACCTTTTCCTGTAATACTAACAATGTAGAAGAAATTATACGAATTTATAAATTTTTAAAATTTTTTTACCTTTCGCCTGGACGGAGAATCGAACCGCGGACCATGCACTTTGTAAGCCAACACACTAACCACTGAGCTATGTACCTGTTATGGTCATCAATAGATAATTATCCATATAAGTTATATTTATATAGCATAGCTTGCGGCGCCCACGAACCGAATAAACAAAGTTTATTTAACAGAAACAAACATTTAGTTTGGCACCGTGGAGCAGTGGTTGCTACGTCTGACTCTCATGCCAAGGGTCGTGGGTTCGATCCCTGCTTCGACCAAAGTTTTTTTGTTTTTTTTGTTTTTTTTTTTACATACATTCTACATATGTTCGGAAGATTCCGAAAAAATGTTCAACATTACATTGTACTATATTAAATTTTGAACTGTAAAATGTGTTTTATTAAAGACCTAAAGTCAGAAAAGAACAGTGTTTGATATAAACGAAATGGGCTCTGTTGTTGTTTCAAAAATAACTTTTTTTATTGAAAAAATAAAAACTTTGTAACGAACGAATTTTTTTGGTGATAAAAGTTTAAAATTTTCGAAGCAATTCAAAAAACTCTAACAAAAGAAAAACGTTTTCGGTACACATTTTCCAAACGTTTTTTTTCTTTGCGTGTGGAATAATTTCTAACGAATTCAAAGCGGTTCTAAAAAAAGTCATCTCTACATCTGCCTTATATGTTATATGAAACCCCAAGAAAATGACCATCGGGGATAGGTTCGTATTTATTTTTTAAAACCCCACACTAATTTCTTGACATAATTCAAAAAACTCTAACAAAAGAAAAACGTTTTCGGTACACATTTTCCAAACGTTTTTTTTCTTTGCGTGTGGAATAATTTCTAACGAATTCAAAGCGGTTCTAAAAAAAGTCATCTCTACATCTGCCTTATATGTTATATGAAACCCCAAGAAAATGACCATCGGGGATAGGTTCGTATTTATTTTTTAAAACCCCACACTAATTTCTTGACATAATTTGTTGTGTGTTTAAGACGGGCTATAGACAGTTCGGACACCATCTATAAATACTAATATGGTAAGATTACCAACGATTTTGCTCCTTTATCTGTCAATTCCCCATCCTATCCATACTGAAGGGTATACTTTTAACATTTTGAACATTTTGTATAAGGTTATGAACATTTTGTATAAGGTTATCAATATATTGTATTTAGGTATAACATATAACAAAAAAAATATAAAGAAAATACAATATTTTGCGGGATTTTGTTTTT
The DNA here is from genome assembly GCF_050003625.1 of Haematobia irritans. Lineage (NCBI taxonomy): Eukaryota > Metazoa > Arthropoda > Insecta > Diptera > Muscidae > Haematobia > Haematobia irritans. The sequence continues at coordinate 272,706,646 of NC_134397.1, read as the reverse complement.
TAATTTGGTTATGGTGCTTTAAAGTTGGGTGATACAACTAAATGAAGAAGAGACCAACCACCAATTTCATCGTCTGCTACAACTGCCAAAAGGAGTTTGGAAATATATTCGGTTATCACAATTCTCTGTGCAGGCGATTCTTATACACCGAAAAAATTCGTAGTTATTTTAACCTATTATTATTTAACTTATTTTTATTGCAAAAACTATTGCTTTGTAGTTAAATTTTATTATTATTATTTATTTCCACAGCCCAATGAAATTTTTCTTATTTTAAGAATGTCTTAAACATTTTCTGAACAAAGTTCGATGACCTTACGCTTCTATGGCGACTACGACTGTAATTAAAATAATTAACATTTTCGAAATTGTTTGCATAAAAATAGGCAATTACACTGTTGCCAAAGTATGGGAAATTTCCTACTTTATTTTATTTTCTCCAATATTTTGCGTAGGGATACACTTTTCGAAATACACAAAAATATACGGAAATTTTTCCTTTAATTAATTTTCAAAAATTTTTAGGTGCTAGTGTTTTCCTATCACTTAATCCTCTAATACCCAATCCCGCATTTAGGCATCCCGCACCTTAAGACAACAAAAACGGGTAAAATAAAAAACAAAACTTAGTTAAAACTGTTCATGAAACTTTACTGCATATACTAAATTTTATCATATAATATTTTCTTGTATAGTTTTCTTGCTTTCGTATCGCTAACATTGAATATTTTATCAGCTGGCAAAAAAAAAATTGGGGCATTAGAGAGTTAATTTCGAGAATACAAATTCAAAATGCAAATACTAATTGAAAACTAAAACAAAAAAATACTTTCCAGTTATGAATGGTCTAAATTTTTGAGTTGCAATTTTTTATTCTCAATTTATCTATGTGGCAGGAAAATATGGTTTCGAATTCATATACATACGTAATCTAATTTGAAGAAACCATCAGATAAAATAAAAATTTAGTTCAAAATTACCTGAAACGGATATCTTCAAAGCATGGTTCGCAGAAGTGAATGACTGTAAACGCAGGTCTAAATGCATTGTTTATGGCAAAACAGCTGTGACAAATCAGAACTTGAGAAATATGGCAAATAGGAGCCTCATACAAAAAACGCTTCGGCTGCGAAACATCGAAATCACTTGCATGTTTTTTTTTTTTTTAAGAAATAGGCGCAAAAAAACAAATATAGTGCTTCAATTTTTATACCCTGCGCCACACAGAAGGAGACGAGATAGAAACATGGTGTCTTTGGCAAAAATTCTCAGGGTGAGCTCCTGAGTCGATATAGCCATGTCTGTCTGTCCGTGAACACATTTTTGTAATCAAAGTCTAGGTCGCAGTTTTAGTCCAATCGACTTCAAATTTGGCACAAGTATGTGTTTTGGCTCAGAATAGAACCCTATTGATTTTGGAAGAAATCGGTTCAGATTCAGAAGTCAGATTTTTACCCTAATTTGCTTAAAATTTTGCACAAGAAGAACAATTAGTACTATAGTCAAGTGTGCCAAATTTTATTGAAATCGGTTCAGATTTAGATATAGCTCCCATATATAACGTTCGCCCGATATGGACTAACACGGTCCCAGAGGCCAGAGATTTACCCCAATTTGGTTGAAATTTTGCACTAGGAGTACAATTAGTAGTGTAGTCAAGTGAGCCAAATTTTATTGAAATCGGTTCAGAGTTAGATATAGCTCCCATATATATCGTTCGGCCGATTTACACTCATATGACCACAGTGGCCAGTCCTTTACTCCGATTTAATTGAAATTTTGCACAGGTTGAAATTTTGCATTGTAGCTATGCGTGCCAAATTTGGTTGAAATCGGTTCAGATTTAGATATAGCTCCCATATACATGTTTTTCTGATTTCGACAAAAATGGTCAAAATACAAACATTTTCCTTGTAAAATCGCCACTGCTTAGTCGAAAAGTTATAAAAATGACTCTAATTTTCTTAAATTTCTAATACATAAAGCTGAGTACTATGTTCAGTTTTCAAGCTGAAAACCAGCGGTTACTTCTTTTAATTAATTAATATAGAAATATAAAATTATTTGCAATCAATTCCTTGGATCTTTTCCTTCCATTATTTGGTAAAACTTGATCAAAATATAATCGTCTTCATACATATTTTGGTACTTTTAGTTTAGTGTTTTGGTGAAAAACCCGAACATAGTACTCACCTTATATAACGAGCGATAAATCGTAAATAAACTTTTGCGAAGTTTCCTTAAAATTGCTTCAGATTTAAATGTCTCCCATATTTTTTTACTAACATTTTGTTCCACCCTAGTGCATTAGCCGACTTAAATTATGAGTCTATAGATTTTGTAGAAGTCTATCAAATTATGTCCAGATCGAGTGATATTTAAATGTATGTAGTTGGGACAAACCTTTATATATAGCACCCAACACATTTGACGGATGTGATATGGTATTGAAAATTTAGATCAACAAAGTGGTGCTTGGAATCGGGCAGCACTCAATGATAAGGGAGAAGTTCACCACTGTGGTATCACAATGGACTGAATAGTCAAAGTAAGACTGATAGATCGTGCTGCCACCTAGCCTAACCCAGGATAAGGGTTTTTTTTTGAGGATTCAGCATCTTTAGTTTTTTTTTTTTATTTAATAAAAAATTGTTAATTTGGAGTATTCGTTATAATTTGGATGGCATGTGTTTGAACGTGAATAGATTTTTACTGCGAAAAGACGATAAAAATAAAAAAAAAATCTCTATCATAATTTTGATTTTATTGATCCTAGATTTAAAACCAGATAGGTCGCAACAAAATGTCTTTATTTATACCAAAATCTTTAAGGGAAAGTGAAAATCTTTGGATCCAAGTAAACTTTTGTTGAGTGTAGACACCGCAATTACATACTTTCCACAGAATTGGTTAACCCTGGAAATTCACTTTATTTTTTGTACACTAAAGTCATCCTTCATCAATTTGACTACGGCCTATTTCAAGGCGCTTTAAACTGCTTTGTGAGCAAAAAAGAAAACCAAAATTTAGTTAAATTTTTTTATTCAGCTCATTTTTAATTAATATTAAACAAAAATTCATAAAATCTTTGAATTAGAATAACTTAAATTTGTCATTTCCAAACCGACCAAAATAATGTTTAGATTGAAAATAAAATTAAGCTTCGCCATTTTGACGAAGGATGACTGTCTAGGATTAACTGTCTTGGATTAAGATTACTTTCTTCAAATTACATTTACAAGTTTTTCTAATTTTGCCATTAGTGTTCCATAATGTGAAAATCCTTTATCAATAAATTTAAGAAAAACAAGTATATACGGCCGTAAGTTCGGCCAGGCCGAAGCTTATGTACCCTCCATCATGGATTGCGTAGAAACTTCTTCTAAACACTGCCATCCACAATCGAATTACTTAAGTTGCGGTAACGCTTGCCGATGGCAAGGTATCTTAAAACCTCCTAACACCATCTTCTAAATTGTATGTAAGTCCATACGTGGTATATATTAAATCACAAAAGATCGATCCAATACGTATATAATTCAGTTTGACAAAATTTTCTACAGAAATAAAATTTTAACAAAATTTTCTATTGAAATAAAATTTTCACAAAATTTTCTATAGAAATAAAATTTTCACAAAATTTTCTATAGAAATAAACTTTTGACAAAATTTTCTATAGAAATAAAATCTTGGTAGATTATTTTTGGCTCGAGTGGCAACCATGATTATGAACCGAATAAAATTTGAACAAAATTTTCTATAGAAATAACATTTTGACAATGATGAAAATTTTATTATGAACCGAATAAAATTTTAGCAAAATTTTCTCTAGAAATAAAATTTTGACAAAATTTTCTATAGAAATAAAATTTTGACAAAATTTTCTATAGAAATAAAATTTTGGTAGACTATTTTTGGCTCTAGTGGCAACCATGATTATGAACCGATATGGACCAATTTTTGTGTGATTGGACCAATTTTGGTATGGTTGTTAGCGACCATATACTAACACTACGTTCCTAATTTGAACCGGATCGGATGAATTTTGCTCCTCCAAGAGGTTCCGGAGGTCAAATCTGGAGAACGTTTTATATGGGGCTATATATAATTATGGACCGATATGGACCAATTCTGGCACGCTTGTTAAAGATCATATACTAACACCATGTTCCAAATTTCAGCCGGATCGGATGAAATTTTCTTCTCTTTGAGGCTCCGCAAGCCAAATCGGTTTATATGGGGGCTATATATAATTATGGACCGATGTGGACCAATTTTTGCACGGTTGTTAGAGACCATATACAAATACCATGTACCAAATTTCAGCAGGATCGGATGAAATATGCTTCTGTTAGAGGCTCCACAAGCCAAATCTGAGGGTCCCCTTAATATGGGGGCTATACGTAAAAGTGGACCGATATGGCCCATTTTCAATACCATCCGACCTACATCGATAACAACGACTTGTGCCAAGTTTCAAGTCGATAGCTTGTTTCGTTCGGAAGTTAGCGTGATTTCAACAGACGGACGGACGGACGGACGGACGGACGGACGGACGGACATGCTTAGATCGACTCAGGATTTCACCACGACCCAGAATATATATACTTTATGGGGTCTTAGAGCAATATTTCGATGTGTTACAAACGGAATGACAAAGTTAATATACCCCCATCCTATGATGGAGGGTATAAAAACTTACAAATCTTTGATGAACGCACTTTTATTAAGAAACAAAACCAAAAACCTTACAATATCGGAAAAATGTTAAAAAAAAGTAATTTGTATTTTCTTAAAAATTGTTTGCTTTGCTAATATAAATTCTTGGATCATTGTATACTCAAGACTTTTAAGAATAGCTACATATACTTCACTTGCAATAGTGATGTGAATTTGTTAAAAAAAATATTGCGTTTATTTCTTCTATAAAAAACAACTAAACAATCAGTCTAAGTAATTGCTTTTCAAGAACATGAAACAATTGCCGTAGTTTTTACAAAACAAGAACAGAACCATGTTCTTTGTTGCTACTAGTGCTACTACTACAGAGAAAACTTACAAATCATTTGTCTATTTTTCTAACATAATGAATGGATTTATATCTGGTATCTGTTTTGTAACCATCATGACCACATCCTGACAAATGCTAAGAGTTTCCAATGGCTCTTTGTTTATTTGTTTTTCATTCTTTGTGTTTTGTGGTTGTTTCACTTTGATGATTGATTGCACCGTATGTGATGATCTTTCATTGTAACCACTTAAGGTCAAAGGATAAAGTAATGCATATCCTTGAGTAAAAGTATTATATGTATTGCATTTTTGAGTTTTCTTGAAAAGAGTTTACATGGCTTAAATAGAAATGCAATAAAAATTGACCATCGCACAATAGGAAAAATGTCTGACAATCAATTGGTATTGGAGGTAGAGTATTACATTTTATAATTTACAATTTTAAATATATTTCTATAACATAATAGCGTTTTGGCAATGTCAAATAATTTAGTAAACTATATACTACTTAACTAAAAATATTTTGTACATTGTTTTTTAATTCATTCATTGTAAATTTTTACAAAATAAACTTTAGGAGTATTTCCTTCATTGCCATAACCTGAGCTAGTATTATGTCCATATAACTCACATATTTTCCTTTTTAATTTTAACCCTTTGGATATCTACAAACCTATATGCATAAAATAGATACATTCACAAGAGTATATGTAAACTTGTTATCTTAATATATTTGAAAACTATTTTTCATGTTTACTATTTATCTTTACAAAACAAAAAAAATATTACACATGAAAATTGCAAAGAATATGAGAGCAGAATCCATTTAAGTCTTTAACAAAACATTTGCAGTAGAAAGCGTATACAGAAAATAATAAAAGAGTTCTTACTAGGCTATATATCATTGAATAATTATTATTTACTAAAGAAATTGTGTTATCACGATTCAAAACTCGGGTGATTTCTCCTCCGAGCATGACAAACTCCTGGCCCCGGCTGTACGCAGAGAAGGAATATGATCTTATTATTTTTCACCGGAAACACCGGAAACTTTAATATAGTTTTACTTACAATAAAAAGAATTGAATTCTTGATTGACATAGTTGGGTTTCTTACATACATATCGGATTAAGATGTTTAACAATACGAATTTTGTCCACTTATTAGAAGCTACATTTGTCCGATACAACAGTAAACAATAACTAGACCCAAATTTCTTAAGAGCAACAAAAACCCAGAATTATAATCAAAAAAATTAAATAAACAAGTAAGTAAAGTAGAAAGTCGGGCGGGGCCGACTGTATCATACCCTAAACCACCATTACAGAATTAGTAATTATAAGCATTTGTGGGGTAACATATAGGTCTGGGAGATAAACCGCAGTTGCATATTTAAGAAAATTAAGGGGAACATGTCTATGGGTGCTTTGTGTCAATCTGACTATAGCTCATAGTCAATGTTGCAACGGAAAATGTTCGGTTTACCCTACAAGGACAAAAAAAGTTCCCTACTTTCTCATACATTCCCAAACAATTTTCCCTACAATATTTTTCGTTAAATTTAAAAAATTTTACAAAACAAAAACGGTTCTATGTACTTTATTATCTTAAAACATGAATATGCAACTTATATAACTTACAATATAAATTTGTATTACCACCACGGGTGCCACAGTTGGTAGAATTCTACCCAAATTAGTAATCTTTTTTGTTAAATCTTTATAAAAATAAAATTTTGGAAAAAGTTTCTATAAACAAATTTTTGTGAGAAATTTTTTTATAGAAATAAAATTTTGAGACAAAATTCCACAGAAATAAAATTTTGAGAAAATTTTTTATAGAAATAATATTTTGAAAAAAATTTCTATAGAAATACAATTTTGACAAAATGTTCTATAGAAATAAAATGTTGACAAAATTTTCTACAGGAATGAAGTTTACCACACATTGTTAAAGATCAAGCCTTGCCGGCTTCTAACTTCCTCCTCTAGAGCCATTAAATATAAAAATTATTACAAATTGTGTTGAGTGAAAATGGCCTACATTGTGGCCCTACGTCCCTACAAGACGCTAAATATTAGAAAAACCCTACACATAGGGAATTTCCCTTACTTCTAGCAACACTGGCTGTGTTGATATTGCACCTACGGAGTTAGTATGCCACTAATATTGAGCCCATTATTAAAAAAGAGAAAATCGTTAAATTAGTGTGGGTAATAAATACAAATTTGTAAAAATCGAGCAATATTCTTATGTAAGAGCTACAAGTACGTATAAGTATGGCTAGTACATCAAAATTTTAAATTTGAGTAACATTGGTTAATAAATAAGAGTACTATGGCCAAATTTGGGAAAATCTTGCGATGCATATATATGGAAGCTATATCTAAATCTGAACCAATTTGCATAATATTTTGCTGGTTTGATTAATACCACAAAAGGTTACCTTGTGCAAGATTTGAGTAAGATCAGTTAAGAAATGAGGCCTGTATGGTCAAACATAAGGTTATTAGGGGCGATTTTTTTCGAAATCGGGTGATACATATATGGGAGCTATATCTACATCTGAACCGATTTCGATGAAATTTTGCACATATAGTTAGTACTATAGAGGACTGGATCTAGCCAACTTTTAGTAAGATCGGTTAATAAATAAGGGTTCTATGGCCAAATTTGGAAAATCGGGCTATACATATATATGGGAGCTATATCTAAATCTGAACCGATTTCGATGATTTTCTGCACATATAGTTAGTGCTATAGAAGACTACATTTAGCCAAATTTGAGTAAGATCGGTTGATAAATAAGGGTTTTAATGCCAAATTATAGAAAAATCGAGCGGTACATATATATGGGAGCTATAGCTAAATCTGAACCGATTTCGATGATTTTTTGCACATATAGTTAGTGCTATAGAAGATTATATTTAGCCAACTTTGAGTAAGATCGGTTGATAAATAAAGGTTTTGTGACAAAATTTGTGAAAATCGGGCGATACATATATATGAGAGCTATATCTAAATCTGAACCGAGTTGGATGAAATGTTGCAGACTTGAAGGGCGATGGAAACGATTACCTTTCGCCAAATTTGGTGACGATCCGTTTGAAAAAAAACGCGCAACGTGACCCAATTTGTCGAAATCGGGCGATACATATATATGGGAGCTATATCTAAATTTGATCCGATTTCTTCCAAATTCAATAGCGGTCGTCCTTGTGCCCAAAAAACTCCCTGTACCAAATTTCATCAAAATCGGTTAATAATTGCGACCTGTGAACAACAAATACATGGACGGACGGACGGGCACCAAGCGCTAGATCGACTCAGGAGGTGATTCTGAGTCGATCGGTATATATTTTATGGGGTCTAAAATCAATATTTCTGGTAGGCACATTTTTTGGCCGATCAAACTTATTATACCCTGACCACTATGTGGTTTAGGGTATAAAAATGCAGCACACATATTTCTGGATTTCGATGACCTTTATACAACAAATTTGAAGCAGCCAAATGGTAACTTAGATGTATGTAAGAACTATATCCATATAGCATTTTAAGAATAGCAATATCATTTCCCAGCAAAAAAAGAGCTTCCAAAGAAGTAGTTTGGATCCCCAATTTGTAATCCGGACTACTTTCATTTTCGTTTATAGGTACAAATACGGCGGATATGCATATGTAAAACGGTTCGTCTTAAAAAATGTCGTGGAGAGGGTGTACCCTTTCCTCCAAATTTTCTGTATTCAAGTAGTTGGACAATCTTCTATAATTCTTGTGATTTTTAAGTGTGGTTTGTCAAGGAAAGGTATCATTCTCCTCAACATATCTGAAAATTAAGCACTATATTATAATAACATACAAAGAATTACTGTTTCCCATCCAATAAATCGGAAAAATCAAAAGTAGTAACAAATTTTACCACATTAACATTTGCTAAAATGTTGGAAAATGATGCACTTTCTACCAGTTTCATTGAAATTAAGGTTCTTTACTGAAAAGAAGTCTGGCAGAAGGCTGTGCAAAAATCATAAAATTATGTACCGAGTTCCCATTTACGGACAACCCTCTACTTTCAATTTAAAAAAAAAAAAAAAAAAAAAAAAAAACCGACAAAAGGGAACCCTCTCCCCACCTTCGCTCCACTCCGACCTGATATCGGACTATCACGTACCCTATATTAATTTCACAACTACTCATTGGTCCCTATAAATTCTATCGAAGTAAATCGACAAAGTTTATTTAAATTTTCCCCTTCCCCAACCAGATATCGAAAAATCATATACTAATTTAACAAGTAAGGAAAATCTAAAGTCGGGCGGGGCCGACTATATTATACCCTGCACCACTTTTTAGATCTAAATTTTCGATACCATATCACATCCGTCAAATGTGTTGAGGGCTATATATAAAGGTTTGTCCCAAATACATACATTTAAATATCACTCGATCTGGACCGACTTCTACAAAATCTATAGACTCAAAATTTAAGTCGGCTAATGCACTAGGATGGAATTTTACAATGTTAGTAAAAAAATATGGGAAACATTTAAATCTAAAGCAATTTTAAGGAAACTTCGCAAAAGTTTATTTATGATTTATCGCTCGATATATATGTATTAGAAGTTTAGGAAAATTAGAGTCATTTCGACAATTTTTCGTCTAAGCAGTGGCGATTTTACAAGGAAAATGTTGGTATTTTGACCATTTTTGTCGAAATCAGAAAAACATATATATGTGAGCTATATCTAAATCTGAACCGATTTCAACCAAATTTGGCACGCATTGCTACAGTGCTAATTCTACTCCCTGTGCAAAATTTCAACTAAATCGGAGCAAAAAATTGGCCTATGTGGGCAAATGAGTGTAAATCGGGCGAAAGCTATATATGGGAGCTATATCTAAATCTGAACCGATTTGGCTGATATTTGGCAAGTTTTTCGAGACTCATAAAATATTCGGATGTACGAAATTTGAGGAAGATCGGTTGATATACACGCCAATTATGACCAGATCGGTGAAAAATATATATGGCAGCTATATCTAAATCTGAACCGATTTTTTCCAAAATCAATAGGGATCGTCTTTGAGCTGAAACAGGACCCTATACCAAAGTTTAGGACAATCGGACTAAAACTGCGAGCTGTACTTTGCACACAAAAATACATCAACAGACAGACAGACAGACGGACAGACAGACAGACAGACAGACGGACATCGCTAAATTGACTCAGAATTTAATTCTAAGACGATCGGTATACTAAACCATGGGTCTCAGACTTTTCCTTCTTGGCGTTACATACAAATGCACAAACTTATTATACCCTGTACCACAGTAGTGGTGAAGGGTATAAAAATCATGTATAAATTTAATCACCTCCTCCCACGTTCCCTGTAAATTTCAAGTAGAACGGAGATGTTTAAATTTTGCTCTATTGTTTTAAAGGGACGTTACTTTCCACGATACAATATGGACAAACACCGTAGTGAAAAGCACCCCTAATCTTCCCTGAAAATTCTTGAAACTTTCCTTCAAGTATAGGGCAAGGAAGGTTGCCTCTTCGTTCATAACCTTCCCCCACTGCCTTTGTAAATTTCAAGAAAACTTAAGAATTTTTGTTTTTTTTTTTTGCAGTTTTAGAGGAGGACGAGGAGGTCCTCCTCTAAAACTGCCGACCAAATATCGAAAAATGATGTAGCGTATCGTTTCTAAACATCCCAGAAAATGTCAAGCAAATTATAAGCCTTAAGGGGCGACCTCTCTTCCGTCCAAATATCACAAAATCAGGTATCAACTATTAATATCGTAACCTCTCCCCAGTCTTCTGTAAATTTCAAGTAACTCGGTAAAGTTTTATTGTTTCTCTGTATGTACTTAAGAGAAACGGATGTCTCTCTATGTCCTTTTATTTTTATTATAAAATCAGGAACCTGATATAAATTTCATAACCTCTCCCATTTTTTCCGTAAAATTTCAGTAGGGGGAATTTAGTTTTGTTTTCACTGTACTTTAAAAAAAAGTCGAGCAAAGGGGTGGTCCCCCTCCCCGACCAAATATCGAAAAATAATGTAGCGAATTTTTGTCTAGATGCCAACCCCAACATTCAATGAAAATTTCAAGCAAATCGCATAATTTTGTTCCAAGTTTCAAAAAGTAGGACAAGGGGGAGGCCCCCTTCCCCGACCACATATGAAATCATCATTTACCCCATATTAATTCCATAACCTCACCGCATGTTCTCTGTAAATCTCAGCTAATTTAGAGACTTTTAGTTTTTTCACTGTACTTTAAAAAAGGTAGAAGAAAGGAAGGTCCCCCTCTGCCACCAAATATCGAAATATAAAGTAGCGGATCTTTGTCTAGATGCCAACCCCAAACTTCAATGAAAATTTCAAGCAAATCGGTCAACTTGGGTCCAATTTTCAAAAAGTCCGACAAATGGAAAGGTCACCCTCCGCGACCAGGTGTAAAAAAATGAGGTACCCTATTTTCACCACATGAACGCCCGCCCCCTACGATCTCTGAAAGTTTCAAGTAAATCGGTTATAGACTGCAAGACGGTAATTCACTAAACTTAAAGTAAATTACACTTGAACATCCTGAAAAAAGGCTTTTGATAGTCGGCTTGCCTAAACAAATTTAAAAGCATATCACTTTTACTTTTCCAAATGGAATATTTTGTTTGCGTTTGTTTTTTGAGTAATTAATATTACATATTTCAATCTTTGAAAAAGAGAGGTATTGACTTAAAAAAAAATCTTTAATCAATATAATCAAATTAAATAGAGGAAGTTTTATTGCTGTGCTGATGATTTTCGAGGTATACCCATAGATTATCTTCAGAACAGCATACAAATTATTCAAAATAGAAATCTTAACCATGACTAATATACTCCATCGTAAAGTTTTTACACAGCTCCTTCCTATCTATGCCTATAATCAAAATCCTTTGAATATTTTACTACTCCTTCAAGCGGCCAAGGCCAAACCACAAGTAATCATTTGTTGCTTTAGGCTATGTTGGTAAATATTAAAATTTTAATTTTCTTAAAGCAAACATTTACATTGTTTCTACTGCAACAAGATGAGGAAAATTTTTGGAAATGATGAAATGAAAATCTGTCACAGTAGTGCGAAGGTCTTACATACCCTTCAATCGAGTTACATGGTAAACTGTCATTCCCACTCTCTCAGAACTGAATCATAATTTTTACCCTTTCCCCAATGGCAAATTTTTTTTGTTGTAGTTGTTGTTGTTGTTTAATAATTTTTTCCCTTTTTCTTGATGTCTTTGCAGATGTGACAAATTTGGAATATGAAAAAATCATAGCAGAGGCTGGTAAAAATGTAACCATACCCTGTCCGGGTGTCACAGAACACTCTCTGGTGGATACTCTGGTATGGAAAACAACCACAACAACGATAGCCCAGTTTGCAAATCGTATACCATTGCTGCATAGTCCCCGGGTAAGTGGAAAAGTACGAAGGAGTGGTTGATTGTAAACCAGAAAGGACATTTCTTGGTATATCCTAAATATGTAACAAAATATGAATGTGGTGTTTCGAAGTTGTTCTTAAGTCCATCTTTCCGTTTCCCTTTTATGGTTTTAAATATCCCCATGTATGGCCATGTATGTAAGGATCTCCATCTATATTCATTGACTTTTTTGTGGGAATTTATAACTTTATTTGTATTTTCAACATCTTCGGTTGGGGAGACATTGAGTGTTTATATTGTTTCGGTTTTTTTTTTTCTTAGTCTCTGGAAAGTTTATTTTCACTTGGTTCATTGGCAAAACTTAAGTGGCCATTGTCTTTTAGTTAGAATCCAAGTAGATTCATAGCATTCGAAACGAAAGAGAAACATTGGGATTTGATTTCTCTGTTCAAATGTTTCATTTCATTACAATCTGGGTGAGGAGTATTTTATCCTATGACTTTGATATTTTTTGAAGTCAACTTGAAAACACTTGAGATTAACTTTTTATTTGATAGAGATAGAAATTAAAAGATTTCATTTGGTCTTTGTCAAATGGTAATCAATTTTTATGTTACCATCCTTTGGGGGGGAAATAGGAAAGAACAAACAAATCGTTGAGATTGAGATTTTTCCAAGTTTCAAAGATTTTCGATATAAATTCTCCAAGGCCATTGTAGCGTATGAGTTATCCATACAAATAAGGGCAACACTCATACGCATAGTAGAACAGAAATGACAGAGGAAAATGTCTATAGCAAACAATATTAAATATAAGTTTTCATTGTCATAATTTATTTTATTTTCGAATTATATTATGTGTAATTTTAAGGTAATATTTCTTTAAAATTGAAGTATTGTGTAATTGGTATTCGTTTTTACTCCATATCTTATATGGCTTCATTTCCAATATTTGTACATTTAATTCCGTGAAAACATTTAATGTATGTAAATTAATAAATGATTTATTACAACACATGAAAGTGGATTTATAGATGCATCCATATACTCGCCATTCAATATTTCACGCAATGTAAAGTGTTTTGTGGTGTAAATTGTGTAAAACGATGGACGATTTTTATGGTCCATTATAAAAGAATTAATTGCTAAGAAAATAATATTTATCGGAAATTCCCACTGCCACAAGCCACCAAGGGGGCCAGTAAATTTAATTCAGTTCAATTGGTCAACTCATTTATAACTATCATTCTACACTTATTTATGTTTTTTATTAATTAATATATAAAAAGTAAATATATGAGAATTTTTCTTTCATTAAGTAATGACGTTATCAAATATAAAACATAAAAATTAAAAATTTAGTTCCGCCGATGTGTAGGTTAGGTTAGATGACAGCTCGATGTATCAGGCTAACTTAGACTATTCAGTCCATTGTGATACCACATTGGTGAACTTATCTCTTATCACTGAGTGCTGCCCGATTCTATGTAAGGCCAAGGGACCTCCTCTTTATAGCCGAGTCCGAACGGCGTTCCACATTGCAGTGAAACCACTTAGAGAAGCTTTGAAACCCTCAGAAATGTCACCAGCATTACTGAGGTGCGATAATCCACCGCTGAAAAACTTTTTGGTTTTCGGTCGAAGCAGGAAACGAGGCTCCATGAAATAGGTCCCCATAAAATAACTCCCCAAATTAAAAATGAAATAAGTTCTCAAAATTTGGTACTTATTTCATTATGAAATAAATCCCCAAAACGCAAAATGAAATATATCCCCAATATTTTGGGGACTTATTTCTTAAAAATAATAATAAATTTATGAATAAAATACATTATTTCTTCGTTATAGTTGATAACAATTTCAACTTCTAACAGATGTAGTACGTCAAAAGATTTTTTAGTTTTTGGGGCGTGTTTCTCGGAAAAAATGGGCTTACCTATAGACTTACACAAAAATTGATAAACAGTTCCTGTCACTACTTTTATGAACTATTTTAAAATTTAAGAAAGATTTCATTATGACAAAATTGGGTGTTATTTCATTTGAAATAACTCCCCAAAATTGAAAATGAAATAACTCCAAAAAAAATCTTTGTTTTTGTTCTCTGTAGAGGAAATTGGGGACATATTTCATTTTTTATTTTGGGGAGTTATTTCATTGGGGACTTATTTCATGGAGCCATATTTTTCTATACTTTAAAGGTTTCATTGATAGATTTAGATTTTTATCGTCATTTTGGTATAGACTCTACACAAAATTCAAAAAAATAATGGAAGTGTAAAGTCAGACGAGGCTGACTATATTGTACCCTGCACCACTTTGTGGATCCGAATTTTCGATTCCAATTCAAATCCTTAAAATTGGTTGGGTTCTATATATAAAGTATATAATTCCCGCACACAAAAGCATTTGAAAAAATAAGTTAATAAAATATCTTCACTTGTTTCCCCATTTTTTATTTGCAGGAAAATGCTTAATTCTTTAAATTTACCACAAAAAACAAAAAAAAACTTCCTTCCTGTTAAGTGGAAATTATTAACCTAAATCTTAAGAACACTAAATTAACACAATATCGAGGATAAATCTCATTAAAATAATGACCAAAAGGACGGAAAACTCAAAACAACAAAAAACACTCAAATAAAGAAATTTGAATTAAATAAAAGTTGAAAATCTTTGATTTAAAATTTTTTAGGCTAAGCTTCACGTTGATTATCATTAGCGTAGCTAGACAATTTTCTATGGGAGGCTAGCAAAAAATTAATAGACTAAATTTACAGGTTCAATTAACGTTTTATTTTATAAAAATTAATAAAAAAATAGACTTCAACATAACTAGACAATTAATTAATAAAAAAGCAACTAAAAGTAGTTCCACACTTTTTCCCAGCAAAAAAAATTGGGTGTTGTTCTAAATGCACAACTTTAAAAGCTCTTCCAAAAATGTCCTCACAAAGAAGTTAATTATTTTAACTATGCAGGAAGTTGTTTTAATTCAATGTTTTATAACTCTTTGTTTTAATGGCTTAAAAAGCGTAAAAATTTTTCCACAAAAATTCAAAATACATTCTAGAAAATTTTAATATTTTAATCATTTTTGAAAATATTTTTGAAAAATTTTCAGACAAGCGTTATAATGCATTAAAAATCATAAACACGTATAAAAAATTTTATTCGGGAAAATATCACAACATTTTTTAAATCGCCTTATAAAAAAGAAACTAACGTACAATTCAGAATAAAATGTTAAGAAATAAAATTATATATTGCCATCGACAACTGGGGCTAAAATTTTTCTGGGGTGTCTAAGCCCCCTCCCCAGAGGACTTCCTATGCTTCTGGTTGATGATATTGCTTTTTTAATTTAATTGTCTTCCTTTTTCGTAAGAAAAAATTCTCACTTTTAAGTATTTGGATTTTTTAACACAATTCTAAGACGAACTAACTATTTCCATCTGTCTGTCTGTTGTAATTATACTACAGCCTTCACTATCATTCTGAAGTTTTACTCTGATTCGTTTTTGTCTACAATCCAGGCAGGACATAAAGTCTTGAAAGATTTTTCTATTTTTTAATGCTTTTTATCTTACTATTTATCAAGTTTAAAAAAATGATTGAATTTAGAGATGATTTTAGTAATATTGAAAAAAAAATGATTTATTTAAACCGATTTGTGATCAGTTCATTGAATTTTCTTTTGTTAATATTATTAAAATAATTAAGATTCAATTCCCCCGAACTTAGTGATGTATATACAGGCTTCAATATAAATGCATTATTTAATTATTCTCTTTTAATTTAATAATTCCAATAAACTTAGATACAGGTCAATGAAACCATCTTATTGAAACTTTTAGATATTTTCCAAATATGATAGGAAAAGGCAATTTGCGTTTATATATAGACATTTCATGCTAATTAAATTTTTCTTTTACTTTAATTTTTAATTTTAAAGGAATTTCATTTTGAAAAAGCCTTACCAAGAAATTCGGTTACACGTACACACGTATATCGACATACTTGGGCCTTTATAAGGAATAACTTTTCATAAATCTCTTAAGTTGAAAATGTAAATCAAACATAATAAGAAAATGGTTCACAAACAAACATAAGAAGAGCAAAACATCAATATAAAACACTCAATTTTATATTCACAAACATCTTTACCTGTAATCGAACACTCACACATACACGCGCACACATATGAACGGTGTACTTGCACATTTTCATATGTACAAGTGTATAAGTGGTACTCAATTAATAAGGCAGTTATCTCGGTGGGTAGTTGTTGTTCTTGTATCCATCTTATGTTTTATCGAAAAGAATGAAGACTTTCTTTTGAATTCTGCACTGAAAAAAAATATTGTCGTGAAGTCAAAGATTTCATGTCTTTAAAATACGAATATAAATTTTGCTTAGCATAGAAGACGCATTTCTCTAAAATAAAGTTACTTTCCTTGTCCAAAAGTCAATAAACTTTTCAATGAAGTCGAATTGTCGTTATAATTAAGTGATTTGACTTAAAAATGGGTATCATAACGAAATTGTCTTTAAATTTGTTGTCTTTTTGCATCTTGACTACAAAGCAAAACATCGTTCAAATATAGGACATGTTTTTCAAAACTTTATTTTAAAGAAGTTTTTTACTTCAAACATAGCATAATTTCTACTGGAAGTCGAGTCCTAATTTGGAAAATAAAGTTGCCGTTAACTCGTTTTTAAAGGACTTTGATAGCATATGAAGAAAAAACTGAGAAAGCGAAAAATTAAAATTTGCTTCCTAGAAGCAAGTACACAAAACCTAAATTTAAAAGAGAATTGTGTCTTAAAAGTATCCTTACTTGTAATCTCCGCTTCTTTGGCTCGGAATCAATACCAAATTTTTTAAAGTAAAGACAAAATCTTTGGAACCGAGTATGCTTTTTTTCAGTGTGGAAGGAGGATAAATGATTGACGTGTCTTATTGTATGTGAACACTAAAGTGGTTATCTGTCAGATAACCATACAGTATTGCAAAATAGCATATAGAAGCTTGAAGACTGGTGAATAATGGTAAGCGTGGATTTAAAATTTTTTTTTTTGAAATTGAAATCCAATCCAAATTGAAATGTAAATCCAGCATGTAAATTTTTTTAAATCCAGCATTGAAATGGTTATCGAGTACTGTTACCGGGGAGTTACATTAACACATATTAGCCTAGTTCGGCCGGGACGAATTTTAAATACCCACTACCATGAATCTCAAATAAATAGATTTAATTATTCGGTAAAAATGTGTTCAATACCAAACAATTGACCTATTCCGTCCATATTCGGCAAACCGTTTATGGACCTAAAATTCCTAGATCTTGAGTATCAAGCGAATTGGATAAAAATTGGTGTATCTAGATGCTCAAGAAGTCAAATCGGCAGATCGATCTACCCTACACCCAAAAAAAAATATTTGGATCCAAAGATTTTGACCTTTCTTTAAGGATTTTGGTATTGATTCCGAGCCAAAGATGCGGCTTCTTTAAAATAAAGATATTTTTTAGGGACCTCCCTGGCATTAAATATAGGATCGATAAAATTAAAATTGGATACAGATCTCATTCATCGAATTTTTATTCTCTGTTTGCGATATATTAATAAAGGTATTCATGTACCAACAAATTCCAGTTTCAAAATCCAAATTATGCCAAGTACTTCAAAGTAAAAACGGTTTTCTTAATGTTAAAAAAAAAGAAACTTTAAACCAAAGATTCAAATCCTTAAAATAAGTCTTAGCTTATATTTGAAGAATTTTTATCTTAAATTTAAAAATTCAATATGTCAGTTGAGTTGAAGACGATTTCTTTAAATTAAAAATGTTTTTCTTTATTTTAAGGAACATTTGCCTTACTTCAAAGATCTACAACTTCAACAGAGGGACGCAAAGTTTCAAGATTTGTGTCCTAAATTTAATGAAAAAATTTTTTGAAGCAAGGATTATAAACTTTCTTTTAATTAAAATGTTATTATTTGAAAGAATTTTGTCCTTAGCATTGCGTAAATTTCGAGTCCTAAAATTTAAGATGCATAATCTTCCATATTAGGTCAATATTTTTTTCAGTGTACACAAAAATTTAACCCTATATGATACTAAAGCCAATTTAATTCTATTTTAGTTCACGGAAATATTATGTTTTAAAAAAGTTTCCTTGACTTTAATATTTTCTTGTGTACGTTACAACAAAAATGCGGAGAGATTATGCACAAATGAAACATAAAGATTTACAAAATTCGTGTCTCCCACAAAACAATTCAGAATTTTAAATTAATTTTTTTTTAATTGTAAATTTTATCAATAATGCGATTTAACAAGTGAAAAAATATCTAATACATTTTCTTGTTGAAATTTTCAAAAGTAAATAGAAATTTTCTAAAATGAACTAAAATGTTCCATCCTAGTGGGTTCGCTATTTTTTAGAGTATATGGGGGCTATAACAAAACATGGTCCCATACACACAATACTAGGCATACCTCTTTATGGACCTCTAGATTTCCAATTTCAGGCATATCGGATAGAAATTAAAATGTCTATGAGCCCAAGAAATCAAACCAAGAGATCGGTCTATATGGGTGATACACCCAAACATTGACTGATTAAAACTCAGAAGAACTATTTACGGTCCTCAGATATTTTTTATTTTGAATGGCAAATCGTACAAAAATCTTACGATATGCAGACATTCTGGAACGCCTCTATTTTAAATTTCAGGACAATTTAACAAAAATCGGTTTCAGGAAAATAAAAAAAATCGGTTTCAGGGAAATTAAAAAAAAAAATTGGTCCGATCTGGAGATCGGTCTATATGACAAAACATGAGCCGATTCACACTTTACAGTCACACACATGGAATGGTATAATTTTTATATTTTTTATCCTAATATGTTCGTATTAATTTTAGTGCTCAAAACAAAAAAGAAACGTCAAATTTTAGAACCAATTTGGGTTTGTTTGAAACTAATTACGATATTCAAATGACCGACAAAGTCATCACGTGGCTCTGCCCCAGGCGCACAAATCCAACGAAAATTTTGGTGACCATTGTGCGCTAGAAAAAAGCATTGACGAGTGCTGATGGCGATAGGGCTGACTGAGTTGTTTTATCCATTTTATCAATTGTCAGCTAACCTCTTTGGCAAGTAAATCAAAACATTTAATTATTTTCCCTTCGGAGAGAGCCTAACTCGGAAAATGACGAATGTAATACAAGCACAGCAACTCCTTCACCACTGTGATATCACATATATCGGGCTACCACCTAACCTAACTCCTTGGCTATATCAAATCGAATTTGGTTTTGATTAACATTTTCGCAAATTTGTTCTCTCTGGAACTTCAAATGCTTTTGTCCGAGCTCATTTTTCAATATGTGTTGCATCCAATCTGCCGATATGTTCAGCTTACGAGCATGTTTTCTACCACTGAATGAGGAGCAATGTCCAAGCTATACGATTGGTGATGTAGGACGTAACATTTCAGTGTTTCCAAATAAGTTTTCACGCATTTGATAACATGTGGCCAAGCGTTATCGGGCTCCAAAACCACTTCGTTGCGCCTTTCCAAATATCCTGGCCATTTATTGCGTAATGCTCTGCTCAAACTCATCAATTCAGTTCTTCACAAAGGTCCTGTGATCATTTAATTCGGTTACAGCATCTCATAGTAAACCATACCATCCTGCTTGTTCCACGAACTACACAGCATATACTTCTCTCTACGGATGTTCGGCATTATCGTCGATTTCGCCATTTTCGCTTGGTATTGGTATTTGGCTTGCGGAGCCTCTTGGAGGAGCAAAACTCATCTGATCCGGTTGAAATTTGCTACATGATGTAAGTATATAGGCTCTAACAACCATCCAAAAATTGGTTAATATCGGCTCATAATTATATATAGCCCCCATACAAACCGATCCCCAGATTTGGCTTGCGGAGCCTCTAAGAGAGCAAATTTCATCCTATCCAGCTGAAATTTGATACATGGTATAAGTATATGGTATCCAACAACCTTTAGAAAATTGGTTCATATACACGCAAAAAAATAATTCTTTCCTCCCAAATGAAATTTTAGACAAACAAAGTTCGTTTCTCATTTGCTTTTCGCTGTAAGGAAGTGTATTTGGAAGAAAAGTATATACTTTCTGTGATAAACGTTTATTCTTTTCCAGGATGTAAAAACAATTTCATAAAGCCTATCTCAAAAAAAAAAACATTATTTTCTTGCTAATTGCATTGTCCCTCACATCTTTCTCACATCCACGAGGATTTTTAGTTCTTAACACCTTTTCCTGTAATACCAACAATGTAGAATAAATTATACGATTTTATAAATTTTTAAAATTTTTTTTACCTTTCGCCTGGACGGAGAATCGAACCGCGGACCATGCACATTGTAAGCCAACACACTAACCACTGAGCTATGTACCTGTTGTGGTCATCAATAGATAAATATCAATATAAATTATATTTATATAGCATAGCTTGCGGCGCCCACGAACCGAATAAACAAAGTTTATTTAACAGAAACAAACACTTAGTTTGGCACCGTGGAGCAGTGGTAGCTACGTCCGACTCTCATGCCAAGGGTCGTGGGTTCGATCCCTGCTTCGGCCAAAGTTTTTTTTTGGTTTTGTTTTTTTTACATATATTCCAGATATATTCGGAAGATTCCGAAAAAATGTTCAACATTACATTGTACTATATTAAATTTTGAACTGTAAAATGTGTCTTATTAAAGACCTAAAGTCAGAAAAGAACAGTGTTTGATATAAACGAAATGGACTGTGTTGTTATTTCAAAAATAACTTTTTTTATTGAAAAAATAAAAATTTTGTAACAAACGAATTTTTTTGGTGATAAAAGTTTAAAATTTTCGAAGCAATTCAAAAAACTCTAACAAAAGAAAAACGTTTTCGGTACACGTTTTCCAAACGTTTTTTTTCTTTGCGTGTATATAAACCGATCCCCAGATTTATCCTCCGGAGCCTCTAAGAGAAGCAAATTGCATCCCATCCGGCTAAAATTTGGTATATGGTCTCTAACAACCATGCAAAAATTGGTCCATACCGGTCTTAATTATATATAACCCCCACTTCAACCGATTCCCAGATTTGACCTCCGGAGCTCTTGGAGGAGCAAAATTCATCCTATACTGTTGAAATTTGGTACGTGGTGAAATTTGGTACATTGCGCTAGTATATGGCCGCTAACAACCATGCCAAAATTGGTCCATATCGGTCTATAGTTATATATAGCCGATCCCCAAAAATAATGTATCATCAAAATTTTATTTCTATAGAATTTTGTCAAAATTTTATTTCTGTAGAAAACTTTGTCAACATTTTATTTCTATAGAAAATTTTTTCAAACTGAATTATATACGTATTTATTCGATTTTTTTTTTTTGTTTAATATATACCCCATATTGAGAAGACAGTGTTAAGAAGTTTTAAGATACCTTGCTATCGGCAAGCGTTACCACAATCCAAGTAATTCGATTGTGGATGGCAGTCTTTATTACAAGTTTCTATGCAATCCATGGTCTATGCAATACGGCCGTATATACTTGTTTTTTTTTTTATTTTTTTGCTCGAAATCAATACTAAAATCATTACTGTAAAGACAACATCTTTGGAATCAGTCAAACCTTATAATAATGAGACATGGAAAAATAGTAGTTAATAAATATGCAAATATATGTAAGGCGCTTTAATACTCTTTTGCTTTTTTCCCTTTACCTGTCGATTGAAATCGATTTATCAGCCTTAGTTAAAATTAAAATTTTTCCCTCCTCATCGTTCAACAGAAAATTTTCGCTCCTCATCGTTCTACAGAAGGCTGAAAAAGTCGTGCCTTGATCTAAGTGTAAACTTCTTACCTCACATCTGTCCCACCTTTGCCATTTAGCACACTTCCAATGAAAATTTCTCTCAAAAACAAAAAAAGGACGAAATACCAAGAAAAATCTAAAAAGTATAGAAAAAACTCGTGTTACCACTTGAAACTTTTTCACCGAATGAATAGTTGACTGAGTGAGTATGAATACTTGCTCCAACATTTCCAAGTATAAGGATATGCGAAAGGAAGACTAGCTAGAATGTATAGATGTTGGATGTTGGATTGATGCAAGTTAAGCTACATAAATATGTTAAGGTAACACTTGAAGTTAGTTGGCTGTGATGTGATGGCTGTAATGTTGCTCACTCAGCTTCAGTAGAGGAGTAAAAACTTCATTTTCTCAAAAAAGGAGCAACAATCTCCTCATCAAGGAACTTTAAGTGAAGTGGAGCGCAAATATTTTGCACGAAGCAAAACTTAACTGTCAGGTAAAAGCGAATATCGTTTAATAAGGCAACTAATTCAGAATGCATAGGAAAATGAAGTGAATTAAAATTGTAGGAAAAATGAGAAAAGTATCTTTGAAGTAATAAAAAGCTATTAAAGATTCTTGCATTATTAAAGTGAAATGTGTCACATAAGAAGATTGACCATTCCAAAATATTAGTAAAAAGCAAAAAAGGACAAACATTTTAGTCGTTATACATTTGTTCTCTTATACCACTGCGGGGTTGAAGGAAAGTTAGGTCTTATTTGATTTGAGCAATATGGCACATATAAATATTCCAATATCTACGAGTATAAACCCCAGGAAAAAATAAGATCTTCTAAAGATCTGACTTATCAGTTGGTGAATGAAAAAAATATAGCCAAATATTCGAAAACCAGACAGAGTTGCGGACACATGTGTACCCAATATTATAAAAATACTCAGAAAAATATAAATATCGCTTCAATCGAATTTATTCATTAGAATATTAATTACCCAGCAAAAAGAGCGTCGTAAAAAATGTAATAAAATTTTTCTTTTTGGATCCGGAAGTGGTGCAAAATTGACGCAGAAGCAATGAATCTAACATGGGCTTGTCACAGGACGGAAGTCCTCCATTTCAACAGCCCTTGCACTGAATTTCCATCACTTCTTTAGGTGTGATCCGAATTCAATGTTTTGGATGTAAATTAAAAAATTCTGTGATACTTTGTCAAATAAATAATTTTTATAATTTTTAATGGATTCTAACGCTGTCTGAAACGTTTCAAAAATTCACAATTTTTTCAGATTGGATTTAGAATTTTTTTTTTCAACAAAATTTAAATGATTTGTACAGGTTTATGAATTCTTACTGGGTTTTTAACCTATTTGAAACAAAAAGAATTAAATTTACCCATTAAAAGTATGAAAAAAACATGTTATAAAAAATTGAACGAAAATAACTACCTGGGTAGTTAAAATAAAGAACAGCATTGGTAGTGCATGCTCTGGAAGTGCTTTTAAAATTGTGCCTTTGGAAGAACTTCCAAATTTTTTGCTGGGTAAAGATTTTAAATATAATTTTCTCAATATCGAATGAAACATGGAAGTGAGAAAAGTCGATGTATCCAATGTTTATATGATGGCTTTTTATATAATTACAAATATTTATGGACCAATGTATGCATGGTGGTTAGAGGCCACATATTAATACAACGTACCTAATTTCGTACCGAACCGGATGAAATTTGCACCTCCAGGAACCTCCGAAATTTTGAGATAAATTATCTGGCGGATATATTTAACTATGGACCAGTATGAATCAATTTTCGCGTAATTGGTAGAAATAATATACTGACATTAAATGAAATTTTCTTTTTCAGAAGGCGATGGGTTTATATGAGGGCTATATATACTTATGGACCGATAGGGACAAATATCAACGTGGAGGTTAGAGACTAGAGGTCTGCATCGAATAACTTTTCACTACATGTATGCAATTCGCTGTCGAATATAGTACATACACAGTCTTTCTCTCAGAGCGCAAGTAGTGAAGTGAAGAGAACACTTGCTTGTCAAATACCACCAAGTACTTATCCGAAACAATATGTGTTCCGAAAAAAAGGAACAATAAAAATGTAAGTACTTGAGAAAAAGTACAACATGGATTCTCTTCACTTCACGTTGTACCACAAGTATTTCTCAGTTATGTGCGAAGCAAAACTTTCCATTATTATTAATCATAGACATGTATATCACATATTTCATATATTTATGTATGTCACACACTTACCTTAACGTTTGCCGTTCTTTATAACAAACCAAAACATATATTATGGAAAGTAACTGTTTTTTTTTTTTGTATTTCCTAAACTGCACGTGGTACATGGAGTACTCTATGAAGTTTTGTTCTCGCAACATACTTGACGTGATCACTCTGAGTACACTTCAATAAGAGAGAAAGAGGAATATGTGTTTGTTGGTAGTGAAGACATCAGAGAAGCAACTTGACGTGATCACTCTGAGTACACTTCAATAAGAGAGAAAGAGGAATATGTGTTTGTTGGTAGTGAAGACATCAGAGAAGCAACAAGAATTTACTCGTGGCTTTTGGTGTTCATCAAAATGTGTACCAATAGTTTTGCGACTCTCTCAAATAGATGTACTCATGTAGCAAGTACACGTGTACTCTACATTTACAAATGGAATTGTGCAGACCTCTAGTAGAGACCATATGCGAAATCACGTACCAAATTTCGGCCGGATCAGATCATATTTTCTCATCCAACAAGCTCCGCAAGCCAAATCGGTGGCAATGACGTAAACGAGTAATCAAACTAGTTTATGATCATTCGTTTACGTTATTGCAACCAACTCATGTAGTATAGATGCATGAAAGCTTGTGCTGTTTTCCGTCACGCCAACAATGCCATACTCAAGATTTATGTTAAATCACTTCTGAGCAATATTTCTATTAAAATAGCTGCTCTAAATCGGGGCATCTCCCACAAAAATCAGCGCTGATTCGGTTGTTTTGTCTTGTAAGCAGTTGGCACTGCCTCCCTCCCTTACAATCCTGCTGAAAAAATGCTCCACTTTTTGCTGTGAAGGCAAATCCGCACAACCAAAAATTAGCCAAATCGATGAAATTGGGCAACAATTCAATGAATTTAGCAACTTTTGCCACATATATCTTTCATATGGATAGAAATCATGGAAATTGAAATTAATTAGTTTAGTCCTATTGTTGAACTGTATTCATAAAATTTTAATATCATTGCATTTTATTTCCCTACATCTTACTACTTACGTACACCCTCACAAAAAATCGCTTCTGTAACATATACTCCCAAACATATTTTGCTTCAAGCATATACATTTTTGGGTATTACATTTATATGTTTGATCTCTACCAATATATAATATGTTTGAAAGCATAGTGGTCTAAACAATATATGTTTGGGTAGTCTAAGTTCCAAACATTTTGTATTTTTGCATCCAAATTCAATAATGTTGTCTTCCAAAAAACAATATGTTATTATGTGAACATATAATATGTTTGGAAGCATTTTGCACCCAAAAATATTATATGCTTAAAAAAAATTCTCCCAAACAATATTGTGCTCAAAATTTTATTTATTTATTTATATATTTACAATCATAATGAATTATGAAAATAAAAAGGTAATATAGGTGCTAACAACATAGGTTTTCGACCTGAATGCTCAAAATTTTGTTTCTGCCCAATTGTATATTCCCCCACATCTTTCTCACTTCCACGAGATTTTTTAGTTCTTAGCACCTTTTTCTGTAATACAAACATTGTAGAAGAAATTATTCAATTTTATGATTTTTTTTTATTTTAATTTTACCTTTTGCCGGACGGGGATTCGAACAGCGGACCACACAGTTTGTAAGGATCAAAGAAGTAGCAGATCAATTGCCCAAGGAAAAATAAAATGTTAATTTTGTAATAACAAGCAACAACCACCAACTTAATTCAATATCGCTCCCTGTTAAATAGCGCTCCAAGCTACTAAACATATATATGTTTATAGGCTATTTCTAAATTAATATATGTTTGCATCCAAGCATATTATATTTACAAACATTTTATGTCCCAAACATAATATGTTCTAACATATTAACATATATGTCCCAAACATGTTATGCTAGTTTATGAACATTATATGCTTGCACTCAAAAATATTGTGTTTAAAAATTTGTGTTCCAAACATATAATGTTTATAGCCAAACATATGAAAAACAGTCTTTTTCATCCGTGTACGAATAAAAATATTTCCTTTATTGTTTATCATAAGCCATAGTTTTGTGTAATATATAAATAATAATTTTTTGAAATAAAGTACTGGTGGTTATAGAAAATTTACGTGTTTTGTACGAAAAATGTATTAGTTGTATACAGGCTTTTTGTACCTTTGATTCCTCAATTTCTCTACTTTTTTTGAAAATTATACTGACAAACAGTTTATTTAAAACCAATATAGGTTTCCCAAAAAATTGTTCAATTTGCCGTATAGCAGGAATATTTTGAATGAGTGTAAGTACATTTTTCCCATAATAATGAACTAAAATAGGATGCAATACATGAACTAATTTATAAGAAAATCCTAAACTTATCTAGATGAAAAAAATCTTTGACGCCAAATCATGGACATTCTTACTATGGGTTAGTTCATTTTTCGTAAACAATAGTAAACTTTTTTTCGGTGTTTGATCCATTGCAAATACGATCCGTCGTTTGACAATAACAACTACTTCCGCCAAGTTTCAAATCGTTAGCTTGTTTCATGGGAGCCACCGCGGTGCAATGGTTAGCATGCCCGCCTTGCATACACAAGGTCGTGGGTTCGATTCCTGCTACGACCGAACACCAAAAAGTTTTTCAGCGGTGGATTATCCCACCTCAGTAATGCTGGTGACATTTCTGAGGGTTTCGAAGCTTCTCTAAGTGGTTTCACTGCAATGTGGAACGCCGTTCGGACTCGGCTATAAAAAGGAGGTCCCTTGTCATTGAGCTTAACATGGAATCGGGCAGCACTCAGTGATAAGAGAGAAGTTCACCAATGTGGTATCACAATGGACTGAATAGTCTAAGTGAGCCTGATACATCGGGCTGCCACCTAACCTAACCTAACCTAGCTTGTTTCATTTGGAAGTAAGCATAAGCATAAGACGGATGGACAATGGATGGCCTTCGCTAGACCGAGTCAGAATTTTACAACGACCCATTCTGGGATATATACTTTATGGGGTCTGAGACCAATATTTCAATATGTCGCAAACTGACAACATTTATATACCCTCCATCTTTTGGTGGATTGAGGTATAATAATATTGTCATATAGCCTCCACTCTCACCCTGCACCGAAAAAAAGGTGAACTGTTTTATAGGAAGAATGAACTACCACGCACGAAAATTGAACTAAATTTTACTCCACATTTTGAGATATCCACAAAGCGTTGTTAAAACCAGGAAATTTTAATGCCCTGTTGTACTTTTTAACTGCAGCTCACGAAATTACATAATCTCATAGAAGAAAAAATTAACTAAAAGTAAAGAAGAAAATCATTGGCGCCAAATCATGACCATTTTAAGTAGTTCATTCTTACTTTTTTAGGGAATAGGTGAGTATTAAGTTCGAGTTTAGCCGCTAAAATCGCTAAAGTGAAAACTAAATCAGTAAGAAAAATGCATGAAATTATACATATTTGTTGCAAATTTTATTATAACTTGATGGGGGAAAGCCCAAAGCAAATTTTCACAAAGTTTGTGTATCTTAAAATGAATTATTAAAGAAAAGTAATCGTGAAAAATGACGTTTTTAGCGGCTAAACTCGAACTTAATACCCACCTAATCGTACGAAAATTTTCATTTGTTTTAGTTCATATTGATCTTATGTGTACGGTCATTGAACTTTATACTCACGTTTAGTTCATAACATTTTGAGACATACTTACACTGAAAAAAATATTGTCGTGAGGTCAAAGATTTCATGTCTTTAAAATACGAATGCAAATTTTGCTTAGCATAGAAGACGTATTTCTCTAGTATAAAGTTTTTTTCCTTGACCAAAGATCGATAAACTTTTCAATGAAGTCGTATTGTCCTTATAATTAAGTGATTTTACTTAAAAATGGGTATCATAACATGAAAGAAAATATGTTTGGGCTAAGGTCAACTTGACTTTAATAATTCAGAAAAATTCTTTAAATTTAATGAAATTGTTTTTAAATTTGTCTTTTTGCATTTTGACTACAAAGCAAAAAATCGTTCAAATATAGGAAATGTTTTTCAACACTTTATTTTAAAGATGTTTTTTACACAGCATAATTTCCACTAGAAGTCGAGTCTTAATTTGGAAAATAAAGTCGTCGTTAACTTGTTTTTAAAGGACTTTGATACCATATGAAGAAAAAAAGCTGCAAAAGCGAAAAATTAAAATTTGCTTCCTAGAAGCAAGTACACAAAACCCGATTTTAAAAGAGAATTGTGTCTTAAAAGTATCCTTACTTGTATTCTCCGCTTCTTTGGTTTGGAATCAATACCAAATTTTTTAAAGTAAAGACAAAATCTTTGGAACGGGTATGCTTTTTTTCAGTGTAAAAAAGTAAGATTTCATTAAGCTGTGGAAAATTTCGATAAAAATAATAAAATTTAACTACAAGCAAATAATTTTTTTCCAATAAAAATAAGTTAAATTTAGTGTTAGTTTAACTACGGAAATTTTTTTCTGCGTGGGTGGAATTTTGATGGTTTGAGAAACAGGGTTGAAGGTCGACGATTTGTGCCTATTTCGTTTGCTGTCATTTCGGTTCATTGGCAAAAATCGATATTATGATAAAAAGTAAAAAAGTAATAATTCTAAAGAACAATTTACTCGTTTTGTACATACAGAACATACATCTAAGAAAGTCCACAATTGGCAATGAAAAAAATTGACTATCTAATGTTCGGTACAAAGTCAGAATCTATATTTGATCGAAAGTTCGTGGGATTTTCTTTAAAGACGCCTTGCACAGCTAGTTAGTCCGATTTCAAATGGAATGATATTCCATAGGAAAAAATCGAGACCTTTGGACAGAGTATATCCAAAGGTCTCGATGTAAAGAGCGTCAAAACAATCGTATTGTGAAACTCAGTTGGGACTTGGCTATAAAATTAAGGTCAATTGACATTAACCTGACATTGAATCCGGCAGCACTCATTGATAAGAGAGTTCATCACTCGCATTGAATAGTCATAGCCTAAAAAAGGACTGCCACTATACCTAACCTTACCTTACAATGTCGTTGAAAGCCCCATGAATTCTATGTTTGGGGTCTTGAATCTATGCCGTGCTGTTGGCGTAGACCTTTTCTTTCAGGTGGCTTCAAAGGAAGAAGTCGAAGAAAATTAATCACAATATTGTAGTTACCTCTATGAAAGCTAACATTGGGTAACGCTACCTTCTTAAAAGCAAACGTTGTACAGCTCAATACCATTCATCTCCGATCATAAAAAATCGTTAATCGTCCTTCGATGGGGAAATCTATTTAACGTAGCTGCTAATCCAATCTCATTTGCCAATAAGGGTGGTTAAAATTTCAAGGGCCGATGTTGATTTTGAATAAAACCCAAACTATTTAGGAAATTATTGTAATTTTATTTTATTATGATATATTGGTATTACTCAATTATGTATGGAACAAAATATCGGCCAAATGGGCGCGCGACCTCGGTGGCACACCTTCATCCGGTGGTCCAAATTTTCGATGACGCTGAGGCATAATGGAGGTTCTATGCCGTTAATGTGCCGAATTATCTCATCCTTTTGCTCTTGAATTGTTGCTGGCTTATCGACGTACACCTTTTCTTTCAAATAACCCCAAAGAAAAAAATCCAACCGTGTCAAATCACATGATCTTGGCGGCCAATTGACATCGCCATTACGTGAGATAACACGGCCATTGAATTTGTTGCGCAAAAGAGCCATTGTTTCGTTAGCTGTGTGGCAAGTGGCACCGTCCTGCTGAAACCACATATCGTTCACATCCATATCTTCCAATTCGGGACATAAAAAGTTCGTTATCATCTCAGGATAGCGAACACCATTCACAGTAACTGCCTGACCGGCCTCATTTTGGAAAAAATACGGCCCGATGATGCCGCCAGCCCATAAACCGCACCAAACAGTCACTCTTTGTGGGTGCATTGGTTTTTCGACAATCACTCTTGGATTCTCATTCGCCCAAATGCGGCAATTCTGTTTATTGACGAATCCACTGAGGTGAAAATGTGCCTGATCACTGAAGATTATTTTCTTCGAAAATTGATCATCCACTGTTGCCATTTCTTGGAACCATTTAACACGTTGTTGGATTGTGTATCTCTCCATGGTTCAAATTGAGTAAGTCTGAAATAGAGAAATGTCAAATAAAATTCGGAAAAAAACTTGGCGTTTAGGTGTGGTTCGCATTCAACATCGGCCCTTACAATTTAACTACAATTTTATATAGAATCCTGACCAAATATTAACTATACCAAACAGTCGCCCATTTAGGGTGGAGAGACTCTTGATATTCCATAGGAAAAAATCGACACAATAACTATGGGTGTTCCGATCCTCAGATTCGACAATTTACCTTATTGGCGTTATTACGTCAACTGAAGATGGGCCTCATCAGTCAAGCTTTATTTTACGAGCCTCTTTCAATATCCTTTTGAGCGTGTATTGTTTGTCTTTTACTAATGGCGTGGTTTCTGTGTGTCAAATGACAACGAACAAAAGTTTAAAAAGTGACTGCTATTGAAATACCGGGTGATTCAAACAAAACGTCTTTTATAAAAAAAAACCTTGCATTTACCAATTTTTTTCCC
The DNA here is from genome assembly GCF_050003625.1 of Haematobia irritans. NCBI lineage: Eukaryota > Metazoa > Arthropoda > Insecta > Diptera > Muscidae > Haematobia > Haematobia irritans. Next base: position 272,675,479 of record NC_134397.1, on the reverse strand, counting down.
GTCACCGATCCTATTAATCTATGTATTTAACTAAAATCTTTCACAACATATGTGAATGGAATTATAAAAGAAATTAAATTGACCACAAAACAACCCAATCAGATTTATTTCAACCTAAATTAAGTCTCAAATCATAAGCTTGCTTATAGCCAAAAAGGTCATTCCCTTACTCAAATAGACCACAAGAAAAAATCGCTCAAAGAATTTAAAGTCGTTTACCCCAAATTACCCACATTAAAATAGTTTGTTCATGTTCTAGGAATTCAAAATGAATCGAGCAGGCAACCAAATTTCCTACAACAACATTCGCAATTACAGAAAAGCTCCCACCTACTACTACTGCTACGAACAACTACAAGAACAACATAAATTTTTCATTTGTTCCATGGAAGTCAGTTTACACCTTCTTCTATAGAGGTAGAGCTGCCACTTCTCTGCATGCTTGCTTTTTTGCCAAATGGTTATTGCGCCACATTCATTTATATTAGGCAGCCAACCTACTTAAAAAGATTCTTCGAATATTCCATACCTTTGTCGATTACATGATACACCGAGCAAAAATCATTAAAGACAAAGAAATTAATTTCAAGTAAGTGAGAAAAAAACAGCAGGAATGAATTTTATAGTTTAACGGCCATTTTCATGTAGCTCCGTTAGAATTTAACTGCCAGTTAACACAAAGTAAATTGCAAATATCTTCTCTTTGGTTAACTTTAACTGAAAAACTTTCGTCAGTTAAGTTCCTAATTCGCATATGGAATATAAAGGCAAGATGACAGCTTCGTCCAAAATATGGTTTAAAAATTGGTTAGTTAACGGAACACTAACGGAGCTTTATGAAAATGGGGGTAAGTCAGCCGTAGTGAATTACAAATGTACGGAGATATGGGCCTAAACGAAAATTTCAGCTGTGATCCAGCAGGCTGCCTTTTATATTTCGGAATTAGTGAACCCTAGTGTTTCAATCTCCCAGCTTGAGGTTATACGAACTCAGAACGTTTTGACATACGAGCGATTATATCTTACAATTTTCGATGTGGATTAACTCAACACTTCATCTATGAATTTAATGCAATTTTTGACAATGAAACTTCATCCAGGACCAGTATAGTGAATTCCACTTAGGTCGTAGATCATTACAAGACTAGTTTCGTTAAAGTGGTCCAAAATCAGTCGTTGTTCCGAAAACCATTGACGATGTATGCCAACTGATATTGCAAGACCGTCACGTGACCTATCGTGAGATTGAGACAACCCTGGGCATTAGTGGGACCAGCATACATTCAATATTGTTTTTGAATGTGTGCTGGTATATGGACCCGAAAATAACCAGCAGTCGACTGTATGGGTGTTTCAAGATGAGCCAAGTCCAACAAAAAAGACTCGCGCACGAAGATTTTCCAAACAAATGTTTGCCTTTTTTTCGGAAAAAATAGACGTGTTGCAATCGTGGAACAACGCTGAACAGTCAATTCGGAGTGGTATACAACCATTTTTTTACCAGTTATCTTTCAAGGAATTTTGAAAACAAAGTGCCGAAGATGGATCTCTCTGCATCACGACTATGCGAGTTCTCAGACATCGGCTGAAACAACTGAATTGTTGAGTACTCCTGACGTGGCCCTGAATGATTTCTCTTTATTCCCACACCAGAAAAAATAAAAGTAGAGGTCAACGTTTTCCGACGCCCGCATCAACCGCTTCGATGCGTTTAGAATGCATGTTTTAGAGATACCATAAGCAGAGTGGCAAAAGGCGTTAGTAGGTATTTGAGAGTAGTAATCAATTCCTAAATTTTTATATTTATATATCAAATTGTTTTTGCAACGTAGTCTACACATAGTAGTAAGATATATACTTAGTATTAAGGTGTAATTATATGTCAAGTTTTTGCAGTCATTGATTGTAGTCCTAATTATTTTTATAGTTTTTTTTTTTTAAGTAAATTTAATGTAATTCTTTATTTTGAGTATCCCTGTAACCGTATATGGCCATTTCGGCTTGGTTGTAAAATGAGTTAAATAAATAAAAAAAAGATAAAAAAGAACTTCCACACTTGTTTTAAACGCATGCAAAAGTGTGTAGATCATAATGGAAAATATTTTGAAAAACAAAAAAGCGATTTTCTTGAATGCATCGATTTTGATATTTGTTCCCAGGGCCATCATCGGGATTTGAATGTCGACACATTTCTTAGGGCTGGACTGAGAAAAACTAGGTTAAGGTTGATGAGAGAGTGGATCATTAGATAATATTGATGGGAAATAGGTAACAATAGGGCTTTAGCCTTATTAATTAATACAAGAATATCGCATGAACAGCCTACTAAACTATCGAAAATCTCAACTGTCGAAATTTGAAACTATATTCAATTTCTACCGCGTTCCGTCTCTGTTTTTGGAGGACGAATCGCCTAGTAAAATCTCATAGCGTTTTGAGTCGCTACAAGAAGAAAGAAAAACGGTCTCGTCTTAGCAGGCCGCCAATTGCATATGTGCGAGATAAGCTTCATCTGTTCAAAAATTTCTGTAGCACTAAATTTTGGGCATTTTAATGCTGATGGAAAATTAGATGTTGTACTTGCTCATTTCAAACAACCAGAGTGACGATGCTACCATTTTAAAATTGTTGTCGAAGCTATTAAACACAATCCAAGCGAGTATCTGCACTGAAAAAAAGCATGCCCGGTTCCAAAGATTTTGTCTTTACTTTAAAAATTTTGGTATTGCTTCCGAGCCAAAGAAGAGCAGAATACAAGTAAGGATACTTTTAAGACACAATTATCTTTTAAATTTGGGTTTTGTGTTCTTGCTTTTAGGAAGCAAATTTTTATTGTTCGCTTTTCTAGCTTTTTTTTCATATGCCATCAAAGTCCTTTAAAAACGAGTCACCGACTACTTTATTTTCCAAATTAAGACTCGACTTCTAGTAGAAATTATGCTATTTTTCAAGTAAAAAAACGTCTTTAAAATAAAGTGTTGAAAAACATGTCCTATATTTGAACGATTTTTTGCTTTGTAGTCAAGATGCAAAAAGACAACAAATTTAAAGACAATTTCATTAAATTTAAAGAATTTTTCTGAATTATTAAAGTCAAGTTGACCTTAGCCCAAACATATTTTCTTTCATGTTATGATACCCATTTTTAAGTAAAATCACTTAATTATAAGGACAATACGACTTCATTGAAAAGCTTATCGGCTTTTGGACAAGGAAAGAAACTTTATATTAGAGAAATGCGTCTTCTATGGTAAGCAAAATTTGCTTTCGTATTTTAAAGACATGAAATCTTTGACCACACGACAATATTTTTTTCAGAGTGCATTGACGAAATGTGGATCCACTGCCGGAAAGGAAATTACCACCGTATTCTTCAAAATAAATGAAATTTTGCCCGTTATACAAACTCAACGCTCAAAGAAAAAATCGTTAACGGCGTGCTCATGTCAAAACGATCCGTTCATGGAAGTGAATCAACACATATGTGGTGTCAAACTAAGAACAGGCGGTGTCAATCTGACAACGATTAAATGACACCATGCATTGTCAAAAACGAGCAGCGTTCATGATCTGAACACGTAACGGTTACGAATTAAAAACAAAAATTAAAAAATGATTTCCGCTACCGTGACTCGAACCTGTGTTGTCTGCACCATACGGGTTAACAGTCGCCTTAGCACATTGCACCAACGGCGGAGTTGCCATAACAATGTCTAATGATTATTTTAAGACTTTTCATGGCCAAAGAAAAACGAATTTCGTTCATGCTATCCTGAACGCGTGAACATTCCGTTTTGAATTTCTGTGAAGGTTTCCGTTTCATTTTGTCACCGTCTATTCACGACTGTGGATTGTAGTTTTTTCTATTAGTGTAAATCCGACAAATAGATTTTTGATTTATTCGCAGTAATCAACTAATTGGCAAAGTTAATGACAAATCGAAATATGGATTTTGACTTTAGTGACAATTTTAAATTCTTTTTATTAAAATTTTACAAATATGAAAATTCAAAATTTTCAAATTTGAAACAAGCTGAAAATTCGACCATTTCAAAAATCAAAATTTTTCCAAATTTTAGTGAATTAAACGAAATGAATTAAAGAAAACATTAAACCAGTTGCGAAAAAGTGCACTATCAACAAAATAATCAAACGGCTCTCATTTCTCGGCTCGCCATAAATTGGTCGATTTGGAACTGCTGCCCACCCACCTATTGTTGATCTGATTTGGTCTCCATGCGGCCTCTTTTTGCTGGCAAGCTTAAAAAAAATTCTCGATGGGGCACAAATATTAGTACCATGAAAGCATTTCGAATTAAATATTTAATTGAGTTTTAAAAAAAACAATGACAAACATTTTTTGTATCAATTAATTGTTAATTGGATTAATTAATTTTTTAATTGACTTTGGTGATTTGAATTAAAAATTAATTGCATGAATTAATTTCGTGATTGAAGACAAAAAATATTTTTTTTGTTTGTGTGAACAAAGAACTGTCTTAACTGGCAAGGAAAAAATATTCTCCAGAAAGGTTACTCGTAGAAGACGACTAGTTTCGAAACACAAATTGCCACAATTCCAAATTATGTACTCCTATTTCTATGGACTAGGTGCTTATCAAATCACTCACTTCTTAAAACATTTACTAGAACCAACACCTTTTTTCTAAAGTGTAATTGTATATGCCACCTTCCCTTTCCACAGATATCCTCTAGGCTGTTTGTTTAACTACTTGTTGTTGTTGCTGTTGCTGCTGCTGGTGAAAGCTACCACCACTCCTACACCAACTACAAGAGTTGTAGTTGTTTTACGTAGCGTAGCACGTAACATAATTTATGTTCTAGTTGAAAGTTTCCACCAACTCAAGCAGAACATGTCTTCCTTATGGTGCATGTAGAACACTACATTGAGTGTAAAACCTGGAGTAGGAGGTACAGAGAACCGACTTCATTCCTTTGACAGTATGAGATGATGTGGCCCGTCCTGGTATCGCTCGTCTGTCGTATGTCGAGTAGTTAGTAGTCAATGGTAATATTAGTGTCTGCTAAGTGGGTTTGTAGTATGGTGTCTTCGTTGTTTCATTTTTACTCTTGCCCAAAAACTAAGCCTTGTTTTTAGCAACACGTATTCCACACAGCTCAGGAGAAAGGTAAAGAAACCCATTTAAGTGGGAAACATTATGAACGAATTCCAAAAAAAACAGGACAGGAAATATACCAAGACCTCCATAAAATGGCTAAAAATCTTTAAACTGGGTACAGTACAAAACTGAGATTTGCCTTTTACTCTGTTGAATTTCACAGAAGAGATTCTTGGTTTACCTATTTTTTCTAATATTTAAGAGGCATGTGTGTGTGTCTGTAAGGATGTTTTAGAAAGCATGTGTTTTGTATACAGTGGTATCTGTTTCGAAGTGTGTGTTTGGGTGTGTGAGAGTTTGTGCGATGACAGTTTAATGGCCAGTCTTAGTACAAAATACGTATGGCAAACAATTCAAACCATTTAACTTTAGCCATCTTCCAAATGAGCTGGCCTTAAACATACCTACAAGTGTAATTTATTCGGTTATATGAACAAGAGACATTAGCGTATCCGGCCAATTTTCTTGGGGGGAGTTTATAGCTGCAGTCATAGTTTCAGATTTCTACAAAGCAAAATATTCATTTATAATTATAATAAAATATATAAACTTAAATGAATGTATTTTAGGAGCACATTTGTATTATATACCTTATTCACATTACACTTCCAAAATCCACGTTAACTAGATTTCATCTGTAATTTACTCTATAAAAAGGGATTTTAAATCCACTTTTAGTAGATTTCAAGCCTAATGTAAATGAGGTATTCGGAACCAAAAAAACAAGTACATACGACCGTAAGTTCAGCCAAGCAGAATCTAATGTACCCTCCACCATGGATTGCGTAGGAACTTTTACTAAAGACTGTCATCCACAATCGAATTACTTCCCAGCAAAAAAAGCGCCGCCAAAAAAGTAATGAAAATGTTCTTTTTGGATCCGGAAGTGGTGCAATATTAACGAAGAAGCGATGAATTTAACATGGGCTTGTCATAGAACGGAAGTCCTCCATTTCAACAGCCGTTGCACTGAATTTGCATCACTTCTTTAGGTGTGAGCCGAATTCAATGCTTTGGGTGTAAATTAAAAAATTCTGTGATATTTTGTCAAATAAATAATTTTTATATTTTTTTATAATTTTTAATGGATTCTAACGCTTGTCGGAAACGTTTGACATCAAATATGTTAAAAAATTCACAATTTTTTCCAATTGGATTTAGCATTTTTGTCGACAAAATTTAAATGATTTGTACCATTTCATGAATTCTTAATTTGTTTTTAACATATTTGAAACAAAAAAAGTTAAAATTATCCATTAAAAGTATGAAAAAAACAAGTTTTAAAAAATTTAATAAAAAGAACTTCCTGGGTAGTTAAAATAAAGAACATCATTGGGAGTGCATCTTCTGGAAGTACTTTTAAAGTCGTGCCTTTGGAAGAACTTCCAAATTTGTTTGCTGGGTTAAGTTGTGGTAATACTTGCCGATGGCAAGGTATCTTAAAACTTCTTAACGCGGTACATATTAGACAAAAAAGACAAATGAAATACCTATATAATTCAGATCTTGACCGGTATATATAGGGGAGTCTATAAACAATTATGAAGTTTTGCCCGATAATTGGAGAGCCAGAAGTGAAATATGGGATGCACTTTATATGGGGGCTATATAAAATTATGAACCGATATGGATCAATTTTTGTGTGATTGGGGATCGATTTATCTGGAGGCTATATATAACTAAACACCAATATGGACCAATTTTTGTACGGTTGTTAGAGACCATATAGTAACACCACATACCAAATTTCAACCGGATCGGACAAAATTTGCTCCTCCAAGATGCTCCGGAGCTCAAATCTTCATTCGGTAGTTAACGTGATTTCAACAGACGTACGGAATGACGGCCATGCTTACATCGACTCAGAATTTCACCACGACCCAGAACATATATACTTTATGGAGTCCTAGATCACTATTTTGATGTGTTACAAACGGAATGACAAATTTAATATACCCCCATCCTATGGTGGAGGGTATACAAAAAGAAAAAGAATAAAAAACCGAGACTTCATAAATTCCTTAAAACAAAGAAAATAACAAGTATATATGGCCGTAAGTTCGGCAGGCCGAATCTTATGTACCCTCCACCATGGATAACTCCTACGAAAGACTGTCATCCAGAATCGAAGTACTTGGGTTGTGCTACCTTAAATTTTTTTCTAAATTTTGAGTTAGTCCATACGTGGTATATATTAGACAGAAAAGGTATGTGTAGGTAAGTCTACAAATAATTACGAATCGATATGTACTTTTGCACCGTACGTAGGGAGCCAGAATTGAAATGGGGGTCGCTTACATGGGGGCTATATAAAATAATGAATTTGATATGGACCAATTTTTGTGCGATTGGGGATCGATTTATCTAAGGGCTATATATAACTATAGACCGGTATGGGCCTAGTTAGGCATGGTTGTTAACGGCCATGTACACCCAGAGAAGGAATATGATCACCTCAAACATGTTTTAAAAGCAAAATATTATTTTTGGGTGGTGACCATGTAACATGGTTTTCGCAATGTATCTGATTTCGGCAAGTAGGTTATATTTGTCGAGAAAATAACATTTTAGTGACAAACATGTTACATGGTCACCATACAAAAATAACATTTTGCTCTTGAACCATGTTTGAGGTGATCATATTCCTTCTCTGTGTGTACTAGCACAATGTACCAAGAGACTCCAAAACCAAATCTCGGGATCGGTTTATATGGGGGCTATATATAATTAGGGACTGATATGGACCACTTTTGGCATGGTTGTTAAATATCATATACTACCACCACATACCAAATTTCAACCAGATCGGATGAATTTTGCTTCTCCAAAAGGCACCGGAGGTCAAATCTGGGGATTGGTTTATATGGGGGCTATATATAATTATGGACCGATTTCAACCAATTTTTGCATGGGTGTTTGAGGCCATATACTAACATCACGTACCAAATTTCAACCAAATCGGATGAATTTTGCTCTTCCAAGGGGATCCGGAGGTCAAATCTGGTGATCGGTTTATATGGGGCTATATACAATTATAGACCGATGTGGACCAAATTTTGCATGGTTGTTAAAGACCATATAGTAAAACCATGTACCAAATTTCAGCCGGATCGGATGAAATTTTCTTCTCTTAGAGGCTCCGAAAGCCAAATCAGGGGATCGCTTTATATGGGGCGATATATAATTATGGACCGATGTGCACCAATTTTTGCATGGTTGTTAGATACCATATACTAACAACATGTACCAAATTTCAGCCAGATCGGATGAAATTTGCTTTTCTTAGAGGATTCGCAAGCCAAATTTGGGGGTCTGTTTATATGGGGGCTATACGTAAAAGTGGACCGATATGGCCCATTGGCAATACCATCCGACCTACATCAATAACAACTACTTGTGCCAAGTTTCAAGTTGATAGCTTGTTTCGTTCGGAAGTTAGCGTGAATTCAACAGACGGACGGATGGACGGACCGACGGACATGCTGAGATCGACTCAGAATTTCACCACTACCAAGAATATATATACTTTATGGGGTCTTAGAGCAATATTTCGATGTGTTACAAACGGAATGACAAAGTTAATATACCCCCATCCTATGGTAGAAGGTATAAAAATAATATCTCACTTTTTATAAAGCATTATGAAAACTTACTTGAGGTATCTCCAAAATAAGCACTTTAAATGCAGCAACCTCTTCCTCAGGTATCGCAAAACGTTGACGTAGGGAAATAAAAATAAATCCTCCTGCACCAAGTGAGGATGACCCACAAAATCAATATTTTTAGTTCTCAAAAATGCAATGCGTGAGAGCCCTCATTGTCATGGTGAAAAGTGATTCGTCTTCAGCGGTTAGTTTTTCTGAGATCTTGGAAGACAGCTGGCAAAACAATTGGTTGTGTACCACTCAGAATTGACTGTTCTGCGTTCTTCTAGTGCGACATGTCCAGATTTTCCGAAAAAAGCAGGCGACCATTTACTTAGTGCACGAGCAACTTTTGTTGGATTTTGTTCATCTTGAAACTCCCATTCAGACGACTGCTGTTTATTTTCGGGCTCATACGCGTAAATCCACGAATCATCACCTGTCATGATGTCCTAGACCAGAGCTTCCCAACCCAATTTGCTTCGCGCCCCCCCAAAAAATGTATCAATTTCTTTGCGCCCCCCAACCTAAAACAAATTTTGTTTACCCAAACAGAAATAAATATTAACAAAAGCTGAAAATATGATTAACAATAACTAATTTAATAATTAAAAATAAAAATGTTAATGAATAATAATATAAAATTTTTTCAATTAGTGGAAAATTTGGCAATTGTTCCTTTCATTAGCTAGATTTTTAATATTTGGTACTATTACTGATAAAGTACGCCTTAAATCAGTTTCAACATGAAGGCAAGACAAATATTTTGACTTTATGTCTAAAAGTGACAAAAATGGTTTTAAAATGTGTGAATACAAAAGTGGGTACTGGTTCTGATATTTTAGCAAGAAATTTAGCTGTTGCAAATAAAGTGAACGACTAATAATGGAAAACCTACAACAAATTATAGAATTGCATGTAACTTTTATTGTCCTCCCACTGTGGTTATAAATGAACATTTCGAAATGTACGAATGGTATGCATTTTTGTAGTATATTATTGATTTTTTGTAGAACTTAACAATTAGTGTTGTTTTAACAAATTTAATGATACAAAACCTGCTCAACCAAAAATGATGCTGCGCCCCCCTTGGAACCTGGTGGTGCCCCCATAGGGGGGGCGCGCCCACCATTTGGGAAGCTCTGTCCTAGACGTATTTCGAAGCACCGCGATCATATTTGTGGAGAATTTATTTCGATCAAGCGACACGAACCTTTTTTGAGCGATTGACAAATTGTGTGGGATTCAACGCGAACAAATTTTTTTGACTGTCAAATAACATATTAATGCAATATTGAATGTATCCTGGTCCCTCTAAGGTTGTCTCAATCTCATGAAAGGTCACGATCTTCCAATGTCAGTTGGTGCACATCATCAATGTTTTCCAGTACAACCACCGATTTTAGACGACCTTAACGACATGCGTCTTGGAATAATCTACAACTAAGTTTAAATTCAAAATACCAACAATAGATATTGGTCCTAGACGGAGCTTCACCGCCACACATTTAGTTAAGTTCATCGATGTACTGTTGTTATTGGGTGGATAAAATTTTTTTGGGACTGTATTCCGGTTATGACAAAAGTGCCTAAGCGGACAACATTACAGATAACAAATATCTGTAGATTATACAACTGAAGTGAATTAACTAAATTACGGCAATGTTTCATGTATTACAAAAATGCTAATAATTCAAAAAGAAAGTGTGATAGATCTATTAAAGGCCCATCTGAATAGTCAATTGAAAGAGAATCATGTCCTTGTTCATAAGTCACATGATTCATCTGTGTCACGTGTACACCCCAACTTCGTTTCATATATTGAGCCATGTTGTAGAGTTGCAAAAAAATTCTTCTGAATTCTACCAAAATGCTAATGGGATTCTTTTTTCTTTTTGACTCAACTACCATTCTTTAATGCCTTAAAATACGTGCTACAGTACTAACAAATTACGCCATAAGCTTCATTCATGGACAAATAAAGACTTTGCATTGCTTACAACTCCTACTTAACTACAGCCAAAACAGAGAACAACAGATTTAACTTGCCCGCACAATTAAAAGATTCCAAGCGAATTGTGTTTCAGTCTTGTTTTTTTTTTTTTATTTCTGATCTCTCTTTTTTCGCATTCTTTCTTGCAGATTCAATTGCTGTCGGAGAATTTTGCATTGCATTTTGCCCCGGCCATTGCTGCTGATACGGCAGAATATATTTGTCTGGTAAATGACCGGCATATACCAGAAGCAATTGTTGATTTACTGGTGCAAGGTAAGTTTTATTAGACCCCTCAATCCCTTCAATAAAACCATGGCATTGACCACCTTCCGTTGCTATAAATCGGAAAGAGCCCGAACCCCTTTGGATACTCAAGGCCACTGGCATAACCAGTCAATGCAGTAAGCAATTGACTGGTTATGATGGTGGCTCCTCTCACTGACTGTATCTAGGTTACTTTGTGACCAGTAAGAGATGCAGAAAGGCTCACAGAGTCCAACAATTTCCGTTCTCCATTTTTATTTGTATATGTGTGCATTTGATTTTATATATTTCCCAATATAACTGTTACTTGTATTTTTACTGTTTCATGTTTTTTTCTGTTTTTATTTACTGCTGTTCTTCTTGGACAAACACAGATGTACCAGATCCACCAGAACGACCATTGCTGATAAGTTTTACATCACGTTCGGTTAACTTATCATGGGCCCATTCACAACATCCACGGAATGCTCCCGTAACGCATTTCATTATTGAAACACGGTAAGTGATGAATGAAAATACACCTCAATACATAGGCATGAAATACATATATATATACACACTCTAATGCCATGGAAAGTCAGATAATTTACGATGAGGCCTTATTGAAGGCCTTAAATAGCTACAGTTAAATTTGGTTTACCATCCATGGGAGTATACTAAAATTTTTATGTTCCGTTTGTAACACATCGAAATTTTGGTCTCAAACGCCATAAATTATATATTTTTTGCACGCAGAGAAGGAATATGATCACCTCAAACATGTTTCAAGAGCAAAATGTCATTTTTGTATAGTGTCCATATAACATGTTTGTCACTAAAAGGTTATTTTCTCGTCAAATATAACCTGCTTGCCGAAATAAGATACATGATTTCCGAGAAAATAACATGGTTGCGAAAACCATGTGACATGGTCACCACCCAAAAATAACATTTTGCTCTTAAAACATGGTTGAGGTGATCATATTCCTTCTCTGGGTAAGGATCGTAGTAAAATTGAGAACTGAAATCACGCTAACTTCCAAACGAAGTAAGCCATAGACTTGAAACGTGGTGACCTTGTAACATGGGTTTCGAAACCATATTATTTTATCGGAAATCATGTATCTGATTTCGGCAAGCAGGTTATATTTGATTAGAAAATAACATTTTAGTGACAAACATGTTACATGATCACCAAACAAAAATAACATTTTGCTCTTGAAACATGTTTGAGGTGATCATATTCCTTCTCTGCGTGTACGTGGTATATATTACGGTATTAGGAAGTTTTAAGATACCTTGCCATCGGCAAGTGTTACCACAACCTAAGTAATTCAATTGTGGATGTCAGTCTTCAGTAGAAGTTTCTACGCAATCCATGGTGGAGGGTAAATAAGCTTCGTCCTGGCCGAACTTACGGTCGTATATACTTGTTCCTATTGCCTTTTTGCACGAGTACAAAGCTACCGTTGCTTTCCTCGCCATTTCTTCAATATTAAGCTTAAAGTTCAGCTTCCTGTCCAAAATAACGCCAAGGTATTTTTCACATTCACCAAAGAGAATTTGAATACCCCCTAAGGAAATGGGCCTAACCGTGGGAGTTTTGCGATCTTTGCAGTACATGACTAGTTCGGTCTTTACAAGGTTTACCCCAAGACCATTATCTTTCGCCCATTTCTCAGTCATCCGGAGGGCTCTCTGAGTAATATCTCTGATTGTGGATAGGAATTTTGCCCTGACTGCTAGCGTCACATCATCTACGTATGCCACCACTTTCTTTTTCTAGGGAAACCAGAAGATTGTTTATAGCAACATTCCAAAGGAGAGGTGATAGAACTCCTCCTTGGGGAGTGCCTTTGTTCACATACCTTTGAATGTTTGCTTGTCCTAGTGTGGCTGAAGTACGTCTAACGACCATGCAAAAATATTACCCATATCTTCATGGAGGATTTGAAAGTGCTGCAAAATTAGCACTGAAGCGATCAATTTAGCATGGGCTAGTCATACACGCAAAAAAATAATTCTTTCCTCCCAAACGAAATTTTAGACAAACAAAGTTCGTTTCTCATTTGCTTTTCGCTGGAAGGAAGTGTATTTGGAAGAAAAGTATATACTTTTTGTGATAAACGTTTATTCTTTTCCAGGATGTAAAAACAATTTCATAAGGACAAACTAAAAAAAAAAAACTTGTTTTCTTGCTAATTGCATTTTCCCTCACATCTTTCTCACATCCACGATGTTTTTTAGTTCTTAACACCTTTTCCTGTAATACCAACAATGTAGAAGAAATTATACGATTTTACGATTTTATACATTTTTAAAATTTTTTTACCTTTCGCCTGGACGGAGAATCGAACCGCGGACCATGCACTTTGTAAGCCAACACACTAACCACTGAGCTATGTACCTGTTATGGTCATCAATAGATAAATATCCATATAAGTTATATTTATATAGCATAGCTTGCTGCGCCCACGAACCGAATAAACAAAGTTTATTTAACAGAAATAAACATTTAGTTTGGCACCGTGGTGCAGTGGTTGTTACGTCCGACTTGCATGCCTAGGGTCGTGGGTTCGACTCCTGCTTCGACCAAAGTTTTTTTTGTTTTTTTTTTTACATATATTCCAGATATGTTCGGAAGATTCCGAAAAAAATGTTCAACATTACATTGTAGTATATTAAATTTTGAACTGTAAAATGTGTCTTATTAAAGACCTAAAGTCAGGAAAGAACAGTGTTTGATATAAACGAAATGGACTGTGTTGTTGTTTCAAAAATAACTTTTTTTATTGAAAAAATAAAAATTTTGTAACAAACGAATTTTTTTGGTGATAATAGTTTAAAATTTTCGAAGCAATTCAAAAAACTCTAACAAAAGAAGAACGTTTTCGGTACACGTTTTCCAAAGGTTTTTTTTTTTTTTCTTTGCGTGTAGGACGGATATTCTCCATCTGAACAGCCGTTTCAATGAATTTACATCACTTCTTAAAGTGTGATCCGAATTCAATGTTTTGGATGTGAACCCAAAAATTTTGTGATATTTTGCCAAATAAATAATTTTTTAACTGTTTTATGATTTTCAATGCATTCTAACGCTTGCCCGAAACGTTTGGCTTTAAATATTTTTTTAAAAAAATTTGCAATTTTTCTTGAATGGATTTAAAATATTTTCGACAAAATTTTAAAATATGTACCATTTTATTAATTCTTAATATGTTAATAAATATGCCTATTGTTATCAGATCGGTGATTAAAATGATCGGCATTAAACTGTGCTCGTAAGCTGTACTTTGCACACATCGCTAAATCGACGCATAAGTTAATTCCAGGGCAATCGGTATACTAGACTTCTCTCTCTCTCTCCAACTCGTGCGAAAGTTGAACTAAATTGTACACCACATTTCAGACCTAACAGGCCACTTTACTGCGAGAAGTTGATGTTACACTGCTAAGATTATTTGATAATATCTAAAAGCAATAGAAGAAGTATAACATTAAGAGCATCTACATATGTTATATATTATATGACGAATTTCAATTTCAATCCCCAGTATTGGCACCCTCTAACACTACGAGCTTTTTTTTTAGAAATGATCCTCACACTCAATATATTGCAAAATATTAAATAGTACTAAGATAAAATATGAAGAATAGGAACTGTTATTTTTCCCCCTAACTAAAAACTTTGTGCAATGGATAGGGCCCGAATCGAGAACTCCACATTACAATTTTGCTTGCACACTATAAGGCCTTCTGTGATGCATTTTTAACTTTCCCTTAATGGCATTCACAAATTTTAAGTGCATACATATGCATGAGCATTAAACAAGGACACCCATCCCCATCAGTAGCCACCATCAACGATTGGCGATGTCGTTCTCTTAAAAGGTACCAACGATACTCATAGTTATGGGGGCCTATACAATATTGGTATCAAATGACTCTCCTGTTGTCTCCAGTGATTGTGTCTTACCATCTTTTATGCTGCTTCTTTAGCCAACTTCAATGGTAAGCATTTTAATGGCTACAGTGGTCTGGTCTGCGGGAATTTTTTTTTTGCCCATTTATGGATTGACACGTTGATAACAATGGATTTAGCCATGGGGATATTCGTGTTTTTTAATTTCAATGGACTCGTGCCCCTCACTATGGTTGTCACTGTAATTGTAACCAAAAAATGTTAGCACTTACTTACACAGAGACATGTCCATAAAGTTATACTGAAATTGTTCACATTGTACGAGAAGCCCAATTTGCCAATTTATTGTGGGAAATTTAAATGTTCCTCAGAGATTCCATTGGCGGAAAGATTGAGAATGAAACTTAAATAAATAACAGAACCTTAAATAAATGATGCTAGAATAAAAACAGCGGGAAAGGAAAGGTGATTTGCAATGCCATGACAATCATTTTCTTGACAAAATAACTACACAGAAAAAAATAAACTGTTTTATAGCAAACAGATTTTGAGATTTTCACACCACACCGAAGAAAAGTAAAATGTTTTATAGGAAAAATGAACTAACTCGTGCGAAAATTGAACTAAATTTTACTCCACATTTTGAGAATTCCACAAAGCGTTGTTAAAATCAGGAAAATTACAAAATCGTGTAAAAGAAAAAATAAACTTAAAGTTAAGAGGAAAATCATTGACGTCAAACCATGGCAATTTTAACCACATTCTTACTATTATTTTTGGGAATCGTACTGAAATTTTCTTCTGCCTTTCTTTCTTTCTGTCCACGGTTAGTTCATAAAATACTCGAGACATACTTAAAAAGAGTACGATTTCATTAAGCTTTGGAAAATTTCAAAAATTAAAATAAAATTTAACTATCAACAAATAATTTTTTGCAATAAAAAAAAAATAAATTTAGCGTTAATTTATGTTAACAACGATTTTTTTGTGTTTTATTTTATATGGTCACATTTGATTTGATTTTTTTTGTTTGTTTGAGGATGTGACCCATTAACTATGACATCGCTTGGCGAGTTTATTCCCTGATCTATATATTTTGACTTATTTCTTATTCCAATACGAGGGGATATTTTATAACAATCACTTTTTAAGTATTTTTTAAGAATTACCAAAAAATAGCTCTTATTGGAGAACCCTATCCCTTCTTTTCACAATTGAAGTTTGGTCCATCTCTCCTTTGACATCTTCATTTGCCATCCATTTCTATCACTGTTTTTCACTGGTACACAATCTGTATTAGAATTCGTGAACTGGGGAAAAAATCACTTCATAATCGCATTGAATGTTAAATAAAGTTTATAGTTTTTTTCCACTTTCAACTCTTATTCGTTAATTCGCGTCTAAGAACGCCTAAAGATGGGAAAGCAATAAGAAAAACTGTGCATACAAAATCTACCCAAGTGTGATGAGCAATAGTGCCAGTGAGCAAACAATCATAGCTGCAGATTTCTTTTGTCCTCTCACATTCGCTGAAGCTGAAATAAATTTTCAAGAAGTTCACTAGTCCTTTATATAGCCAGCAACATCTAACACAGCTAAAATCCTTTTGCTCTCTAAAGTTAAAAAAAAAAAAAACGAAGAAAAGAGGAAACTACAAATCAACTAGACCAGAAGATATGAAGTCGCTTAGATGAAATAGGGACTTAGTCTAATGTGACTTAGGTTTAAATTAAACTCTTGCATTTAATACACTCTGAAAAATGGTTGGGATAATTTTTCGAATTGAGATTATCTCTGAAATGGGGAATATTTTAAATCTAACAAAGGATTTATTACGACCCCTTTCAATTCAACTTTTACTTTGTTAAAATTCGGTTAGTCGATTTAATCTATATCAAAAGTCGATAATCGATATGACTCTATTTAAAAAAAATTGAATAATTTTTACAAAAAACATTGCAAGGCTTGGAAATTTCGATTATTTTGAAAACGTTGTTTTATTTTATGCACTGAACAAATATATATTAACGCGATATTAAAAATTACGCAACCTAACTTTTAGGATGCGCAATTTAGAAAAAGAAAAAATATTAAGTTCAAATTTCTTTACAATAATGAAATTATAATCCTTGCTTCAAAAATTTTTTTTATTAAATTTAGGACACAAATTTTGGAAATTTTCGTCCCTCTGCTAAAGTCGTATCTCTTTGAACTAAGGCAAGTTTTTCTTAAGGTGAAGAAACACATTTTTGATTTAAAGAAATCTCTTTAATTTAATATCTTCAATATATCATATTCAATATCTCACATCTTTAGATTTAAGATAAAAACACTTCAAAATGCAGACCAAGGCTTATTTTTGAGGATTTATAATCTGTGGTTTATTTTTTTTTTAGAATTTTTTACTTTTAAGTATCCGTTATAATTTGGATTTTTAAACTGGAATTTATTTCTACGTAAATGGTTTCATAATATACCGAGAAAAGTGAATGAAAATTTAATAAATGAGAACTGTATCCTAGTTTTAATTTTATTGATTTAAAGCTGGATAGGTCAATAAAAATATCTTTATTTTAAAAAAGGCACATCTTTGGCCCGGAATTAAGGGAAGGTCAAAATCTTTGGATCCAAGTTTTTTTAGTGTGAAAATTTTGTCAAAATTTTATTTCTATAAAAAATTTAGTTAATTTTTTTCTATAGAAATTTTTGTCAAAATTTTATTTCTACACCGAAAATAAGTGAACTGAACTACCTCGCACGGAAATTGAACTAAATTTTAGTCCACCTTTAGAGATTTCCACAAAGCGTTGTTAAATTTTACTGCCCTGTTGTACTTTTTAACTGCAGTTCACGAAATTACATCATCTCATAGAAGAAAAAATTAACTAAAAGTAAAGAAGAAAATCATTGGCGCCAAATCATTCATTCTTACTATTTTTTGGGAATCGTACACAAATTTTCATTTGTTTTAGTTCATATCGAACTTATGTGTACGGTCATTGAAATTTATACTCACGTTTATTTCATAAAATTTTTGAGACATACTTAAAAAAAGTAAGATTTCATTAGGCTGTGGGAAATTTCGATAAAAATAATAAAATTTAACTACAAGCAAATAAATTTTTTCCAATAAAAATAAGTTAAATTTAACGTTACTTTAACTACGGAAATTTTTTTCTATGTATAGATAATTTTTTCAAAATGTTATTTCTATAGAAAATTTTGTAAAAATTTTATTTCTATAAAAAATTTTGACAAATTTTGTCTATAGAAAAATTTGTCAAAATTTTACATTCATAAAAAAATTTTGTCAATTTTTTTCTATAAAAATAGAAAAATTTTGTTAAAGTTTTATTTCTATTGAAAATTTGGCCAACATTTTATTTCTATAAAAAATGTTGTCAAAATTTTATTTCTATAGAAAATTTTGTCAAAATTGTACATTCATAAAAAAATTTTGTCAATTTTTTTCTACAGAAAGTTTTGTCAAAATTTTATTTCTATAGGTAATTTTGTCAAAATTGTATTTTATTGAAAATTTTTTTTCAAAATTTTATTTCTATAAAAAATGTTGTCAAAATTTTATTTCTATAAAAAATTTTGTCAAAATTTTATTTCTATAAAAAATTTTGTCAAAATTTTATTTCTATAAAACATTTTGTCAACATTTTATTTCTATTGAAAATTTTGTCAAAAGTTTTATTATATCGAAAATTTTGTCAAAGTTTTATTTCTATTGAAAATTTGGCCAACATTTTATTTCTATAAAAAATGTTGTCAAAATTTTATTTCTATAAAAAATTTTGTCAAAATTTTATTTCTATAGAAAATTTTGTCAAAATTGTACATTCATAAAAAAAATTTTGTAAAATTTTTTCTATAGAAAATTTTGTCAAAATTTTATTTCTATAGAAAATTTTGTCAAAATTTTATTTCTATAATAAATTTTGTCAAAATTTTATTTCTATAAAAAAATTTTGTCAAAATTTTATTTCTATTGAAAATTTTGTCAAAATTTTATTTCTATAAAAAATTTTGTCAAAATTTTATTTCTATTGAAAATTTTGTCAAAGTTTTATTCGTATCGAAAATTTTGTTAAAGTTTTATTTCTATTAAAAATTTGGCCTACATTTTTTTTCTGCTCCTTAGCGCAATTTTATACCGCTTCTAACATTTCGGCCGGTACCTCACAAATTGAACCCTAGATGTTTCAATGTTGTCTTCCAAAATTGAATAAAAATAGTCTAAAAGCATTAAATCACACGATCAAGGCGACCAATTGACCGGTCGCCAATGATTAATAAAATGCTCAACGATAATTCCATTGTTACACGTGCTGTGGCTCCGTATTTTTGGACTACATGTCATGCAAGTCAAGCTCTTGCATTTTGGGCAAAAGAGGTTGGGCATCATCTAACCATCTCTTTACGATTCGCATCATCTTTGAAGAAGTACTGTTCAAAGATGGCACCAGCTCATAAACCGCACCAAACTATGACTTTTTCTGGATGCATTGGTAGCGTTTGCTACGCTTCTGGCTGATCTTTATTCCAAAATCGAGAGTTCTACTGATTTACGCATCCACTGAGCCAAAAAAAAAAAGTTTCGTGGTTGAACACAATTTTTTGCGCGATGGACTCGTTTAACGGAACACTCACTTACACGCAAAAAAATAATTCTTTCCTCCCAAACGAAATTTTAGACAAACAAAGTTCGTTTCTCATTTGCTTTTCGTTGAAAGGAAGTGCATTTGGAAGAAAAGTATATACTTTTTGTGATAAACGTTTATTCTTTTCCAGGATGTAGAAACAATTTCATAAAGACTAACTCAAAAAATTTTTTTTCTGGTTAATTGCATTTTCCCTCACATCTTTCTCACTTCCACGAAGTTTTTTAGTTCTTAGCACCTTTTTCTGTAATACCAACAATGTAGAAGAAATTATACGATTTTATAAATTTTTTAATTTTTTTTACCTTTCGCCTGGACGGAGAATCGAACCGCGGACCATGCACTTTGTAAGCCAACACACTAACCACTGAGCTATGTACCTGTTATGGTCATCAATAGATAAATATCCATATAAGTTATATTTATATAGCATAGCTTGCGGCGCCCACGAACCGAATAAACAAAGTTTATTTAACAATAAACTTTGTTTATATAAACTGACCCCCATATAAACTGACCTCCCGATTTTACTTCTTGGGCTTATAGAAACCGTAGTTGTTATCCAATTTGCCTGAAATTGGAAATCTAGAGGTATTTTTGGGCCATAAAGAGGTGTGCCGAAAACGGTTAGTATCGGTCGGTATTTTAGTATAGCCCCCATAAGAACGATTTCCCGATTTAACTCCTTAGGTTTCTAGAAACCGTAGTTTTTATCCGATTTGCCAGAAATTGTAAATATTCTCGTATTTAAGGCTCACAAAAACGTGTATCGGATTAAGTTTTTATCGGTCCATTTGGTAATGCCTCCATATAGACCAATTTCACTTCTTGTGAGTATAGAAGGCGCACTGATCATGAAAATTGCTTGAAACTCAATGTAAAATTTCCAGATTTTATTTTTCGGGTGAAAATCTACAGATTTAAAATTTCAAATCAAGACGTTATTTTATAATTTTCTTGCACACTTACAAGAGATGTTAATGATTCCTCTAAAACTCAAACAAAAATGGTTCTTATAAATCCAGAATCTGATATAGTCCTCATAGGTGAAATCTTTAAATGTATCTTCGGGAAGTGTCCTCAAGTCCTCAAGCCCTCCTGAAATTTCAAAGGAAATCCTAATATTTGGTTCATGGTGGTGGGTATTTAAGATTCGGCCCGGCCGAACTTACTGCTGTATATACTTGTTTTTACCGTAGATTTGGTAGTTTCGTTTTAAGTATTATTACCCTTTCTACGTTTTTCTAACTAAACACAAAAGTTTAGTTATTTACTCTTTTTCCACTCGCCATTTCTCTCAGTGCCTTTTGTCAATACAACAATCGCACAGCTCTTTGATATGCAACATAATGAATGGCAATCAGCTATTCATCCAACCAAACATCCATCCATCCATCCATCCATTCGAGCGAGAATTGTGCCACATTGCCACCTCAATTTAAGGTAAAACTATGACAAAGTTTTAAGTGCTTAGAGTTGAAGTAGAGAAATTGTGACAACGAAACTTTCGAGATGTTGAGTGTATTTGACTACGAGAGGGACCAATTGGATTATACTTGCGCTGCACGGATATCTTCATTACCATCACTTTAAATTTCTATTGCTTTGATCAAACCAAGGAAAAATGTATAGTTCTCCGCGGGGATTGAATGCATACATTTAACAAAAATCACCAACGTCTATACAAATTCCGTGTCTTAATATATGATATATTATATTTTAACCCTACTGTTTCTAATTCTAATTGCTAGTCTTTCAATACTAATCAATGATTTTGGTTTCTAAGTCCAGTACACCGGAGCGATGCTACTATAAAATTATAAGCCTCGGTGTGTACCTATTGACAAATATTAGATGTTTCTGGAACAACTGTTAATTTATTTTTGTTTAAATTAAATATAAATGTCTTTAATTAAATTTTTTCAATTTGCTTTTATTCCATATTGAAGAATATTTTATTTAAAAAGAACATATCTCAATAATATCATTGACTTGTCTTGCGTAAACCGCAGTTGGTAGAATTCTATAAAAAATGGTAGATTTTGCAAAATATGCCTCTCCAGTAAGAGGTACATCATAACAAAATATTTTATAGAAATAACAAGTATAGACGACCGTAAGTTCGGCCAGGCCGAATCTTATGTACCCTCCACCATGGATTGCGTAGAAACTTCTACGAAAGACTGTCATCCACAAATTTCAACTCACTCGAATAAAATTTGCTCCTCCATGAGGTTCGGGATCGGTTTATATGGGGGCTATAAATGATTATGGACTAATATGGACCACTTTTGGCATGGTTGTTAAATATAATATACTACCACCACGTACAAAATTTCAACCAGATCGAATGAATTTTTCTTCTCCAAAAGGCACCGGAGGTCAAATCTGGCGATCGGTTTATACGGGAGCTATATATAATTATGGACTGATAAGAACCAATTCCTGCATGGTTGTTGGATACCATATACTAACATCAACCGAATGGGAAGAATTTTGCTCTTCCAAGGTACTCAGGAGGTCAAATCTGGGGATCGGTTTATATGGGGCCTATATATAATTATGGACCAATATCGACCAATTTTTGCATGGGTGTTTAGGCCATATATATTTCAACTGAATCAGATGAATTTTGGTCTTCCAAGAGGCTCCGGAGGTCAAATCTGGTGATTGGTTTATATGGGGGCTATATAAAATTATTGGCCGATATCGACCAATTTTTGCACAGTCATTCGAGACCATATACTAACATCATGTACCAAATTTCAGCCGGATCGGACCCGTTTATATGGGGGCTATACGTAAAAGTGGACCGATATGGCCCATTTGCAATACCACACATCAATAACAACTACTTGTGCCAAGTATCAAGTCGATAGCTTGTTTCGTTCGGATGTTAGCGTAATTTCAACAGACGGACGGACGGACATGTTCAGATCGACTCAGAATTTCACCACGATCCAGAATATATATACTTTATGGGGTCTTAGATCAATATTTCGATATGTTACAAACGGAATGACAAAGTTAATATACCCCCCATCCTATGGTGGAGGATATAAAAATGTAAAATATTTTATAGAAATAAAATTTGATAAAATTTCTATAGATGAAAAATTGACAAAATTTTTTATAAAAATACAATTTTGACAAAATTTTCTATAGAAATAAAATTTAGATCACATTTTGTATAGAAATACAATTTTGTCAAAATTTTCTATAAAAAATAAAATTTTGGAAAAAAATTCATTTTCTATAGAAAATAAAATTTTGGAAAAAAAATTTCTATTGAAAATAAAATTTTGAAAAAAATGTCTATTGCAAATAATATTTTAAGAAAATTTTCTATTCAAATAAAATCTTGACAAAATTTTCTATTGAAAATAAAATTTGAAAACAACCTATATAGTAATAAGTTCGGCTGGGCCGAATCTTAAATACCCACCACCACTAATCAAATATTATCTAGACATTATTAACCAGGGGGGCTATAGCCCCCTATCTATATTACAGTAACAATATATAATGGAAAATCGTATATAGAAGAATCGTATATAGTATGGGTAGTATAGTTTTTTCTGGAGGGGGCCAAGCCCTCCCCCCAGAGGCCTTACTACGCTTATATACATCATTAACATATCTTGTAAGTGTGCAAGAAAATGATGAAATAACGCCTTGTTTTGAAATCTAAAATCTGTAGATTTTCACCCCCATTATTTAAATAATTACGAGAAGTAAAATCTGGAAATTTTACATTCAATTTCAAGCAATTTTCAAGAAGGGAAATCGGTCGATATGGAGGCCTTACCATAAGGACCAATAAAATTAAAAACCGATACACGTTTTTGTGAGACTAAAATGCCAGTATATTTACAATTTCAGGCAAATCAGATAAAAACTAGGGTTCCCAGAAACCCAAGGGGTTAAATCGGGAGATCGGTCTTATGGGGCCTATACTAAAATATGGACCAATACTCACCATTTCAGAGCACATCTTAATGGTCCTAAAATAATTTTATATTTAAAATTTCAAGCAAATTGGGTAAGAACCACGGTTTCTAGAACCCCAAACAATAAAATAATTTCTTACACACCACCAGATTTTCAATTTCAGGCAAATTAAACAACAACTACGAGCCCAAAAATTAAAATCGGGATATCAGTCAATATGGGGGCTATACTAAAACATTGACAGATGCTCACCATTTTCGGAGCACCTCTTTATGCTCCTAAAATAATCATAGATTTCCAATTTCAGGCAAATTGGATAAAAATTACGGTTTCTGTAAGCCGGGAGGTCTATATGGGGGATATACAAAAACATGCACCAATACACTCCATTTTTGACACACGTATTTGTGGTCCTACAATACCTCTAGATTTCCAAATTCAGGTAAATTGGATAAAAGACTACGGTTTCTATAAGCTCCGTCTATATGGACCAAAACATGGACTTATACTCCTCATTTTCGGCATATCTTTATTAATCATATCACCTGGCGAAATCTGTGTAGAAGTGTTCTACAATAATGCATAATAAAGTCCTGGATAAGAAGATAGTGATTTATTCGACATTTTCTTGAAACATCGAAAGGATGACAAACACTTACATAGCATTCACCAACATTCACATCCATTCCCAAATAGAAGAATGAGAAAGGCGCAACGAGCATTATTAAATAATCCCAGAAAAAAAATAAACTTCAATGAAACGCAAAGAAATAAAACTCTGAAATGATACACAAAACTAAAAGACCCATATTCCAAGTTGCATTGGCAACCACCCAAAATGCAATGCATACCCCGAAAAGTGTTAAGCTCCCCAAGTGGACCATACCAAGATCTATAGCAAAAACGAAACGAAAACAACGACAGTTGTTCTGCACAACTTTTAATGGCCGTCCGTGGAAAATGTGAAAATGAGAACACAATGCAGACGGTGTAGGCGGTATCGTTGTTGATGGGGATGGTCCAGGACCATAATGGGACCTACCATTGAAGCTGGCGGCAACAAACGAACCAACGAATGAGCAAACCAAAAATGTATTGAAAGACGTTAAGAAAGAACTCAATTTCAGATTCATTCATGGCATGCAGATCTCTTGCTTAAGCTGGAGTGCGTGTATGCGAATAACTGTTAAAGTGGTTTCCTGGGAAATCGCCAGGTTAACCAAGTAGAAGGTATATCGGAATGTTTATACATGAGTATGTCTTCTTTTGAGTTAATGGTAAACGAAGTAAAAAAAAAACAATCTCTACAAAATGAATGCCAAAATCGTAGAACAGTGGGTTTATCAAATTCACATACAAATATATTTGGCCGAAAATTCGGCTAGGTTGAATCTAATGTACTCTACGCCATTGATGGCGTCTGTCAGTTCATGTTAGATACAATAAGTAAGTAACGTAGAAAGTCTGGAGGAGGGTTACCTTTTATATTTCGGAATTAGAGAACAAAAATAAAATATTAATCATCGAAAATTAGTTTATTGTGTTTGAAAAATTTCCCCATTACGATCTATTATTCCGTCTAAGATCTTAGTTCTTTCGCCACTCTTATTGAGGTATCTCTATTTTATTTTTTACGTACGGATATAAAAAGAAGTCATTTGGTGCTAAGTCAGTAATAGAGGTCGGGTGACCAATCAAATCGATGTTTTGAGTGCTCAAAAATACAGTGGCTTTGTTGCGGGGAAGAGTGATCTATCTTCGGCGGTTAGTTTTCGTCATTTATCGGAAGGCAACTGACACACAAAAGGTTGTGTACCACTCAGAATTGAATTATCTACGTTTTTCTAGTAGTACGATTGCGACATCTCCAGTTTTTCCAAAAAAAAAAGGGACTGGCTATCATTTGCTTGAAAAATGCTTGGTGCGCGAACAACTTTTGTTGGATTTGGCTCATTTTGAAACACCCATACACTCGACTCCTGTATATTTTCGAGGTCATATGCGTGGTAATGTCAGAGACGTGTTCCGAAGCACCGCGATCGTATTTCCGGAGCATTTTCGACCAATTGATACGAACGTCTTTTGAACGATTGACAGCTTATATGGGACCCAACTCCAAAAATATTTTTGACGGCCAAATGTTCATGCCGCATTGAATGCATGCTGGTCCCACTTATGCCTCAGGTTGTCTCAATCTCATTGTAGGTAAAATTACGATCTTGCAATATAAGTTGGCTAACAGCATCAATGGTTTTCGTAACAACAACTGATTTTGGACAACCTTCACGAAATTCGTCTTGCAGTGAACTATGACCTCGGTTCAATTCACCATAGCATCGATAAACACTGGTCATCGAAAGAGCTTAACAACCAAAAATTTAATTAAGCCCATCGATGCACACTTGTTGTGTAAGTCCACGTCGAATGTTTGAAAAAACTAATCACACGAAAATATTCACGGTTTAATACCATCGTTTTGGACGAGGTGAATATTTTAAGTTGTATGTCAAATCGTTCTGAGTACGTATAGTTACCAAAAAGGTAAGCGTTGCGAAAGAGCTGTCAGTTAGCAAATTGCAGCAATACCCAGCAAAAACAAGAGTCACCAAAAAAGTAGTGAAAATGTTTTTTGGATCCGGAAGTGGACCAAAATTGACGCAGAAGCAATGAATTTAAGATGGGCTTGTCATTGGACGGATCATTTCAACAACCGTTACACTGAATGTGCATCACTATGATGCGAATCCAGTGTTTTGGATGTGAATTAAGAAATTTCGTGATATTTTGACGAATAAATCATTTTAAAAATTTACACTGGTCTGGAACGTTTAGCATCAAAAATTCGCAAGTTTTCTAAAAGGGATTTAGCACTTTGTTCGGCAAAATTAAAATAATTTACACTATTTTTTTTAATTCTTAATCTGTTTTTAACCTATTTGAAACAATAAAATTTTAAATTTCCCACTAATTATATGAAAAAAGCGAGTTATAACACAATTGACTCAAATGAATTTCCTGTGCAGTTAAAATAAAGAACATCTTTGGGAGGACATTTTTGGAAGTGCATTTAAAGTTGTGCCTTTAGAAGAACTTCCAAATTTTTTTGCTGGGTAGTGTTTCCCAATCCGGATACATACAAGATCTCTTGTTCTACAGAAGCTATATCTTAGGGCGTTTTCGTTTAGAAAAAATATGTTGTCTTGGTGTTACACTAATTTTTCTTTCAGTAACAGGTTGGCTGATAAGTCCCCGGTCTGACACATAGATGGCGTCGCTTGTATTAAATGCATATTATTTTTATATAGTACCAACCTTCAAATGTTTGTGAGATAGAGCGTCTTTTGTGAAGCAACTTTTGTTATTGTGGAAAAAATGGAAAAAATGGAATTTCGTGTTTTGATAAAATACTGTTTTCTGAAGGGAAAAAATACGGTGGAAGCAAAAACTTGGCTTGATAATGAGTTTCCGGACCCTGCCCCAGGGAAATCAACAATAATTGATTGGTATGCAAAATTCAAGCGTGGTGAAATGAGCACGGAGGACGGTGAACACAAAGGACGCCCGAAAGAGGTGGTTACCGACGAAAACATCAAAAAAATCCACAAAATGATTTTGAATGACCGTAAACTGAAGTTGATCGAGATAGCAGAGGCCTTAAAGATATCAAAGGAACGTATTGGTCACATAATTCATCAATATTTGGATATGCGGAAGCTCTGTACAAAATGGGTGTCGCGCGAGCTCACATTTGACCAAAAACAACAAGGTGTTGATTATTCTGAGTTAAATCGTAATACACCCGAGTTATTCCGTCGGTATGTGACAATGGATGAAACATGGCTCCATCACTACACTCCTGAGTCCAATCGACAGTCGGCTGAGTGGACAGCGACCGGTGAACCGTCTCCGAAGCGTGGAAAGACTCAAAAGTCCGCTGGCAAAGTAATGACCTCTGTTTTTTTGGGATGAGCATCAATTATCTTGAGAAGGGAAAAACCATCAACAGAGACTATTATATGGCGTTATTTGAGCGTTTGAAGGTCGAAATCGCGGCAAAACGGCCCCATATGAAGAAGAAAAAAGTATTGTTCCACCAAGACAACGCACCGTGCCACAAGTCATTGAGAACGATGGCAAAAATTCATGAATTGGGCTTCGAAATGCTTCCCCACCCACCGTATTCTCCAGATCTGGCCCCCAGCGTCTTTTTCTTGTTCTCAGACCTCAAAAGGATGCTCGTAGGGAAAAAATTTGGCTCCAATGAAGAGGTGATCGCCGAAACTGAGGCCTATTTTGAGGCAAAACCGAAGGAGTACTACCAGAATGGTATCACAAAATTGGAAGGTCGTTATAATCGTTGTATCGCTCTTGAAGGGAGCTATGTTGAATAATAAAAACGAATTTTGACAAAAAAAATGTGTTTTTCTTTGTTAGACCGGGGACTTATCAGCCAACCTGTTATTTTATTTATTTATTTAAGACTATGGACCACTTATTGTTTCTAAAATATGCTTAAAACCAATTTCACTGAATGAGAATTCTATATTATATACTTCAGATATTGAATTGAATTCTCAAGGAAAATATTGGCTCACACAGCCAGGGCTGTGGAGTCGAGTCAATTTTGCTCGACTCCGGCTCCGACTTCGACTCCAGCATTTCTTATTGGCCTCGACTCCGACTCCGGAGTCGACTCCAGGTGGTGTATCTAAATCTCATTTTAACAGTATTCCAATTGTAATTTTAAGGTGTAGTGTTCCAAAAATAGACCGATATAAGTACTCTATTTTGCCATATGTGTTTATATGTCCAAAAGAACTCTAATTTTAAATTAATTTAAATCTAATCCAGAATATTAATTTATAAAAACACAAAATTTAAACAAATAATTAGGCTTCCAGAAGCTTAAAAAATAAAACCCTGGCATTGGCCTATATAGGCATTTTATAAAAAAATAAATCTATATAAAATAGAAACACTAACAAAACGATACACAAAAATCAAAATGTCGTGCTAATCAGATAGAAAGTTTAGATGATAAAAATATGTAATGTGTCGGATATATAAAACTGATTTAAGTTGCCAAAAATTAGGACGGGCGGAATTTCATATAACCACTACCATACAACAGATGACAGCAATAGCTGTACAGTTACAAGTGTTTCTATAGAAGTAAAATGATGAAACATCGATTTATAAATGGTCTATAAGTTATGGACATTAGAGGCCATTAATTTAAGTTAAAGAATTTCAAGTGGCTTTGATGAAAACAAAAGACCGGCTAAGATGGCACTTTGGCTTCCAGGGACATCGGATGTATAAGGAGATCCATCAAGTAATTATGTAGGTCTATCTCAAAATTTGGGTTTATATGTAGGTGCTATATCACAAAATTGTCCGGTATGACCCGATTTCGATCTCGACATGCATGGCCTGAAATCCAGTACTTCGTTTTTCGTTGTTTGACTTAAAACCCTATTGGAATCTAATTTGTCGAAATATGTCTTTAGTTACAAAGATATGAAGTGATTTTACAATTTTGTTTCGCCGGAGTCGGAGTCGAGCAAAATTTCTACGACTCCGGCTCCGACTCCGACTCCAGCAAAATCTTCAGACTCCGACTCCAAGACTCCGACTCCAGCTCCGACTCCACAGCCCTGCACACAGCAAAGGCACAACTTTAAAAGCACTTCCAGAAGATGTACTCCCAATGATGTTCTTTATTTTAACTACACAGGAAGTTCTTTTCATTCAATTTTTTATAACACGCTTTTTTCATATTTTTAATAGGTAATTTTAACTATTTTTTGTTTCAAATTGGTTAAAAACAGTTTAAGAATTCATAAAATGGTACAAATTATTAAAATTTTGTCGAAAAAAATGTTAAATCCAAATTGAAAAAATTTTGAATTTTTGAAAATATTTAATGTCAAACGTTTCAGACAAGCGTTAGAATCCATTAAAAATGATAAAAAATTATAAAAATTATTTATTTGACAAAATATCACAGAATTTTTTAATTTACATCCAAAACATTGAATTCGGATCACACCTGTTGAAATGGAGGACTTCCGTCCTATGCTATTTTAAATTCATCGCTTCTGCGTCAATTTTGCACCACTTCCGAATCCAAAAAGAACATTTTCATTACTTTCTTGGCAACGCTTTTTTTGCTGGGCATTTATAGAATATTTTCGCTTAAATGATAGTGCCATTCCAAAGTTATTGTTAATTCATAATATTGTAAGGGATACAGGATCCAAAATCTAGGAAAGTGTCCTTCATATGTTGCAATCAATTTCGTGAATGTTGCACATTTTTTCCCAATCGAAATCACCATAAATCTGAACCGAGTTCAATGATTTTCTTGCAGTTTTAGTTGATGCGGTAAAAGATTCCAGTGTGGCAATTTTGAGTAAGATCGCTTAATAAGTAAGGGTACTATGACCTAATATGGGAAATGGAGTGATGTATATATACACTTTATTCCCAATTCAATAGCGTTCGTCCTTGTTCCGAAAAAATCATCAAAATCTGTTAATAATTGCGAGCGGAAATCTGCAAACAACAAATACATATGGACGGACACCAAGGGTCATATCGACACATTTGAATAGACATTTTGATTTACTAAGGCGTTCTGTTATTATTACAAAATAACGAAGTTCAGCGAAGGTCACAGCGAATATTCTTCCAGTTTTTTTTTTTTTTAATTTCTTCGTTCAAAAGAATTTCCAATGCACAACTTCTAAAGCATTGCAAAGGATCCTAAAACTGTCCATGTAAAATTTCTTGGAGAAGATCCCACTGCCAGATCAAAACCATTTTTTTTTGGAATCACGTTTTTACTGGATAAGTCCATTACTACAACAATTTCAATTGACGATTGACTATAATACTCCCCTGCTTTTCCAAAAAACCACTGTCGCATCATTTCATAGTCCTTTCTTTATGCGAGTATGGATATGTGTTTGTCTCTTAAAATGTGATTTGCGTTCCTTTTTTTATTTTTTTGCTGTGCTGATGTAAAACAAAATGCTGACAACATCAACAACAACTACTATGAATGAAAGTAACGACCAACCATGGATCCCATGGAGAAAAATTAAGACTCAACAAAAAAACAAAACCCAAGGAGACATTGAACGCAAAAACGAATGTAACATACATCCTTTACCATTACCCAAAGTGGAAAATAACAACACCAACTACTACCACAATCACAAGAAGAAAATACCATGACCAGAAACATAATGCATACGAAATTTAACATTCAGAAAATCTTTGGTATTAAATCAGATTTTCATTTATTGTACAAGCTTTGTGCAGAATAAAAGAAAATTCAAATATAAATGAGGCGATTTAAATGAATGCTCATTACACACTCATGAAAGGAGAGTACAATGGACAGCATATGTGACACGAATTGATTCAAAAGGGGTAGAAAAAATAAAACTCAAACCTAAAAAAGAAATTTTCATGGAAATTCTTCTGGGAAATATGAAAAAAAAACCAAAAGACAAAAATTCATACACACAACAAATAAAAGTAATTGAATAAACAAATAAAATAAAATAAAATAAAATAAAATAAAATAAAATAAAATAAAATAAAATAAAATAAAAAAAAATAAAATAAATTAAATAAATTATTTTATAGCAAAAATGAACTACATCATGCGAAAATTTTACTAAATACGAGTATACTCCACATTTTGAGATTTCCACAAAACGTTGTTAAAACCAGGAAAATTTTATGTCCAGGTCTACATTTTAACTACACCTGACGAAATTACATTCTCTCCTAGAGGAAACAATGAACTAAATCTAAAGAAAAAAATCATTGGCGCAAAAACATGACCATTTTTACCGTACTGCAGTTCATTGTTATTATTATTGGAAAAGAAAATTTTCTTCTGCTTTAGTTCTTATCCACGTTTAGTTCATAAAATTTTTGAGACATACTTAAAAAAAAGAAAATTTTTCTTGTGGAAATATGGAAAATTTCGCAAAAAATAAAAAATGAAATACAAACAAATAATTATTTTTTAAAAAAGTAAAATTTAGTGTTAGTTTAAGTATGGACATTTTTTCGGTGTATCCTTAAACTACGAATGCCATTTATGCGTAATAAAGAAGACGTATTTCCCTAATACAAATATTTTTTACTTGCCCAGAAGTTTATGGACTTTCCATTGAAGGCGTTTTTTCTTTGTAGTTAACCCTCTAATGCCCCAATTTTTTCGCCAGCTGATTAAATATTCAATGTTAAAGACACAAAAGCAAGAAAACGAAACAATAAAAATTTATGCGGTAAAATTCTGTATATGCTGCAAAGCCTCTTGAACAGATTTTACTAAGTTTTTTTATTTATTTTACTTTATTTTTTTTTTATGTCTTAAGGTGTGTTTTACTAAAAGCTTACTGATTTTACGAAGCCCGCCTAAAGGCGGGATTGGGCATTAGAGGGTTAAGTTATTCGACTTCAAAATAGATATCTTTATATAAAAGAAAATTCCGTTGCACTGTGGCATGTATGTAATAAAAAAATAGCCACCATGGTACAATGGTTAGAATGCCCGTTTGGTATAGATTTGGGCGAATTGCATTCGTTTGACACTAGTTAAGGCCTTAAAAAGACCATTTTTATACCCTCCACCATAGCATGGGGGGTATATTAACTTTGTCATTCCGTTTGTAATACATCGAAATATTGCTCTACGACCCCATAAAGTATATATATTCTGGGTCGTGTTGAAATTTTGAGTCGATCTAAGCATGTCCGTCTGTTGAAATCACGCTAACTTCCAAACGAAACAAGCTATCGACTTGAAACTTGGCGTGAGTAGTTGTTATTGATGTAGGTCAGATGGTATTGCAAATGGGCCATATCGGACCACTTTTACGTATAGCCCCCAGATAAACCGACCCCTTGGCTTGTGGAGCCTCTTTGAGGAAGAAAATTCATTCGATCCGAGAGAAATTTGTTACGTGTAAAAGAACGTAACTTATCGACACGCCTACTACTACTGCCTATCGAACGTTTTTCACAAATCAACGACAGCCATGCCGACAAGCTACTTAAAGTACAAAATGACATATAACTCTGAGGCAGGATTTTCCTCAGTTCTGTTCAGTTGCAAGTACTTAATTAGCCATCTTACAACTCGGCCATCCTGTACTATCACTGTCCTCAGTGATCATGGCTCAATCTTCATTTACAGAAAACTTCTCTGCCACAGAAACAACAAACCGCTCAACCTGAAATACGTCCAGGGAACACTAATCAACGCTCAATGTGAATCAACATCACAGAGCCGCTCAACATGGCAACAACCAGGGAACAAAATTACGCAAACCATCGCTCAATGTGGAGTACCTCCACAGAGCCGCTCAACCTAATAATGGGAGCCGCCGTGGTGCAATGGTTAGCATGCCCGCCTTGCATACACAAGGTCGTGGGTTCGATTCCTGCTACGACCGGACTCCAAAAAGTTTTTCAGCGGTGGATTATTGCTGGTGACATTTCTGAGGGTTTCAAAGCTTCTCTAAATGGTTTCACTGCAATGTGGAACGCCGTTCGGACTAGGCTATAAAAAGGAGGTCCCTTGTCATTGAGCTTAACATGGAATCGGGCAGCACTCAGTGAAAAGAGAGAAGTTCACCACTGTGGTATCACAATGGACTGGATAGTCTAAGTGAGCCTGATACATCGGGCTGCCACCTAACCTAACCTGGAATACATCCAGGAAAAAAACTTTCGCTCAACCTGTCCAATTCCAATTGAACAACCAATGTTATACTTACGACCTTAGCTTAAGGGCATGAAACTAAAACAATCCATTCCAATTCGGGTATGAGACCTCACGGTTTCTTTGTTGTTCCATAACAGGCAAATGCGATTCGGTAAAACCCAATAGCTCTAATGGCGCCTTAACTTCAGCGGCACATCAACCTGAGCTTCAGCATCGTTGAATACGGTGGCTTGTCGTCCCAATTAAATAAATTATTAACACGCTCCACATTTATAATCCATTCACGAGGCGAAACTGAATCCGGACGTGATGGGCTAAACACAGGAACTAGTCCTTCGCATTTCTCAATGCCACACCACATAACCACCGATGGAACCGCAACGACTGCCGACTCTTCGTCGGAGATAATGCTACTGATTCTGGATTTCGTTATATTTTCCAACTCCAATTCGTTGTTAGCCCTGTTGTGGGCAAATATATTCCATTTTGAATTTTTCCTTTTGTGAAAAATGTCTATACCAATTTTTTTTTTTTTGACAGCTAAGATTTTTTTTGATACTGAGACAAACAAAAATTGTAAAATACATAAAAAAATTAAACAATATAGTAAAGCACAAAAATGCACAGATGGCCTCGTGCCATTGTCAAAAGTCAGACAAATATTTTCTTCTATTAACCATTGCATATTTAATATTAAATAATTTGAACATGTAAAATTTGTAAATGAATTATTGCATTTCTGAAAATATTAAATTTGATTCTAATAATAAAGGAGAATATTACTACAACTACTACAAAGGGTGGTTAAAATTTCAAGGACCGATGTTGATTTTGAATAAAACACAAACTATTTAGGAAATTATTGTAATTTTATTTTATTATTATATATTGGTATTACTCAATTATGTATGGAACAAAATATCAGCCAAATGGGCGCCGCGACCTCGGTGGCACACCTTCATCCGATGGTCCAAATTTTCGATGACGCTGAGGCATAGCTCTTGAATTGTTGCTGGCCTATCGATGTACACCTTTTCTTTCAAATAACCCCAAAGTAAAAAGTCCAACGGTGTCAAATCACATGATCTTGGAGGCCAATTGACATCGCCATTACGTGAGTTAACACGGAAATTGAATTTGTTGTGCAAAAAGGTCATTGTTTCGTTAGCTGTGTGGCAAGTGGCACCGTCCTGCTGAAACCACATATCGTCCACATCCATATCTTCCAATTCGGGCCATAAAAAGTTCGTTATCATCTCACGATAGCGAACACCATCTACAGTAACTGCCTGACCGGCCTCATTTTGGAACAAATACGGCCCGATGATGCCGCCAGCCCATAAACCGCACCAAACAGTCACTCTTTGTGGGTGCAGTGGTTTTTCGACAATCACTCTTGGATTCTCGTTCGCCCAAATGCGGCAATTCTGTTTATTGACGAATCCGCTGAGGTGAAAATATGCCTCATCACTGAAGATGATTTTCTTCGAAAATTGATCATCCACTGATGCCATTTCTTGAAACCATTTAACACGTTTTTGGATTGTATATCTCTCCATGGTTCAAATTGAGTAAGTCTGAAATAGAGAAATGTCAAATAAAATTCGGAAAAAAACAACTACTACTACTTAATAAGCTATCTTACACGTGGTGTTAGTACATGATCTCTAACAACCATGCAAAAATTGGTACATATCGGTCCATAATTAAATATAGCCCCCATATAAACCGATCCCCAAATTTGACCTCCGGAGCCTCTTGGAGGAGCAAAATTCATCCTTCCGGTTCGAATTTGGTACGTGCTGTTAGTATATAGTCTATAACAAGCATGCAAAAATTGGTCCATATCGATCCCCAGATTTGACCTCCGGAATCTCTTGGAGGAGCAAAATTCATCCCATTCGGTTGAATTTTGGTACGTGGTGTTAGTATATGGCCGCTAACAGCCATATACTAACACCAAACTGAATTGTACTCGTAGACGAATTTAATCGGCCATTTTTGTTTAATATATGCCCGTATGGACTAACTTACAATTTAGAAGACGGTGTTAAGAAGTTTTAAGATACCTAGCCATCGGCAAGTGTTACCGCAACCCAAGTAATTCGATTGTGGATGACAGTCTTTAGTGGGTCCATATCTTGCAAACACCTCAGCTTTCACACAAAAAATATCTTTACCCGTTCCAAAGTTGAAGAATTATTTCCCAAAAAGCGATTTTGAACCACTGTGCGCTGCAGAAAAGTGGATCTGTGATCGACACTTTGGTAGTTTTTAGTGACAAAAAACCCAAATTCAGTAACTGGCCTTTTTGATTTTTTCAAAATGATGAAAGGTCAAATGTCTACTATCAGCATCAACTCCAGTTAAACATTTTTGACAAAAAGTTGATTATTAGAGAATTCGATTTTTAAACAGTTAACCATGTAGACTTAAATCATATTTCAAATATGTGAAATGGACATTGTTTTAGTATAATTAATTAAATCTGTTTATATAGATTACTGCATTTTGGGAAATTCTATCGGCTCACTCACCATTCACCAATAAGAGATCATGGTGTCTTCAACAGAATTTCTACCAACTCACATTTACTCCGTATATATTCTACGATTGTGGCACGATTGTTGTGAATAAGTTTTAATAACTTTCCATGAGAAAGAAAAAAAACTCGCAAAAATATTTAATAAAAAACAATAACAGCCAAATTATGGCTATTGGGTGATGGTTTAAGGCTATGTGGTCATGTCCGTCATTAAACCATTTAAGCATAACCATTGGCAAAAGGTGGTCAATTGCTTGGTCAGCCATGATGATGGGCTTGGTAGATTTTTTTCTGCTGCTCGCCTATACTTGGACTCATTCACCGAATAAATTCAATACAGATTTATGACGGCGTTATTTATTTTCATTGTGAAATGAATAATAAAGCCGCTGTTTTTTGTGCGTTCTCTCTGTTTTCAAATTCCCAGAAGGGAAATCTTATTAAAGGGCAGTGATTAAAACAATGAAATGGCTGCTGTGGTATTAATGTAATAACAATACCATAAAATTAATATTGTTTTTTATTTTTTTCCTTTTTTTTTGGTTTCATTGGTAGATTTGATTCTGTTAAACGTTAGTGGTATTTGTATATGTGTAGTACTAAAGTTTTAATTTTGTATATGGTGTGATGTGGAAGCAAATCATTTTATACATATTAAATAGGTAACCATGGAAGTCTCATTTAATAATAATATCATTATTTGTTAAATAATTAATTAAATAATTTAACAAAATAAATTATATCGTATAATTATTTTTTAAAGGAAATAAATGAATAATAACCATCATACCCTAAACCAACCTTTTAAATGTGCAAACTTATTCATGTTAAGGATGTTATTAAAATGAATTAATCCTTATGGCTTCTACTTTGTACCAGACGTATATAAGCCCATTTGGGTGAATATGGGAACTACATGTAATCCTTAGCCGTTATGAGTAATATTTTTATATTTATAATATGACCTAAATTTACAAAATATTAAGGACAAATTTCTTTAAAAAAAATTGAATCAAAAGAAACTTTAAAATCTTTGGTTTAAAAATAATTTTCTTTAATTTTAAGACACAAATCTTTGAAAATTGCATCGGAAGATTTTGAAGTAAGGCAAATTTCCTTAAATTAAAGAAAAATATTTTTTATTTAAAGACATTTTTTTTTAATTAAATGAGATATTTGATTTTTAGATTAAAAATAAAAGCCTTCAAATATTAGTTTGAGGATTTTGATTTTCTGATTTAAAGATTTTTTATATACAACACCATAAAATGGTGGTGGTATAATAACTTTTTCGTTCTGTTTGTTCACTCAAAAAAACTTACTTACTTGGATCCAAACATTTTGACCTTTTGTTAATGATTTTTTTATGAATTCCGCGCCAAAGATGCGGCTTCATCCAAATAAAGACAATTTTAGCGACCTATCTGGCTTTAAATCTTTGACCAATAAAATTGAAACTAAGATATAGATCTCATTTATCATATTTTCATTCTCTTTTCGCGGTGCTAAAAAAATTATTCACATAAAAACAAATGCCAGTATAGAAATCCAAATTATAATGTATGTAAGGGAGTAATTTTTTTTTTTATTTAAACCAAACATACTAAATCCTCCAAATAAGTCTTAGCCTGTATATGAAGCGTTTTTATATTAAATCTAAAGATTCAATATTTCAGTCTTTTTTATTTTTTTAAATCAAAAAATTTTTTTAAATCAAAATTTTAAGGAAAATTTCCCTTTGTTCAAAGACATACGGCTTTAATGGATCGACGCAAATTTCCAAAATTTGTGTCCT
The DNA here is from genome assembly GCF_050003625.1 of Haematobia irritans. Lineage (NCBI taxonomy): Eukaryota > Metazoa > Arthropoda > Insecta > Diptera > Muscidae > Haematobia > Haematobia irritans. The sequence goes on along the minus strand of NC_134397.1, from coordinate 272,637,818 downwards.
ATTTTTAATAAAAAAATTTTGATGCAAAGATTATAAACTTTATTATACCTTAAACCACATAGTATATAATAACTTTGATCTGCCAAAAATGTGCCTACCAGAAATATTGGTTTTCGACCCAATAAAATATAAACCGATCGACTAAGAATCACCTCCTGAGACGATCTAGCCCTTGGTGTCCGTCCGTCTGTCAGTCCGTCCATGTATTTGTTGTTCGCAGGATTCCAGTCGCAATTATTAACCGATTTTAATGAAATTTGGTATGTGGCGCTTTTTTGGCACAAGGATGAACGCTATTGATCAAATGGGATCAAATTTAGATATAGCTCCCATATATATGTATCGCCCGATTTCGATAAATGGGATCAGATTGTGCTCATTTACTAGCCCAACGGAGTTAAATTTGTCACAAAGTAATCCAATTGACTACCCTTTAAGTGTACCAAATTTCATCGAAATCGGTTCGGATTTAGATATATCTCCCATATATATGTATCGCCCGATTTTTCCAAATTTGGCCACAAGTCCCTTATTTATTAAACGATCTGACTCAAAGTTGGCCAAATAATTTTTTTTAAATCACATACTATACGAGTATGTGCAAAAAATGATTGAAATCGTTTCAGATTTAGATATAGCTCTTATATACACTGAAAAAAACATTGTCGTGAGGTCAAAGATTTCATGTCTTTAAAATACGAATGCAAATTTTGCTTAGCATAAAAGACGCATTTCTTTAGTATAAAGTTTTTTCCTTGACCAAAAGTCGATCAACTTTTCAATGAAGTCGTATTGTCCTTATAATTAAGTGATTTGATTTAAAAATGGATATCAGAACATGAAAGAAAAAATGTTTGGGCTAAGGTCAACTTGACTTTAATAATTCAGAAAAAATCTTTAAATTTAATGAAATTGTCTTTAAATTTGTTGTCTTTTTGCATCTTGACTACAAAGCAAAAAATCGTTCAAATATGGGACATGTTTTTCAACACTTTATTTTAAAGTCGTTTTTTACTTGAAACACAGCATAATTTCTGCTGGAAGTCGAGTCTTAGTTTGGAAAATAAAGTGGTCGTTATTTCGTTTTTAAAGGACTTTGATAGCATATGAAGAAAAAAACCTGAAAAAGCGAAAAATTAAAATTTGCTTCCTAGAAGCAAGTACACAAAACCCGAATTTAAAAGAGAATTGTGTCTTAAAAGTATCCTTATTTGTATTCTCCGCTTCTTTGACTCGGAATCAATACCAAATTTTTAAAGTAAAGACAACATCTTTGGAAGCGGGTATGCTTTTTTTCAGTGTATATGTATTAACCGATTTTGCCAAATTTGGCCATAAATCCCTTATTTATAAACCGATCTTACTCAAAGTTGGCCTACTCTAATATTCTAAAGTACTTACTATATGTGCCAAAAATCATAGAAATCGCTTCAAATTTAGATGTAGCTCCCATATATATGCATCGCCCGATTTTCCAAAATGTATACCAAAAATATACCAATAATACCCCACAAATGGTTATGTTTACTACTTCAGTAGAGGTAGTTTTGGGGATGATATAGTCGGCGCCGTCCGACTTTCTCCTTTACTCACTTGTTTTAATTAAAATCTCATTATTTAAAAATATTAATTAATTAATAATATTTTGTAAATTGCGCATTCTAAAAATTTAGGTTTAGTAAAGATTCAATATTTCAGTTAATTTAAAGACGATTTCTTTAAATCAAAACTATGTTTATTTACTTTAAAGAAAATTTTCCTTAGTTCAAAGACAGACGGCTTTAATGAAGCGATGGAAATTTCCAAAATTTATGTTCTGAATTTGATAAAAAATCTTTAAAATAAACAATCTTTAAATATAAACGGATATCCCGATTTTAATTTTTGAGGGTACTAGCAATACCGCAATATTTATGCGATTTGCCTCACATTGAAGTATTTAGGTCCACAAATGTACACTGAAAAAAAGCATGCCCGGTTCGAAAGATTTTGTCTTTACTTTAACAATTTTGTTATTGATTCCGAGCCAAAGAAGCGGAGAATACAAGTAAGGATACTTTTAAGACACAATTCTCTTTTAAATTTGCGTTTTGTGTACTTGCTTCTTGGAAGCAATTTTAATTTTTGGGGTTTTTCAGCATTTTTTCTTCATATGCTGTCAGAGTCCTTTAAAAACGAGTTAACGACAACTTTACTTTCTAAATTAAGACTCGACTTCCAATTATATTATGTTTCAAGTAAAAAACGTCTTTAAAATAAAGTGTTGAAAATCATGTACTATTTTTGAACGATTTTTTGCTTTGTAGTCAAGATGCAAAACGACAACAAATTTAAAGACAATTTCATTAATTTTAAAGAATTTTTATGAATTATTAAAGTCAAGTTGACCTTAGCACTAAAATTTTTTCTTTCATGTTATGATACCCTTTTTTTCCTTTGGACAAGGAAAAAAACTTTATATTAGTGAAATGCGTCTTCTAAGCTAAGCAAAATTTGCATTCGCATTTTAAGGACATGAAATCTTTGGCCTCACGACAATATTTTTTTCAGTGTGGATATGCACCAGTTTCTGCATAATTGTTAGAGGGCATATACTAACATTATGTACCAAATTTAAACCGGCTAGTATTAGATGTACTCTGCCAGGAGTCTCCATAAGACAAATCTGGAAATTGTGAAATATGGGGCCCATATGAAATAATGGACTGATATGGAGCGATTTGTACATATTTGTTAGATACCAGATCGCATGAAATTTGTTCTTCCATGATCCTCCGCAAGACAAATCATGGGGATGGTTTTTATTGGGGTTATAGCAACCATTGGTCCCACCGACTTGCCCCTCTTGCGTTACCTTCAATTCGTCGCAAGTTCTAATTTTCATATAACTGATTAATTTCTTTACTTCCTTGATTGGATCTACACGTTAACTAAAGGGTGGTTAAATTGTAAGGGCCAATGTTGAATGTGAACCACACCTAAACGCCAATTTTTTCCGAATTTTATTTGACATTTTTCTATTTCAGACTTACTCAATTTGAACCATGGACGTCGTGAATGGGCAGAATGGTTCCAAGAAATAGCAACAGTGGATGATCAATTTTCGAAGAAAATCATCTTCAGTGATGAGGCACATTTTCACCTCAGTGGATTCGTCAATAAACAGAATTGCCGCATTTGGGCGAATGAGAATCCAAGAGTGATTGTCGAAAAACCAATGCACCCACAAAGAGTGACTGTTTGGTGTGGTTTATGGGCTGGCATCATCGGGCCGTATTTTTTCCAAAATGAGGCCGGTCAGGCAGTTACTGTGAATGGTGTTCGCTATCGTAAGATGATAACGAACTTTTTTGGCCCAGCAGGACGGTGTCACTTGCAACACAGCTAACGAAACAATGGCTCTTTTGCGCAACAAATTCAATGGCCGTGTTATCTCACGTAATGGCGATGTCAATTGGCCGCCAGGATCGTGTGTTGGACTTTTTTCTTTGGAGTTATTTGAAAGAAAAGGTGTACGTCAATAAGCCAGCAACAAAGAGGTAAAGGATGAGATAATTCGGCACATTAACGGCATAGAACCTCCACTATGCCTCAGCGTCATCTAAAATTTGGACCATCGGATGAAGGTGTGCCACCGAGGTCGCGGCGCCCATTTGGCCGATATTTTGTTCCATACATAATTGAGTAATACCAATATATCATAATAAAATAAAATTACAATAATTTCCTAAATAGTTTGTGTTTTATTCAAAATCAACATCGGCCCTTGAAATTTAAGCACCCTTTATTGTTCAAAATATTCCACATGTTTTTCGACTCGTATTCTCAAACTGTAACAGCCCAGTAAACAGTTTATTCTTCCCAATTTATTACTTTCGATGCACCTCCAAGATGGACTTAGCTTTCACTTCACAAGAAATTCTACTGAGATGATATATAAAAATTCTTTAGTTTGTTTAATTTTCGCATCTAATTTTCTAATCTAACTTTAGCTCTGTCTTACCTCTTTGCCAATAGTTAATAACGTATGTCTTTAATTATAGTACGAATAACGTCATAGCTAACCTTTGAAGGTCACTTAAAGACGCTTTCATCAAGATTAATCATTAACCATTTCAAGTTCAATACACTTAATAATTACCTCATGTGAATAATCTGGAGTTGATTGTCTGGTCTATCGTATGACGTGACCTTCATATACAATGGCTGTATGTTTTCCCCCCAGCATTTTCTTTCAAAGTAACAAATTGCCATACTAAGCTCCATCAATTCATTTTCTCGAAATTTCCCTTTTCGATACCTCTTTCATAGGTTAAATGTCAAACTATTCATGGAGGCGAAAAAAAAACACTTTCATCCTTTCAATTTGTTAGGCAGACACAATGGCAATCAATACACAATCATCAATGCCACTTCAAATCCCATTCGTTTGTAATCGCATATGGGCCTGAGTGTAGGCTGAGTACGTGTCCTTTTGTAATAAAAGCTTACGCATACATATGTCGAACGTGATCTTTTCAAGGGCAAGGCTTTGGTCTTTGAAATATAATTAATAATGGTTTGGTGTGATTTTTTTTGTAAACTAACATCAAAGTTATATCCTATCAAATTTAGAAAAAAAAAATTATTAATATTTTCATAGGAGGATTTAATAAAACCAAAGACCCTTCTTTGGATAATCTTAAACTGAATTCTTAGAATACTTCCATATTTTCTTTATTTATATGTCGGAAAAGCTCTCCACCAATCCCCTTAAAATAAATCTTTTGAGTAATCTTAATTTTCCAGTATCTGAATAAAGTGTCAAATTATTTGATGTCCTTTATTCCCCCAAGCAACTCAATTGGAAAAAACTCAAAGTATTTCGAATAATCCCTTAACCTCCATCTATGGTATTTTCCAAAGAATGGCATATAATTTAAAATATTTTTAAAAGCACACAGAAATGACTTTGTTGTGTGACAAAAAATGGTAACAAAACTTTAACCTCAGATAACCAAGTAATAAATGTATAAAGTGGGGCAGTGACGACTTTATTATACCCTTAAAAATTTACTTTTGTTAGGCTTGCGGAGATTGGTATATAGGGTTATCTTTTCAATATCTTAAAATACCATTTTTTTAATCTATATAAGCTCGTATTAAACTTGTAATAATATGTAAAGTAATTATTTTGGTCGAGAAACCAGCCTGAATTGATATAAGGCTAAAAAATTTTAATTGTTTTTTTTTATAAATTGCGAAAAGTTGATTTATTGGTAGTCGATGTATGAAGGGGTAACTCCCTTTTTTTCTCGACGCTCAAAACATATCCTCTAACTCCTAGTTCTGGGTTAAAATGTAGTTGTAAATTGTATAAAATATATACTGAAAACAAGTAAGGAAAGTCTAAAGTCGGGCGGGGCCGACTATATTATACCCTGCACAACTTTGTAGATCTAAATTTTCGATACCATATCACATCCGTCAAATGTGTTGGGAGGCCTATATATAAAGGTTGTCCCAAATACATACATTTAAATATCACTCGATCTGGACAGAATTTGATAGACTTCTACAAAATCTATAGACTCAAAATTTAAGTCGGCTAATGCACTAGGGTGGAACACAATGTTACCCTGTTCCACAGTATGGCGCAGGGTATAAATACGGGAAACATTTAAATCCGAACCAATTTTAAGGAAATTTCGAAAAAGTTTATTAAAGTTTATTTATTTATATGCATTAGAAGTTTCGAAAAATTAGAGTCATTTTTACAACTTTTCGACTAAGCAGTGGCGATTTTACAAGGAAAATGTTGGTATTTTGACCATTTTTGTCGAAATCAGAAAAACATATATATGGGAGCTATATCTAAATCTGAACCGATTTCAACCAAATTTGGCACGCATAGCTACAATGCTAATTTTACTCCCTGTGCAAAATTTCAACTAAATCGGAGTAAAAGATTGGCCTCCGTGGTCATATGAGTGTAAATCGGGCGAAAGCTATATATGGGAGATATATCTAAATCTGAACCAATTTCAACCAAATTTGGCACGCATAGCTACAATGCTAATTCTACTCCCTGTGCAAAATTTCAACTAAATCGGAGTTAAAAATTGACCTCTGTGGTCATATGAGTGTAAATCGGACGAAGCTATATATGGGAGCTATATCTAAATCTGAACCGATTTCAACCAAATTTAGCACGAATAGCTACAATGCTAATTTTACTTCCTGTGCAAAATTTCAACTAAATCGGAGCAAAAAATTGGTCTCTATGGTCAAATGAGTGTAAATCGGCCGAAAGCTATATAAGGAGCTATATCTAAATCTGAACCGATTTCAATAAAATTTGGCACACTGCTAATTGTACTCCTAGTGCAAAATTTCAACCAAATTGGGGTAAAACTCTGACTTCTGGGACCGTATTAGTCCATATCGGGCGAAAGATATATATGGGAGCTATATCTAAATCTAAACCGATTTCAATAAAATTTGGTGCACTTGACTATAGTACTAATTGTTCTTCTTGTGCAAAATTTTAAGCATATTAGGGTAAAACTCTGGCTTCTGGGGCCATATAAGTCCATATCGGGCGAAAGATATATATATGGGAGCTATATTTAAATCTGAACCGATTTCTTCCAAAATCAATAGAGTTCTATTCTGAGCCAAAACACATACTTGTGCCAAATTTGAAGTCGATTGGACTAAAACTGCGACCTAGGCTTTGATTACAAAAATGTGTTCACGGACAGATGGATATATCGACTCAGGAGCCGACCCTGAGCATTTTTGCCAAAGACACCATGTGTCTATCTCGTCTCCTTCTGGGTGTTGCAAACATATACACTAACTTATAATACCCTCTTCCACAGTGTGGCGCAGAGTATAAAAATCACGTCCTGTTCCATAGATGTTGTCTTTACAACAATGATATTGGTATTGAATCCGAGCCAAAGAGGTAGAGGTTTGAAGTGGGGATCCCGTCAAGACACATTTCTCTTTTAAATTTGAGTTTTGCGTACTTGGTTCTAGAAAAAAATTCTAATTTATTCGTTTTTTTCAGCTTTTTCATTTAGCATTTAAAAACGAGTTAACGACAACTTAAATTTCCAAATTCAGACTCTAATTCAAGTAGAAATCACGCTACATTTCAAGTAAAAAACCCTATAAAGTGTCGAAAACAATTTCCTAGTTAGAACGCCTTTTTGCTTTATAGTCAACAAACAACAATGCAAAAATTTAGACGATTTTATAAATATGGAAAATTTTTCCATAATTATTAAAGCCAAGTTGATCTTAGTCAAACAAAATTTTCTTTCATATCAAAACACCAAGTTTAAAGTCCCTTAACTATAAGAACATAACGACTTCATTAAATAGTTTATCGACTTTTGGCCAATGAAAAAAATAAACTTTATATCACTGAAATGCTTCTTCTGCGCTAAACAAAATTCATATTTGTATTTTAAGGACATGAAATCTATGGGCTCACGACAATATTTTTTTCAATGCTGAAAATTCAATATGACACCACAAAAGAAGCGAATTTTATAGGTCAACAAAATTTTCAACAATATAATAAAAGATAACCCAAGCTGAAGGTCATCGCCATACCTTCAGAGTCCCAATTGGGCTTTGTGAGGCAAATGCTTGTCTCTGGATAGTTTTGGAGGGTTTAAAGAAGGAAATCAACGTTTCATCATCAGCTATTTTTCCACAGTGAAATAATACTTGGTTTAGGGGGAGGAAGTTAGTTGGTTTCCCTTTATATATGAGACATGACATATGCATTTGAGAAAGGTAAAAGTCGAATTATCTTATCTACAGACAAGATTATCACTACGAAATTCCGATATGACAAAAACAAATAAATGTTTTTCTACAAATTCAAGACACCATTAATATTTGTCTTATTCTTTAGGAGTATTTATTAATTGTTGTTGGAACGCTAATACAACAAGATTTTACATTTTTTAATTGACAGTACAAGGATAATTTTGACGAATCAATTCAATATGAATATTTGAAAGGTACACCGAAAAAAAAGCATGTCCGTTTCCAAAGATTTTGTCTTTAAAAATTTTGGTATTGATTCGGAGCCAAAGAAGCGGAGAATACAAGTAAGGATACTTTTAAAACACAATTCTCTTTTAAATTTGAGTTTTGTGTACTTGCTTCTAGGAAGCAAATTTTAATTTTTCGCTTTTTCAGCTTTTTTTCTTCATATGCTATCAAAGTCCTTTAAAAACGAGTTAACAACTCCAAATTAAGACTCAACTTCTAGTAGAAATTCTGCAATGTTTCAAGTAAAAACTTCTTTAAAATAAAGTGTTGAAAAACATGTCCTACATTTGAACGATTTTTTGCTTTGTAGTCAAGATGCAAAAAGACAACAAATTTAAAAAAAAAAAAATCATTAAATTTAAAGAATTTTTCTGAATTATTGAAGTCAATTTGATCTTAGCACAAACATTTTTTTTCATGTTATGATACCCATTTTTAGGTGAAATCACTTAATTATAAGGACAATACAACCTCATTGAAAAGTTTATCGACTTTCTGACTAGGAAAAAAACTTTATACTAGAGAAATCCGTCTTCTATGCTAAGCAAAATATGCATTCGTGTTTTAAAGACATGAAATCTTTAACCTCACGACAATATTTTTTTCAGTGTATATTTTAATACATAATGTTTTAAAAATATTGGATAATTAATTCTAATAAACTGTAATAAATTTAAGGATAAATATCAGAACAATATTAAGAGACAAATATGAAAATTTCGTTATTAAATATTTTAGCGTTGCTATTCGAGGCAATGAGTTTCAAGGGCGATAATCCTAGAGTGATTTTTTCACGCTTCTACACGATCTTGCAATTCGGATGTAGCGGTATAGATTAAACGACTGCTTCGTGAGAAATACTTTTGCATATTTTACAAAATCTATGAGATTCAGAAATGTTTGTGGGAAATTCAGCAAAAGTTAGTAAAATTTTATGCTGTAACTTTTTTATACCCACCACCCTAGAATACTAATAGTGGTATAATAAATTTCATGGAGATATTCTAAAACAATATAACCATGTCTGTCTGGACGTATGTATGTCTATTGCAATCACGCCAAAGACTTCACTGAATTTTGACAAAGATTCTTTTTTTTTTTTTTTTGTCTGCATACAAGTTCGAAAATGGGCTATAAGGATCCATGTTTTGGCATAGCCACCATATAGACTGGCGTTCTATATACCGCAATTTTTACCAAATTTCCTAAAAATTAGAAATCCAGAAGTAGTTTAGGTCCACAAATACATGTGTATGTTTTAATATAGTCCTCATATAGACCGAAATGCCGATTTGACTTCTTGGCTTTCTACACCCAGAGAAGGAATATGACCACCTCAAACATGTTTGAAGAGCAAAATGTTATTTTTGGACCATGTAACATGTTCGCTGCAACCATGTTATTTTCTCGGAAATTATGTATCTGTTTTCGGAAAGCATGTAATGTTTGGCGAGGAAACAACATTTTTGCGGCAAACATGGTCACCATTCAAAAATAACATTTTGCTCTTGAAACATGTTCGAGGTGATCATATTCCTTCTATGGGTGTAGATACCGCAACTTTATCCGAGTTGCCTGGAATTGAAAATCTAGAGATACTTTAGGTCCACAAATAGGCGTGCCGAATATGATGTCTATGGTTTTGGTATAACCACCATTTAAACCGGTCTCCCGATTTAAATTCATCGGCTTCTAGATACACACAAAAAAATAATTCATTTATTGTATGAATAGTGTTCCCAAAAATTTTCCAAACACGGAATTCATAAATTATATGAAAAAAGTTCATAAATTAAAAAATACAGGTTTTCATTGACTACGAATGTATACATAATATTAATGAAATTTGTAATTTTATAAATGTAGTATACATAATTTTCGACATTGAGAAATATGTATTTTTACATAATATATATTAAAAATATCATGCATTAAATATATCTCTTCTTTTCTTTTTTCTTTTCGATTTTCCCCTAATTCTTAATTGGTCAAAATGTATGAACACATTTATTAAAAACCGCATTAAAGTCCTGCGAGTAAAACACATTTTATAATATTTTTTATTAGTTATAAATATGAGCACCAATGCTTCCAGTTAATTAATAAAATTGTTCTATTTCGTCAACCTTTTTCAGCAATAAATAATCTTTGAATCGCGACGGCGACTCAAACTGAACTGAAAAAACCAAACACAGCAAAGCCACGTGTTGACTTCAAAAACTTTATGGTTGGTTTTTGTCTTGTTTTGTATGCTTGTATTGTATACATATGAGAGTAACTCTATGTTGTGGCTCTCTCATGCTAAGAGAAAACCGGTATTTTTGGATATATTATGTAAAGTTTCATTAATTTTATGGAAGAATCCATGCACATTATTAAAAATTGCTTAATTTAATAACAAGTATTTACGAATAAAAAAAATACATCTATTTCATGAAAGAGTCCATAAATTTTCCAAAATGTACACATTTATGTACAAATTCATATTTTATTTTTTTTTGTGTGTACCGTTTTTTTCGATTTGCCTGAAAGTGGAAATCTAGAGGTATTTTAGATCCACAAAAAGTAACGGTCAATGGTTTGTGATTTGACATACGGTAGTTTGTATTCAATTTGCCTGAAAATGGCAATCTAGGCTCCGCTTGGATTGAACATTTTTAAAACTTTAGTCACAGGCCACGTACAATATTAACCATAACTTTTGATGTCCAATAAATTCGAACTTTTGACAGGATGCAATTCACATCAATCCGAATAAAAAACAACGAACTCTATCAACAATTGTTAAGTCGACTTAGCGTACTCTGGAATGAGAACATCGATATCTAATACCCAGCAAAAAAGATTGGAAGTGCTTCTAAAGGTACAACTTAGGTTAGGTTAGGTTATGTGGCAGCCGATGTATCAGGCTCACTTAGACTATTCAGTCCATTGTGATACCACAGTGGTGAACTTCTCTCTTATCACTGAGTGCTGCCCGATTCCATGTTAAGCTCAATGACAAGGGACCTCCTTTTTATAGCCGAGTCCGAACGGCGTTCCACATTCCAGTGAAACCACTTAGAGAAGCTTTGAAACCCTCAGAAATGTCACCAGCATTACTGAGGTGGGATAATCCACCGCTGAAAAACTTTTTGGTGTTCGGTCGTAGCAGGAATCGAACCCACGACCTTGTGCATGCAAGGCGGGCATGCTAACCATTGCACCACGGTGGCTCCCTACCTAGGTACAACTTAAAAAGTACTTCAAAAAATGTCCTCCCAAAGATGTTCTTTATTTTAACTACTCAGGTTCATTTAATTAAATTTTTTAACTCGCTTTTTTAATAGTTTTGAAAGGAAGTTTGAACTTTTTAGTTTCAAATAGTTTAAAACCCGAGTAGGAATTAATAAAATGGTACAAATTATTAAAATTTTTTCCAAAAAAGGTTAAATCCATTCCAGAAAAATTACCAGTTTTTAAAAATATTTCATGTCAAACATTTCAGACAAGCGGTACAATACTTTAAAAAATTATAAAAATTAATTATTTGGCAAATTATTGCAAAACTTTTTAATTTATATCTAAAACACTGAATTCGGATCACACCTTAAGAAATGCTGCAAATTCAGTGCAACTGCATGTGAAATGGTGGACATCCGTCCTATGACAAGCCCGTGTTAAATTCATTGCTTCTGTGCCAATTTTGCAGCATTTCCGGATCCAAAAAGAACATTTTCACTACTTTTTTGGCGATGCTTTTTCTGCAGGGTATCTAATCATTTCAAATTAGATATTTCACTCTTTACTCGGGTATGTCGACTCCGCAAATTTTATCCAATTATTCTGAAATTTGTTATCTAGAGATCCATAAGGGGATATTTCAATTTTTTTTATATCGTCTTTACTCGTATCAAGCCTCCATATTGCCCTCCAACAAAGCAGTACTTCAATTGCTCTTCTATACCATCTATGTTTGACGAATTTTAGTACAGAGAAATCAGGATGGAATAGGTTATTCGCAGTATTATTTTTGAATGGTGAACATTTAACAGTTTGTCGCAACCATATTATTTTCTCGGACATTGTATATCTGATTTCGACTATCATTTTACATTTTTGGCGGCCAAAATATATTTTTTCCCATCCAAAAATAACATTCTGATCATATCTTTTCTCTGCTTCTGGAGGATAAATAAGTTTTGGTGTGGCCGGATACACGGACGAAAATGATTGTTTTTCGTGTGTAAAAATTATATATTTGGAACTTAAATTTTTTTTAACACAATATTTTTAAGTGCAAGCATATAATGTTCATAAACTAGCATAACATGTTTTTGGACATATATGTTAGTATATTAGAATATATTATGTTTGGGACATAAAATGTTTGTAAATATAATATGTTTAGATGCAAACATATATTAATTTGTGAATAGCCTATAAACATATATGTATTTAGAAAGTGCGACCTAGAGAGTATGCTGCAATTAAAATAATGGAAGTAACTAATTGGCGCCTTAAAAATATATCCACACAAAGAAAATGTCATTAAAATTTTTTACTAGCGGTATATGCCCTAGGTTAGGTTAGGTTCGGTTAGGTGGCAGCTCGATGTATTAAGCTCACTTAGACTATTCAGTCCATTGTGATACCACAATGGTGAACTTCTCTCTTATAACTGAGTGCTGCACGATTCCATGTTAAGCTCAATGACAAGCAACCTCCTTTTTATAGCCGAGTCCGAATGGCGTTCCACATTGCAGTGAAACCACTTAGAGAAGCTTTGAAACCCTCAGAAATGTCACCAGCATTACTGAGGTGGAATAATCCACCGCTGAAAAACTTTTTGGTGTTCGGTCGAAGCAGGAATCAAACCCACGACCTTGTGTATGCAAGGCGGGCATGCTAACCATTGCACCACGGTAAAACATAATATGTTTGAACAATACAAACAATATTTTGTTTGCACCAGTCCTGAAAATATATATGTTTGAAGCAAAATGTGTTTGGGGTACATGTTACAGAACCGATTTTTTTTAAGGTGTTTACTTGTTAAGGCCCACATTATCTCTATTAACAACCATCAAGATGTTTATAAATATCTTTTTTGAATTTTTAATAACATTAAACTGACCTGTGTCAACCGAAATTTATCAGGCAGTAACAGAAAAACCTAGATGGTTTAAGTATCTACGACTGCATTGAAAATTTATGGTACGTGTGACCAAGGCAATCATACATACATTTCACGGAATTGGCTCCCTGTAGTAGAGCTGGGTATGTGTTACAAATCATCATAAATAAATTGTCTTTTATGATAATAATTTTAAATTTCATACATAAATTATGCATTACATACATGTATGTGTGCAACCTGTCGACTTTCTACAGTTTTCTCTATGGTCTGTTACTATTGGTCTGTTGTTGTTGTTGTTGTTAAGCCATAAAAAAAAAAACAAAATAAATGAAAAAAACACAACGTCAAGGACATTTACTACGTTTGGGGACAAGAGGTTTTTTATCGTTAATACCCACAGCAATCAAGATAGGAACAACAATTTGTTGTTGTTTTTTTTTTTTGTTTGGTTTTTTGGCCTGTGTTTAGTTTTCGGATTTAGTAAACTAACATCAACAAATGGATACTGAACCATTGACTGTGTATATATGTGAAAGTGAATGTGTGTGAATTTGTTTTTGTAAAATTGAGGTTGTTCTGGTTGTGGCCTAGGTAGCTGACAAATACGTTGAACCTATTTGTAAGCTGTCCTTATGGATTAACCCTTAAGAGAATATGTTTTACCATATCCAAATGAGGATGTCACATATTACAAAGATTAAATATATCTCATTTGTGGGGTATTTATTTCACTCTGCTGTATATTGGGATACATATTTAAAATTCTTCTTCTTCAGTAGATTAGAAGTTAGTAAACATTATTGAAATATTAAGTTAAGAGATAGCATACACTAAAAAGGTGAACCCTATATGGCACTAAATTCTATTTTAGTTCAAAGAATTGTTCATGAATTGCTTCGTAGACTTTAATAATTTTTTCGCATACGTTAGTTAAATAAACTAATAAAGGGGGAAAATTATACAAAATTGAAGCATAAAGAAGATATTATTTATTAGCGATTAATAAATTCATGTTTCCCACAAAATAGTTCAGTTCAAAATTTGTAAATAACGCTGGACGCATTATTCGTATTTCACTATAGATATTTTTGAAATTTTTAACTTCAAACAAGTTACGCAAATAAAATACGCCTGATATATCTTTTTTTTATACCCACCACCATAGAATGGTGACGGGGGTATAATAAGTTTGTCATTCCGTTAGTAACACATCGAAATATCGATTTCCGACAATATAAAGTATATATATTCTTGATCAGGGAGAAATTCTAAGACGATATAACGATGTCCGTCTGTCTGTTGTAATCACTCTACAGTCTTCAATAATGAAGCAATCGTGCTGAAATGTTGCACAAACTCGTCTTTTGTCTGCATGCAGGTCAAGTTCGAAGATGGGCTATATCGGTCCAGGTTTTGATATAATCCCCATATAAAGCGACCTCCCGATTTGGGGTCTTGGGCTTATAGAAATCGTAGTTTTTATCCAATTTGCCTGAAATTTGAAATCTAGAGGTATTTTATGACCATAAAGAGGTGTGCCAAAAATGGTGAGTATCGGTCCATGTTTTGTTATAGCCGCCATATAGACCGATCTCCCGATTTTACTTCTTGGGCTTATAGAAACCGCAGTTTTCATTCAATTTACCTAAAATTGGAAATCTAGAGGTATTGCAGGACCACAAATACGTGTGCCAAAAATTGTGAGTATCGGTCCATATTTTGGTATATTCCCCATATAGACCGATCTCCAGATTTTACTTCTTGGGATTCTTGCCTGAAATTGGAGGCACTTTAGAACCGTAAAGAGGTGTGCCAAAAATGGTGAGCATCGGTCCATGTTTTGGTATGGTCCCCATATAAACCGACCTCCCGATTTGGGGTCTTGGGCTTATAGAAATCGTAATTTTTATCCAATTTGCCTGACATTGAAAATCTAGAGGTACTTGAGGACCATCAAAAGGTGTGCCGAAAATGGTCCGTATCGTTCCATGTTTTGGTATAGCCCCCATATAGACCGATCTCCCGATTTTACAGCTTGGTTTTATAGAATTCGTAGTTTATATACAATTTGCCTGAAATTGGAAATGTATAGGTATTTTAGGACCATAAAGTGGTGTGCCACAAATGGTAAGTATCGGTCCATGTTTTGGTATAGCCCCCATGTAGACCTATATCCCGATTTAACTCCTTGGGTTTCTAGAAACCGTAGTTTTTTTAGGCTCACAAAAACGTGTATCGGATGAAGTTTTTATTAACTTTTTTTATCGACCGACTTCAGAAGGCGCACTGGTATAGAAGGCGCACTGATCATGAAAATTGCTTGAAACTCAATGTAAAATTTCAAGACTTTACTTCTCGGGTGAAAATCTACAGATTTAAGATTTCAAATCAAGACGTTATTTATAATTTTCTTGCACACTTACAAGAGATGTTAATGATTCCTCTAAAACTCAAACAAAAATGGTTCTTATAAATCCAGAATCTGATATAGTCCTCATAGGTGAAATCTTTAAATTTATCTTCGTGAAGTGTTCTCATGTCCGCAAGCCCTCCTGAAATTTCAAAGGAAACCCTAATATTTGGTTCATGGTGGTGGGTATTTAAAATTCGGCCCGGCCGAACTTACGGCCGTATATACTTTTTTTTTTTTGAATTGGTCGAAAAATATTTACTTATGGTTGTGAAATCGGCGTGACATCTGTGTTTGCAAACAGTTTAGTTAAAATTTTCTACAAATAACCAAATTTTACTAAAATTAAACAAAATGTTCCTTCCTGGTTGGTTGGTTCGCTGAAAGTCTCCGCCTGACTGGGAAAAAGTTACGGAAAAATGGTCTAAGAGTAAATCCTGCCAAAATAAAACAATTCATATACTGCCAGGATCAAAACCTCGACTTTTCGTATTTGTCAAAAATTTTGGGGAAGTTGGCATTCGATTTTTGCAAAAATCGGTTATATTTTAGACTTTTAGAGAATTTGAAAAATGGACATTCGATACTTTTCTGAGAGTGTGTACATGAAATATAAATACCATTCCACTTTCACTTCACTGTCGACTTCTCTATTTTTTTATTAGTAGGCAATAAATAAAACAAAGCTGAGATAAAACTTTGATATTTTTGAAATTTTGTACAATTATAAGCCTTTCTATTTCGTCGGTAAAATTTCGTCCAATGTTTCATCCAGCTCCATTTATTTGCCAGCTATATTTCTCTCTTCCTTAAAAAGCTTGCCCAAGTAGAGTTTATGGCTCTTTTTGCTTGTTGTGTTCTATTTTCAACGTGGGATGTAACTCTCGTTTTTGGTGTCAACAGTATGCTCAAATATTTGAATTGAGTTTTAATTTTTAGTTTATTGCCTTTATAAAACCATTTTTCTTGTCGCTGAATTCTTCCTCTATTTCTAAAAATATTTTTTTTTTTTTTTGAGAACCGAGTTATATTGATGAAATATATTATTTTCCATTTAGTAGATAATTACAATTATATTTATGTGTATACACATATATCTGTTTTCCAGAAATTTGTCCGTAAGAATTTTTTTATGTATATAATTTATGGCAAATATAAAAATAGAACTGCTATTAATGTTTTCAGACCAAGCTCAATATCAGAGTGTAATTAGTTGGATTCCACAATAAAAACTCAAAGTTCTCGTTTTAATCATTACCCCTCTTGTACTTTAAAGAAACCCAGACCTAGACATTTTTTAAAGGATTTCCTGTATTGTACCACTAACCACCTCTTATTAACTTGTCAATTGCATTTATCTAGGGAAACATTTCAGGATATCCATTAAAAATAATAGAGTCTATTGCAGTCTATCCATTTTACATGGGCAAAGCAATGGAGAACATGAGGAATAAATGGAGACGATATTGCATTTAAGTGGTTATCCTGAGAACAGAATAAATACCACAATTTCCTTAGGGCAAATGATTGAAATGTCTATCGCTTGGAATAGACACGAACAACAACACGAATGGTAATGGTGAACGAAAGACTAGCAAAAGCAGAAAAACAAAAAAAAAGATGATTGAATTAAGACACAATTCGAATCCTTAAACACTCTCCTCTAGTTGATTTTTTTTGTATTGACTCTACTTTCATATCCTATTCCTTTTGGTTTTCTCTATTTATTTATGTGTGGCTGTGTGTGTTTATATGTGTGTATTTTTAGCAAACGGAAGAAGAGTAAATATTATTCCTTATCGCATTTTTGCTACTTTAACCTCAATTTCTTTAATTTGCAATAACTTGACTCACTTGACGCTTATTTTCTACCTCTTCTCTTTCTCTTTTCTTTTTGTCGATTTATTTACAGAGTGGGCGAGAATGGTCAATGGGATCAAGTGCCACAAATACAAACAAAATCAAATGTGACATCACATCAAGTCACCGGCCTGGTGCCATTTACCGTCTACAGTTTTCGCCTGAAGGCAGTCAACAAACTGGGCATTAGTCCCCCATCCAAAGAATCCTACTACATAGTGACCTTGCGTGAGGGTAAGTATCGACCAGTCAGTCAATAACATTTAAAAATTATTATTGAAGCTTATACCAATTATTTGCAAATACACAAACATGTGTCCAACAAAGAAAAAACAAATGGGACAAATTTCATACCAAGCTGCGAAAGTTCAAATGAAAGCCGTTCGAAGTATTAACTTTGAGAAAAAGAATTCTAATGAAGTTCCACAAAACTTTCCCCACACATCTCCCTCTATTTCTCTCTAAAAACTGAAAATTAAATGGAAACAGAAGAAAGTTTTGTTATCTCCTGAATCACCACCCTCCTCCACTAACACCATAACCACATGTGAAAGGTAAAAGATACTTTTGAAAATGTCTGTTAAAGATAGCAATGCCAAGGGCACAGGTGAATGTATGCATATCATGAGATAACAAACTAGAGTATGCACAACCGAATTTTGAGAGCCATGAGAAAGAGAAGGAGAGAGAGAGAGAGAGAGAGAGGTAAGGGGAGAATACAACTTATATATTTTGCATATGTGATAGGCATACCATACGGGGGTATTAAAAGGTTGGTAGTAATTCATGCATGATTCGTTTGCTCCAAATTTCTAGGAGGGATTGTTCAAATAAGAGGACAACAAATTGTGTAATGTAACCCAAATCGAAAATATCCAAAGTTATTTAAAATTCTCTTTTCATTTAAGCCTACAATGAAATATGGGTAGGCAATTTTATCCTTAGGTTACAGATTGCATTTGTGCGAGGGCTGCTTTTTATATTTCAGGATTAGAGAATAAAAACAAATATTAATCAACGAAAATAGCTTTATTGTTTTTCAAAATATTCCCCCATTCAGATCTATACACTTGTGAATGCATTTGAACCAATTGTTGAAGCACTTTTGCCACTTTGATTAAGGTATCTCCAAAACATGCATTTTGAACGCATCAACAGCTTCTTCAGGTGACGAAAACGGGAATTAAAAGATGTCATTCGATGCCAAGTTTTTAATTCTAATTTTTATTTTCTGCCTGAACGAAAGATAGTCGATCAGACCCTAAGACAGTTACAATTACAATACAATAGCACTACTACTAGAAAAACAAGTCAGGACTATATGGAGGATGACCCATCAGATCGATGTTTTCAGTGCTCAAAAAGGCAGTTGCTTGAGCCGGTGTATGAGAGGTCGTCTTAGCCTTCGACGGTTGGTATCCCTAATTATTTGTCGACTTAGCAAACAAATGGTTGTATGCCATTCAGAATTGACTCCTCTGCATTGTTCTCTTACCATTGATGGCGGCATGTCCATTTTTTCCGTAAAAACAGACGATTATTTGCTTGGAAATGCTTCGTGTATTTGTTGGTCGATAGCTGTTTACTTTCGGGCTCATAGCGTTGTCTCAATCTCACGATAGGTCGCATGACGATCTTGTAATAATATGGTTTCCGGAACAAAAAACAGATTTTTCACGACTTTTACTTCACGAAATTCGCCTTGAAGTACGACCTTAGTTGAATACACCATACCACCGTAAAACACTGGTCCTTGAAGGACCTTCATTGCCAAACATTGTATTAGGTTCATCGGTGTACTGTTGTTAGGTTACTCCACAATGAAATTTGGAAAAAATAATCGCAGGAAATGTTCACAATTTAATTCCATTTTTTTTTTTGGGCGAGATGAATATTTTGGTATGTCAAAACTTTCTGTGTACGTATAACCTCAGCAATGTCCAGTTTTTCTATAGAGCTGTTAGTTGGCAGATTGCAATCCCGTAAAATAGAAGGGCTTGTATTCAAAAACGTTGTCCTTCACTTAAGAATTTTGTTATTGAGCCAAAAATCCGCTTCTATAAAATAAAAAAAAAATGAAAACTTCTGGGTTATTTTTACGCTCTACAAAATTAAAATTGGAATACAGATGGCACTTATCGAATTTACATTCTCCCTTGAGTCCCTCAAAGTAGGCATCCGTCATCGTCTCAGAAAATTCTGAACTATTTTCCTTGACTTTAATCACGATAGTTGAGTTAAATAAAAAAAGGGACAAACTTATGAAGCACAAAGATTTACAAAATTCCAATAATAGGCCCATCTTGAACTTCGTATGGCACTGAAGCAATTTTGAACTCCAATTTTTTGCTTCAAACTAAGAAATTTTCTTTAACAGGAAGAAGAAAATAATTACGTCTAATAAATTAGTTTAAATTTGTGGAAAATATTTACTTATATTTGTGTAATCGGCGCGACATGTGCGTTTGTAATATAGATTACTTAAGATATTTTTAAAATTAACCTTTTTTCTAACATTAATCAAAATATTGCTTTCTGGTGGGTTCACTATTTTTTGAGTGTACAAGTAGAAAAAGCTAAGATTTTTTAATACTGAAACATCATCAAACTTAAAGAACTAATGCGAAATCTATGGTGTTGCTGTTTAAAAAGGTGACTCCCAAGCCCATTTAAAATTCATTGCTTCTGAGCCAATTTTACTTTGCTTTTTTGGCTACATGAGTTATGCTGGTGAGAACTTTTTTATCCTTTTTAGTCCAATTAACATAAGTAAACAAACATGATCAAAGCGAAGAAAATATTCTTATATTGTCCAAATTTTTACTAAAACATAATAATTTCCAAGAATCCATGTTAAATTGGCTTGTTTTTCAGTGTGTCATTAGCAATGTCCCTTCTACTCTATATCCTCCAAAAAAAGTCTCATCTTGTAAAATCTTTACATTACACTTCTTCACCACTTTACTATTTGTTTGCATTCATTTTATTAAGTTTACATTGTAAATGGGTTCATAATTATTTAATTTAATTAAGACCTTTCTTGGTTCCAAAATAAAAATAAATGAAAATCATAATCTAAAGTTTATGGAAAAAAATCTTTTATTACAACTGCCAGGTTTTCATATGAGAAAAACAAAAAAAAACAGCTCTTACGCATATGTGTGGAGATTGACATATTACCTTTTGTCGCCAACGGACAAAACTTTTTATTTAATAATATTAAATTAAGTAAAACAAAAAACCTTTTAAGGGACAAAAGGCAATGGGGCACACACTCTCACACATACACCCTAATGGAACATAAACTTTAGCCCACTTCGATACAATGGAGACGTAAAAAAAAACTGACGTAAAAAGCAATAACAATAAGCTACAGAGCCAACAACAGTCGGTTGTGTTAAAAAACATTTTCTGTTAAAAGTTTATTTTTGCAACATTGTTGATGAGTTTCTCCGATACACTCACCCACCTCACCACCAACACTGGGCACCATCAGCACTAACAACACCAACACCTACAACAACACAACAATCAAAATAACATCTACATTTCGACAACATTGAAGAGAAAATTAAGAAAAAGAAAAAAAATAAATTAACAGCCTATGGGTGTTATATACAGGGAATCAACCAATATTGCACAGTGTTGAAAAGGTAGAATACACAAAAAAAAATTTCTTCAATCAAAAAATAAATTTATCTAAATAATTTTTAATTGAAATGTCTTCAATCACAGAAATTGTAGTATCAATTAAAAAGTTAATTGAAAATCAATTAAAAAATTAATAGATCAAATTAAAAAAAATAATTGCTACTATTAATTTTTGTGATTGATTTTTGTTTCAATTAATCTTTAATTGAATATTTTTTAAAACTCAATTAAGACTTTAATTTGAAGAAATTTCTTCCAATTTTTTCCTATGTATGCTTTGGACCAATGGTTGGGGGGGGAGGGGGGCAATGAACTAAAATTAATAATTTAAAAATTAAGTTAAATTATTTATTAACTGGCGCTCACCATATATATAAAAAATATGAAATTCAAATACATGTATTTCTTTGTCGTTCTTGTTTGATTATTTTAAAGAAATAAGTCCCCAAAATGTGGGTACACTTTTCATTTAGGTATTTTGGGATTTGTTTCGTTGTTTGGGGAATAACTTCTCAAAACGATTAAAGGATTTATTTCATAATGACATAACTCCCTAATTTTGGAAACTTATTTCGTTTGTGATTGTAGGAATTTATTACATGGGGGTTTATTTCATGGCACTAAGCTTGGTACTATGAATATGGGCCCCATGAAAATGAGCCTAAAAATCTAAATGAAGTACGACCCAAAAAAATTATATGGACTACAACAACACAAAATTTGTCAATTTAAAATGAGCCCCAATTTTCGATTTTTGGATTGTTCTTCGTATTCATAGGATGGATATCCTTCGTGCTGGACATCCGTGCTATGATAAGCCCATGTTAAACTAATCGATTCTGAACCAATTTTGCACCACTTCTGGATCCAAAAAGAACATTCTCACTCCATTTTTGGCGACGGTTTTTTTGTGCTGGGTTATTCAGTTCATTGTGATACCACAGTGGTGAACTTCTCTCTGATCACTTTTCTAGCCGAGTTCGAACGGCGTTTCATATTGCAGTGAAACAACTTAGAGAAGCTTTAAAACGAAAGTGTCACTGAGAGGATAATCCACCGCAGAGCAGATGGTTCTTAGCCGGTGTTCAAGGCTTTGTCCTATGTCCATA
This sequence comes from Haematobia irritans, assembly GCF_050003625.1. Taxonomy (NCBI): domain Eukaryota; kingdom Metazoa; phylum Arthropoda; class Insecta; order Diptera; family Muscidae; genus Haematobia; species Haematobia irritans. Next base: position 272,615,614 of record NC_134397.1, on the reverse strand, counting down.
GTCAAAATTGACTCTGCTATTGCAACGTGGGCTAACACGCCGTTTCAAAGTGATATAAGTGGTTGGCCTTCGGCCAGTGTGTATACTTTTCCCTATAGATGGAGTCCAAAGTGGGCTATCACAATTCCAAGGTGATAAAAATAGTCTGCCATCGCCCGAGTAAGCCAATGCGAACCAACAGTTGGGGTTCATTTCTACACGGTCGTTTAAATCAAAATTGAAAATGAGCCCTTATTGTTCTTTAGGGTCGATTTTCAAACATGAATTGCAATATTGGGAGTCATTTTCATAGACTTCGTCGTCGCATTTTTGGGGCCCTGTTGGATTTGGGTTTTGGGGCTTATTTTCGTGGGACGCATTTTTATACCACCATATTTTTCATCAGGGTTTTATGGATTTTTTTTTTCATAATGAAATAATTTCCCAATTTTGGCAATTTATTTCATTTGTTATTTTGGCGATTTTTTTTTTTTTCATCGGGGCACCAAGATTTTCGTACTAGTTGAACTCTTAGAAATTTATGTTTTTGTTTTCTTACTCTTTCGAAAATGAAAATTGGAATAATTGACGTTTGGCGTTTTTGAAATTAGAATCGGATCCACTAATCGACTAATCTATTTGTATCTATTAGATATTGCAATCTATTAGAAAATTATTATGTATCCAAAGTCATTCAAAAACCCAAATTTGCTACGGAAGTCGATTTTTTCGAGTTTTCTAGTGTAATGGTCAAATATCGATTTTTCCAAATTTTAAACAAGAAAATAATTTCACTTTACAATTCTCAAGCTCTAGCATACTGACGTACAAAACATCTCCTTCTAAAGTTTCTCCCTTTTTTTGGATATTTAAATCTAACTCCAGACACTGTGTGCCACCATCCATGCAGTTTCGGGAAAGCAAAAGCTTTTAAGTTTTATATTAGCATTGACGTAGTCAGGCCAATCAAGTGTAACCTATAACGCAACAAAATGGTCATCCATCTCAGCTGTTGTCTGACGACCAGCCATATACATCCTCTCTCAAGCATATTTTCCATTCTACCATTTTAATTATATCCACTTACAGGTTGCTTGGTCCTACAATGAAAATCCTTATATGCCAGAGATTCTTACAATGACAACTTTGTCGTTTTTTGGGGGAGTTTTAAGTGAAGGGCGTTGTAAAATGTGTTTTCATCCTGAATATAAGGCGAGTCGGTTTTTTTTTGTTATATTTCTCTTCTGAAACCGCACAACAATTTTGCTTAACTCTTGCTGCCTCTTCTTGTTATACAATAAGAAACTAGCAGTGTAGATGTATGAGTGTAGGTGTGTGTGTGTAGCATTAAAGTTGAGTACAGGATATATTTGTTCCTTCATTAACGTTAAAAATACCCCAATGACACAACAACAATAAGCACCGGTATACGAGTAACAATGGGAGTTTTTATGGTAGCGGGGTATGTGAGGTGTATACGACGTACGTTATTAAAAAAAAAAAAAACACCGGAGCAACATACAGAGGAAAAGTTTAAAAGGACTTTTCACTCATACATTCACTCTTTATTATCGGCACCTCAGCAACATGGTGAACATATTTACTTCCAGTTTTAATATCTTTTGTATATTGCAACATTGTTGTGGTTGGTAGGCAACAACTGCAGTATAAAAACAAAAACAACTTCATCAAGAGAAAAAAAATCCATTTTAATTTTACTCAAAGATATCTTAGCCAAAGGCTAGTTAAAGCTCAACGTGGGTCTTTAAAATTGCCTTTTTTAAAGTTTTGGTTGTTTTCGTTTTATTTACTTGGTTGGATGGCAACGTGAATTATTCATTTAGGTAGATTAATTTCAATTTGCATGAAACTCTTTTGACATATATTTGGAACTATAACATTCACGCAACGGAATAAAGCTTATCCAATCTCAAGGGTCTTCCTATTGATTCTAAGCCAAAAAAGCCAAGAATTCCATTGGTGATACCTTTAGGAAATTTAAATTTAGGTTTTGCGTACTGAATACTGAAAGATTTATTTTAATTTTTTTTAATTTTTTGTCATGGTCCTTTATCAACATGTTAAACGCAATTTAAAATTCCAAACTCAAACTCGACGAAATTAGTAGAAATCATGTTTCAATTAAAAAACTACACTTAAATAAAGTTTACTTGGATACAAACATTTTTACCTTCCCTTAAGGATTTTGTATTGATTCCGAGCCAAAGATGCGGCTTCTTTAAAATAAAGAAATTTTTTAACGATCTATATGTCTTTAAATCTAGGATCAATAAAATTAAAAATAGGCTGCAGATCTCATTTATCGAATTTTATTTTTTTTTCTCGGTGTATTAATAACGCTATTCACGTACAAACAAATGCCAGCTTGAAAATCCAAATTTTAACGGAAAGTAACAAATGTTTTCAAATTCAAAATAAAACTTTAATTAAAATTTCGTTATTTTAAAGAAATTTGTCCTTAATATTTTGTAAATTGCACATCCTAAAATTAAGGTTGCGTAATCCTTAAATACTGTTTTCAGTGTACATTAAAATTAATATATTGAAACACACCTTCTAGTTATAAATGTTTTTATTCTTTATAGGCAAGTTAAGCTTTAATTGTAATCTGACCTCAGTTTTGCGGAATTTTCGCTCATGTAATGTTAAACATTTCAAAAAAAATACAACTACATTTTTCCCCTTTTCTACGATTTTCATAATGCGTTGTTAAAATAACGAACATTTTTAACCACCATGTACGAAATTCCTCCTTCATATAAAAACAAAACTTGAAGTAAAGAAACGAACCTTTTGGCGCCAAATCATTGCCATATACGTGTATTTCCTTCAACCTACTTTTTAGATCATAAAACAAGTATATACGGCCGTAAGTTCGGCCAGGCCGAATCTTATGTACCCTCCACCATGGATTGCGTAGGAACTTCTACGAAAGACTGTCATTCACAATCGAATTACTTGGGTTGTGGTATCTTAAAACTTCTTAACATCGTTACTAAATTGTGAGTTAGTCCATACGTGGTATATATTACACAAAAAAGTTATGTATAGTTAAGTTACAAATAATTACGAATCGATATGGACTTCTTGCACGGTACGTAGAGAGCCAAAATTGAAATACGGGGGTCGCTTATATGGGAGCTATATAGAATTATGCACTTGATATGGACCAATTTTAGTGTGATTGGGGATCGATTTATCTGAGGGCTATATATAACTATAGACCGATATGGACCTAGTTAGGCATGATTGTTAACGGCCATATAATACTAGCACAATGTACCAAATTTCAACTCACTCGGATGAAATTTGCTCGTCCAAGAGGCTCCAAAACCAAATCTCGGCAAAAGGCACCGGAGATCAAATCTGGGGATCGGTTTATATGGGGGCTATATATAATTATGGACTGATATGAACCAATTCCTGCATGGTTGTTGGATACCATATACTAACATCACGTACCAAATTTCAACCGAATCGGATGAATTTTGCTCTTCCAAGGGGCTCCGGAGGTCAAATCTGGGGATCGGTTTATATGGGGGCTATATATAATTATTGACCGATTTCGACCAATTTTTGCATGGGTATTTGAGACCATATACTAACACCATGTACCAAATTTGAACTGAATCAGATGAATTTTGGTCTTCCAAGAGGCTCCGGAGGTCAAATCTGGTGATCGGTTTATATGGGGGCTATATATAATTATGGACCGAAGGGGACCAATTTTTGCGTGGTTGTTAGAGACCATATACTAACACCATGTACCAAATTTTAGCCGGATCGGATGAAATTTGCTTCTCTTAGAGTCTCCACCAAATCGGGGGATCGGTTTATATGGGGGCTATATATAATTATAGACCGATGTAGGCCAATTTGTGCAAATTTCAGCTAGATCGGATGAGATTTGCTTCTCTTAGAGGCTCCACAAGCCAAATCGGGGGATCGGTTTATATGGGGATTATATATAATTATGGACCGATATGGACCAATTTTTGCATGGTTGTTAGAGACCATATACTAACACCATGTACCAAATTTCAGCCGGATCGGATGAAATTTGCTTCTCTTAGAGTCTCCACAAGCCAAATCGGGGGATCGGTTTATATGGGGGCTATATATAATTATGGACCGATGTGGACCAATTTTTGCATGGTTGTTAGAGACCATATACTAACACCATGTACCAAATTTCAGCCGGATCGGATGAAATTTGCTTCTCTTAGAGTCTCCACAAGCCAAATTGGGGGATCGGTTTATATGGGGGCTATATATAATTATGGACCGATGTGGACCAGTTTTTGCATGGTTGTCAGAGACCATATACTCACACCATGTACCAAATTTCAGCCGGATCGGATGAAATTTGCTTCTCTTAGAGGCCTCGAAAGCCAAATTTGGGGGTCCGTTTATATGGGGGCTATACGTAAAAGTGGACCGATATGGCCCATTTGCAATACCGTCCGACCTACATCAATAACAACTTCTTGTGCCAAGTTTCAAGTCGATAGCTTGTTTCGTTCGGAAGTTAGCGTGATTTCAACAGCAGGGTTGGCCTGTCACAAACTGTGACTTTTGCGACATACATTTGCGACGGTATAATACGTATGTCGCAAAAGTCGTAAACCTACTGTAGAAAACCAAATTTAGTTTGACAGCATTCGCTGTGAGTTTCTGCAGAAATTTGTGAAGGTTTTCCCATGGTCAAGCCTATTTTCTTAGGTGGTATCGAAATTCCCGTTGGTGAGTGTGCAAAATACCTTGGGGGTTATATTGAACAGGAGACTGAACTTAAAGCTAAGAAAGGACGAGAAAATCCACGGTTACCCTGTACTCGTGCCAAAGGCAATAGGGAAAATGTAGGGACAAAAACCGAAAATTGTGAACATTCCTAAGAATTGAAACTTCTTCGCAAATACCATCGTCTTGGATATCATCGAATTCGCTGCCTAGCTGACGCGACTAAAGTATTTTCAGTTTGCGACTTTTGTTACTTTTTCTACATTTACGACGCGTATGTGACGTTTACAACTTTGCGACAGTCGCAAACCTAAAAAAGTTTGATACAGACCATCTCTGTTCAACAGACGGACGGACATGCTCAGATCGACTCAGAATTTCACCACGACCCAGAATATATATACTTTATGGGGTCTTAGAGCAATATTGCGATGTGTTACAAACGGAATGACAAAGTTAATATACCCCCCATCCTATGGTGAAGGGTATAATAATTGAGTCATGTTTATTAAAATTTTTATATTACGGTTCTGAGATCCTACCTCGGCATCCCTTGTTAAAGACATATCTTGCTATGTCTTTGTGTATGTTGTATTCAATCTTGAGATACTGAAAAAGTCATAATTCGAAAAGATTTCACATTTATGTTAGAGCGTTAATATTAAATAAGCCTTAGCAGTCATCATTCGTATGTTTAGTGGTGTAATTGCTCCCAAGCGTTCCAATTTATCCCTTCTATTTTGCATTTAAATGTTACCTAAACAGCACCAATCTTGAGGCTAATTCTCGTTTATGTGTAACCAATTTGCATACCTCTACGTATTGCAAACCATTCATCAAACTCCAAGAAAAACAAATACAAACATTGCTCACAAAATACCAACCAATCGAAAAATAGTTTACAATCAACATGCATCCATCATGCGTGTCATAACAAAAGTATCTGGAAAAATACCATGTACAAGAGGATTTCTCAACAACTTCATTTACCTTCTAATTCGATTTAACTCACGACACTTGTTTTTTCCTTTCAAATTAAATGTACTTGACCTGCAATTACTATGCCGGACACGCATGAACTTTAATTCAACGCTTTGTCAGTCCGGTTGAGAAAATTCCTATAATAATCACAAATAACCGGAAATAGTTGACATACTTTCGTATTGCAATAGCCCACATATACAGGCGTTTATAATCGTAGCGAAAATAAAGGCTGAGAATGTGGTTAATGTAAATATGGACTAGGTTAATACCTTTTTATCGGGGGGAACGAGGTATTAAAGCAACATGTAATAATACGCACTCATTTGGTCCTCCCGCTCAGCTCACTCACTCACTTACTTAGTGCAAAGTCTAACTTGATATTTGGGTAAAATGAAGTTGAAATTTTGTGCTCTTCTATGTTCTGCCTCCAAAAAAACCGCAAATGTTGCCAATTTTGCAATAAAAATGTTACGTATACAGGAATTGTCGTAGGAAACGGATATGTGCATGTATTTGTCTATGTGTGTATGAGCATGTATGTCTCGCAACCAAATAACCACTATGTTTGCAATGGTTAACACATATATAAATATATGTGTGCGTGTGTAAGCAAATGTGTGAACGAATGTGAATAAAATATCAACAGCAACAAGAAAATTGGCAACAAATATCAAATACCCCTCTATGCTTCCATCCATTACCACACTTACACACAGATAGAGACGATGTGTGATATTTAAATTTGTGAGAGCAAAAGTGTAAAGTACGTGAGTGGTTGCGGTAGTCATGAAAGGGTGAGCCATACAGTGTGGAATAGTAGTTTGTATGTGTGAGTGTGTGTGTATGTTTTGATTGCAATTGTAGTGTATTTGGGGGCAACAGTGACAAAGTTTTCGATTAACCTGCAAGTAGAAGTGTTATCATATATGAGTGAGTGTGTGAATATGTGTTCTAGTGTTAGTGTGTAGACAGGCCGCCAATGTACGTGTGATGACTACCGAACATGCCGTAATGCTTAAACCATTCAATGGCTGAACAACAAATCGAGCTGTGTCATACAGCGTAAAGCGTCAATTGAACCCAACACTCTTGTAATACAGGCACACATACCATACACTTGATCTCTTCTCTCATTCTCTCTCTCTCTCTCTCTCACTCACCACATCAGAATGTCAATTACACCACATGAACTGGATAATGTTATGTTTAACAATCACACACACATACACACGCGTGCGTTCACATTTACACGTACACATAGACCAATCACATAAACTGTGGGTTGCTACACTTGGCACTGAATGTAGTAGTGAAAGGATATTTATTTGGGTATGTGCATGCACATTGATGAGATATATGAATGAATATCGCTGTAAGTGCGTGTGCATGTGCGTAAAAGACTGCGTAGAGTGTCAGCAACAATATAACACGCAAAATTATTCAATCAATGTAAACATGAAATGTAACACCAACACCAACCCCATCACATTACTTCTGTCATTACATCAATCGTTATGTTGCTCTGCAAATCATTTCTTTAGGTCATGCATCAATACATTAGGGTGGTTAAAATTAGTATAGCTTAGTAGTACTATTTCTCCATAAGGTCAGACTGAATTACTGCTATTCTCTGTTTTTATGACCACCATCATTAGAGGTGTGATGTACTACGTTGGCCATTCCATGTGTAGCGCATCAAAATATTGATCTTAGACTCCATAAAATATATATATGTTACATATATTCGTAAAATTCTGAGTCGACCTAGCTATCGGCTTGAAATTTGGTACAAATTGTCGCTGTCGATGCAGTTAGAATGGACGAAAAAATGGGTCATATATCCCCAATAAAAACTGACTCTATATGTTTCAGGCAAATGTTACAATTATTAGGGTACGTAAAATTCGGTCTGCCCGAACTTTTCGCCATACCTAAATCCTTGTTTTCTTGTATTATAAGTTAGTGCAACACCCAGAAGGAGGCAAGATGGACACATGGTGTATTTTGCAATAATGCTCAGGGTGGACACCTGAGTCGATCTAACCATATCCGTCTGTCCGTGACATAGCTTCCATATATAGCTTTCGGCCGATACGCACTTACGCCCAGAAGCCAGAATTTTACTTGGATGTGCGTGAAATTTATAACATGAAGTTGAATTAACATTTTTACTATGAATGTCGAATACGGTTGAAAACGCTTCAGATTTAGATATAGCTCCCATATATATCTTCATGATATGGGGATGGTAAAACATTTGGCCGTTGGTTAGTGATAAGGAATCATGAAAATATGCAAACAAATTTGCCTGCATTTGTGGAGATTTGCGTCCACCATGAGGATCAAGTCATTTTTCAAAAAGACAGCAAAACCCAAGCATACTTACAAAATAAAATAGTTCTCAAATGCTCAGAAGGCTCCGATTTCAATCCCATTGAGAATTTATGGTCTCTGGTTAAAAGGTGCTTGAGATTACATCAAAGAACACCAAACAATAGATGAGATCTAGAGCCAAGCTCAGCACAAGTAGTCGGATATTCCAAAAGAAATAATAAAAATCTTAGTTGAAGTATTTCAAGACGAGTTAAAACCATAATTAGAAAAAAGTAGGTACTATGGGCTACTGGGTTTAGACTTACATTTTTATACCCTCCACCATAGGATGGGGGTATATTAACTTTGTCATTCCGTTTGTAACACATCGAAATATTGATCAAAGACCCCATAAAGTATATATATTCTGTGTCGTGGTGAAATTCTGAGTCGATCTGAGCCTGTCCGTCTGTCCGTCTGTTGATATCACGCTAGCTTCCGAACGAAACAAGCTATCGACTTGAAACTTGGCAAAAGTAGTTGTAATTGATGTAGGTCGGATGGTATTGCAAATGGGCCATATCGGTCCACTTTTACGTATAGCCCCCATATAAACCGATCTCCCGATTTGGCTTTCGGAGCCTCTTGGAGGAGCACCGATATAGACCAATTTTTGCTTGGTCTTTAGAGAAGATATACTAACACCATGTACCAAATTTCAGCCGGATCGGATGAAATTTGCTTCTCTTAGAGGCTCCGCAAGCCAAATCAGGGGATCGGTTTATATGGGGGCTATATATAGTTATGAACCGATGTGGACCAATTTTTGCGTGGTTGTTAGAGACAATATACTAACACCATGTACCAAATTTCATCCGATCCGGCTGAAATTTGGTACATGGTGTTAGTATATGGTCTCTAACAACTATGCAAAAATTGGTCCACATCGGTCAATAACTATATATAGCCCCCATATAAACCGATCCCCTGATTTGGCTTGCGGAGCCTCTAAGAGAAGCAAATTTCATCCGATCCGGCTGAAATTTGGCACATGGTGTTAGTATATCTTCTCTAAAGACCAAGCAAAAATTGGTCTATATCGGTGCATAATTATATATAGCCCCCATATAAACCGATCACCAGATTTGATCTCCGGAGCATCTTGGAAGACCAAAATTCATCTGATTCAGTTGATATTTGGCACGAGAAGTTAATATATGGCCTCAAACACCCATGCAATAATTGCTCGAAATCGGTGCATAATTATATATAGCCCCCAGATTTGACCTCCGGTGCCTTTTGGAGAAGCAAAATTCATCCGATCTGGTTGAAATTTGGTACGTGGCGGTAGCATATGATATTTAACAACCATGCCAAAAGTGGTCCATATCAGTCCATAATCATATATAGCCCCCATATAAACCGATCCCGAGATTTGGTTTTGGAGCATCTTGGAAGAGCAAATTTTATCCGAGTCAGTTGAAATTTTGTACATTGTGCTAGTATATGGCCGTTAACAACCATGGCTAACTAGGTCCATATCGGTCTATAGTTATATATATATAGCCCTCAGATAAATCGATCCCCAATCACTCAAAAATTGGCCCATATCAAGTTCATAATTGTATATAGCCCCCATATAAGCAACCCCCATATTTAAATTCTGGCTCCTTACGTACCATGCAAAAGTCCATATCGATTCGTAATTATTTGTAGACTTACCTACACATACCCTTTTTGTCTAATATATACTACGTATGGACGATTTAAGATACCACAACCCAACTAATTCCATTGTGGATGAAGTCTTTCGTAGAAGTTTTTACCCTATCCATGTTGGAGGGTACATAAGATTCGGCCTGGCCGAACTTACGGCCATATATACTTGTTTATTCTAGTAAATGCATTAGTATAGGTATATTTTATCGGAATGTACAGTTTTGTTTATCAAGAAATAAAGTAAAAATGAAATAAATTTTGTAGCAATTGGACTTGATTGACGGTCTTTATTAAGCAAATAAAGCATACTCTTAAGTGGTCAACATGCACTTGGTTTTGCTAACCACTGTAGCTTAAAGCCGAAATTGATTAATTTGTTTTTAATTTCAGACGATGAAAAAATTAAAAAAACGAGTATAATAATATTTTACATAAAACTCAAATTTTAAACCTTCACACAATTATGAACTTTTTTCTTCGAACCAGAACCCCGCAAGTTTTTTCAGTGGATTGTTGTTTACCTTGATGTTGAAGGAAACCATGCAACAATTTAAAACTATAAAATATATAGATTTAAGATAAAAATTTTAGGATTACTGTTTTCAACCAACCATTCGTGGATGGATAAATTAAATTTTTTCAAAATCACATTATTCAATTTTACTTCCTGCATTTTCATTTTCTCTCCATTCCTCTCATGAAGTGGCAGTAATATTTAGCACATGCAAACATTTTGCCGGGCCATTAGGTGCTAAGAAAAATTGTCAATATTTCCCCTTGGTATATTGAGTGCACGCACTTCACACATCGTAAAGAGGTGCCATTGAATGGCACATGGTTGAAGCCATTAGATGAGAGTGTGGGTGTAAAAAAACTGAAAAATTTTAGTCGACCACCTCATTAAGGAGCCACTCAATATTGTATTTTGTAATGGCATCAAAATGTATATCCTTAGTAAGTGCTGAGGCAAATATATGAGGAATTTTAGTCGCTGGCATCTGCTCGATGAGGTGAACTTGCACTTGCATTAGATGCACAAGGTATAAAACTAAAAACCAATGTTGTAAAGGCGAATGCGGACGCACTATTCACATGTATTATACTATTGCCCTTATAGGACCATTTAAAAGCGCCATATAGTTGTTGCTATTATTGTTTTGTTTTTTTTTTTTTTTTTTGTTTTAGTGGTGCTGGTGTATAATGGTGCACATATACACATTTATCCATTTTACCTTCATCCTTAGTGTGTGTGTGTGTGGCGGCATATGGCATTCTATTCACATCCTGACATTGGTAACAGCAGGTGGTTTGCGTTTATTTCTGGGTTAAGGTGGTGCTTATGCCCATGTTACTTAGTACGTTGGGATTTGTTTGACAACATCTCCTGTTGTTTGATATTAGATTTGGCCATGTTATTATCCACAGTTAGTGTTACTGATGGTTATCGCGGTAAGTGCGGTTCTTAGTCAGCAGATAAAAATGTTTCCATTTTTCGCCTTCCCTTTTGTTGCGTGACTAGCAACAGTTTTTGGGATATTTTAATAGACTGTAAATGTTTTTCGCAATCTTTGTAGGTGGAATAAAAGCAAATTTCAATATTATTTAATGGGCCATAGCTAATTGGAGGGCCATAAGTGGGAAAGGAATAGGAGAAAAAAGCTAATGCATTCTGCAATTTCTTTTGAGTTTGCAATAGCCAGCTTTACTTCTGTTAACCAGGATCTCAAGTTTCGACAAAAAAAAAACAAGAACAACTTCACAAAACAAAAATATGACCAACATATTTCCAATAAGAGTTGTTTGAAAGTGACGAAAGTGAAGTAACCAATTATCTGATACAATTTATTTTTCATCAAATTAAACAATGAATTAAATCTGATAAGAAAATACATAAAAAATTGTTAATTATCCTCATCAATAATTTAATTAAATAAACAAGTGTGTTCATCCGAAATGTCGGCCAGGCCAAATTTTATGTGTCCTCTATCAGTCTTGTCAGTATTTTATTCGCTCTTGTACACAAATTGGGACGCTTTCATGCCCAAAAATTAAAAAGTTCCTCATAAAATCTACCAAAAAAAATTCCTCATAAAATCCACAAATTATATAAAAAATTTTGTCATACCAGCTTGCTCCAGCAGTGGCTCCAAAACCAAATCTCGGGATCGGTTTATATGGGGGCTATATATGATTGTGGACTGATATGGACCACTTTTGGCATGGTTGTTAAATATCATATACTACCACCACGTACCAAATTTCAACCAGATCGGATGAATTTTGCTTCTCCAAAAGGCACCGGAGGTCAAATCTGGGGATCGCTTTATATGGGAGCTATATGTTATATAATTATGGACTGATATGAACCACTTCCTGCATGGTTGTTGGATACCATATACTCACGTACTAAATTTCAACTAAATCGGATGGATTTTGCTTCTCTTAGAGGCTCCGGAGGTCAAATCTGGTGATCTGTTTATATGGGGGCTATATATAATTATGGACCGATTTCGACCAATTTGTGCGTGGTGTTTAAGGCCATATATTAACACCACGTTCCAAATTTCAACTGAATCAGATGAATTTTGGTCTTCCAAGAGGCTCCGGAGGTCAAATCTGGTGATCTGTTTATATGGGGGCTATCTATAATTATGGACCGATGTGCACCAATTTTTGCATGGTGAATAGAGACCAAATACTAACACCATGTACCAAATTTCAGCCGGATCGGATGAAATTTGCTTATTTTAGAGGCTCCGCAAGCCAAATCGGGGGTTTATATGGGTGCTATATATAATTATGGATCGATGAGGACCAATTTTTGCATGGTTGTTAAAAATCGCATGCTGACACCATGTATCAAATTTCAGCTGAATCGGATGAAATTTGCTTCTCTTAGAGGCTCCGCAAGCCAAATCGGGGGATCGGTTTATATGGGGGCTATATATAATTATGGACCGATGTGGGCCAATTTTTGCATTATTATTTTTCTATAAATTCAAGAAAATTTAAAATTTATTACTAAGTTGTTTCACTTGTTAAAGAAAATTTTGTAGTTTGAAGGGAATACTTGGAGTTCAAAATTGCAAGAATGTCTTTAGTGACATACGAAGTTCATGATGGACGCAGTTTTGGACACATTTACAAATTTAAAGAAATTCTGAACTATTTTGTGGAAGACACGAATTTATTTAATCTTTATGCTTCATTTAAGTATATTTTTTCCTCGGTTTTAGTTAATTTTACTAACGTAGTTAATTTTACTAAAATTTTTATCGGTTTTAGTTAATTTTACTAAAATTATTAGAATAAAGGACACTTTCTCCAAACGTAATAATTTCATGAACTAAAATAAAGTTAAATTGGCTTTAGTGAAATAGAGAGTTCACTTTTTTTTTTTAAGTGTATATACTCAAGTAATAAAATAGGGTGTTATATCAATATGACGAGGAACCATCTTTATCATTTCTATATTTCTACATCATCGTTTCTACATGTACGCAGGGCGGGCGTGTTAATCATTGCACCACAGGTGGCTCCCTTCAGTTTGCTATCACCGCTTGTCTGACAGCTGGCAGATTTATTCAAGTGACAGTTACTTTACTTTGTTGCATTACACTTTCACCACCCTGAATACATATAATTGGAATATTTTAATGCAAATAAAATTTTTAACAGTGTATGGTACAAAAACCAATATAATAATTGAATATATTTTTCTATATTAAAATTTCATTGAATCTTTTATATATAATTTCAGCTCCTACGGGTAAACCAATACCCACAGCAGCCCACAATACATCATCCACCTCTGTATATATTTCATGGAAACCACCGCCACCCGATACGATATTAGGAGAATTTTTAGGTTATCGCATAACCTATAGACCACGAGATCGCAACCCCAATGATACCAAAGAAATCTACATTCGCGACTCTACCATCGAGGTAAGTTAAATGATAGTCATTAAGAAAATATTACGCTAGGAAAAACACATTTAATGGTATACTAACAACAAAGAATGTTTACTAACAAAAACAGCGTATGCCAAGAAAATTAATAAAAAAAAACACATACATTTACATAAAAGCTATTCTTTTTTCTATATAATTGGCCCTTTTCAAAGCTTCAACGTTTTTATGCATCAACTTTGAGATTACAAAACTGACAAAAAAAAACTTTAACAAACTTTTTCGTGACAAAGTGGCACTCAAAAGAAATTTCGCATTAAAACTCTTTTTTAAAAGAAACTTTGAATTCAACTGTTTTGTGGAGTACATATGAGAATGGATGTGTATTTGAGTGCTAGTATGTGTGATTATGCCTAATAAAACTTTAATCCTGGCCATTTGCATACATTTGGCAAAACGATTTTTAATTCATTGCGTGCATAAATAATTAACAAGGCCATAAATTCCCCTCTATACCCTGCGCCCCGCCAGCCAACAGGCAACCTAAATGCCTTTGTAGGATTTTGTGTTAAAGTATTACACTCCAACTCACTCACCTACTCATTTTTTCTGAATCTGAGTTGAACTTTATTTCAAATGTCACAGTTTTTGTTGCTCTTCAAAAGTTCCTGGCCAAAGAGCTTTGGCTGATGGTCTATGTTGAACTGTTAAATGAGCTAAATGTGATGCTATTTTAGTATATCCGATGATGTAGCAACCTAACGAATACTCGCACTCTCCCCACCCCTCACCATCCCTCGGCTACATCTTCAAAAGCATTTAAAACTATTTTTAATTTCAGTTTAGCAAACTTTCAGCTTCCCACTACAATCCATAAAATCCAAGTGAACCATCGCCGCCCCGTTGTTCCTACAGTTTCACTTAGAGCGGCACCTTTTCACAAAAACCAAAAAAAAAAAAAAACTCAAAGCCGAAAACAAAATTTATGAACATATTTTTAAGTTAAATATGCTTCAAAAAGTTTTAGGCACTTAACATTAATGAGTTCAGACCCAACGTTGCACACACACACACAGGAGAGTGAGAGCAAGTATGTTGTCTCACCGAGTGAATATATATATGTGTGTGTGAGTGGAAATGTTGCAAATTGTCGTTCAAATGAGTTGAAGGGTTCCCCTCTCTTACAAGTGTACGAGCATTGACGGAAATATTTCTCATTAGATATGCAAATAGTTTCCATAAGTGTCTCTGTGTGTGAGTCTATCTTTACTCTACGAGATCTCTTCAATCCAATATAATCTCTCTCATACGCACTTAGCGAATGTTTCTACCTTCATTATCTCTGGTGAATTATTAAAAATGATTTAATCTCATTTTTCTTTAGAAACTTCTCATGCCAGTTAACTCCCAAAGTGTTTGCTACGAAATTGTTAAAGCCACTTCAAGGCTATTACGGTAAGCGAAAATATTAAAGGACTAAATTACATATTAAATTAGGAAAAAGAATCTTGGTTATATTGTACGGAAAAGAACTATTTCCGCAAAATGATTCTAGGAAAACTTGGATGATCCTTTTAGTAGAGGAACTAAGTACTTCATAACGGTTTGTGATGTCAATGGAGATTTGGTACAAGATGATTTAGAAAAAGACCATACACTCAATGCACCTTTTTCGACTCGAATGTTTAAGAATACAATAGAAATGAATCCTATAGATGATTTTAATTCGCTAATGACCCTAAAACACAATTGTTTATTTTAGATGAAACTATTCACTATGATAGATGATAAAATTTCAAAATTATCTTTAGGAAAAAGTTGTGGACACGATGCAATATAATGTAGAGGGAACATTGTGTCACATATGATCAATAACAACAACGTAATAGTTTCAACAAGTATATACGGCCGTAAGTTCGGCCAGGCCGAATCTTATGTACCCTCCACCATGGATTGCGTAGGAACTTCTACTAAAGGCTGTCATCCACAATCGAATTACTTGGGTTGCGATAACACTTGCCGATGGCAAGGTATCGTAAAACTTTTTAACACTGTCTTCTAAATTGTAAGTTAGCCCATACGGGGTATATATTAAACAAAAAAAGCCAATTAAATACGTATATAATCTAGTTTGACAAAATTTTCTATAGAAATAAAATTTTGACAAAATTTTCTATAGAAATGAAACCTTGACAAAATTTTCTATAGAAATAAAATTTTGACAAAATTTTCTATAGAAATAAAAATTTGACAAAATTTTCTATAGAAATAAAAACTTGACAAAATTTTCTATAGAAATAAAATGTTGACAAAATTTTGTATAGAAATAAAATTTTGACAAAATTTTGTATAGAAATAAAATGTTGACAAAATTTTCTATAGAAATAAATTATTTACAAAATTTTCTATAGAAATAAAATTTTGACAAACATTTCTATAGAAATAAACTTTTGACAAAACTTTCTATAGAAATGAAATTTTAACAAAACTTTCTATAGTAATAAAATTTGACAAAATTTTCTATGGAAATAAAGTTTTGGTAGATTACAAAATTTTCTATAGAAATAAAATTTTGACAAAATTTTCTATGGAAATAAAATTTTGACAAACATTTGTATAGAAATAAACTTTTGACAAAACTTTCTATAGAAATGAAATTTTGACAAAACTTTCTAGAGTAATAAAATTTGACAAAATTTTCTATGGAAATAAAGTTTTGGTAGATTATTTTTGGCGATATGGACCAGTTTTTGTGTAATAAGTCATCGGCTATATATAACTAAAGACCGGTATGGACCAATTTTTACATGGCTGTTAGAGGCCATATATTGACCAAATGTACTAAATTTCAACCGTATCGGATGACTTTTGCTCCTCCAAGAGGTTCCGGACGTCAAATCTGGGGACGGTTTATATGGGAACTATATATAATTATGGACCGATATGGACCAATTTTTGCATGGTTGTTAGAGACCATATACTAACACCATGTACCAAATTTCAACTGGATTGGATGAATTTTGCTCTTCCAAGAGGCTCCGGAGGTCAAATCTGGGGATCGGTTTATATGGGGGCTATATATAATTATGGACCGATATGGACCAATTTTTGCATGGTTATTAGAGGCCGTAAACTAACATCAGGTACCAAATTTCAACCGGATCGGATGAATTTTGCCTCTCCAAGAGGCTCCGGAGGTCAAATCTGGGGATCGGTTTATATGGGGGCTATATATAATTTTGGACCGATATGGACCAATTTTTGCATGGTTGTTAAAAACCGTATACTAAGACCACGTACTAAATTTCAACCGCATCGGATGAATTTTGCTCCTCCAAGAGGCTTCGGTGGTCAAATCTGGGGATCGGTTTATATGGGAGCTATATATAATTATGGACCGATATGGACCAATTTTTGCATGGTTGTTAGAGGCCGTATACTAACATCAGGTACCAAATTTCAACCGGATCGGATGAATTTTGCCCCTCCTAAAGTCTCCGGAGGTCAAATCTGGGGATCGGTTTATATGGGGGCTATATATAATTATGGACCGATATGGACCAATTTTTGCATGGTTGTTAGAGACCATATACTAACATCAGGTACCAAATTTCAATCGGATCGGATGAATTTTGCCCCTCCAAGAGGCTCCGGAGGTCAAATCTGGGGATCGGTTTATATGGGGGCTATATATAATTATGGACCGATATGGACCAATTTTTGCATGGTTGTTAGAGACCGTATGCTAAGACCACTTACCAAATTTCAACCGGATCGGATGAATTTTGCTGCTCCGGGAGGCTCCCCAAGCCAAATTTGGGGATCGGTTTATATGGGGGCTATACGTAAACGTGGTCCGATATGGCCCATTTTCAATACCATCCGACCTACATCAATAACAACTACTTGTGCCAAGTTTCAAGTCGATAGCTTGTTTCGTTCGGAAGTTAGCGTGATTTCCACAGACGGACGGACAGCCGGACAGACGGACAGACGGACAGACGGACAGACGGACGGACGGACAGACGGACGGACGGACGGACATGCTTAGATCGACTCAGAATTTCACCACGACCCAGAATATATATACTTTATGGGGTCTTAGAGCAATATTTCGATGTGTTACAAACGGAATGACAAAGTTAATATACCCCCATCCTATGGTGGAGGGTATAAAAATGTACCCAGATAGTTTGTACACATGCTAAAATTAACTAATATTTATTGCGACAAAAATTATTTTGTTTTACTTTATTTTTAAAATTTTGTAAGAAATTCTCCCCAGCCCATCGGATTTTTCCTTTATTTTAAGTATGTCTCAAAAATTTTATGAACTAAATGCCTGTAAAATTTTAATGGCATACAAATAAGTTCAATGCTAACTAAACAAAGAAAGTTTTTTTTATAGACTTCTCAAATATAGAAAGAATGAACTACAGCGTGATTGAAATGGTAATGATCTGGTGTCTAAAATTTTTTCTTTGTTTTTAGTTCACTAGAAGGATGCATTTCGTAAATGGTAGATAAAATGCCAACAAAAAACTACATGAGTTTTTTCCCACAGAGGAAGTGAATGTTTGTCAAATTTATGAAGAACAAAGAGAAAGAGAACAAGTACATACAGCAGAAAGTTCGGCCGGGCCGAATCTTAAATACCCACCACCATGAACCAAATATTAGGGTTTCCTTTGAAATTTCAGGAGGGCTTGAGGACACTTCCCTAAGATAAATTTAAAGATTTCGCCAATAAGGACTATATCAGTTTCTGGATTTATAAGAACCATTTTTGTTTGAGTTTTAGAGGAATCATTAACATCTCTTGTGAGTGTGCAAGAAAATTATAAAATAACGTCTTGATTTGAAATCTTAAATCTGTAGATTTTCACCCGAGAAATAAAATCTGGAAATTTTACATTTTTACATTTACAAGCGAATTTCATGATCAGTGCGCCTTCTATAACCTCAAGAAGTGAAATCGGTCTATATGGAGGCATTACCAAATGGACCGATAAAAACTTAATCCGATACACGTTTTTGTGAGCCTAAAATACCACAATATTTACAATTTCAGGCAAATCGGGTAAGAACTACGGTTTCTAGAAACCCAAGGAGTTAAATCGGGAGATAGTTCTTATGGGGGCTATACTAAAATATGGATCGATACTCACCGTTTTCGACACACCTCTTTATGGCCCGAAAATACCTCTAGATTTCCAATTTCAGACAAATTGCATAAAAACTTCGGATTCTAGAAGCCCAAGAAGTAAAATCGGGATATCGGTCTATATGGGGGCTATACCAAAACATGGAACGATACGGACCATTTTCGGTACACCTTTTGATGGTCCTCAAGTACCTCTAGATTTTCAATTTCAGGCAAATTGGATAAAAACTATGGTTTCTATAAACCCAAGAAGTAAAATCGGAAGATCGGTCTATATGGGGGCTATATCAAAATATGGACCGATACTCACAACTTTTGGCGCACGTATTTGTGGTCTTACAATACCTCTAGATTTCCAATTTCAGGTAAATTGAATAAAAACTGCGGTTTCTATAAGCCCAAGAAGTAAAATCGGGAGATCGGTCTATATGGGGGCTATACCAAAACATGGACCGATACTCACCATTTTTGGCACACCTCTTTATGGTCATAAAATACCTCAATATTTCTATAAGCCCATGACCCCAAATAGGGAGGTCGGTTTATATGGGGACTATATCAAAACCTGGACCGATATAACCCATCTTCGAACTTGATCTGCCTGCAGACAAAAGACGAGTTTGTGCAAAATTTCAGCACGATTGCTTCATTATTGAAGACTGTAGCGTGATTACAACAGACAGACAGCCAGACAGACGGACATCGTTATATTGTCTTATAATTTCTCCCTGATCAAGAATATATATACTTTATATAGTCGGAAATCGATATTTCGATGTGTTACAAACGGAATGACAAACCACCATTCTATGGTGGTGGGTATAAAATGAATCCAAGCACTTCACTGAAATCTATGATTTGGCTTTGGCAAAGGAAAATAATGACTTATTAAGGCAAAGACGACTTCGGAAGGTTCAACTGTAATTCACTTTGGGTTTGGTGAATTATACGAATTTATTCTGATATTTGGTTGATAGTTTTGCTTCAAGTAAAGCTTTCTGATGAGAAATGTGGTAATTCAGAAACGCCCATTTAACCAACTTGCAGCCTACAGGTCTTTGTCCAATTAAATTTGCCAACCATGCTTCTCCTCTATTGGTTAAGGTACTCTTGCCGTTTAGTAAACGCATTACAATCGTTTTTGTAAGACTTCTCCAAAACTTATACAAATATTAATCTCCCAGCAAAAAATTTGGAAGTTCTTCTTAAGGCACAACTTTAAAAGCACTTCCAAAAATGTCCTCCCAAAGATGTTCTTTATTTTAACTGCACAGGAAGTTCATTTGAGTCAATTTTTTATAATCCGCTTTTTTTACATTTTTAATGTGAAATTTAAAATTATATTGTTTCAAATGGGTTAAAAACAGATTAAAAATTAATAAAATAGTGCAAATTATTTAAATTTTGCCGAAAAAAATGCGACATCCTTTCTGAAAAAATTGCGAATTTTTGAAAATATTTTATGTCAAGCATTGCAGACAAGCGTTATAATGCATTAAAAATCATAAAAAAATTTTAAAAATTATTTATTGGTCAAAATATCACAAAATTTCTTTATTCACATCTAATTCAGTGGATTCGCATCACAGCTTCGAATATAGCCTCTGATTTATTTTGACGATTTTGCATATTTGCCTTGGTGCTGTTTTGAAATCACGTTGACCTCAATTCCACGGAATTTTCTTTTATGTAAAGCAATCCATTTTAAAGTCCACTCGTCTAACCCTAAGAAGTTAGAATGTACTACAAAGTTGTTCATTATTTTATAGGCTACATTTCTTCCATTGACTTTTTTGTAAAATATTCAATAGTTCAAGAACAGTAGTCAAAAATCGGAAAAATCGGTGATAAAAGTGATATTTTTCGATATTTTTTGCGGTTTTGGGCATTAAGATGAACAATTTCCGAATTAATATATTCAGCACTTTTGTTGGCCGAGTCAAGAGCTACAACTTTTTTGAATACCTCAAAAATAAAGTCACAGCATTTTCCGAGCTATGTCCATACGAAAAGTGCTCAAAATGGAATTTGGTGACAAAATTTTAGAGGCTCATAATAGACGAACGACAACCAATCTAGTAAAATCCAGAAATTACTTTTCTCTTCTCATGGAGTACTTTCGGCTGGGATAAGCGATTTTTTGTTTGGAATTTTTGTGTTGCACTGTGTCATTAAACTGACATTTATTTGTTTTTGAATAACTTTTTTAAAATATCGCAAAAATCCGATGAATGGTACATATGTTCGAATTTAAATTTTATAGAGCCTTGATATGTATAAAGCTTTATGACTTCTTCAAAAATGTATTTATTTAAAGAAGCAAAGATGCTGCTTCTCGGCTTAGAGTCAATACCAAAATCCATCAGTGAAGGCGAAACTGTTTGGATCAAAGTAAAGTTTTTTTAAGATTTTCTATGAAATATTTCACAAAATCATTTGTGACATATCATTTATTCTATCTTTGTTTATTGCATATCCTAACATCGCTATATATAAAAAATTCCCGTGTATAAATATATTTTAATACATGTTTTGATATAGTTACCATATTTCTAAGAAATATATAAATGAGCCACTCTTTTTTCAGTCTTTCACCTCATATTACATTTAAATTGCTTGCTATATGGTGATGTTGCTAATGGTTTACCATCAACTTAACGAACACAACCACAGCCTTGTCCACAAACTTAAACTACCTCCACATGTAAGACAATTTGATTTTCTCTAAAGCTTTCGGTTAATGGATTTGAAGTGTAATTTTCCAAAAGCTTAAGAGTACAAAAACTCATTTAGAGTTTTAGTTGGATGGTAAAAGTTTGCTATGTTTTCCTTTCACCAACAAAAAAAAGAAAAAACACACAGAATAAATAAACGGATTGTACCAACGTCTAAGTGATGATATGCGGTTCTTTAGTAGTTCTCGTAATTGGAGGATTCTCGTTGGTTTGCCAGTTGCTGCTTGAATTATCTTTAATTTTTTTTTTTTTTGGGAGGGGGCTGACTTTCATTAGCCGGTTTTGTATACCTGCATATTTTGCTGGTCGTCTTTGTACATTCATTCCATTTACATTATTTGCATAAAATTGCAAAGCATGCATATTCATGCATGCCTGCTGCTTGCCTTGGTGCCAGCACATGCATGCATGCTTGCAAACTTGTATGCAAAATGTTTCTTTATTGGCTTCCATTCATATATCCGGTGGTTTCGTTCTATGCTAACAGATACCTATATTTAAGAAAGAGAGAAAGAGAGAGAGAAAATGTGTGTATGATGCTCTTACTTGTTTATAGTGCATGAATCCATTGCAGAGCTTAACATATGTAATAGGTCCAATTTTAGATAGTTTATGGCAGAAAATATCGTTTTCCTCATAATCCTCTATGTTTCTTATACGAGTATTTGGTGTCCATCTTTTACAGTACTATGTAAATGTTTCGCATTTTTTGTTTATAACAGTTTTCGGCTTAAATGGAAATTTTAAATACCTTATTACTTCTAAATCTTACATAAGTTGGAAATGAGGGTATAACAATTTTGTTTAAAATTTGTCGTGCCGCCTTTTCATGTCATCAACTATATTACTGAGTTTGCATTTTTATTTGTGAACAGCAATACGTTTATTGAAAATGTTTCTGTTTATAAAATTACCCAACGCATGGTCAAATTTGTGAAAATCGGGCGACACATAAAATGGAGCTATATCTAAATCTGAACCGTTTAGAATGATTTTTATACCCACCACCATAGAATGGTGACGGGGGTTAAACTTTAATAATAAGGCTCCGCAAGCCAAATCTGGGGATAGGTTTATATGGGGGCTATATATAATTATTGACCAATGTAGACTAATTTTTGCATAGTTGTTAGAGACCATATACTTACACCATGTACCAAATTTCAGCCGGATCGGATTAAATTTGCTTCTCTTAGAGGATTCGCAAGCCAAATCTGGGGGTCCGTTTATATGGGGACTATATATAATTATGGACTGATGTGGACCAATTTTTGCATGGTTGTTAGAGACCATATACCAACACCATGTACCAAATTTCAGCTGGATCGGATGAAATTTGCTTCTCTTAGAGGATCGACAAGACAAATTTGGGGGTCCGTTTATAAGGGGGCTATAGGATTTCGATGTGTTACAAACGGAATAACAAAGTTAGTATACCCCCATCCTATGGTGGAGGGTATAAAAATGTTAATTCAAAGATACAAGATCCTTAAAATAAGTCTTAGCCTATATTTGAAGCGTTTTTTATCTTAAATCTAAATTCATTTAGTCTAAGGACGATTTCTTTAAATAAAAATTGTTTTTCTTACTTTAAGGAAAATATGCCTTAGCTCAAAGACACATGATATTAGCTGAGGGACGCAAATTTTCAAAATTTGTGTCATAAATTTAATAACACAATTTTTTGAAGCAAAGATTATAAACTTTCGTTTAATTACAATTTCATTATTTTAAAGAAATTTGTCATTAATAGTGTGTAAATTGCGCGTTCTAAAATTGAGGTTGTGTAATTTTTAATATCACGTAAATATTTTCAGTGTACATCATGCCCTACTACCAAGGCCGAATTCAGGGGGGGATGAGGGGGATCAAACCCCCCCCCCCCCGAAATGAATGAATATTTTTATATAAATAAATATATATTTTTAGCTGCATAGAAAAATCTTATCGAAGATGTTGAAGGAAAGCTGAAGGTTTTATTTTGAAAACGCTTACCTATAAAACTTGCACAAATCCTAGAATACTAGTTGAAAAGCCCGTCAAACGACGGTCGAAAAAACAAATTGTTTTTGTTCTCGCACCACAAATTTCATTTTTGGAAAATGTATTTCTGCTTTTTATGTGTGTTTGTTGTTCTTTTTGTGAACATGACTCGCTTTGTTTGGCCATAGCAACAACAACGAAACAGACAAACACACATGTGTAAATGAAATGGCGCAAAACCTGCGAAAAGAACCTGCCTAATTCAGCGATGGAAGCACTTGGAGAGTGCAATAAAGAGATATTTCCAAACGTGCATATTCTTTTAAAAATTTTGGTCACTCACTCAGGGATGGAAAATACAATTTTTAAGAAAGTACAAAAAAGGTATTTTTTGAGCGGAAAGGTACTTTTTACTAAATTTCAACAAAAATTTCACTGGAAGATTATTGTCAAGAGACTGAATTTTAAAGAAAATAAAATTTTGAAAAAATTTTCTATATAAATAAAATTTTGCAAAAATTTTCTATAGCCGGCTATCATACAAAAACCTTTTTTGGGCTTTGCCCAAATAAATTTGACAAACATTCTTTTCCTCTGTTGGTTAAGCTACACTTGTAGTTTAGTCAATGTGAGGTTTTAAGCTGCAATAAAAAAACAACAACAATGCTTTAAGAACAAAACCAACAATAACAAAACAAAACGAAGGGAAATAAAATTTTGCAAAAAATTCTATAGAAAATAAATTTTGCAAAATTTTTTCTATAGAAATAAAATTTTGCAAGAATTTCCTATAGAAATAAAATTTTTACAAAAATTTCAATTGAAATAAAATTTTGACAACATTTTCTAAAAAAATAAAATTTTGCCAAAATTCTATATAGAAATAAAATTTAGACAACATTTTTTACTGAAATAAAAAATTGAGAATATAGAATCGCATTCTTTTTTCGACTAAAACATTCTTGAAGTTCAATAAAATCCTGTTTTTGACTATATCTTTTACAAAATTGAGATTTTCTTCCCACATGAACATGTCTGTTTTGCAATATTTGTAAAAGACTATTAGCAAATAAGGTTGATAAAGACTTTCTCAAAATATTAAAATATTTTGTCAAAGCTATTGTACCATAAATCTGATATCGACTCAAAAATGTCTACACAAAAGGTACTAAATCATTCGCGGGGGTACTACGGTACTGACCGGGGTGAAAAAGTATTGAAAAAAGTACTTTAGTACTGCATTTTCCATCCCTGCAGTTACTACGTGCTCCTCCGAACGTTCATTTTCAAAAATGAAGAGATTAAAGACGTATCTTAGAAATTCGACTGGTGAGAGTAGACGCAATGGATTGGCATTAATGTCGGTTCATCGCCGAATAAATGTGCCGACTGAAGAAGTCATTGATTTATTTGCTGCCCAAAAAGCCCGTCGGCCCAATTTAATATTATAAAAATATTGTATACATACCTTTGCATAAATAAAATTTTCTACACATGAGATTATATGAATATTTTTTTAAAGTTGAACCCCCCCCGAATTAAAATCCTGGCTACGGCCTTGCCTACTACTATCTCGAAGTCAAACTAATTCTAACATTCTTGCAGTATCTGCACGGACGAAAAGCAAGCAAATAATGTTCATAAACTAGCATAATATGTTTGGGCCATATATGTTAATATGTTAGAACATATTATGTTTTGGACATAAAATGTTTGTAAATATAATATGCTAGAGAGTATACTGCAAGTGAAATATTGAAAGTAACCAATTGGCGCCTTAAAAATATATCCACACAAATAAAATTGCATTAACATTTTTTTCTACCAGTGTATGCTCTAAGATGAAACATAATATGTTTGAACAATACAAACAATCTTTTGTTTGGACCAACCCTGAAAATATATATGCTTGAAGCAAAATGTGTTTGGGGTATATGTTACAGAACCGTTTTTTTTTTTTTTTTGAGGGTGTGAGAAATCAAATTATTTGTAGTTCGAATCTGAATTTGAAAATGAAAGAAAACTCTTTCAACGAAAATTTACAATTTGTAACAAAATTAAAAATGTATTATAGAAATTAAGATGTAGAGATGGACATGTCTTCTTCGTTCGTCATTCAATATCAAGGCATAACAAACCACAATATCCTTTGGCCTTAGAAACCTTACAAGAGACAAAACTAAAGCAACCCAATTCACCCATTCACTTCCATAAGAACACACACACACATAAATAAATCAGAAGTCTTAATTTACCTATAAGTCGAGGTTTTACAAACAGCTTTGCTGTCATTATCAAGGATTCCACCATTACTTGGCCAAACATGTTAGTTGCAAATGCAAATGGAAAGTGCTTGGGCAATAGGGGCTGCCTTGCCATAGCAAAAGGCCAGCATAGAGGCGAATATGAAAATTACCCCTAACCCCATTTAGCCATGCATTGCAAGGTGAACAGGTTTGCACTAAAACCACACATACATTAACAACCAAAGCTACCCATAGCACTCGAGCCAATGCCAACTTTTAACACCCCTACGTTCCAGTTTTTTTCTGTTTTCTGAACAAAAACAAAAAATCGCGCCTCCAGAATATAAAAAAATGAACCTAAAAGGACTTAATGTTTTTCCCTTATAGTTTTTCTGTGGCTAGGCTGGCTTTATGCCAGTAATTGTCTAGCTAAGTTGGAATGTGTGTGTGTATAGATGAGAGCTTATGTAAGTCTATGTGTGGGTGCGGTTGCATGATTGTGCCTATGTATGGCTAAGGTTTTGTGTCAACTTTTTTAAGGATTATCATGCAATTTTCATAACTTTGTGAGATTTTCCCAGGCTTTGGGCCATAAGGTGAAATGGTGTGGAGAAAACTAGGGGAAATTATGAGAACAGATTTAGTGTTGTGGGATATTTTCTAATAACTTTGATTTGGAAAAATTTGCAGTTTGCATACCCATAGAAACAAAGTGAACTGATATTTCGATTTTGCCGATTTAGCTTTATTTTAGGTAATACAAATTAGTTGAGTTCAGTTAAAATTTGCCAACAATGAGAAAATTTTTTTTGTTTTAATTATTATTTTTACTTTAAAGACCCGAACTAAAAATTAAAAAGTTTTTATACTAATGAAGTATAAATTTACCTAATTCTAAATTCGCACAAAATTGTTCATATTTTTCTAAAATGGGTTAATTTTACTTGAATTGTGTTCATAATTTTCTCAAATGAACCAATAATGCTTAAATTATGTCAGTTTTGAACTTTGTATAGCCCTAAAACAATTTGAAAACAAGTAACAAAAGTCTAAAGTCGGGCGGTGGCGACTATATTATACCCTGCACCACTTTGTAGATCCACATTTTCGATACTATATCAAATCCGTCAAATGTGTTATGTGCTATATATAAGAGTGTGTGTTCCCTTATACAGATACATAGTTAAATCTGACAGAAACTTGTGGTAAATTTCAAGGCGATTGGACTAAAACTGCAACCTAGACTTTGATCATAAAAATGTGTTCGCAGACAGATGGACATGGATAGATCGACTCATCTCCTTCTGGGTGTTGCAAATATATGCACTAACATATAATAACCTGTTCACAGTGTGGCGCAGGTTATAAAAAACTTATTTGTATCATGTTGCAATCAATAAAATATTTTAACTTAAATATTCTAAAATAAACAAACATTTCTTAATTTTTTTTTTTGTTTTTTGTTAATTGTTTTTTTTTTTTTTGGGGTCAACTATAAACATTTTCCTGCTCCACTTTTTATCCTGAAGTTGGCTGGATGATCGTCTTTTTACCTATTCATACATTAATTTTTTTTTTTTTATAAATTCTACGATTTTTATACCCATCACCATAAAATTGTGATGTGGTTTATAACACATCGAGATATCAATTTCCAACTATATACAAACAGAAAAATATCACCAAAACATTTCCAATTAAAAAGTTGATTGAAGTTGACAATTTCTTCAATTAACAAATTAATTGATACAATTAACTTTTTAAAATTTTGAAATAAAAAATTAATTGATACAATGAACTCTTTAATCAAACTCGGAAGACTAAGTCAATTAAAAAAGTGATGGAAAATTTTATTATAATTGATATAATTGATATTTTTAAAATTTTGAAATAAAAAACAAGTATATACGGCCGTAAGTTCGGCCGGGCCGAAGCTTATGTACCCTCCATCATGGATTGCGTAGAAACTTCTTCTAAACACTGCCATCCACAATCGAATTACTTAAGTTGCGGTAACGCTTGCCGATGGCAAGGTATCTTAAAACCTCCTAACACCATCTTCTAAATTGTATGTAAGTCCATACGTGGTATATATTAAATAAAAAAAGATCGATCCAATACGTATATAATTCAGTTTGACAAAGTAGACATAACATTTTGACAAAATTTTCTACAGAAATAAAATTTTAACAAAATTTTCTCTAGACATAAAATTTTGAAAAATTTTCTATAGAAATAAAATTTTGACAAAATTTTCTATAGAAATAAAATTTTGGTAGACTATTTTTGGCTCTAGTGGCAACCATGATTATGAACCGATATGGACCAATTTTTGTGTGATTGGACCAATTTTGGTATGGTTGTTAGCGACCATATACTAACACCACGTTCCTAATTTGAACCGGATCGGATGAATTTTGCTCCTCCAAGAGGCTCCGGAGGTCAAATCTGGAGAACGTTTTATATGGGGGCTATATATAATTATGGACCGATATGGACCAATTCTGGCACGCTTGTTAAAGATCATATACTAACACCATGTTCCAAATTACATCCGACCTACATCGATAACAACTACTTGTGCCAAGTTTCAAGTCGATAGCTTGTTTCGTTCGGAAGTTAGTGTGATTTCAACAGACGGACGGACATGCTTGGATCGACTCAGAATTTCACCACGAGTGAAGTGATGGGCAATTTTATTATAATTTTTAACTAAAAATTTATTTCATTCAATCAATTTTTTTATCAAACTAAGAACACTAAGTCAATTAAGAAAGTAATTGAAAATAGTTACGTTTTAATTTTTTAATCAAGTATTTTTTTAATGCCCAATAAAAACTGTGATTGATACTATCATTTTCGTGATTGAAGACATTTTAATTAAAAAAAATTAATTGGATCAATTAATTTCGTGATTGAATAAGAAAAATATTTTTTTGTGTGCATAATATATATTCTTGATCAGGGAACAATTCTAAGACGATATAACCATATTGGTCTTTTCGTGTGTTTGCCTGTATGTTATGTTGTAATCACTCTAATAATGGAGATCGTCCTGAAATTTTGCCAAAATTCGTCTCTTAAATGCTGGCAGGTCAAGTTCGAAGATGGGCTATATCGGTCCAGGTTTTGAAATAGTCACATATAAACCCACCTCCGAAATTGAGGTCTTGGGCTTCCGGAAACCGTATTTTTTGAAATTGGAAATCTAGAGGTATTTCACCCCACATAGGCCGATCTCCTGATTTGACTTCTTGGACTTTCCTGCAAATTGATATCTTAAGGTATTTAAGACCAAAAATAGGTCCACCTAATATGGTATGCATTGGTCCATTTGTTAGTACGTGCCAATATGGACCGATCTCCTGCTTTCACTTTATGGATTTCTAGAAACCGTAGTTTTTCTCCGATTTTCCTGCAAATTTATATCTTAAGGTATTTAAGACCACAAGTAAGTGGTTTTTATCAGATCAGCCTGAAATTTAAAATCTTGAGGTATTTTATGGTCACAAAAGTTGTGTCGAATGTGGTGTGTATCGTACCATGTTTTAGTGTAGCCCCTATATACATCGATTTCCCGATTTGAATTCTTTGGATTATAGCAACCGTAGTTTTTATTCGATTTTCCTGAAATCAAAAATCTAGAACTGTTTTATTACCACAAATAGATACACCGAATGTGGTGTGTATCCGTCCATTTTTTGATATATCCCCCATATACATCGATCTCCCGATTTGAATTCTTATTACGACAATTTTTATGCGATTTTACTAAAATTGGAAATCTGCAGGCCCACCAGTTTTTATCGCTTGATTTTTAGTAAGGCCTCCATATAAACTGATATTCCGATGTCATTTCTTGAGGGAATGAAGGAACATAGGTCAACTAGCTTGCTCGAAATTAAAATTTCCATATTTTACTTCTCATTCAATAATGGGGGTAAAAATCTACAGAATTTAGATTTTAAACAAGTGAGTAAAGTAGAAAGTCGAGCGGGTCCGACTATATCATACCCTAAACCATCCCTACTGAATTAGTAGACATTGCTTGTGGTATAGGTATATGGTATAGGTTTGGGTGATAAACCGCATTAAGAGCATAAAGAAGTATATGTTTATGGTAGTCTTGTCACAATCTGAGCAGAAATGTCCGATATTAGGAGCTATAGTTGATTTTGCACCTACACGGATGAAAAAGACTGTTTTTCATATGTTTGGCTATAAACATTATATGTTTGGAACACAAATTTTTAAACACAATATTTTTGAGTGCAAGCATCTCTCATCTCTAACTCTAAATTTGATCCGATTTCTTCCAAATAGCGTTCGTTCTTGTGACCAAAAAACACCCTGTACCAAATTTCATCAAAATCGGTTAATAATTGCGACCGCAATCCTGCGAACAACAAATACATGTACAGGCGGACGGACGGACACCAAGCGCTAGATCGACTAGGAAGTGATTCTGAGTCGATCGGTATCTAAAATCAATATTTCTAGTAGGCAAATTTTTTTGGCAAATCAAACTTATTATACCCTGACCACTATGTGGTTTAAGGTATAAAAAAAGTTCGTTTTTTAGAAAGATGAGAGAAAAGTTGATCCGGAACAAAATCGATTGCTGTTCTTTTGTGGTTCAATGATACAATTTAGATTTTAGTTAAAATAATTATTGATCTTTTTAACATTTTAAATAAAAAAATGTTTCAAATTAAAAAAATAGCTAAATATGCTATATCATGTGAGGTTTAATAAAATTATAAACTACTAGAACAAAAGGCGAAATAATTAGAAATAAATAAAGATACTCGTACAATAAATAACTAAATGCATCAAAATAAAAAATAATTGAGTCTTGCCATCAAAATCAATTAAATTGTTAGTTCGATAAATTAAAAATTAATTGAAAGTGTCAAAGAAGTCAATTAATTAATAAAGTATAATTTTATTCCTGTGATTGGTACTATCATTTTCGTAATTGAAACTATTTCAATAAAAAATTAATTAGAACACAAAATTAGGTTGAATCAGAAAAACACTTTTTAAGTAGTTGTTATTGATGTAGGTCGGATGTTATTGCAATTGGTCCACATCGGTTCACTTTTACGTAGAGCCCCCATATAAACGAACCCCCAAATTTGGCTTGCGATTGCTCTAAAAGTAGCAAATTTCATCCGATCAGGCTGAAATTTTGTACATGGTGTTAGTATATGGTCTCTAACAACCATAAAAAAATTGGTCCATATCGGTCCACTTTAACGTATAGCCCCCATATAAACCGATCCCCCGATTTGACTTGCGGAGCCTCTAAGAGAAGCAAATTTCATCCGATCCGGCTGAAATTTGGTACGTGGTGTTGGTATATGTTCTCTAATGACCATGCAAAAATTGGTCCACATCGACCCATAATTATATATAGCCCCCATATAAGCCGATCCCCAGATTTGACCTCCGGAGCCTCTTAGAGGAGCAAAATTCATCCGATCCGGTTGAAATTTCCATATCCATATCGGTCTATAGTTATATATAGCCGATCCACAATCCCACAAAAATTGGTCCATATCGGTTCATAATCATAGTTGCCACATGAGCCAAAAATAATCTACCAAATTTTATTTTTATAGAAAACATTGTCAAAATGTTCTTTCTATAGAAAATTTTGTCAAAATTTTATTTCAATAGAAAATTTTGTCAAAATTTTTTTTCTATAGAAAATTTTTTCTAAATTTTATTTCTATAGAAAATTTTGTCCAAATTTTACTTCTATAGAAAATGTTGTCAAAATTTTATTTCTATAGAAACTTTAAACTTAATTATATACGTATTTAATCGGCCTTTTTTAGTTTAATATATACCACGTATGTTAGGAAGTTTTAAGATACCTTGCCATCGGCTTCAGTAGAAGTTTCTACGCAATCCATGGTGGAGGGTACATAAGCATCGGCCTGGCCGAACTTACGGCCGTATATACTTGTTTAAAGTTCGTTTTTTAGAAAGATGAGAGAAAAGTTGATCCGGAAAAAATCGATTGCTGTTCTTTTGTGGTTCAATGATACAATTTAGATTTTAGTTAAAATAATTATTGATCTTTTTACAATTTTATATAAAAAAAATGTTTCAAACTAAAAAAATAACTAAACATGCTATATCATACGAGGTCTAATAAAATTATAAACAAAAACTACTAGAACAAAATGCGAAATAATTAGAAATATATAATGATACTCGTACAATAAATAATTAAATGCATCAAAATAAAAAATAATTGAGTCTTGCCATTAAAATCAATTAAATTGTTAATTCGATAAATTAAAAATTAATTGAAAGTGTCAAAGAAGTCAATTAATTAATAAAGTATAATTTTATTCCTGTGATTGTTACTATCATTTTCGTAATTGAAACTATTTCAATAAAAAATTAATTAGAACACGAAATTAGGTTGAATCAGAAAAACACTTTTTCAGTTTGTCTTGTCCAATTTTCATTGAAATATTCCATAACATATATGGTGTATTTAAATCCCATATATAAATAAGCATTCCCTGTACGTAAGCTTATGTCAAAACACCTACCTACATGCAACTAAAACAAAGAAAATAAATTATATATTAATTTTCCCACTAAGGCTTCTGTGACAAGAAAAATATGGCAAAAATAAAATCCAATATAAATGTTGAAAAATATGTTTATACCGAATGAATATAACATTCGGGGAAAAAAGCAACGGACCAAATTTATTAAAAACTCAACCAAAAAAGATCGCACTGCACAAGAAACGGCAACATCAGTGCCTTGGTACAGGAGTATGTAGAAATGTTTGCTGCCACATATCATAGCGGATGTACAATACAAACACATAAGCATACTTCCGGTTTCTTTTTCTTCTCACAAAAACATACTACACATACTCGTATACTCACAAACATCGAAACATTTTTATTTCGACGTGTTATGCATTTAAATATTGTCCGTTATTTTTTTGCATTAGCCATCTCATGCATCAACCATTGGGGGTGGTTTTATGCCACCCCCAATGGCATAAAACCACCATTCAAATGAATGGGAACTAAAGAAATCTAAAAGTTTTTTTGGGGTTTTTTATACGAAATTTTAGATTTAATATAGAAGCCATTTTATCACAATTTAGTGGCAAAACATTTTTAGTTTTTCCCCGCAAGTTTTATAAGTACGAGCATACGATGAGTGTATATGGATCTAAGAATATATCAGAGATAGAGTGTGTATGCATGACTTAGAGTTTATCTGGCATACATCCACTGGCATATGTTGTTGATGCATTTGTACTACGTTCTCTCGTATTTGTGAATATGTGTGGTCTTTTTTATACGGTTTTTTTTTTTTTTTTGAAGCCATTTAGCTTTGGAAGTATATTGGGTAACACGTATCCATATTTTTCCCATCCACTATGGACTAGTTTGAGCAATTTGGTAGCTCAAAAACTTAAATTGAGCAATATGGGTACTCAAAATGGATTTTTTTTTTTGCAAAGAAAGTCTTCCACAAAAGTATATTCATTTCTAGAGCGAATAAATTTTACTAAATCAGAATTATTAAAAAATAAATTTCGTTTTGGAAATTTCACAACAACATTGTCTATAACTTTCTCGTTATAAAAAATAAATTTGCCAAAATCCTATTCCATTTCAAAAATTCCACACAAAAAATGTTTTTTTTTTTCTAATTCAATCACGAAATTAAAAATGATGAACGAAAAAGACTTGATTAAAAAATTAATTGACTTCATTAGCAAATTTCTATTAATTTTTTAATTTATTAAATTAAAAATTTAATTGATGTTGATTGCAAAACTCAATTAATTTTTTTTTAATAAAAACGTAACTATTTTATTTTGATTGTTTAAAAAAATTTTTTTAATTAAAAATTAGAAAAAAACTTTCCATCACTTTTTTTAGTCTTCCGAGTTTGATTAAAAAGTTAATTGTATCAAATAATTATTTTTAAATTAAAAATGTTCAAGCATTGACTTAATTAACTTAATTTTTCTATCTTGATTAAAAAAATATTTGTATCAATTAATTTAATAATCGAAAAATTTTCAATTTCAATCATTTTTTGAATTGGAAATATTTTGGTGATATTTTTTTCTGTGTCAATTCAATTAAAAAAATCTTTAAAATATTTATAGAGTGAAGCTTAAAAGTACGTGCACAATAATATTAAATTAATATTCAATTACATCAATTAATTTCGTGAATTTTTTATCAAGGCAAAACTCAAGTACATAGTAAGTTAATTGAATCAATTAAAGATCTAATTTGATTATGTAATTTTTATTAATTAATTTATTTATATATTTACAATCATAATTAATTATGAAAATAAACAGGTGCTAACAACATAGGTTTTCGACCTATATGTAATTTTTAATAGGCATAATTCCTTGATATTACCATCCGGTAAAAAAACGTAACCAAGCTCTTCATATGTGATGCTATTTCAGTATTTTGTATTTCATTAAAAAAATTTGGGAAAGATTTACAAAAATAACAGTTTTCTTTTTTCAATAACACTAGCCAATATTTTATCCCAAATTCTGAGTCTGCTGAGAAATGAAACGGCGCACTTTTCAAATATTTTTGTGGAAATTTCTATTATTTTTTGTTGTCCTTGCTGTGTTTTATGCATTATAAAATTTAGAAAATTTGAATTTATTGGCAAAAAACAGTTCATCTCCAGAAAAACATGTTTGAATATCATTTCCAATTTTTTTTGTCGAGCAAATTCGTAGTTGAAATAATTTCATTACTTGAAATAAATTATATAGTGATTGAATCCAACAAATATTATTCCTAGAGTTGTCAAAGACGCGAAGATGAGGAGCCATATATCGAGAGGCTTCCAAATATGGCTTTTATTGGTCTCTATTTTCGTATCGGTCCCATCTGTAAATTTTAATTCTAAAGTTAATAAAAGTCAAAATTGGGCAAGTTTAATTTTAATATCGTTATATAGACTACAAAAAAAGGACATTAATTATCATTAATTATCATTATCATAATCATTAACCTCCCCTTAACTTCATACACTTGGACCAACGATGCTTTAAATATGAATGTAAAATTAGTTTTGAAGAAATATTGGCTTAATATCAAAGATTACGCAACCCAAATTTTAGAACAAAAAATTTACAAAAAAAACATTAACAAATTTCTTAAGAAACAAGTTAGGAAAGTCTAAAAAAAATTGAAAAATCTGAACCGATTTCAATCAAATTTTGCACACTAGACTATACTACTAAATGTACTCCTAGTGCAAAATTTCAACCAAATTCGGCCAAAAATCTGGCTTCTGTTGCCATATAAGTCCATATCGGGCGACAGATATATATGGGAGCTATATCTAAATCTGAACCGATTTCAATCAAATTTTGCACACTTGACTATACGACTTAGTGTTATGTTGGTACAAAATTTCAAGCAAATCGGTATAAAACTCTGGCTGCTGGGTCCATATTAGTGCATATCGGGCGAAAGATTTATATGGGAGCTATGTCTAAATCTGAACCGATTTCTTCCAAAATCAATAGGGTTCTATTCTGACCCAAATTAGGAACATGTGCCAAATTTGAAGGCGATTGGACTTAAATTGCGACCGAGACATTGATCACAAAAATGTGTTCACAGACAGACGGACGGACGGACAGACGGACATGGTTATATCGACTCACGGACCCACCCTGAGCATTATTGCCAAAGACACCATGTGTCTATCTCGTCTCTTTCTGGGTGTTACAAACATATGCACTAACTTATAATACCCTGTTCCACAGTGTGGCGCAGGGTATAAATATGGGAAACAAACTTCGCAAAAGTTTATTTATGATTTATCGCTCGATATATATGTATTAGAACCTTAGGAAAATTAGAGACATTTATACAACTTTTCGACTAAGCAGTGGCGATTTTACAAGGAAAATGTTGGTATTTTGACCATTTTTGTCGAAATCAGAAAAACATATATATGGGAGCTATATCTAAATCTGAACCTATTTCAACCAAATTTGGCACGCATAGCTACTAATTCTACTCCCTGTGCAAAATTTCAACTAAATTGGAGTTAAAAATTGGTATCTGTGGTCATATGAGTGTAAATCGGGCGAAAGCTATATATGGGAGCTATATCTAAATTTGAACCGATTTCAACCAAATTTGGCACGCATAGCTATAATGCTGATTCTACTCCCTGTGCAAAATTTCAATTAAATCGGAGTAAAAGATTGGGCACTGTGGTCATATGAGTGTATATCGGGCGAACGATATATATGGGTGCTATATCTAAATCTGAACCGATTTCAGTAAAATTTGGCACACTTGACTACACTACTAATTGTACTCCTAGTGCAAAATTTCAAGCAGATGTGGGTAAAACTCTGGCTTCTGGGACCGTATTAGTCCATATCGGGCGAAAGATATATATGGGAGCTATATCTAAATCTGAACCGATTTCAATAAAATTTGGCAAGCTTGACTATAGTACTAATTGTTCTTCTTGTGCAAAGTTTTAAGCAAATTAGAGCAAAACTCTGGCTTCTGGGGCCATATAAGTCCATATCGGTCCAAATATATATATATATGGGAGCAATATCTAAATTTGAACCGATTTATTCCAAAATCAATAGGGATCTATTCTGAGCCAAAACACATGCTTGTGCCAAATTTGAAGTCGATTGGACCAAAACTGCGACCTAGACTTTGATTACAAAAATGTATTCACGGACAGACGGACATGGCTATATCGACTCAGGAGCCCACCCTGAGCATTTTTGCCAAAGACACCATATTTCTATTTCGTCTCCTTCTGGGTGCAAACATATGCACTAACTTATAATACCCTGTTCCACAGTGTGGCGCAGGGTATAAAAATGATTAAAACAATATATGTGGCCGAAAGTTCGGACAGGTCGAATCGTATGTACCTTTCACCATGGATTGCATAAAACGTTCTACTAAAGACTGTCATCCACGAAAGTACCCAGCAAACAAGCACCGCCAAAATGTAATGAAAATGTTCTTTTTTGATCCGGATGTGGTGCAAAATTGGCGCAGAAGCGATGCATTTAACACTGGCTTGCCATAAGACCGTGGTCCACCATTTCAACAGCCGCTGCACTGAATTTTCATCACTTCTTAAGGTTGGATAAACCAATTTAATTTACATAAAGATAACCAATTTAGAATCTCCTCGATCTTGGAGCACAGCGCCTGAAAAGACTTGTGATCAAATTTTAAGAAGAAGAAATCATTGGGCAATAATATTCAATGAATACATTGGAATGGTCTCAAAAGTAGAACACTCATATCTATCTTCAGCTTTGCTTGTTTGCTGTAAAAAAAAACTCAACTTTCAAAGCTATTGATTTTTTCTTCTTCTTCAATATATATATTTTGGTTTAGTTTCCCTGCATTTTGTTACCATGTGGCAAGCAAATACTTTCCATTTTGTTTTACATACACGAAATTTAAAAATTTTTATTGTTCCCTTAGTTGTATTTTACATAAGAATCCTTTCTCTATTCCTTGAAACGCATTTCAGATGCATGCATGTAAACACACACATACACACTCGAACATTTGTGTGCACTGGCATACATCTACGTTGAAATATTACGCTGTGAGGCGTTAAACGTGAGAATCATTTTGAATGTTGAGATGCTAACTTACATTGCTTGAATTCTGGTGGTGGTGGTGGTCGTGGTGGTACGCTGGCTTTTTCACTCCCACCAACCACAAGCACAAAATGAACTAAAGTCAGTATTTTTATACCCACCACCATAGAATGGTGACGGGGGTATAATAAGTTTGTCATTCCGTTTGTAACACATCGAAATATCGATTTCCGACTATATAAAGTATATATATTCTTGATCAGGGAGAAATTTTAAGACGATATAAGCATGTCCGTCTGTCCGTCTGTCTGTCTGTCTGTCTGTCTGTTGTAATCACGCTACAGCCTTCAATAATGGCGCTATCGTCCCGAAATTTGGCACAGATTAGTTTTTTGTTTGCAGGCAGGTCAAGTTCGAAGATGGGCTATATCGGTCCAAGTTTTGATATAGTCCCCATATAAACCGACCTCCCGATTTGGGGTCTTGGGCCTATAAAAACCGTAGTTTTAATCAGATTTGCTTGAAATTGGAAATCTAGAGGTATTTTGGGACCATAAAGAGGGGTGTCGAAAATGGTCCGTATCGGTCAATGTTTTAGTATAGCCCCCATATAGACCGATCTCCCGATTTTGCTTCTTAGGCGTCTAGAAACAGTATTTTCTATCCGATTTGTCTGAAATTGAAAATCTAGAGGTATTTTGGGACCATAAGGAGGTGTGTCGAAAATCGTTCGTATCGGTCCATGTTTTGATATAGCCCCCATATAGACCGATCTCCCGATTTTGCTTCCTGGGCGTCTAGAAATTATATTTACCATCCGATTTGCCTGAAATTGGAAATCTAGAGGTATTGTGGGACTATAAAGAGGTGTGTCGAAAATGGTCCATATCGGTCCATGTTTTAGTATAGCCCCCATATAGACCGATCTCCCGATTTTTATTCTTGGGCGTCTAGAAACAGTATTTTCTATACGATTTGTATGAAATTGAAAATCTAAAGGTATTTTGGGACCATAAAGAGGTGTGTCGAAAATGGACCGCATCGGTCCATGTTTTGATATAGCCCCCATATAAACCAACCTGCCGATTTGGAGTCTTGGGCCTATAAAAACCGTAGTTTTTATCCAATTTGCCTGAAATTGGAAATATAGAGGTATTTGAGGACCATAAAAAGGTGTGCCGAAAATGGTGCTCATCGGTCCATGTTTTGATATAGCCCCCATAGAGACTGATTTCCCGATTTTGCTTCTTGGGCTTCTAGAAACTATATTTTCTATCCGATTTTCCTGAAATTGAAAATCTAGAGTTCTTTTGGGACCATAAAAAGGTGTGCCGAAAATGGTGCCCATCGGTCCATATTTTGGTATAGCCCCCATATAGACCGATCTCCCATATTGCGTCTTGGGCTTCTAGAAACTATATTTACCATCCGCTTTGCCTGAAAGTCTTGAGCTACAATAAACGGTATTTATTACATGATTTGCCTGAAATTCGAAATCTAGAGGTATTTTTAGACCACAAATAAGAGTACCGAAATTGAGGTATATCGGTCCATATTTTGGTATAACCCCCATATAGACTGATCTCTCGATTTTTACTTCTTGGGCGTCTAGAGACTATATTTTCTGACCGATTTGTTTGAAATTGAAAATCTGGAAATATTTTAAGATCACAAATATGTGAGTAGCAAATGGTGTCTATCGGTCCATGTTTTGGTATAGCCCCCATATACACCGATCTCCCTGCTTTAATTCTTGGGCTTCTAGAATCCGTAGTTTTTATCCGATTTGCTGGAAATTAGTAATCTACAATAACATTTTACACAAACGAAATTTCTTTTTCTTATAAAGTGTGTCAAATTTGTGTCAAAAGAAAACTTTGCTTGTCTAAAATTACGTTTCTCAAAAAAGAATACACTTCTTTCAGGGTATAGCAGGCGCACTGATCATGAAAATTGCTTCAAACTGAAAGTAAAAGTTCCAGATTTTACTCATCGTATTTAAATAAATGCGGAAAAATCTACAGATTTAAGATTTTAAATCAAGGCGTAATTTCAACATATATACGATATGTTTATATTTTCTCTAAAACTCTAACAAAATTGGTTCTCATAAATCCAGAATCTTATCTGGTCTTCATAGGTAGAATCTTTAAAGTTTGTCTTCGGGAGCTGGCTCGTTTGGGAGAAGATTTGTCATCAAACCCCCTACAATTCAATATATTATCAAGTAACCCACTACGACGAAGAGTTTTCATAGTAAACTATTATACTTGATTCATGGTGGTGGGTATTTAAAATTCGGCCCGGCCGAATTTACTGCTTTATATACTTGTTTATCGTCACATGGAGTTGCGGGCAGATACTTTCTGTGATGCAGTTTTTACCATGGTGTGTGGTCTTCTTTATCTCTTCGAGTATTTGCATGTGTGTGTGTGCGTATTTACGTAATGGAGAGTTTATACATTGGGTTTTTATGCCGTTGCTGGTGGCAGCGGTGGTTTACTGTAATGTGGAGAAAAAAAAAAGAATGCATATCTTGAAGTTAACTCAACTTGACTTCACTTTGGCTTACTGGAAATATTTATCTATGGTCCTATACATGGATGCATATATGCTTAAGTGGTTGTGAGGTGATTGTATTGTTTTGGGAGAGAGCATTTTTTCACTTTTTATGTTACAGTTCTTCTCTTATTGAAATGGATGACTGGCACTTTTTCACTTCACTTTCTTTTTTCTGCTCATTTTCTCCCTGCCTTCGTTTCTCCATCATCAGCATCTAGCCCTCTATTAAATTTCACACACTTTTTACAGTCGATCATCATTTGTGCATGTATCTCACCAATACTACAGCTAACTTTACTTACCACACTACGCCAACTTTGTGGTTTTCATTTCAGTTCAGCAAATGCATGTAGTTCGCGAAAAAAATGCCTCTCAGTGAATTGGGTTTATTTGTTGAGAAGAATTACGGGATATGGGATTCCATTGCCTTTGCTGCATCCATTAGAGGTGGATAAACAATTTCCACAAAATTTGTAACGAAAACTACATTGCTTGTGTGATAAAAAGAGTCCAAAAGAAGAGATATTAGTTTTTTTTTAAGGATTCCAGTGTACGGATTACAATTGTCTAATTTTTTTAATTTGAGAAATTTAAAAAAAAAAATGTTTTTATACACACCACCACACTGACAAATTTATTAACATCTTTGAGTTTGGGACACTTGAAATTTGCATTTCTTCGTTAAAGTCATGTGTTTTTGAATTAAGATAATTTTTTCTTAAAGTAAAGAAAAACATTTTTGGTTGAAGGGAATAATATTTAAGTGAACTGATATGTTGACTCTGTCGAGTTGCGATAAAAAGGCTTCAAATTTAGGCTAAGATTTAGGATAGGTTAGATATAGTGGTAACCTGATATCTCAGGCTCAATTAACTATTCATTTCATTGTAATACCACAGTGCTTAACTTCCCTCGTTCAGCACTGTGGTATTATCGATTCAATGTTGAGCTCAATGGCAAGAGTCTTCTTTTTCAAGACCGAGTCCGAATGGCGTTTCACATTGCAGTGAAACCACTTAGAGAAGCTTAGAAACAATCGGAAATGTCACCAGCACTACTAAGAAGGAATAATCTACCGCTGAAAAAGTTTTGTGGTGTTCGGTCGAAGCTGGGATTGAACACACTATGCAAAACCGGCAATGCCAACCATAGCACCACGGTGACTCTGACAGGTTGGCTGATAAGTCTCCGGTCTAACAAAGAAAAACACATTTTTTTGTCAAAATTAGTTTTTATTATTCAACATAGTTCCCTTCAAGAGCGATACAACGATCATAACGACCTTCCAATTTTTTGATACCATTTTGGTAGTACTCCTTCGGTTTTGCCTCAAAATAGGCCTCAGTTTCGGCGATCACCTCTTCATTGTAGCCAAATTTTTCCCTGCGAGCATCATTTTGAGGTCTGAGAACAAGAAAAAGTCGCTGGGGGCCAGATCTGGAGAATACGGTGGGTGGGGAAGCAATTCGAAGCCCAATTCATGAATTTTTGCCATCGTTCTCAATGACTTGTGGCACGGTGCGTTGTCTTGGTGGAACAACACTTTTTTCTTCTTCATATGGGGCCGTTTTGCCGCGATTTCGACCTTCAAACGCTACAATAACGCTATATAATAGTCACTGTTGATGGTTTTTCCCTTCTCAAGATAATCGATAAAAATTATTCCATGCGCATGTCAAAAAACAGAGGCCATTACTTTGCCAGCGGACTTTGGAGTCGTTCCACGCTTCGGAGACGGTTCACCGGTCGCTGTCCACTCAGCCGACTGTCGATTGGACTCAGGAGTGTAGTGATGGAGCCATGTTTCATCCATTGTTACATATCGATGGAACAACTCGGGTGTATCACGAGTTAACAGCTGCAAACACCGCTCAGAATCATCAACACATTGTTGTTTTTGGTCAAATGTCAGCTCGCGCAGCACCCATTTTGCACAGAGCTTCCGCATATCCAAATATTGATGAATGATATGACCAACACGTTCCTTTGATATCTTTAAGGCACCACGGTGACTCGGACTTAGTCTTAGTTTTACGATTTTATATCTTCGATTTAAAGCCTGTTTTTGTACTCAGGGAAATATTTTTTGCTTAGACCTACACAGCAAAAAACACACAGAAAAAGATATTTTGTGTCTTCAATCACGATATTGATGCAATAAAGTCTTAATTGAAATGTTTTCTATTTTTATGTTAGCCTGATATCAATGCAGGCTGGTTCAATGTCCAAAACATTTAAACTAGAAATTATTACAACATTTATTCGAGCTTATTGGACTGGAAGATGTTTTCAATTGTTCCAATTAAAAAATTAAATGATTCAATTAATTTATAATAGTTTTTTTTTTATAATTGATTCTTGTTTCAATTAAAAAAATTGTTAAACCAATTAAATTATTAATTGAATATTGCTTACAATTCAATTAAAATTTTAATTGAAAAAGTTTTGGTGATACTTTTTCTTTTTTCAAATGTTGTTGGATATGGCTCATCTTGAAAGACCAATTCAGTCGACTGCTGTTTGATTTCTGGGTCACATCCGTGTTTCAAAGCAACGGAGCATTTCTTTCGACCAATCGGAGCCACCGTGGTGCAATGGTTAGAATGCCCGCC
Organism: Haematobia irritans; assembly: GCF_050003625.1. Taxonomy (NCBI): domain Eukaryota; kingdom Metazoa; phylum Arthropoda; class Insecta; order Diptera; family Muscidae; genus Haematobia; species Haematobia irritans. The sequence goes on along the minus strand of NC_134397.1, from coordinate 272,572,997 downwards.
ATGCATACACAAGGTCGTGGGTTCGATTCCAGCTTCGACCGAACATCAAAAAAGTTTTCCAGCGGTGGATTATCCCACCTCAGTAATACTGGTGACATTTCTGAGGGTTTCAAAGCTTCTCTAAGTGGTTTCACTGCAATGTGGAATGCCGTTCGGACTCGACTATAAAAAGGAGGTCCCTTGTCATTGAGCTTAACATGGAATCAGGCAGCACTCAGTGATAAGAGAGAAGTTCACCAATGTGAGCCTGATACATCGAGCTGCCACCTAACCTAAGCTAACCTTCGACCAATCGACTCGAGCGATTGACAAATTGTATGGAATCCAACGCGAACATTTTGTTAACGGATAAATGTTTACGCAATATTGAATGCAGGATGGTCCCACTAATGCCTAAGGTTGTCTAAATCTCACCATCGATCACATGACGATTTGCAATATCAGTTGGCGCACAGCATCAGTACACTCAAAAAAAAACTTTACTGGGACCCAGAGATTTTGACCTTCATTTAAGTATTTTGGCATTGATTCATAGCAAAAGATGTTCGGAATCAATACCTTTAAATCTAGGATCAATAAAATTAAAAAAAATAGGATACAGAACTCATTTATATAATTTTCATTCTGTTTTCGCGGTATATTAATAAAGCTATTCACGTACAAACAAATGCCAGTTTAAAATTTCAAATTATAACGGATAATTTAAAGTAAATAATGTTTTCTTAATTCCAATAAAAATTAAACCGAATATGCTAAATTCTCAAAATAAGTCTTAGCCTAAATATTTAAAATTTACAGTTAATCTAAGGACGATTTCTCTAAATCAAAAATGTGTTTCTTTAATTTACTCAAAGATATACCACTTTAACTGAGGGACGCACATTTCCAAAATTTATGACCTAAATTTAATAAAAAAAAAAATTTTGAAACAAATGTTGTGAACTTTATTTTAGTTAAAATTTCATTGTTTCATCTTTATTTTTTTTCAGTGCAGTTTCCGTAACAATACTTGACGAATTTCATGAAATTGTATTGACAGAGCGGGAGTAGTCTTTTTATACCCACCACCATAGAATGGTGACGGGTGTATAATAAGTTTGTTATTCCGTTTGCAACACATCGAAATATCGATTTCCGACAATATAAAGTATATATATTCTTGATCAGGGAGAAATTCTAAGCGTGTCCGTCTGTCTGTCTGTTGTAATCACGCTACAGCCTTCAAAATTGGCGCTATCGCTCTGAAATTCGGCACAGATTCGTTTTCTGTTTGCAGGCAGGTCAAGTTCGAAGATTGGCTATATCGGTCCAAGTTTTGATATAGTCCCCATATAAACCGATTTCCCGATTTGGGGTCTTGGGCTTATAAAAACCGTAGTTTTCATCAAATTTGCCTGAAATTGAAAATCTAGAGGTATTTGAGGACCATAAAAAGGTGTACCGAAAATGGTGCCCATCGGTCCATGTTTTGGTATAGCCCCCATAGAGACCAGTCTCCCGATTTTGCTTCTTGGGCGTCTAGAAACTGTATTTTCTATCCGATTTGCCTGAAATTGAAAATCTAGAGGTATTTTAGGACCGTAAAGAGGTGTGCCGAAAATGGTCCGTATTGGTTCATGTTTTGGTATAGCCCCCATATAGACCGATCTCCATATTTTGCTTCTTGGGTTTCTAGAAACTGTATTTACTACCCGATTTGCCTGAAATTGGAAATTTAAAGGTATTTTGGAACCATAAAGAGGTGTGTCGAAAATGGTCCGTATAAGTCCATGGTTTGGTATAGCCCCCATAGAGACCGATCTCCCGATTTTGATTCTTGGGCGTGTAGAAACTGTATTTATTATCCGATTTGCCTGAAGTTGGAAATTTAGAGGTATTTTGGGACCATAAAGAGGTGTGTCGAAAATGGTCCGTATAGGTCCATGGTTTGGTATAGCCCCCATAGAGACCGATCTCCCTATTTTGCTTCTTGGGCTTCTAGCAACTGTATTTTCTATCCGATTTGCCTGAAATTGGAAATCTAGAGGTGTTTTGGTACCCCAAATATATGTGCCGAAATTGAGGTGTATCGGTTCATTTTTTGGTATAAGCTCCATATAGACCGATCTCTCGATTGTACTTCTTGGGCGTCTAGGGACTATATTTTCTAGCCTATTTGCTTAAAATTGAAAATCTAGAGGTATTTTATGGCAAATGGTGTCTATTGGCCCATATTTTGGTATAGCCACCATATAGACCGATATCCCGACTTTATTTCTTGGGTTTCTAGAATCCGTAGTTTTTATCCAATTTGCCAGAAATTAGAAATATATACATATCTTAGAACCATAAAGAGGTGTGTCGAAAATGGTCCGTATCGGTCCATGTTTTGGTATAGCCACCATATAGACCTAACTCCCGAATTTATTTCTAGGACTTCTGGAATCCGGCTGACCACAAATAGGTCAGCCGAATATGGTGTGCGTCGACCCATGTTTTACTAGCCTCCACATAGACCAATCTCCAGATTTAACTCCTTGGGCTTCTAGAAACCGTAGTTTTTATCCGATTTGCACAAAAATGTAAATATACTGGAATTTTAGACCCTAAAAAATCTGTATCGTATTTATTTTTACCGGTCCATTTGGCAAGGCATCAGTATAGACCGATTTAACTTCTTGAGGGTACACACAAAGAAAAAATATTTTCCCCCGGAATGAAGTTTTAGACAAACAAAATTCCCCTTTCGTATAAAGTATTTTCGTTTAGAGCAAACTAATCGGAATTTTTGATAAGCTATTCAACGATTGTCTCTAAAATTTGTGTCAAAAGAAAACTTTGATTGTCTAAAATTTCGTTCCTCAGAGAAGAAAATACTTCTTTCAGGGTATAGCAGGCGCACTGACTATGAAAATTGCTTGGAACTGAAAGTAAAATTTCCAGATTTTACTCATCGTTTTCATTTAAATAATGGCGGAAAAAATCTACAGATTTAAGATTTCACATCAAGGCGTTATTTCATCATATACACGATATGTTTATGATTTATCTAAAACTCAAGCAAAATTGGTTCTCATAAATCCAGAATCTGATCTAGTCTTCATAGGTAGAATCTTTAAATTTTTTCTTCGGGAAGCATACTGGTTGCACTGATTTGCTTGGAAGAAGATTTGTCATCAAATCCCCTAAAATGTTATATATTATCAAGTAACCCACTACGACGAAGAGTTTTCAAAGTAAACTATTATATTTGATACATGGTGGTGGGTATTTAAGATTCGACCCGTCCGAACTTACTGCTGTATAAAATTGTTTTTACTAACATGGTGTTTCGTTAGTCGATTTTGTTGTTAAATACATGTATTTATATTGCAATTAAAAATGTTGATCAACAGTGTTTTGAATGGTATAATATAGTCGGCCCCGCCCGACTTTAGACTTTACTTACTTGTCAAACATCCGCAGTATTTCCTTAAAAAAGCTAAATTAAAAAAAAATAAATTTGATTTTCCAATTTTATATCTACGCAAATTCGATTTCAATAGTAATTGCAAATATTTTACAGCAAATTCAAGGTCTGCCTTGAAATCGGTCGGTAATATTTTCAAATTATATATTTTTGGATAATATTTTTTTTGGATTTTTTTATTTGTTTATTGCTGTGTTTTATTTACCATAAAATTCACAAAATTAAAAAAAAATGAATTTTCCTTCATCACAGCAATGGTAGATATTTCGGCATACTGTGCTTTATGGCCATGGTTAAAGTGGTGTTACCATCATATGTGCTGGTGCTTGGAATCTTTTAAGTTTTTTGTTTTGATAAAAACAACAAATAAAGAAAGCAAAAGAAGAAAGCAAAGAATTGAAGTGAAGTGAAATGAAGAAACTAAAAATTGTGCGATAAGAGAAAAATATGCACTTGGGAAACAAGATGCGAAGAATGTACCATACACACACACACACACATACGTGCTCAAACACTTATGCAAAAGCCAAGCAACATATGCACATACAAGCTTACATTTTATCTACGGTGTGAATATATAAGATTGAATTTACACACACACACATAAATTTACACATGCATATGAATGAGGGTGTGGTTGCTGTGCTCTCATTGTATACGTGTGAGTACTATCACTGATAATGTTTAAATAAATGTCCCAATATGCATATAAAGAAACCTTCAGTTGGTTTTATGGGTGTGTGTGAGAAAGAGAGAGAGAGAGAGAGAGAGAGAGAGAAGGCGCTTATGAATGTTAGTATTATGCCTATCTCTACTAGCTTTTTTTAAATACAATCTCATTTGTATGCAAATACCGGCTGTAAAGTGCAGCGGATTTACCACCAACTAATGTTCATTGGAATGCCTTCTCTCTTCTTGGATAAAACAGAGGCAAATTTACGACATTTCATAAAAGTGGCGTCGAAAATGCTAAAATTGCAGAGCATTAATAAACCAAGGAGGCATTTTGCCATGAATATTGAGACTACAAACAAAGTTCTTCACAAGACAATTGCTACAAATATGTAAATCAATGATGTGGAAATATATGCAAAGTCAAAGATGAGTATTGATGTAGAGGTAGCATAGACTTCATCATCTAAATTCAGGCATTTTTATTCGAACACATATTTCACCAAATAAAGATGGAATTAGGAAAACTAAGTTTATGCTGCCAAAAGTTCAACTGAACAGAATTTTTAATATATTAAACGCATACAATAATTTTTTTTTTTGAGAACGTCTTAATGTTGTGAAGTCAAAGATTTATCCTCCTTCAAATACGAATGCGAAATTTGCTTAACAAAAATACGCATTTTTTTATATATAAAGTTCTTTTCCTTGTCCAAAAGCCGATAAACTTTTCAATGAATATTCGTCTCCCACTAATAACAGGTTGGCTGATAAGTCCCCGGTCTAACAAAGAAAAACACTTTTTTTTGTCAAAATTCGTTTTTATTATTCAACATAGTTCCCTTCAAGAGCGATACAACGATTATAACGACCTTCCAATTGTTTGATACCATTTTGGTAGTACTCCTTCGGTTTTGCCTCAAAATAGGCCTCCGTTTCGGCGATCACCTCTTCATTGCAGCCAAATTATTTCCCTGCGAGCATCCTTTTGAGGTCTGAAAACAAGAAAAAGTCATTGGGGGCTAGATCTGGTGAATACGGTGGGTGGGGAAGCAATTCGAAGCCCAATTCATGAATTTTTGCCATCGTTCTCAATGACTTGCGGCACGGTGCGTTGTCTTGGTTGAACAACACTTTTTTCTTCCTCATATGGGGCCGTTTTGCCGCGATTTCGATCTTCATACGCTCCAATAACGCCATATAATAGTCACTGTAGATGGTTTTTTTTAAGATATTCGACAAAAATTATTCCATGCGCATCCCAAAAAACAGATGCCAATACTTTGCCAGAGGACTTTTGAGTCTTTCCACGCTTCGGAGATGGTTCACCGGTCGCTGTACACTCTGCCGACTGTCGATTGGACTTAGGAGTGTAGTGATGGAGCCATGTTTCATCCATTGTCACATATCGATGGAAAAACTCGGGTATATTACGAGTTAACAACTGCAAACCCCGCTCAGAATCATCAACACGTTGTTGTTTTTGGTCAAATGTGAGCTCGCGCGGCACCCATTTTGCACAGAGCTTCCGCATATCCAAATAGTGATGAATGATATGACCAACACGTTCCTTTGATATCTTTAAGGCCTCTGCTATCTTGATCAACTTCATTTTACGGTCATTCAAAATCATTTTGTGGATTTTTTTGATGTTTTCGTCGGTAACCACTTTCGGGCGTTCACCCTCCTGCGTGCTCATTTCACCCTGCTTGAATTTTGCATACCAATCAATATTCTACGTAAATAAAATTTTGTTTTGTTTTCGTTATTGTTGGTTTCTTCTTCCATCATTATTAAACTGCAAAATGGTTGTGTGGCGGAATGTGGGAGTTCCGAAGCGGCCGTCCATCCATCCGTAGTTTAAATGACTTTGCCCAAATAATTGTTTTAGTTACATTACACTGAAAAAAAAATATTGTCGCGAGGTCAAAGATTTCATGTCTTTAAAATACGAATGCAAATTTTGCTTAGCATAGAAGACACATTTCTCTAATATAAAGTTTTTTTCCTTGTCCAAAAGTCGATAAACTTTTCAATGAAGTCATATTGTCCTTACAATTAAGTGATTTCACTTAAAATGGGTATCATAACATGAAAGAAAAAATATTTGGGGTAAGGTCAACTTGACTTTAATAATTCAGAAAAATTCATTAAATTTAATGAAATTGTCTTTAAATTTCTTGTCTTTTTGACTACAAAGCAAAAAACTTCATTCAAATATAGGACATGTTTTTCAACATATTAATTTAAAGACGTCTTTTACTTGATAATTTCTACAGGAAGTCGAGTCTTAATTTGGAAAATAAAGTTGTCGTTAACTCGTTGTTAAAGGACTTTGATAACATCCCAGCAAAAAAGCGTCGCCAAAAATGTAATGAAAATGTTCTTTTTGGATCCGAAGTGGTGCAAAATTGACGCAGAAGTGATGAATTTAACAAGGGCTTGTCATAGGACGGAATTCCACTATTTCAACAGCCGTTGCACTAAATCACTGCTTCACTTCTTTAGGTGTTATAATTTTTTTATAATTTTTAATGGATTCTAACGCTTGTCGGAAACATTTGACTTAGCATTTTTTCGACAAAATTTAAATGATTTGTACCATTTTATGAATTCTTACTCTGTTTTTAACCTATTTGAAACAAAAAAGTTAATATTATCCATTAAAAGTATGAAAAAACCAAGTTATAAAAGATTGATTTAAAATAACTTCCTGGGTAGTTAAAATAGAGAACATCATTGGCTGATATCACAATGGACTGAATAGTCTAAGTGAGCCTGAATCTTAATCGGGCTGCCACTTTAACCTAACCTATCATTGGCTGATAAGTCCCGGGTCTGACACATAGTATTAAATGCTAGTATTAAATGCATATTATTTTTATATAGTACCAAACTTCAAATGATTCGTGTCAAAATTAGACGACTGTACGTCAAATAGTTTGTTAGATAGAACGTCTTTTGTGATTGTGAAAAAAATGGAAAAAAGGAATTTCGTGTTTTGATAAAATACTGTTTTCTGAAGGGGAAAGAATGCGGTGCAAGCAAAAACTTGGCTTGATAATGAGTTTCCGGACTCTGCCCTAGGGAAATCAACAATAATTGATTGGTATGCAAAATTCAAGCGTGGTGAAATGAGCACGGAGGACGGTGAACGCAGTGGACACCCGAAAGAGGTGCTTACCGACGAAAACATAAAAAAATCCACAAAATGATTTTGACCGTAAAATGAAGTTGATCGAGATAGCAGAGGCCTTAAAGATATCAAAGGAACGTGTTGGTCATATCATTCCTCAATATTTGGATATGCGGAAGCTTTGTGCAAAATGGGTGCCGCGCGAGCTCACATTTGACCAAAAACAACAACGTGTTGGTGATTCTGAGCGGTGTTTGCAGCTGTTAACTCGTAATACACCCGAGTTTTTCCGTCAATATGTGACAATGGAGGAAACATGGCTCCATCACTACACTCCTGAGTTCAATCGACAGTCGACTGAGTGGACAGCGACCGGTGTACCATCTCCGAAGCGTGGAAAGACTCAAAAGTCCGCTGGCAAAGTAATGGCCAAAATTTTTAAAGTTAAGACAAAATCTTTGGAACCGGGCATGCTTTTTTTCAGTGTAGTTAGTTTACTCAACGCATGGTTATAAGAGAAATAAAATTTTGACAAAATTTTCTATAGAAATAAAATTCTGTTTTGTTATTCTTGTTCTTTTTTACTTTTGGCCAACCATCTTGCAGTCTATAGGGCTTTGCCCAAATAAATTTGACAAACATTATTTTCCTCTGTTGGTTAAGCTACACCTGTAGTTTAGTCAATGCTGAAATCAAAAAAACAACAACAATGAAATAAAATTTTGATACAATTTTCTACAGAAATAAAATTTTGACAAAATAAAATGTTGACAAAATTTTTTACAGAAATAACATTTTGACAAAATTTTCTATAGAAATAAAATTTTGACAAAATTTTTTATAGAAATAAATATTTAAATTTTCTGTAGAACTAAAATTGTGACAAAGTTTTTCTGTAGAAATAACATTTTGCAAAATGTTCTATAGAACTAAAATTTTTACAAACTTTTTCTGTAGAATTGATTTCTTTCAAAAAATTGTATAGAAATAAAATTTTATATAAAAATAAATTAATTACAAACATTTTCTAAGAAATAAAATGAAAATAGTTTATTCTTTCCAAAAGACTATTCACTTTCTTTGTAGCATTAAAAGCTCAGATAATGCGATTTAGATTACTTGTATTTCCATAAAACAAAACAATAGTAAGCAAATTTTATTGATGCTTTCTTCAGTTCTTCAACTGTCAACAAAATCTTCAAGAAAATGTTTGCAGGGATACTGGGCCCAAATACACATTACGCCTCTCTGTCAGAGTGAATTCATTCACTGCATAGTAATATTTCGAATGACTTTAGTTCATATCTCACATCGTTCATGACAATGCACAGTAGTCAATGCGGTTATTTATTGCCGATATATTTACTGTCTGTCGAAACATGTAGTACAGATAAAAGTCTGAAGCACTCAGAAACAATTCACTTGGATTCAAAGATTTTGACCTTAGCTTAAGAATATTACGCCTTTTTTTTTTTTTTGTTTGGGACCTTTCTTGCTTTAAATCTAGAATAAATAAAAAATAAAACAATTAAGGAAAATCTAAAGTCGGGCGGGGCCGACTATATTATACCTTGCACCACTTTGTAGATCTAAATTTTCGTTACCATATCACATCCGTCAAATGTGTTGGGGGCTATATATAAAGGTTTGTCCCAAATACATACATTTAAATATCACTCGATCTGGACAGAATTTGACAGACTTCTACACAATCTATAGACTCAATATGTAAGTCGGCTAATGCACTATGGTGGAACACAATTTTAGTAAAAAACAAGTAAGGAAAGTCTAAAGTCGGGCGGGGCCGACTATATTATACCCTGCACCACTTTGTAGATCTAAATTTTCGATACCATATCATATCCGTCAAATTTGTTGGGTGCTATATATAAAGGTTTGTCCCAAATACATACATTTAAATATCACTCGATTTGGACAGAATTTGATAGACTTTTACAAAATCTATAGACTCAAAATTTAAATTGGCTAATGCACTAGTGGAACATAATTTTAGTAAAAAAATATGGGAAGCATTTAAATCTGAAGCAATTTTAAGGAAACTTCGCAAAAGTTTATTTATGATTTATCGCTCGATATATGTATTACAAGTTTAAGAAAATTAGAGTCATTTTTACAACTTTCGACTAAGCAGTGGCGATTTAACAAGGAAAATGTTGGTATTTTGCCCATTTTTATCGAAATCAGAAAAACATATATATGGGAGCTATATCTAAATTTGAACCGATTTCAATCAAATTTGGCACACATGACTATATTACTAATTGTACTCCTAGTGCAAAATTTCAACCAAATTGGGCCAAAACTCTGGCTTCTGGGGCCATATAAGTCCATATCGGGCGAAAAATATATATGGAAGCTATATCTAAATCTCAACCGATTTCAATCAAATTTGGCACACATGACTATAGTACTTATTGTTCTCCTGGTGCAAAATTTCAAGCTAATCGGGATAAAACTCTGGCTTCTGGGTCCATATAAGTGCATATCGGGCGAAAGATATATATGGGAGCTATATCTAAATCTGAATCGATTTCAATCAAATTTTGAACACTTGACTATACTACTATTTGTACTCCAAGTGCAAAATTTCAACCAAATTCGGCCAAAAATCTGGCTTCTGGGGCCATATAAGTCCATATCGGGCGAAATATATATATGGGAGCTATATCTAAATCTGAACCGATTTCAATCAAATTTTGCACACTTGACTTTACGACTAAGTGTTATGTTTGTACAAAATTTCAAGCAAATCGGTATAAAACTCTGGCTGCTGGGTCCATATTAGTGCATATCGGGCGAAAGATATATATGGGAGCTATATCTAAATATGAACCGATTTCTTCCAAAATCAATAGTGTTCTATTCTGACCCAAATTAAGAACATGTGCCAAATTTGAAGGCGATTGGACTTAAATTGCGATCTAGACTTTGATCACAAAAATGTATTCACCGACAGACGGATGGACGGACAGACGGACATGGTTATACCAGGGACCCACCCTGAGCATTATTGCCAAAGACACCATGTATCTATCTCGTCTCCTTCTGGGTGTTACAAACATATGCACTAACTTATAATACCATGTTCCAAAGTGTGGCACAGGGTATAATAAAATTAGCATACAAATCAAAATTAAAAATGTTATCTTAAATCCAAAAAACAAGAAACTTAAACCAATTCATTCAAAATCCTCAAAATAAGTACGAGACTATTTTTGAAGAGTTTTTATATTAAATCTAAAGATTCAATATATCAGTCAATTTAAAGACGTTTTCTTTAAAAAAAAAAGTGTTTGTTTACTTTAAGGAAAATTTGTCTTAGTTTTAAGACATATGATTTAACCTAATTTTTATAAAAAAAAAAATTGAAGTAAAGGTTATGTATTATATATTAATAGGTCACACTTTTTAGGGTACATATTGTGAGCGCATGCGAGGGTTTTTCGTAGTAATCATTATTATCAATAAAATTGTATTATATTACCGAAAATTTTCTTAGTATTTTGTAAATTGCGCATCCTAAAGTTTAAATTGCGTAATATTCAATATCACTTAAACATTTTTTTCAGTGTAGATTAATCATAGTCGATAAGTTCAAGTATTCCATAATTTTTCTTAACATCTAGTTTCTGTTATTCCTATCCCATAATACCACTGTATATAATAGCACATAATGGCATAGCTATTAACTCTGTCCTTCACATATATAAAATAAATGCTCGGTCTCAACATACATACAGCCAGCTATCACAATATGGGAACAAGGATATTCCACTACATATGGATGTTCAAATGGAGTATATCATGTTTCAGTTGCATTCCATTTCCCTTGCACTAGGGTTTTTCGCATTTTTCAAATGAAAGGATCTGCTAGTAGAAAACAAGCTTATGATGTTTAGAGCTATGCGGCTTACTAACAAATGTTCGTAGAAAAACGTCCATCATAAGTTATCTCTGAGTATGTGTGAGAGCATGAATATTTCTGAGTCCTATTTTTTCCTTCGCACCCTCTAGTTTCTGTGCATGGTGGCTTCATTCCATTTGGAAAACTTATTGCACTGTCAATACTCCATTTGGTAGACCTGGTGATGGTGTGCTGGATGTGTTCAGGATGCGTGCTGCTGCCAACTCTCGCTAATGTATGTCAAATGTCTCTGACTTATGACTTCCAATATATCATACATCCAAGTGATCCATAAATAGTCACGTACCTACGTATTTATAATACGAATATCTTTCGCTGAATTATTTGACTTATATGCCATTTGTCGGCATTGACGTTAGTGCCGCCATTGCTATTCCCAGTAAGGATTTTCTTGAATCCACTATCACAAAGAAAAAACATCTTGCAAAATATCTGTAAGAACATCCCGTTCTTTTGTCTTCCTTATCACGCGTGAGTTAATCAAACAAGACTCAATGATTGTGAGAGAGAGAAGCAGGGGGAGGAGAGAGAACAAGTGGGTAAAAAATTCCAGAAAGGATGAAAAAATATATATATTGCATAAGTAAAAATATTTTTTCACTTTATTTGGATTTCATTTACACATGAGAAGCCCCAGGACAGATAGAGTAGAAAATCCTAGCAAAGAATTTTCACTAGCAGTTGATGGAAATTTAAAATTATATTTTTTTTAAATATTGGCTGGGTTGGTTAGATGATGTATGTTTTGTAAAAAAAATAAAACTATATATAGAAATAAGTGAGTAAAGTAGAAAGTCGGGCGAGCCGAACATATCATACCCTAAACCGCCCCTCCAGTTAACATGTGGAAATTGATTCATATTATCTCATAATAATTTGTAAATTTTTCTATGTAAAAAACAAGTAAGTAAAGTAGAAAGTCGGGCGGGGCCGACTATATCATACCCTAAACCACCCTTACTGATTTAGTAATCATAAGCATTTGTGGGGTAACATTGATATAGGTCTGGGAGATAAACCGCAGTTGCATATTTGAGAAAATTAAGGGGTAAATGTTTATGGGTGCTTTGTCTCAATCTGACTATAGCTCATAGTCAGTGTTGCCAGGGAAAGTGTTCGGTTTACCCTACAAGGACAAAAAAAGTTCCCTACTTTCTCATACATTCCCAAACAATTTTCCCTACAATATTTTCGTTAAATTTAAACAAATTTTACAAAACAAAAGCGGTTCTAAGTACATTATTATCTTATAACATGTAAATGCAACGTATAAATCCTAGAAAATAAATTTGTATTACCACCACGGTTGCCACAGTTGGTAGAATTCTACCAAAAATAGTAAACTTTTTTGTTAAATCTCTATACAAATAAAATTTTGGAAAAAGTTTCTATAAACAATTTTTTTGGAGAAAATTTTCTATAGAAATAAAATTTTGATAATAAATTCTATAGAAATAAAATTTTGAGAAAAAATTCCATAGAAATAGAATTTTGAGAAAATTTTTATAGAAATAATATTTTGTTTAGTTTTGTTAGTTGACCTTTGGAATTTTACAATTTTGGGATTATTTGTTTGGCTTGAGGTCATGGACTAATGAAAAATGCTGGTGTTAATGTTTTTCATTACTTTTTATTGAAATATTGCTGTTCTCGGATATTTCGATACACCATCGGTGATCATCTTCAGCGAGATATTATATTTTACAAAGTAATAGACTTTCTCCTTACAATGCTCATGTCTAATAATCCCAAAATTGTAAAAAAATATTTTGAAAAAAAATTCTATATAAATACAATTTTGACAACATTTTCTATAGAAATAAAATGTTGACAAAATTTTCTACAGGAATAAAGTTTTGACAAAAATTTCTATAGAAATATTTCTTTGATAGATTTGTGGTAATCTGCAACTTTTGTTAGAATTTTTTTGGCACGAGTGGTAACTGTTGTTAGCACACATTGTTAAAGATCAAGCCTTGCCGGCTTCTAATTTCCTCCTCTAGAGCCACCAAAATGTAAAAATTATTACAAATTGTGTTGAGTGAAAATTTCCCTACAAGACGCTAAATATTAGAAAAACACCTACATATAGGGAATTTCCCCTACTTCTAGCAACAGTGGCTGTAGTTGATATTGCACCTACGGTGTTAGTATGCCATTAATATTGAGTCCAATATTAAAAAAGGAAAAATCGCTCAATTAGTGTGGGTAATAAATCCAAATTTGTAAAAATCGAGCAATATTCTACAACTACGTATAAATGCGATCGGCTAGTACATCAAAATTTGAAATTTGAGTAACATTGCTAATAAATAAGAGTATTATGCATATATATGGAAGCTATATTTAAATCTGAACCAATTTGCATAATATTTTGCGGGTTTGATTAATACCACAAAAGGTTACCTTGTGCAAAACTTGAGTAAGATCAGTTATGAAATGAGTCCTCTATGGTCAAACATAAGGTTATTAGGGGCAAATTTTTCAAAATCGGGCGATACATATATGGGAGCTATATCTAAATCTGAACCGATTTCGATGAAATTTTGCACATACCGTAAGTACTATAGAGGACTGGATCTAGTCAACTTTGAGTAAGATCGGATAATAAATAAGGGTTATATGGCCAAATTTGGGAAAATCGGACTATACATATATATGGGAGCTATATCTCAATCTGAACCGATTTCGATGAAATTTTACACATACAGTTAGTGCTATAGAAGATTACATTTGGCCAACCTTGAGTAAGATCGGTTGATAAATAAGGGTTTTATGGCCAAATTTAGAAAAATCGGGCGGTACATATATATGGGAGCTATAGCTAAATCTGAACCGATTTCGATGATTTTTTGCACAATATAGTTAGTGCTACAAAATATTACATTTAGCCAACTTTGAGTAAGATCGGTTGATAAATAAGCGTTTTATGACCTACTTTGGCAAAATCGGGCGATACATATAAATGGAAGCTATATCTAAATCTGAACCGATTTCGATGAAATTTTGCAGACTTAAAGGGTGATGCAGAAGATTATTTTGTGCTAAATTTGACGACGATCGGTTAGTAAAAAAGTGCAACGTGACCCCATTTGTCGAAATCGGGCAATACATTTATATGGGAGCTATATCTAAATTTGATCCGATTTCTTCCAAATTCAATAACGTTCGTCCTTGTGCCCAAAAAAACTCCCTGTACCAAATTTCATCAAAATCGGTTAATAATTGCGACCGGAATCCTGTGAACAACAAATACATGGACAGACGGACGGACGGACACCAAGCGCTAGATCGACTCAGGAGGTGATTCTGAGTCGATCGGTATATATTTTATGGGGTCTAAAATCAATATTTCTGGTAGGCAAATTTTTTGGCCGATCAAACTTATTATACCCTGACCACTATGTGGTTTAGGGTATAAAAAATTAATTTTGTTTATACCCTGCACCACACTGTTCAACAGGGTATTATAAGTTAGTGCATACACTGAAAAAAAAGCCTACTCGGTTCCAAAGATTTTGTCTTTACTTTAAAAAATATGGTATTGATTCCGAGCCAAAGAAGCGGAGAATACAAGTAAGGATACTTTTAAGACACAATTCTCTTTTAAATTTAGGTTTTGTGTACTTGCTTCTAGGAAGCAAATTTTAATTTTTCGCTTTCTCAGCTTTTTTCTTCATATGCTATCAAAGTCCTTTAAAAACGAGTTAACGGCAACTTTATTTTCCAAATTAGGACTCGACTTCCAGTAGAAATTATGCTATGTTTGAAGTAAAAAACTTCTTTAAAATAAAGTTTTGAAAAACATGTCCTATATTTGAACGATTTTTTGCTTTGTAGTCAAGATGCAAAAAGACAACAAATTTAAAGACAATTTCATTAAATTTAAAGAATTTTTCTGAATTATTAAAGTCAAGTTGACCTTAGCCTATAAATTTTTTCTTTCATGTTAAGATACCCATTTTTAAGTTAAATCACTTAATTATAAGGACAATACGACTTCATTGAAAAGTTTATCGACTTTTGGACAAGGAAAATAACTTTATTTTAGAGAAATGTGTCTTCTATGCTAAGCAAAATTTGTATTCGTATTTTAAAGACATGAAATCTTTGACCTCACGACAATATTTTTTTCAGTGTATGTTTGCAAAACCTAGGAGGAGACGAGATGGACACATTGTGCCTTTGGCAATAATGCCTGAGTCGATCTATCCATTTCCGTCACATTTTTGTGGACAAAGTCTAGGTCGCAGTTTTAGTCCAAATTTTGGACAACTACACTGAAAAAAATATTGTCATGACGTCAAAGATTTCATGTCTTTAAAACACGAATGCAAATTTACTTAGCATAGAAGACTTATTTCTCTAATATAAAGTTTTTTTTTTCAGTATTCAAAAAGTCAATAAAGTTTTCAATGAAGTCGTAAAATAGGTACCATAACATGAAAGAAAAAATGTTTGGGCTAAGGTCAAGTTGACTTTAATATTTCAGAAAAATTCTTTAAATTTATTGAAATTGTCTTTAAATTTGTTGTCTTTTTGCATCTTGACTACAAAGCAAAAAATCGTTCAAAATTACGGCATGTTTTTCAACACTTTATTTTAAAGGCGTTTTTTACTTGAAACATAGCATAATTTCTACTGGAAGTCGAGTCTTAATTTGGAAAATAAAGTTGTCGTTAACTCGTTTTTAAAGGACTTTGATAGCATATGAAGAACAAAGCGAAAAATTAAAATTTCCTAAAGATGGACATTATAGTTCAATGAAATGATCGCTCACTTCAGCTCTTTTTCGATCAATGAACTAGTTCGGTCAGTTAGTTCGCCAGCTCATTGTCGGTCAGTGAGTGGTTCATTTCAAGTTCATAATAAATTACAAGTATTAGCTTTGTGTTGTTTCATTCATCCCACAAAAATTCATACGAAAATAATGCCGAATATGTTCTATGCAAAGAAAGCGATATGAGTTCACAGACTGAAAGAGAAAATAACTGAGCGAACAAACTGCTTAGTTAGCTGAACTGACAGGGTGAGCGAAAAAGAACGATTGAACTAGTTCAGTCCGTTCATTTCAGTGATCCGTTCAATTGAACTAGTTCGTTCGCGAACTAACCAACTCTAAATTTCCTTCCTAGAAGCAAGTACACAACACCCAAATTTAAAAGAGAATTGTGTCTTAAAAGTATCCTTACTTGTATCTTTGGAATCGGGCATGCCTTTTTTTCAGTGTATACTTGTTTTGTATTATTACATTTTCGTTCAAATGAATTATTCTCCATATAATCACAATGTCTTATATACAAACTTCTTACGGAACGTTTCATATTAAGTCAAATTGTACAAAAGGTTCCTGTGCACCATATTTATAGACGATTGATCAATAAAAAAAAAACAACAACAACAATATGGCTCCGTTTGTAAAAATCGGCGTTGCATACATATTTGATTCGATTTCTTCCAACCTCAATAGCGTTTATTCCTGTCATCACAATCCGTTAATAATTGCGAACAAATCATTATCAATTTGTTTATCCGCTGCAAAAGTGTATTTCCAAATACTCGTATGGTAATTCGTTACGTCCGAACTTTCGGCCGTATACACTTTCTATTTATTTTAAATCCATGGGCACACCTTTATCCAAATTGCACTTTCGATACCCTTTTATCTGGGAGGAACTTACACACTTATGACACAAAACTTTTTCTATGGAAAATAGTAATGGTACATTCAAAAATGTTCTCTGGGTACACGTCATATTCAGTTTTCATTCAAAACGTATATTTTGTATTAAGTTCGTGATTTTTTGTCACTGCTTGAAATCATCCAATATTAAAAGAAGGAGGCAATAGTGGGGGAGGGGCTGAGCAAAAAAAAACAGCAAAACCTTGATGAATGTGACAACTGTAACAATGATGATATATTTCAGCAATGTCAACTCAAATACCAAAAAACAACAACAAAATCAACCAACATAACCAGGAGCAATGTCAGTATCATTAATATCATCAGAATTTTAAATAAATAATTTTTGTGCAAAATTCGTTAAAGTGGAATTTTTCCAAAATCCAGATAAAGCATCAGCGAGATACCCTGGACCATATTTCAGGGGTATTTGTTAAAAATAAAACTTTATGCCAAATTTTAAGAATTAGTCAATGGTATTTTAAATATATCTGCCAAAGTCACATATATATCCCAACCTGTGAGAATTTTAACTTATATACTGATCTATTTTAAATACACTCCAATAAAAAAAAAAACAAGTAAGGAAAGTCTTAAGTCGGGCGGGGCCGACTATATTATACCCTGCACCACTTTGTAGATCTAAATTTTCGATACCATATCACATCCGTCAAATGTATTGGGTGCTATATATAAAGGTTTGTCCCAAATACATACATTTAAATATCACTCGATCTGGACAGAATTTGATAGACTTCTACAAAATCTATAGACTCAAAATTTAAGTCGGCTAATGCACTAGGGTGGAACAAAATATTAGTAAAAAATAAATATGGGAAACATTTAAATCTGGAGCAATTTTAAGAAAACTTCACAAAAGTTTATTTATGATTTATCGCTCGATATATATGCATTAGAAGTTTAGGAAAATTAGAGTCATTTTTACAACTTTTCGACTAAGCAGTGGCGAATTTACAAGGAAAATTTTGGTAATTTGGCCATTTTTGTCGAAATCAGAAAAACATATATATGGGAGCTATATCTAAATCTGAACCGATTTCAACCAAATTTGGCACGCATAGCTGCAATGCTAATTCTACTCCCTGTGCAAAATTTCAACTAAATCCGAGTTAAAAATTGGCCTCTATGGTCATATGAGTATAAATCGGCCGAAAGCTATATATTGGAGCTATATCTAAATCTGAACCGATTTCAACCAAATTTCGCACGCATAGCTACAATGCAAATTCTACTCCCTGTGCAAAATTTCAACTAAATCGGAGCAAAAAATTGGCCTCTGTGGTCATATGAGTGTAAATCGGGCGAAAGCTATATATGGGAGCTATATCTAAATCTGAATCGATTTCAACCAAATTTTGCACGCATAGCTACAATGCTAATTATACTCCCTGTGCAAAATTTCAACTAAACCGGAGCAAAAAATTGGCCTCTGTGGGCAAATGAGTGTAAATCGGGCGAAAGCTATATATGGGAGCTATATCTAAATCTGAACCGATTTGGCTGATATTTTGCAAGTTTTTCGAGACTCATAAAATATTTGGATGCACGGAATTTGAGGAAGATCGGTTGATATACACGCCAATTATGACCAGATCGGTGAAAAATATATATGGCAGCTATATCTAAATCTGAACCGATTTTTTCCAAAATCAACAGGGATCGTCTTTGAGCCGAAACAGGACCCTATACCAAATTTTAGGACAATCGGACTAAAACTGCGAGCTGTACTTTGCACACAAAAATACATCAACAGACAGACAGACAGACAGACGGACAGACAGGCGGACAGACAGACGGACAGACAGACAGTCAGACAGACGGACATCGCTAAATCGACTCAGAATTTAATTCTAAGACGATCGGTATACTAAACGATGGGTCTCAGACTTTTCCTTCTTGGCGTTACATACAAATGCACAAACTTATTATACCCTGTACCACAGTAGTGGTGAACAGGGTTGGCCTGTCACAAACTGTGACTTTTGCTACATACATTTGCGACGGTATAATACGTATGTCGCAAAAGTCGTAAACCTGCTGTAGAAAACCAAATTTTGAATAAAAGAAATCCTGAAAATTTTTTAATTTAGTGTGAGATCATTCGCTGTGAGTTTCTGCCGAAATTTGTGAAAGTTTTTCCATGATCAAGCCTATTTTCTTAGGTGGTATCGAAATTCCCGTTCGTGAGTATGCAAAATACCTTGGGGTTATATTGGACAGGAGACTGAACTTAAAGCTTAGAAAGGACGAGAAAATCCACGGTTAACCTGAACTCGTGCAAAAGGCAATAGGGAAAATGTGGGGACTAAAACCGAAAATTGTTAACATTCCTAAGAATTGAAACTTCTTCGCATATACCATCGTCTTGGATATCATCGAATTCGCTGCCTAGCTGACGCGACTAAAGTATTTTCAGTTTGCGACTTTTGTTACTTTTTCTACATTTACGACGCGTATGTGACGTTTACGACGTTTACAACTTTGCGACAGTCGCAAACCTAAAACAGTTTGATACAGACCATCTCTGGTGGTGAAGGGTATAAATATGGGAAACATTTAAATCTGAAGCAATTTTAGGGAAACTTCGCAAAAGTTTATTTATGATTTATCGCTCGATATATATGTATTAGAAGTTTAGGAAAATTAGATTCATTTTTACAACTTTTCGACTAAGCAGTGGCGATTTTACAAGGAAAATGTTGGTATTTTGACCATTTTTGTCGAAATCAGAAAAACATATATATGGGAGCTATATCTAAATCTGAACCGATTTCAATCAAATTTGGCACACATAACTATATTACTAATTGTATTCCTAGTGCAAAATTTCAACCAAATTGGGCCAAAACTCTGGCTTCTGGGGCCATATAAGTCCATATCGGGCGAATAATATATATGGAAGCTATATCTAAAACTGAACCGATTTCAATAAAATTTGGCACACTTGACTATACTACCAATTGTACTCCTTGTGCAAAATTTCAAGCTAATCGGGATAAAACTCTGGCCTGGGTCCATATAAGTGCATATCGAGCGAAAGATATATATGGGAGCTATATCTAAATCTGAATCGATTTCAACCAAATTTTGCACGCATAGCTACAATGCTAAATCTACTCCCTGTGTAAAATTTCAACCAAATTGGGCCAAAACTCCGGCTTTTAGGACGTTATTAGTCCATATCGGGCGAAATATATATATGGGAGCTATATCTAAATCTGAACCGATTTCAAACAAATTTTGCACACTTGACTATACTACTAATTGTACTCCAAGTGCAAAATTTCAACCCAATTCGGCCAAAAATCTGGCTTCTGGGGGCATATAAGTCCATATCGGGCGAAAGATATATATGGAAGCTATATCTAAATATGAACCGATTTCAATCAAAGTTTGCATTTGACTATACGACTAAGTGTTATGTGTGTACAAAATTTCAAGCACATCGGTATAAAACTCTGGCTGCTGGGTCCATATTAGTGCATATCGGGCGAAAGATATATATGGGAGCTATATCTAAATCTGAAGCGATTTCTTCCAAATTTCCAAGATATATATGGGAGCTATATCTAAATCTGAAGCGATTTCCTGTTCCACAGTGTGACGCAGGGTATAAAAAAAACATAACTGGGAACCCATTACCTAATTGGATTCTTATTCCCAATTTCCTTAAATATTTTGCTTTAAATTACTCATTTTTTTCCTGATTTCGTGGACATTAAGGCTATTCTGGAAATATTTAATTTTCCAAGTTTCTTTTCGAACAAATGAAACCCTAAACTCATGATACCAATTAAAAAGAACTCTCTCTCTTTACTTCTCTGTTGTTAACAAAGTGGACTCAATTCCTTATCAAATCTTTGTGTTCTAGTTAAAAGAAAATGGTTTTTGTCACATCTACTAATATTTGCAACTAATAATTATGTTTACTTTCATTAGGGTTCCTTTGCAAAACAAAAAAAAAGGAAGAAACTTCCCTCATCTCTGTTAAAGTAACAATGCATTAGAATTGAATGGCTTTATTGTTTGCTCCACTCGTTTACTTCAATCCATGGGATAATCTTTATTTTAAGTAAAAACTTTGCAAGTATTTTTTTTTGTGCTTTGTGTCATTTGCAAGAAGTAAAAGTTCTTTGGCAATTTTTCAAATAAGCGCATCTTTGTGTCGGAGTTATCTTTGACGCTGATGATGTGACCCCCAACGCGAGTGAGCCAACCATCCATTTAACAAAGGACTCTGCTACGTTGATTCTTTTAAAAGTCAGTTTTTCAACTTACTTACTTCCTCTCACCAAATCACAAAGTGAATGCGAAGGCGGAAAATCTTCAAACATGAAAAATTCTCAATCACAAGGACGAACAGACTTTCACACCAAAAAGAAAAAACTAAATGCACTAAAGGGAATGAAACTCAATTTCCGATTAACGTTTATACCGTGCGTTTGGTAAAGTGGTGGTGGTGTGTGTGTGTATGTGAGAGAGAGAGAGAGCTACTGAAAGTTGAAAACTGAGATTTTTTAAACTTTTCTGGTATTTACAGAAGATCTCTATTCAAATACGACATACTTAATTTTTACAATTTTTCTATCTATAGCAAAAGGTAGGCCTCAAGATACTTCATACGGTTGCCATTTTGTTAATTTTTAACTATACCATGCGGTGTTGATAAAGAAAATCTCAAGAATGTCTTTAGCGTCATACGAAGATCAAGATGGGCATATTTGTGGTAAAATTTACAAATTTTAAGAATTTATGAAATTTTTTGTGCGAATTATTTTTCCGTTTGTTTTTTTTTTTTTTTTTTGGTGAAAAATTAATTAAAAAACAAGTAAGTAAAGTCTAAAGTCGGGCGGGGCCGACTATATTATACCCTTCACCATTATGTATACCAAAATTTGTGTTACCATATCAACTCCTTCAAATTGTTTGGGAGTTATTATTTAAATTTATATTCCTATATATAAATATTTATATCTGAAACGATTTGGAGACAATTTTTTTTACTTCTACAAAATCGCTAGAATTAAAACTTAAATCGGCTCACATCCTGGGATGAAACATATACATATATACGACAATTTGAGTAATATTTACAATATTGGTTAAATCTCGCCAACATATGTGGTCAATTGTGGGTTGTGATATATTATTTGGGCAATTCGGGCGATATTTCCACAAGTCGGGAGGTTTATTGAAAATTCAACCATTCTGTGGAAAGGTTGACATTACACTGTGTAGGATATGACTACGTTATGGGGAAATCATCACAGAATTTTGTGTAAAATGTGGGTATATTCGTCATATTAGATCAAGATGACACACTTAAATAACATATTAAATGTATTCTATGTGGAAACTATCGAATCAATTGGAGGAAACTCCCATTGAAAATGGGTCTAAAATATGAAACATTCTACCATATTTCCCCTACTCTGGCGTTCATATATATGGGAGCTATATCTAAATATAAACCGATCTTGACCAAATTTGACATGCATAGTTAGAATAATAATCCTTCTATCTCAGCAAAAAACATAAATGGGAGAATAATTTTGGCCTGGTCATATGGGTGTAAATCGGCCGAAAGATATATATGGGAGCTATTCAACCAAAATTAGCACGCTTAACGATACTACTCATACGTACTCCTTGTGCAAAATTTTAAGCAAATCATGGCAAAGCTCTTGCTTTTGAGGCCGTATGAGTCTAAATCGGGCAAATGCTATATATGGGAGCTATATCTAAATCTGAACCGATTTCAACCAAATTTGGCACGCAAAGCTACAATGCTAATTCTACTCCCTGCGCAAAATTTCAATTAAATCGGAGTAAAAGATTGGCCACTGTGGTCATATGAGTGTAAATCAGGCAAACGATATATATGGGAGCCATATCTAAATCTGAAACGATTTCAATAAAATTTGGCACACTTGACTACACTACTAATTGTACATATTGATAGAAATGCAATTTATGCGACTTATATATAGATATCCTAAACTAAAATTAAAGCGCACTTTCCCTAATAAAACCAATTATGAAAAAATTTAATTATTACGCTGAAAAAAAGCATGGCCGGTTCCAAAAATTTTGTCTTTTCTTTGAATATTTCGGTATTGATTCCGAGCCAAAGAAGCGGAGAATACAAGTAAGGGTATTTTTAAGACACAACTCCCTTTAAATTAAGTTTTTGTGTTCTTGCTTCTAGGAAGCAAATTATAATTTTTCGTTTTTTCAGCTTTTTTTCTTCATATTCGTTTTTAAAGGACTTTCATAAAGGACTTTAAAGGACTTTGATAGCAGTCCTTTAAAACCGAACTAACGACAACTCTATTTTCAGGCTTCCAGTAGAAATTATGCTATGTTTCAAGTAAAAAACATTTAACAACATAGTGTTAAAAAACATGTCCTATTTTTGAACGATTTTTTGCTTTGTAGTGTAAGATACAAAAAGACAACAAATTTAAAGACAATTTCATTAATTTTAAAGAATTTTTATGAATCATTAAAGTCTAGTTGACTTTAGCCCAACATTTTTTATACCCACCACCATAGAATGGTGACGGGGGTATAATAAGTTTGTCATTCCGTTTGCAACACATCGAAATATCGATTTCCGACTATATAAAGTATATATATTCTTGATCAGGGAGAAATTCTAAGACGATATAACGATGTCCGTCTGTCTGTCTGTCTGTCTGTTGTAATCACGCTACAGTCTTCAATAATGAAGCAATCGAGCTGAAATTTTGCACAAACTCATCTTTTGTCTGCAGGCAGGTCAAGTTCGAAGATGGGCTATATCGGTCCAGGTTTTGCTATAGTCCCCATATAAACCGACCTCCCGATTTGGGGTCTTGGGCTTATAGAAATCGTAGTTTTTATCCAATTTGCCTGAAATTTGAAATCTAGAAGTATTTTATGACCATAAAGAGGTGTGCCAAAAATGGTGAGTATCGGTCCATGTTTTGGTATAGCCCCCATATAGACCGATCTCCCGATTTTATTTCTTGGGCTTATAGAAACCGCAGTTTTTATTCAATTTACCTGAAATTAGAAATCTAGAGGTATTGTAGTACCACAAATATGTGTGCCAAAAGTTGTGAGTATCGGTCCATGTTTTGGTATGGTCCCCATGTAAAACGACCTCCCGATTTGGGGTCTTGGGCTTATAGAAACCGTAGTTTTTATTCAATTTACCTGAAATTGGAAATCTAGAGGTATTGTAGGACCACCAATACGTGTGCCAAAAATTGTGAGTATCGGTCCATTTTTTGGTATGGTCCCCATATAAAACAACCTCCCGATTTGGGGTCTTGGGCTTATAGAAGTCGTAGTTTTTATCCAATTTGCCTGAAATTTGAAATCTAGAGGTATTTTATGACCATAAAGAGGTGTGCCAAAAATGCTGAGTATCGGTCCATGTTTTGGTATAGCCCCATATAGACCGATCTCCCGATTTTACTTCTTGGGCTTATAGAAACCGCAGTTTTTATTCAATTTACTTGAAATTGGAAATCTATAGGTATTGTATGACCACAAATACGTGTGCCAAAAATTGTCAGTATCTGTCCATATTTTGGTATGGCCCCATATAGACCGATCTCCGGGTTTGGGGTCTTGGGCTTATAGAAACCGTATTTTTTATCCAATTTGTATGAAATTGGAAATCTGGAGGTATTTTAGGACCATAAAGAGGTGCGCCGAAAACGGTGAGTATCGGTCCATATTTTAGTATAGCCCCCATAAGAACGATTTCCCGATTTAAATCCTTGGGTTTCTAGAAACCGTAGTTTTTATCTGATTTGCCTAAAATTGTAAATATTCTGGTATTTAGACCGACTGCACTTCTTGAGGGTGTAGAAGGCGCACTGATCATGAAAATAGCTTGAAATTCAATGTAACATTTCCAGATTCCTCTAAAACTCAAACAAAAATGGTTCTTATAATACCAGAATCTGATATAGTCCTCATAGGTGAAATCTTTAAATTTATCTTCGGAAAGTGTCCTCAAGTCCTCAAGCCCTCCTGAAATTTCAAAGGAAACCCTAATATTTGGTTCATGGTGGTGGGTATTTAAGATTCGGCCCGGCCGAACTTAGTGCTGTATATACTTGTTTTCTTTCATGTTATGATACCCATTTCTAAGTCAAATTACTTAATTATACACAGAAAATAATTTCACGAAAAATTTTCCAATTAAAATTTTAATTGAGTTTTAAAAAATATTCAATTAAAAATTTAATTGAATCAACAAATTTTTTAATTGAAACAAAAATCAATCACAAAAATTAATAGTATCAATTAATTTTTTAATTGGATCAATTATTTTTTTTAATTGGCCCTCAATTAATTTTTTAATTGATACTATCATTTCTGTGATTGAAGACATTTCAATTAAAAAATTAATTGGATCAATTAATTTCGTGACTGAATCAGATTTTTTTTTTTTGTGTAGGGACAATACGACTTCATTGAAAAGTTTATCGATTTTTGGACAAGGAAAAGAAATTATATTAGAGAAATGCGTCTTCTATGTTAAGCAAAATTTGCATTCGTATTTTAAGGACATGAAATCTTTGGCCTCACGACAATATTTTTTCAGTGTAGAAAAAGTTATTGTGTTATTCTGAACAGTAACACTGAGTTGTTAGTTTTGGTACCTTCCGAATGTCACACATTTAGTCTTCTCGAGGTTAATCCTTATCATGTTGCCGAGGCAAAGAATGGATAGCATCCATAACAAGTAGCTGTACATCATCTGCATAAATGCATATGTCGGAGTTTGTTACGGACTGTCCTACACCATTTATGTAAAGCATAAATAAGATTGGTCCTACTATAGAACCTTGAGGAACAAATATCACACAAATTCGAGTTCTGACCATTATTTTAAAAAAATTGTGAGCGTCGTAACAGAAAAGAAGACATCAAATTACAAGATGTACCAGAGAAAAAGAATTGGTAATAGAGCTTAGTATGTATCAAATCCAAGGCCTTAATTAAATCTAATACAGCGAGTATCGATGGCAGATTACTATTGGTTGTACTATGATGCCTGCGATATCCAGATTGGCACGACCCAACAAGAGAAAACCGATCCAAATGGTCAGTAATTGTACACCCAGAGAAATGATTGGTTGGAATTCGAGCAGGATAACAGATAGATTGTTGGAACTCATATTATTTAGTTGTGTGGACTATTTGTCAGTTATTTCTTTTATCTTATTGTTAGAATAACCAAAAAAGTATCAATGGTACCAAATGGTAGTACATACGACCAAATATTAGTTATTCTACATCTATGCAAGTAAAAAAATATTTGTTCTATTTTACTCTGTCATGACAACTTATTTGTTTTTTCAAAGTATCAACAGAACAAATAATTTGGTTGCGATAACAGATTCGAAGTTATAAATGGAAATTGTAGGTATTGTTGCTCCAACAATCATTTGGGTGCTATAATTTATAGAGCTTATAATTAAAAAAATTTTAGAAGTCGAAGTTTGTAACCAAATATCATGCAGAAAATCACAGAATTTATACCCACGAAAGCGGCTTCGAATGTTCTTTGCAAGTCGCATAAATCACGCATGCGAAAACAAATTTAACCCAATTCTTTTATACTTTGCATGTTCAATAAAAAACATGTTTGACAATCTGTTTGTCGTCAATTGGAAAAAATCAAAATACAAAAATATAAAAAAACATCATTAAATTCTGTGCTCGAATTGGATCTGAGGTAAGTAAAATCTTTAAATACGTTATTAACATATATGTGTGTTAAATACGTTATTAATATTTTATATATTTTGCATTCTTTAGATTATATACCATGGCGATGTTTTTAAATGTTGTTTTCAAAGGCAAAAAAGATATATTAAAAATAGCTGGAGAAATCCTGACTGTCGAAACAATCCATAAAGAAAGTAAGTACAGATTATATCACCATTGACCCTTATATTATGTTGGGGGCATGCACTGGCCACTAAGAACTTTTATTTACTTTCCATCAGTAAGAAATGCGCTGATGAAAAATACGACGTGAGTCATCAAATGACCCCAACATATCATAAGGGTTAAAATCGCAAATTAACTAAAAAAATCGGTGGTAAAAGAAATTTGTCAATAGCGTAGCTAAAAAAAATCATCATCATAATAGGGAACTTATTGAAATTCGTAGAAGATATATAGGTTTGTAAGTTGGTCGGTTTTTAAGTTATCGTAGTTTGCTACAAATTTGCTACAAATTCATATGTTTGCGGGCACCAATGTTTTTGAAGTTAAAAGCAATGACTCTTTGGAGCTATCGGTTAGGGTTTAACCCTTGAGTACTTTTGACCACTACAGAAAACTTTGAAAAATGTCGCTCAAAATAACAAATGATTTTTATGATGTTCGTACAAAATTTAAGTAGATATGTAATAAAGACAATTCACCCTTTTTCTTCACACAAAATGGATCTCTTTATTACATTTTTATTTATTTCGTCCCACTTTTAGTCAAAAATCATTTTAAACTAAATGGATTTGTATATTTCATGGACGGGGCGAATAAAATACAAATATGAGACGATATTTTAGCGGACTATGTAAACCAATTTCGATGCGTTCCAGGATAGTTTATCGAAGCTATCGAATACGAAAAAGGTTAGAAATATATATCTTAGAATTCAGAAATTTATTCTATACTATTGCATATTGGTATCTCGAGATGAAACCATTGACTACGAAGATCTGGTGTATGAAATCGAAAATGAAGGCGATGTGCAAGATATTGCAAACTATAAATTAGACAATGCACTAGAAACAGAGAAAGAAGTGTGTGAAGAATTAACGGGATCTGTGAAAGTGGCTTCTTTAATAAACTTAAATGTATACGCTATCAAATATTTATTATTTATTATTCACTCCAGAACTTCTCGAATTTTAGACTCTTCGGCAGCTAGAAGATATAGAATATCGAATTATGATCCAAGAAAACGCCGTTAAATGTTTGGATAATTCAGATAGAACAAAGCTATCAAAAATAATAATCAAGTATATCTTGCAAAAAGATATCCATTTCGAGTAAATAATAGAAGTGACACTTGCGCCACTATGCAGTTAAAGCGTATATATGTACATATTTTTATTTATGTATAACCGACCATTACCATAAGATTCCGCTTAAAACTCTGTGGTAGGCCAGGCTAACCTTCCATTTTTTAATGTAAATCAGATGTCAGAGCTGTAATTAGTCCAAGTTTACTTCTTAAAATATAACCGTTTAAATCAAACTTAGAGAATTGAAATTTTTGACAGTTACGAATAATAATAATACATTTAACAATATAAATAATTAATTTTGCAGATTAACACGCTACGATTACATTTTTTAAAAGGATTTAATAATACAAATTCTGCCACAGGAACCAAAAGATATATATTATTGTCCAGCAAATTTTGGCCAGCGAGCCTCAGGAAAACTTTACGATGCCTTTAATAATTTGAGAAAACGTTTATGTAAATCAGGTCTATTGAAACGGCGAACATACCAATTTAAAAATAGTGGGATTATTTCATTTAACGGTAAAATTTGATATAACATTTAAACGCCTTCGACATATTTTAGTTTTTTTTTTCAGATGAATCCGATGATTTCGCATACGTTAAAAATAATACTATCTTAAATGAGGAATATATTTCCAAATGGGTTAACTGCATGTCGGAGAGAAAACATTTACTGCAAAATAGTGATTTGCCTACATCCGACTATTTAAACTTGTTTCCCATCTTCAACTCAAATGATATATCAATATTTGAACTTTTTAAGATCGACGTAACAACTTTTTATCCAAGTTGCAGCAGCATTGCAGTCTGGGATAATTTATATTCAAAAGTGTTTGTAAGACTGAGCAAAACTAAGGATCTTAATGCAAAAAAAAAATCTAGACAAAATAGAAGGATTGTCTGAAAGTATGTTTCATGGTCAAATGATAATATAACTTACATCCAACATATTATTAAATCTATGCAGGAAACAAAAAGGAGGTCGCGTTTATATTATTGCCATATTTATTCCCGTCAACCAATGTAAGAAGCTAAGCTTTTAAAAACTTTATACTTTGATAATCACTATTTTGCGTATAAAATAAGTTCTACTGACTGTATTAATACTATTATTGACTTTAAAAAATTAATGTAAATTGTTGGTCACATGTGTCTATATCCGCTACTGGCGAAGAATTTGTTGTTTGGGATTACTAAATATTTAATATTTATATGCTTTTATTTTCCGTTTTTATGAATACACAATAAATTAATTTAAAAACTTAAAATATTTTTAATGAGTTTTCTTTAAAATTTTGCACGGTTTTCGTGCTAAACAAATAGTACTGATACCAAAATATTGGTTGCCTCGATAATTCAACATATTATTAGCATAGACAACAGTTGATTGTTCTAATCACATAATAAATCGAAGTGGTTGTGATTGCCAATATATGGTTCATCTACTCATATGTTAGTTATCCAAACAAATGTGTTTCAAGTTATGTCACACAACAGTTGGTTGTAGTAACATATTATGTCAGTTATTTCTTGGTAGTAGGTGGAACCAAATATATCGGTTGGCAAAAGAATTGGTTGTCCCAACAAATTTGTTTTCTGTGTGTATCCTTAATCACATATTCAAAGGCTTTCGACAAAGCAGGTAAAATGGATATTGGCCGACAGTCGCCTGGGATAGTACCTCTAGTATTCTTCTTCTGTAGCGGGACTACTCCCGCCGTTTTCCAATCCGAGGGAAATTTACTTGTCATAATTATGCACCCAGAAAAAAGTGTCTTCGAAACTAAAGGAAAAAATGTTCATTAATTTAGTTTAGCCATTTTATTTCCATTAAGTTAAATTTTTGTGTGAAATAATAAAATTTACTTGATTCAGTAAAAACTCCTAAACTGAATTCAGTTAGGAATAGTCCATTAACTAGAATAAGGCATGGAATTTTTTTAATACTGCTTTCTTCCTGGGTATAAGAATTTACTACTGAACAAGAAAATTTTATTCACTGATAACAAAGCATTCGTAAAAATAAGCAAAAACCGTAGTAAAACCAAGTTTCCTCAAATTTAGTAAAATTTCTTATAAAATGATAATTCTGACTTCCTTAATTAAAGAAAGCTTATCATACATACGAATAACAGTTGGCATAGAAATATATTTTAGTTCATTCGTACTAAGAAGTATTCAATCCTTTCAAAACTTAAGGTTTTGTTAGAAAATAGGAAATTTTCCTATATATCTTTTGTCTACCTGTAATCGATACTTGTCATCGATGTAATCGATATGTTTGCGCATGGGTTGTTTTTTAGTTGGAATCGCGTTGTTATGGTATACGGAGAGATTGTTAAAATATATAATATAGTGAAATAATTTAATAAATAACAAATAAAATATATATATTAAATATGTGTTATTTTAAATTATTGAGAACAATTTTCGTTTTTAGGAAATTATTAAACATAAATAATATTCGTGATGGCGTACAAAGAAACGAAACACCAACAGAATAACAACCCCTTCATTCATCTGATAACATTCATTCGTGAAAAAATTGGTTTATGATTTTTTATATTTGTAGGCATTGAAATTGTCAAAATCGTTAGGCAGCAACTTATTAAAAGTGAAAGGCACAAGAAGAAGAAAAAAAATTACGTTTTACAGTTGATAACATTAGATGGAAATTAGAAATAGTGGAATAATAAACTAATATTTCGATGCTGTTTATTCTTGATAAATATATTTAATATATTAATAAAACATGGCTTTTATTGAAGAAAAAATTGTCTATACAAATAAATAAAATTGTATTTAAAAACGAAGATAAGCAGTTCTAATTTTGAAGTAAAATCTTTACAACAAATATGTAAGATTTGTCCAAATTAATGAAAAAAGTTCAATAAAATCATTCCATATATGAATTCAATTCAGTTAAATTTTTTCATTCTGTAGTATAGTGGTACATAAATATAGGAAAATGTTAACTAATATATGGAATGCATTCTACCTAATTTTTATGAAAATCACATCGTTCAAACAAATAAAAATGTATTTGGCGCTATACGAAGTTCAACTTTTTTCACAATGAGTTCATTTTAACTTAACCCTCTAATGCCCCAATTTTTTTGCCAGCTGATTAAATTTTCAATGTTAACGACACGAAAGCAAGAAAACTAAACAAGAAAAATTTACACGGTAAAATTCAATACACTAATAGAAAAAGTTTCGTTATATTAACGAAATGTGTCGTTAAAAGTCAGCCAATGAAAAAAATTCGTTAATACAACGAATTTTTTCGTTAATATAACGAATTTTCTGCCAATCAACGTGACGTTTCGTACTATTAACGAATATTTTCATTGTATTAATGAAAATGTTTCGTTATATCAATGAACATTTTTCGTTGGCGGACTTTTAATGAAATTTTCTTTGTGTGTACATGTTGCAAAGCCTCTTGAACAGTTTTAACTAAGTTTTCTTTTTATTTTACCCGTTTTTGTTGTCTTAAGGTGTGTTTTACTAAAAGCTTCTTTATTAAATGAAGACCGTCTAAAGGCGGGCTTGGGCATTAGAGGGTTAAAGAAGGGGTCATTTTTTCTGGGTGTGGTATTGAAGACATTTAAAATATGTCCACAGATCACAGGAAATACAAACTTTATGAACCTAATGGGAATTCCATCAACACCCATAACATTAGAACCTGCACAAATTTATATTTCCTTGCCACATTTACTTTTCAAAAAGCATATTTTGTTCCTTTCCAAAAAAAGTCATAAATAAAAAAATAAAGATGCCTTACAAAACCAAATATTAAGTCAAAATCGCAAGTTTCAAAGAAACTTGCAAAATATTTTCTCCTTAGCATTATGCATTGGCAATCTCAAAGAACTCTTCTTAATATCAACAAACAAGGAAAGTAAAGAAAGTTCAAAAAGTTTTGTTACAAAGAAAAAAAACTTTTTGTCAACAATATTTTGTAATAGTCTCTATCAGCGTTGCCAATTTAGCTATTTTCCCGCTAGATTTGGCTTTTTTTGGAGTAGTTTAGCGGGAAAAAAATGCATTTAGCTTTTTGCCTTTTTTCTGGCTCGTTTTCATGGCCGTTTTAGCTATTTTTGAATTTCTCTTATATAAACTGTTTTCCTTGCCCAAAAGTCGACAAATTCTTTTTATCAGTGTCCTTATAGTTAAGTTATTCAACTGAAAAATGGGTATCTTTACATGAAAGAAAACGTTGTTCGGCTACACTGAAACAAAGCATGTCCGAATCCAAAGGTTTTGTCTTTACTTTAAAAATGTTGGTATTGATTCCGAGCCAAAGAAGCAGGGAATACAAGTAAGGATACTTTTAGGACACAATTCTCTTTTAAATTTGGCGAAATCGGGCGAAAGATATATATGGGAGCTATATCTAAATCTGAACCGATTTCAATAAAATTTGGCACACTTGACTACACGCTCACAAAAAATCGCTTCTGTAACATATACTCCCAAACATATTTTGCTTCAAGCATATACATTTTTGGGTATTGCCCAAACATTTATATGTTTGATCTCTACCAATATATAATATGTTTGAAAGCATATTGGTCTAAACAATATATGTTTGGGTAGTCTAAGTTCCAAACATTTTGTATTTTTGCATCCAAATTCAATAATGTTGTCTTCCAAAAAACAATATGTTATTATGTGAACATATAATATGTTTGGAAGCATTTAGCACCCAAAAATATTATATGCTTAAAAAAAATTCTCCCAAACAATATTGTGCTCAAAATTTTATTTATTTATTTATATATTTACAATCATAATGAATTATGAAAATAAACAGGTAATATAGGTGCTAACAACATAGGTTTTCGACCTGAATGCTCAAAATTTTGTTTCTGCCTAATTGTATATTCCCCCACATCTTTCTCACTTCCACGAGATTTTTTAGTTCTTAGCACTTTTTTCTGTGATACAAACATTGTAGAAGAAATTATTCAATTTTATGATTTTTTTATTTTAATTTTACCTTTTGCCGGACGGGGATTCGAACAGCGGACCACACAGTTTGTAAGGATCAAAGAAGTAGCAGATCAATTGCCCAAGGAAAAATAAAATGTTAATTTTGTAATAACAAGCAACAACCACCAACTTAATTCAATATCGCTCCCTGTTAAATAGCGCTCCAAGCTACTAAACACATATATGTTTATAGGCTATTTCTAAATTAATATATGTTTGCATCCAAGCATATTATATTTACAAACATTTTATGTCCCAAACATAATATGTTCTAACATATTAACATATATGTCCCAAACATGTTATGCTAGTTTATGAACATTATATGCTTGCACTCAAAAATATTGTGTTTAAAAATTTGTGTTCCAAACATATAATGTTTATAGCCAAACATATGAAGTCTTTTTCATCCGTGTATAGTAATAATTGTTCTTCTTGTGCAAAATTTCAAGCAAATCGGTATAAAACTCTGGCTTCTGGGGCCATATAAGTCCATATCGGGCGAAACATATATATGGGAGCTATATCTAAATCTGAACCGATTTCTTCCAAAATCAATAGGGATCTATTCTGAGCCAAAACACATGCTTGTGCCAAATTTGAAGTCGATTGGACTAAAACTGCGACCTAGACTTTGATTACAAAAATGTGTTCACGGACAGACGGACATCGCTATATCGACTCAGGAGCCGACCCTGAGCATTTTTGCCAAAGACACCATGGGTCTATCTCGTCTCCTTCTGGGTGTTGCAAACATATGCACTAACTTATAATACCCTGTTCCACAGTGTGGCGTATTGATAGGATCAAAACATAATTAAACGAGCGATAAAAACAAATCGGCTATTTATTAATGGAATGGAATTACATTTACGAAAAATGGACAAAAATAGGTGTGTTTGAATAATTTTTCAATAAAAGTTATTCAGTATAAACATGCAAGACAGTAAGAATGGGTTTTACTCTCTTGGATAAAATTAGCAAAAATGTACACGTCCACGAATTTATCATTAGTTCAGCGGATTTAAGCCAATTAAAACGAAACATATTGATATTTTCTAATGATATTACTTAGATATTGTTGCAGTCTCACAGAAGTAGAATTAAAATGAATATAATTAAATTAATATGCACAGAAAAAAATTTCACGAAAATTTTTCCAATTAAAATTTTAATTAATTTTTTAAAAATATTCAATTAAAAATTAAATTGATTTTTTAATTGAAACCAAAATCAATCACTAAAATTAATAGTATCAATTAATTTTTTAATTGGATCAATTAATTTTTTAATTGGATCAATTAATTTTTTAATTGACCTTCAATTAATTTTTTAATTGATACTATCATTTCTGTGATTGAAGACATTTCCAATAAAAAATTAATTGGATCAATTAATTTCGTGATTGAATAAAAAAAAAATTGTGTGTGCATTTTAAGTGAAATACAGCTTTTAAGTTTGTTAAATTTCAATGAAAAATGTGACATTTGATACCAAAAATTTTTGCTTTTTCTAGCTATTTTTTGGGCAAATCTAGCAGTTTTTGGTGAAACAATTCTGGCAACGCTGGTCTCTATTTATAGTAAATAACAATAATAACTTTCTTAAAATCTTACTTTCTATGTCTTCTTAGTATGATGATAAATTGTAATGGTTATAAAAATGTTTTCTTCTCTTTTTTTAGAATCATGAAATATTGAATCTGGAACCTTATACACAGTATAAGGTTACAGTTCAGGTCTTTAACCCTGAGGGTTTGGGTCCTGAAACTACAATACTTGTGATGACCGATGAAGGAGGTGAGTACTTGTTTTTATGATTAATTATACAAACTAAGATATTTATGAAGATCTTTTACTAAAATCTTATATTACTAACCAAATAGCGCATTAAATAATATTAAGTTTATTGGTATAAACTCTAGTAATTATGTATGAGTTTTTAACTGTTATATATTTTAAAGAAAAAACTAAAACTTTTAAAATACCTTGTATCCAAAGTGTGGGGTTATTATCATTATAATAGATTCGCATTAGTTAAATGAATTTTTATCTGACTATTTTCGAAGAATTACATTTAAAATAGTCTTTTACTAAAATTTCGGTCTAAATTCAACTTATGTGTAAGAAATTTTACAGTTTCAGATATTTTCCACCCAGAAAAAAATATCACTAAAATTGTTCCAATTTAAATACAATTTTAATTGATTCGAATAATTATTTATCTCAAAACTATTTAACTGATATTGGTGATAGATGTTATCATTTGATTGAATTTGCACAAAAAAAATATCACAGAAATTTTTCCAATTAAAATTTTAATTGTATTCAAATTTATTTAATTAAAAATTTAACTGATTCACAGACTTTTTTTATTTAAATAGAAAGCAATTAAAAAGCTAATTGTATCATTTAAGTTCCCAGCAAAAATATTTGGAAGTTTTTCTTAAGTCACAACTTTAAAAGCACTTTCAAAAATGTCATCCCGAAGATGTTCTTTATTTTAACTGAACAGGAAGTTCATTTGATTCAATTTTTTTATATTTTACTTTTTTCATATTTTAATGGGAAATTTATTTTTTTTTTTTTTTTGTTTCAAATAGTTTAAAAGTAGATTAAGAATTAATAAAATGGTACAAATTATTTCAATTTTACCGATAAACAAGTAAGGAAAGTCTAAAGTCGGGCGGGGCCGACTATATTATACCCTGCACCACTTTGTAGATCTAAATTTTCGATACAATATCACATCCGTCAAATGTGTTGGGGGGCTATATATAAAGGTTTGTCCCAAATACATACATTTAAACATCACTCGATTTGGACAGAATTTGATAGACTTTTACAAAATCTATAGACTCAAAATTTGTGTCGGCTAATGCGCTAGGGTGGAACACAATGTTAGTACAATAAATATGGGAAACATTTAAATCTGAAGCAATTTTAAGGAAGCTTCGCAAAAGGTTATTTATGATTTATCGCTCGATATATATGTATTAGAAGTTTAGGAAAATTAGAGTAATTTTTACAACTTTTCGACTAAGCAGTGGCGATTTAACAAGCAAAATGTTGGTATTTTGACCATTTTTGTCGAAATCAGAAAAACATATATATGGGAGCTATATCTAAATCTGAACCGATGTCAACCAAATTTGGCACGCATAGCTACAATGCTAATTCTACTCCCTGTGCAAAATTTCAACTAAATCGGAGTTAAAAATTGGCCTCTGTGGTCATATGAGTGTAAATCGGGCGAAAGCTATATATGGGAGATATATCTAAATCTGAACCGATTTCAACCAAATTTGGCACGCATAGCTACAATGCTAATTCTACTCCCTGTGTAAAATTTCAACTAAATCGGAGCAAAAAATTGGCCTCTACGGTCATATGAGTGTAAATCGGGCGAAAGCTATATATGGGAGCTATATCTAAATCTGAATCGATTTCAATCAAATTTGGCACGCATAGCTACAATGCTAATTCTACTTCCTGTGCAAAATTTCAACAAAATCGGAGCAAAAAATTGGCCTCTGTGGTCATATGACTGTAAATCGGGCGAAAGCTATATATGGGAGCTATATCTAAATCTGAACCGATTTCAACCAAATTTGGTACGCATAGCTACAATGCTAATTATACTCCCTGTGCAAAATTTCAACTAAAACGGAGCAAAAAATTGGCCTCTGTGGTCATTTGAGTGTAAATCGGGCGAAAGCTATATATGGGAGCTATATCTAAATCTGAACCGATTTCAACCAAATTTGACACGCATAGCTACAATGCTAATTCTACTCCCTGTGCAAAATTTCAACTAAATCGGAGCAAAAAATTGGCCTCTGTGGGCAAATGAGTGTAAATCGGGCGAACGCTATATATGGGAGCTATATCTAAATCTGAACCGATTTGGCTGATATTCTGCAAGTTCTTCGAGACTCATAAAATATTCGGATGTACGGAATTTGAAGAAGATCGGTTGATATACACGCCAATTATGACCAGATCGGTGAAAAATATATATGACAGCTATATCTAAATCTGAACCGATTTTCCAAAATCAATAGGGATCGTCTGTGAGCCGAAACAGGACCCTATACCAAATTTTAGGACAATCGGACTAAAACTGCGAGCTGTACTTTGCACACAAAAATACATCAACAGACAGACAGACAGACGGACAGACAGACAGACGTACATCGCTAAATCGACTCAGAAATTAATTCTAAGACGATCGGTATACTAAACGATGGGTCTCAGACTTTTCCTTCTTGGCGTTACATACAAATGCACAAACTTATTATACCCTGTACCACAGTAGTGGTGAAGGGTATAAAAAATGCTAAATCCATTCTAGAAAAATTACGAATTTTTGAAAATATTTTACAAGCATTAGAATGCATTAAAAATCATACGAAATTGTAACAAGTATATACAAAAGTAAGTTCGGCCGGGCCGAATCTTAAATACCCACCACCATGAACCAAATATTACGGTTTCCTTTGAAATTTCAGGAGGGCTTGAGGACACTTCCGGAAGATAAATTTAAAGATTTCACCTATGAGGACTATATCAGATTCTGGATTTATAAGAACCATTTTTGTTTGAGTTTTAGAGGAATCAATAACATCTCTTGTAAGCGTGCAAGAAAATTATAAAATAACGTCTTGATATGAAATCTTAAATCTGTAGAAGTAAAATCTGGAAATTTTACATTGAGTTTCAAGCAATTTTCATGATCAGTTGGCTTCTACACCCTCAAGAAGTGAAGTCGGTCTATATGGAGGCATTACCAAATGGACCGATAAAAACTTAATCCGATACACGTTTTTGTGAGCCTAAAATACCAGAATATTTACAATTTCAGGCAAATCAGATAAAAACTAAGGTTTCTAGAAACCCAAGGAGTTAAATATGGAAATCGTTCTTATGGGGGCTATACTAAAATATGGACCGATACTCACCGTTTTCGGCACACCTCTTTATGGCCCGAAAATACCTCTAGATTTCCAGTTTCAGGCAAATTGGATAAAAACTTTGGATTCTAGAAGCCCAAGAAGTAAAATCGGGAAATCGGTCTATATGGGGGCTATACCAAAATATGGACCAAAATATGGACTCATCATTTTCGGCACACCTATTTATGGTCCTAAAATACATAAAATACCTCTAGATTTCAAATTTCAGGCAAATTGCATAAAAACTGCAGTTTCTATAAGCGCAAGAAGTAAAATCGGGAGATCGGTCTATATAGGGGCTATACCAAAATATGGATCGATACTCACAATTTTTGGCACACGTATTTGTGGTCCTACAATACCTCTAGATTTCCAATTTCAGGCAAATTGGGTAAAAACTACGATTTCTATAAGCCTCTTGGGCCCAAATCGGGAGGTCGGTTTATATGGGGACTATAACAAAACCTGGACCGATATAGCCCATCTTCGAACTTGACTTGCCTGCAGACAAAAGACGAGTATGTGCAAAATTTCAGCACGATTGCTTCATTATTGAAGACTGTAGCGTGATTACAACAGACAGACAGACAGACAGACAGACAGACAGACAGACGGACATCGTTATATCGTCTTAGAATTTCTCCCTGATCAAGAATATATATATACTTTATATAGTCGGAAATCGATATTTCGATGTGTTACAAACGGAATGACAAACTTATTATACCCCCGTCACAAAATATCACAAAATTACATAATTTCCGACCGAAACACTTAATTCGCATTACACCTTGAGAAGTGATGCGAATTCCGTGCAAAGCCTGTTTAACACCACTTCCGCCAATTTAACAGCACTTCCGGATCCAAAAAGAACATTTTCACTACTTTTTTGGCGACGCTAAAAAGGGTTTTTAATTGGACCCTGTTACGTAGCGAGAATTCTTCGGAGGGTAATATTTTGAAAAATCAAAAAAAAAAATCCAAAGATCTAACAAATCTAGCAAACAGTAAAAACCCCTAAAAAAATCCAGCTACAGTGAAAAAACAGTGAACCCTCCAGTAAAGAAAATTTTAGTTAATTTAAGAAAAAATATATTTAAAATTTGGAAAAACCCGCTTAACCCTTTCACTACCGATGTCCACTTAGAAGGACATTCGAATAAGACACCAAATTCTATTTTCCCGCTTAGTTTCGATTTCTTTCTCGATGTTACTTTAAAGTAGAGGCTTTACTCTAAATAAACTATAAATTTTGTCGATATTGGTGGGGTCTAAAAAACATTTTTATAAACATCTTTAAACATAAACGAAAAATATGAAAATTTGAGACAATTTTTCTACAGTATGTTTGTAGTAAATGGACATTTATACAAAAAATATAGCTGATACGTTTACGGGTTCTTTCTTGCATTTTTTCTTACACTTTGAAAGATATTATAGACCAAATAACACTCATTTTCGTAAGGCCATTTGATCACTATTCATGAATCAAGTTTCAGAACAAGCTCATATAGCTCTTGAAGTAATTGAGGTAGGTTTTCAAAATGACAATTTTTGTTCTACATGCTGTT
This sequence comes from Haematobia irritans, assembly GCF_050003625.1. Classification (NCBI taxonomy): domain Eukaryota; kingdom Metazoa; phylum Arthropoda; class Insecta; order Diptera; family Muscidae; genus Haematobia; species Haematobia irritans. Next base: position 272,533,514 of record NC_134397.1, on the reverse strand, counting down.
AGTACAAGTAAAACCAGAAGAAAAATAAAAGTTTTTAACATTAGGTTTATTTCGGTAGTGAAAGGGTTAAGAATATTCAAACAGTTTTAAATATATACTCCATAAATTCTTTAATAAAAACCATCAAAATAGACAGCATCAGTTATTATCCTTTCACCACAAAATGCCAATGTAACTAAAAGAAAATGTTAATATCCATCCATATATATGTATATAAATATCTAATAAAATTTAATTGTATATTAAATGGTTTTTATGTATTTTAAAACGTTATCAATTTTAGATTAAAAACATCACAAAAAAACCCTTTGCCAAAGGAAACAAACAATACAGAGTAATCCTGGAGTTTTCATAAAACTCACAGGGCATTAGGATTTATCAGCAACTTTTGCTCACATTTATTTGTTTTGGAATAAAATTAATTAATTTTTCAAATATTTGTAACATATATGACATAATATTTTATTATATGTCCATTAGATTTTTATTTTTTTTTTTGCCCGTTACTTTTCAACATACACACATGAGAATTTATATCCCAACAGGCCAATGGAGATAAAATCATCATTGATAGAGGAGTGTGCGAGATACGAGGACTCGGGACTAGGATAAAGAGAATAATTTAATTTGACTAATGCACATGATTTGTTGGCACTGTAATAATATTTCTATACATATAATTTTAATAGGTTATTATTTTATATGTCATAACCATATAATGCAAACATCTGGTATAATATAAATGCGTATATGAATTGAATTGTTGCTGCTGTTGTTGCCATCATTAGTTTAATCCACAACAATATTTGTTGTGGGAAATTCCTTAGTATGAGTATTTAGAAAATTCCTTAGTATTAGCATTTAGTGATATTTTTCTCCAAATACTAGGTAAAATGTCACCAACAAAATTATAAAATAATAAAGTAGTAGTCCTACCGCTGATATTATGTGGAATATATTCTGTGAATGTAATGAAATGAATATGCCTTTGAGGCAATACAATTTTGGTATTTATTGCAGTAGGTACTGTAAATTAAATAGTAGAGCTCTCGATTTAATTTTTGTATGAAAACAGAAAAAAAAACTAAATACATATATTAATTAGTTGGAAATTATTTATTTTGAAATTCATAAATTGAATTTCCAATACTTCAATAGTTCATACACGGATGAAAAAGACTGTTTTTCATATGTTTGGCTATAAACATTATATGTTTGGAACACAAATTTTTAAACACAATATTTTTGAGTGCAAGCATATAATGTTCATAAACTAGCATAACATATTTGGGACATATATGTTAATATGTTAGAACATATTATGTTTGGGACATAAAATGTTTGTAAATATAATATGCTTGGATGCAAACATATATTAATTTAGAAATAGCCTATAAACATATATGTGTTTAGTAGCTTGGAGCGCTATTTAACAGGGAGCGATATTGAATTAAGTTGGTGGTTGTTGCTTGTTATTACAAAATTAACATTTTATTTTTCCTTGGTCAATTGATCAGCTACTTCTTTGATCCTTACAAACTGTGTGGTCCGCTGTTCGAATCCCCGTCCGGCAAAAGGTAAAATTAAAATAAAAAAATCATACAATTGAATAATTTCTTCGACAATGTTTGTATTACAGAAAAAGGTGCTAAGAACTAAAAAATCTCGTGGAAGTGAGAAAGATGTGGGGAATATACAATTGGGCAGAAACAAAATTTTGAGCATTCAGGTCAAAAACCTATGTTGTTAGCACCTATATTACCTGTTTATTTTCATAATTCATTATGATTGTAAATAAAAACATAAAATTTTGAGCACAATATTGTTTGGGAGAATTTTTTTTAAGCATATAATATTTTTGGGTACAAAATGCTTCCAAACATATTATATGTTCACATAATAACATATTGTTTTTTGGAAGACAACATTATTGAATTTGGATGCAAAAATACAAAATGTTTGGAACTTAGACTACCCAAACATATATTGTTTAGACCAATATGCTTTCAAACATATTATATATTGGAAGAGATCAAACATATAAATGTTTGGGCAATACCCAAAAATATATATGCTTGAAGAAAAATATGGTTGGGAGTATATGTTACAGAAGCGATTTTTTGTGAGCGTGTAGGTATAAAAAAATTTTTGAAATTGAGTATTACAGCGGGGTTCTTGGGGATAGATATTTAGCGTTTATTCATATTAAATGTGATTTTTATATCCTGCGCCACACTGTGGAACAGGGTATTATAAGTTAGTGCATATGTTTGCAACACCCAGAAGGAGACGAGATAGACACATGGTGTCTTTGGCAAAAATGCTCAGGGTGGGCTCTTGAGTCGAAATAGCGATGTCCGTCTGTCCGTGAACACATTTTTGTAATCAAAGTCTAGGTGGCAGTTTTAGTCCAATCGACTTCAAATTTGGCACAAGTATGTGTTTTGGCTCAAAATAGATCCCTATTGATTTTGGAAGAAATCGGTTCAGATTTAGATATAGCTCCCATATGTATATTTCGCCCGATATGGACTTATATGGCCCCAGAAACCAGAGTTTTACCTAATTTGCTTAAAATTTTGGACAAGAAGAACAATTAGTACTATAGTCAAGTGTGCCAAATTTTATTTAAATCGCTTCAGATTAAGATATAGCACCCATATATATCTTTCGCCCGATATGGACTAATACGGTCCCAGAAGCCAGAGTTTTACCCCAATTTGGTTGAAATTTTGCACAGGGAGTAGAATTAGTATTGTCGCTATGCATGCCAAATTTGGTTGAAATCGGTTCAGATTTAGATATAGCTCCAATCTATAGCTTTCGGCCGATTTACACTCATATGACCACAGAGGCAAATTTTTTTGCTCCGATTTAGTTGAAATTTTGTACAGGGAATAGAATTGGCATTGTAGCTATGCGTGCCAAATTTGGCTGAAATCGGTTCAGATTTAGATATAGCTCCCATATATATGTTTTTCTGATTTCGACAAAAATGGTCAAAATACCAACATTTTCCTTGTAAAATCGCCACTGCTTAGTCGAAATGTTGTAAAAATGACTCTAATTTTCCTAAACTTATAATACATATATATCGAGCGATAAATCATAAATAAACTTTTACGAAGTTTCCTTAAAAGTGCTTCAGATTTAAATGTTTCCCATATTTTATTACTAACATTGTGTTCCACCCTAGTGCATTAGCCGACCTAAATTTTGTGTCTATAGATTTTGTAGAAGTCTATCAAATTCTGTCCAGATCGAGTGATATTTAAATGTATGTATTTGGGACAAAACTTTATATATAGCACCCAACACATTTAACGGATGTGATATGGTATCGAAAATTTAGATCTACAAAGTGGTGCAGGGTATAATAAAGTCGGCCCCGCCCGACTTTAGACTTTCCTTACTTGTTAATTTTGAGATTTGGCCTATAGCACAGGGCATAAATTATAATACAAATTTGAAAACTTTAAATTTGAAAGAGAATTTTGTCTTTGGGCGTTTTCGTTTCGCAAAAAATATGTCGCCTTACACTACTTTTTCCCTCATTGTATTTTTGCCCAAATGATAGTGTCATTCCAAAGTTATTGTTAATTCATAATATTGTGAGAGTTACAAGACCCAAAATCTATGATATTTTCCTTCATATCTTGCAATAAATTTCAAGAATGTTGAACCTTTTTTCCCCCATCGAAATCGCCATTAAATTCATCGTTAGTGGCTTCTCGGAAGCAATACCAAAATCCATAGTGTGTGGAAAAGATCTTTGGACTACATCATGGCTCCGTGTACGAAGCTTTTGATACCAAAATACAAACTTTAGCGCTAAGTTTAGGTTAAGGTTAGATGGCAGCCCGATATATCAGGCTCACTTAGACTATTCAGTCCATTATGATACCACATTGGTGAACTTTTCTTTTCACTGAGTGCTGCCCGATTCCATGTTAAGCTCAATGACAAGGGACCTCATTTTTATAGCCGAGTCCGACCGGCGTTCCACATTCCCGTGAAACCACTTAGAGAAGCTTTGAAACCGTCAGAAATGTCACTAGCATTACTGAGGTGGGATAATCCACCGCTGAAAAACTTTTTGGTGTTCGGTCGTAGCAGGAATCGAACCCACGACCATTTGTATGCAAGGCGGGCATGCTAATCATTGCACCACGGTGGCTCCTATTTCCAAATACAAATTTTCTAAAATAAACCAGGGCCACAGAACATAAGTGAAGAATTACACAAAATCAGATCGATATATAAGGACAAACCACCGATTTCTTCAAATTCAGGTCCACCTTAAAGATTTCAGGAAAATTTTAAATGCCGTCAACACAAACACAATGGAAAATTTAAAATCTGTGCATTTGTTTCCATATCGACTGCAGCTAAGGCCTTTTTTGCATTTGCAAACTTATGCTTACCTTCATCAATGTGGCATTTATGTTCCCTGCAATAGAGGATTCTTTCTAGGTTCCAGTTCTTACCGGCTTAAATTGTGAATGCCAATGGCAAAAAAACAATTTCCTATAAGAGTTTTTTCTCATTCTCTGATATTTTTTTCTTACTTTTTTTTGGACTCCGCTGGTGCGTGAGTAAACAAATTGTGCAACCGTTACGATGCCTTTTCGCGCTCTAAGCAGTTTTGCTTCCGTTTCCGGGTTTTTCTTCGTTTTTGCATGAAACATTGTCAAGCACAAGAAAAAATCTATTGAAAGCAACAGCTTCTGAAAAAAATAGAAAAAAACAACGTACACAAAGTGTCTCTTTCTTTAAAAAAAAAAGTTCTAGTCGATATAGAACAAAAAATTAACCTCAGTATTCTAACACAACTATGGCTAAAGGAAAGACAACTACCACAACAATGGTCAAAGTAAGCGATCCTTGTTCTTTACGGTGCATAAAATATGGTAGCCAAGCAAAGGTGGATCAAAAGAACTTAAAAAAAAATGACAACAATACCAGGCCCTGTTAAAACCTGATGCATTGTAAATAACCAAGCGGAATTTCATAACCAAAAACAAAGACCAAACTAAAATCTGTTCTGAATAAAAAAAAACATTGAAAATAATTCCTCTTATGAATGGATAGTGCAGATGCTAACAAAGTAAAATGCCTTTGAAACGAACGCAACCCAGAACCGTTTCGATAGTCCGTAATAGAATTAAGGATAAAATCAAACGACTACGATAAAACCTTACACATGAATATGGAAGCCCCCGTGGTGCAATGATTAGCATGCCCGCCTTGCATACACAGGGTCGTGGGTTCAAATCCAGTTTTTACCAAGCACCAAAAAGTTGTTCAGCGGTGGATTACTCCACCACAGTAATGTTAGTGACATTGCTGAGTGTGTCAAAGCTTCTCTAAGTGGTTTCACTGCAATGTGGAACGCCTTGTCATTGAGTTTAACATAGAATCGGGCAGCGCTCAGTGATAAGTTCACCACTGTAGTATCACAATGGACTGAATAGTCTAAGTGAGCCTGATACATCGGGCTGCCACTATACCTATCCTAACCTAACCTACACATGACCATTTTGAAATTTTATTCCGCGCACCAAATATCTTCTATATATCAAAAATATTCATTTCATTTTGAAGAATTTTCATTTAGTAGGTCGTAAAGTAAAATATATGCAACGACAAAATTTTATCCCAGAAGCACATTCTTATGAAATTTTTTATAAACACAAAATGACTATGATTTTTTTTTTAAATTCAAATTTTCTATTAGGTCAAAATTTCTATGCAAAATTTTTACTATTAGATTTTGTATAGTAAAAAATTTCTATGAAACTTTATACAAATTTCATTTAAAGAAAAAAATTTCTGTAAAATTGCATCTACTGACAAAATTTCTATGAAAATAGAATGTAGCTACGGAATTTTATCTAAACACAAAACTTCTATGAAATTTTATATAAGAACAATATTTCTATGGAAATATATCCAAAGACAAAATTTCTATGAAATTTTATCTAAAAAGTAAATTTTTATCCCAGAACCAAATTTCTATGAAATTTTATATAAAGACAAAATGTATATGATTTTTTTAATTCAAATTTCTATGCAATGTTTTCTATGCAATTTCTATGCAAAGTGCATAATAAGAATTTTATAAAATTCTTATTATGCACTTTTTTCTACTAAAAAAATTTCTATGGAACTTTATAAAAATCTCACTTAAAGAAAATTTTTTTTGATTTTATTTAATGCCAAAAGTTCTGTAAAGCAGTATTTAAGGACCAAAAGTTCTCATAAATGTTATCTAGAGACAAAATTTATATGAAATTTTATTTAAAGCAAAAGTTCTATGAAAATTTATCTAACGACACAATTTCTATAAAATGCAACTACATACAAAATTTCTACGAAAATAAAAAGTAGCTACTGAATTTCATCTAAACACAAAACGTCTATGCTATTTTATCCAAACACAAAATTTCTATGAAATTTATCCAAGGACAACATTTGTATGAACTTTTATCTACAGCCCGGTATTAACATTACATTATCGCCCTAAAATAGCAATTTTTCACTTTTTCAATTGTTGCTCGAAGCTTAAAGAGAAAATTTCTATGAAATTTTATCTATTGAATAATTTCTAAAAAATTTCTTTGAAATTTAATCTAAAGATAATATTTCTATAAAACTTTATTTAAAGACAAAATTTTTGTGAAATTTTATCTAACGATAATATGTCCATAAAACTTATCTAAAGACTATATTTTTGTGAATTTTTTTCTGAATACAAAATTTCTATGAAATATTTATGAAGTTTTATCTAAACACAAAATTTCTATAAAATTGTATCAATAAGTAAAAATTTCTATGAAATATTATCTAAAAACAATAATTCCATAAAACTTTATCTAAAGACAAAATGTCTATGAAATGTTATATGTAGACTAAAGTTCTATGAAATTGTATCCAAAGGCAAATTTCTATAAAATTTTACCTAAAGTCTAAATTTCTATAAAATTTTACTCAAAGACAAAATATCTACGAAATTTTATCCAAACACAAAATTTCCATGAAATTTTGTCAAAAGACAAACTTTTTATAAACTTTCATCTAATGACAAAATGTTTATAAAATTTCATCTACAGACATTTTTAGGGTATAAAAAATGGGAGGGTACATTTTTTATACCCTAAGACCCCATAAAGTATATATATTCTGGGTCGTGGTGAAATTCTGAGTCGATCTGAGCATGTCCGTCCGTCCGTCTGTTGAAATCACGCTAACTTCCGAACGAAACAAGCTATCGACTTGAAACTTGGCACAAGTAGTTGTTATTGATGTAGGTCGGATGGTATTGAAAATGGGCCATATCGGTCCACTTTTACGTATAGCCCCCATATAAACGGACCCCCAAATTTGGCTTGTGATTGCTATAAGAGAGGCAAATTTCATCCGATCCGGCTGAAATTTGGTACAAGGTGTTAGTATATGGTCTCTAACAACCATGCAAAAATTGGTCCATATCAGTCCACTTTTACGTATAGCCCCTCATATAAACGGACCCCCAAATTTGGCTTGCGATTGCTCTAAGAGAAGCAAATTTCATCCGATCCGGCTGAAATTTGGTACGTGGTGTTAGTCTCTAACAACCATGCAAAAATTGGTCCATATCGGTCCATAATTACATATAGTCCCTATATAAACCGGTCCCCCGATTTGGCTTGCGGAGCCTCTAAGAGATCCAAATTTCCTCCGATCCGGCTGAAATTTGGTACATGGTGTTGGTATATGTTCTCTAATGACCATGCACAAATAGGTCGAAATCGGTCCATAATTATATATAGCCCCCATATAAATCGATCCCCAGATTTGTCCTCCGGAGCCTCTTGGAGGAGCACAATTCATCCGATCCGGTTGAAATTTGGATCGTGGTGTTAGAATGTGGTCTCCAACAAACACGCAAGAATTGGTCCATATCGGTCCATAATTATATATAGCCCCCATATAAACCTTTCCACAGATTTGATCTCCGGAGCCTCTTAGAGGAGCAAAATTCATCCAATCCGGTTGAAATTTGCAACGTGGTGTTAGTATAAGGCCGCTAATAACCATGCAAAAATTGGTCCATATCGGTCGATAGGCGATCCCCAATCACACAAAAATTGGTCCTTATCGGTTCATAATCATGGTTGCCACTCGAGCCAAAAATAATCTACCAAAATTTTATTTTTATAGAAAACATTGTCAAAATGTTATTTCTATAGAAAATTTTGTCAAAATTTTATTTCTATAGAAAAATTTGTCAAAATTTTATTTCTATAGAAAATTTTGTCAGAATTTTATTTCTGTAGAAAATTTTATCCAAATTTTATTTCTATAGAATATTTTTCTAAATTTTACTTCTATAGAAAATGTTGTCAAAATTTTATTTTGTCAAAATTTTATTTCTATAGAAACTTTAAACTTAATTATATAGGTATTTAATCGGCCTTTTTTAGTTTAATATATACCACGTATGGACTATGTGGTACATATTACGGTGTTAGGAAGTTTTAAGATACCTTGCCATCGGCAAGTGTTACCGCAACCCAAGTAATTCGATTGTGGATGACAGTCTTCAGTAGAAGTTTCTACGCAATCCATGGTGGAGGGTACATAAGCGTCGGCCTGGCCGAACTTACGGCCGTGTATACTTGATTTTTTTTTTTTTTAAATTTCATCTAAAAACATTTATATTAATACTTCCCAGCAAAAAAATTTGGAAGTTCTTCCAAAGGCACAACTTTAAAAGCACTTCCAGAAGATGCACTCCCATTGATGTTCTTTATTTTAACTACCCAGGAAATTCTTCTAATTCAATTTTTTATAACTTGATTTCTTCATACTTTTAATATGTAATTTTAACTTTTGTTGCTTCAAATAGGTTAAAAACAGAGTAAGAATTCATAAAATGGTACAAATCATTTAAATTTTGTCGAAAAAATGCTAAATTCAATCTGAAAAAATTGTGAATTTTTTCCAACAAGCGTAAGAATCCATTAAGAATTTTAAAAAATTAAAAAAATTATTTATTTGACAAAATATAATAGAATTTTTTAATTTACATCCAAAACATTAAATTCGGATTACACCTAAAGAAGTATTGCAAATTCAGTGCAACGGCTGTTGCAATGGAGGACTTCCGTCCTATGACAAGCCCATGTTAAATTCATCGCTTCTGCGTCAATTATGCACCACTTCCGGATCCAAAAAGAACATTTGCATTACTTTTTGGCGACGCTTTTTTTGCTGGGTTATCTAAACACAAAATGTCAAAATTTTATCTAAGGAGAAAATTTCTATATTAATTAAAGATCAAAATGTCTATAAAATTTTATCTAAAGACAAAATTTCTGTGAAATTTAATCTATTGGCTGAAAACAAAATTTCTATGAAATATTATCCAAAGACAAAATGTCTATGAAATTTTATCTAAAGTTAAAATTTCGAAGAAATTTTATCTAAAATCAAATTTCTATGAAATTTTACCCAAATTTTATGTAAAAACAAAATTTCCATGAAATTTTATCTAAGGGCCTGTTCGAAACCGAAACTTTTTACTATGGTGAGATATCAAATTACTATGGTGAAAAACAATTGCTAATTTGGTGTACTCATTTCTTTAAAAAATAAAACTAATTTCTGATTGTTTTGATATAATCAAAACATGCCAAGCCTAGTGATGTCGTAAATGTCAAAAATATTCAACAAATGCCAAATTTCTTACTAGCCCCTTGGGCTAGTGAAATTATACTCACCTCGATTTACCGCACATTTTTACCAATGCTAGTAAAAAGTTTCGGTTTCAAACAGACCCTAAAAACAAAATTTCCAAGAAATTGTTTCAAAAGACAAAATTTCTATAAAATCTCATCTAAAAACAACATTTCAATTAAATTTTATCTAAACACAAAATGTCTATGAAATTGTATCTGAAGACAAAATATCTATGATATTTTATCTTAGGAGAAAATTTCTATGAAATTTTATTTAATTTTATCTAAAAACAATATTTCCATAAAAATGACAAAATTTCTGTGAAATTTTACCTAAAACCATTTTTTTTTATCTAAGGAGCAAATGAAATTTTATTGAAAGACAATGCAAATGTTAAATACCAATGTTATTTAAAGCTATTTCCAAAACAAATTTTTCAAAACACATTTTTTCTAAGAAATTGAGCAGAGGTTGCAAACATCAGCTTTCTCAAGTTTGTGCAGGATAAAATTTTGTGCAGGATAAGCTCTCACAGTTACCATCAATTAGTGATCGGTCAAAGGAGAAAATTGTCAATTTATCTTCGGCAATAGCCGTTTTTCTGATAATTAGTACACTGAAAATATATTTACGTGATATTAAAGATTACGCAACCTAAATTTTACGATGCGAAATTTACAAAATATTAAGTACAAATTTCTTTAAAATAATGAAATTTTAATTCAAATAAAGTTTATAATCTTTGCTTCAAATTTTTTTCCATTAAATTTGGGGCACATATTTTGTAAATTTGCGTCCCTCCATTAAAGTCACATGTCTTTGAACTAAGGCTAATTTTCCTTAAAGTAAAGAAACACATTTTTGATTCAAAGAAATTGTCCTTAAATTAACTGAAATATTGAAACTTTAGATTTAGGATAAAAACGCTTCAAATATAGGCTAAGACTTATTTTGAAGATTTAGCGTCTTTGGTTTAAAGTTTTTTTGGAATTAAGAAAACATTTTTACTTTGAAGTATCCGTTATAATTTGGATTTTTAAACTGGCAATTGTTTGTACGTGAGTACCTTTATTAATAAACCGCGAAAAGAGAATAAAAATTTGATAAATAAGATGTTTATCCTAATTTTAGTTTTATTGGTCCTAGATTTAAAGCCCGATAGGTCTCTAAAAATTTTTTTATTTTACAGAAGCCGCATCTTTGGCTCGGAATCAATACCAAAATCATTAAGGAAAGGTCAAAATCTTTGGATTCAAGTAAACGTTTTTTTTTAAGTGTACTAGGCTCATCAACATCCGACATCATTAAACAATTTTGGATTGGCATCCTAAATTGAAGCAGCGACCTATTTTCCCTTTTCAGAAGCCGTTGGAGAATTTACCCCCATGCTTTTGCCCAAAGAAATGGGGCCAAACACTTATGGAACCACTCTTGTATTATATTTTATTCATTATTATGATCCTTATATTTACCATCCTTAGTTCCTTATACCTCATATGATATATAATGTACAATATATCAAATATAGTCATATTATCCATAAAAAGCTTAAATAATAATTCCAACAAATTCCCATAAAGCTTCCTTGACACACATTCTAATCGTGTGTATGTCTCATTTCACCTTATAATTCCCTAAATCGTGAAATTCGCTTCACAAATGGATTTATTTTAAATCCTTATAATTGTATATGCAAATTTTCAACGCCTGAGGTTAGATATGTAATTAAATTTGAAATTTGTAAAACTCTTGCAGACGCTCACCTCTTTGAATTTATTAACCCAAACTGAAGTTGAACAACATTCAAGGGATTAGCAAAAGATCAACAAATTTCTCACAAGAAGGTGAACGTTTTTCACAACCACCCAAACCAAGTCGTACAATGGGAAAATCTTCTTGGCAAATGGTGCAGGAATTTTTTTTAGCATTTTCACCTATTCTTTCGTTTGCGGTAATCCTTTCTATGTGGCGAATCTGTAAATATGCAATGAAAAGTTTTTTGTTATTCAAAAATGAGGAGGAGAGAGAGAAAATTATTTGCATATAAAGTAAAGAAGTTTAGTACATTGGAGATTCTTTTTTCGTGTATATAACAAATGGTGTACAATTGGAGCCGAGATTCTAATTGCATGGAACCACTTGTCATTCGAGTAAAAAATCTAGCAAAATTGTAAGAAAATTCTATTTAATTTAAAAAACATCAATTTGAAGTTCATTTTAATATTTTTCTATAAAATTTTGGAAATTTTTCACATACTTCTGTTTCAGCGGAGTTGTACATTGACCTAACAGAATGGTAGTTCAATGGAGTCGCGATCACGGTTGCCACTCAAGCCAAAATTAATCTACTAAAATCTTAAGACAATTTTACCAAAAATACTACCAAATAAAAAAATATTATTTTGCAGTGTTTGATAAAATTTTTGTGGTAATTATAAAAAAAATATTTCTTCAAAAGAAATAATTTATTATTTTATTTTAGATGTTTATTTATTATTTTTTGATCACTCCTAATAGCGAATTTTTTTTGTGTATAAATTATCCCTTGAATTGTAAATATGTCGAAGTTTTAAATATTTTTAGTTTATACCAACAAGAGAAAGTAAATATTTCTACAAAAGGCACACAGAAAAAAATATCACCAAAATATTTCCAATTAAAAAGTTAATTGAAGTTGAATATTTTTTCAATTAATAAATTAATTGATACAATTAACTTTTTAATCAAGATAGAACATAAAGTTAATTAAGTCAATGATTGAAAAATTTAAAATTTTTAATTAAAAAATTAATTGATACAATTAAATTTTTAATCAAATTCGGAAGACTAAGTCAGTTAAAAAAGTGATGAACATTTCTTAATCCAAATAAAAACTCTAAACCAATTCAGAAAGTAATTGAAAATAGTTACCTTTTTAAATAAAAATTAATTGTGGTTTGCATTCAAAATCAATTAAATTTTTAATTGAATCAAAAAATTAATTGAAAATTGCTAATGACATCAATTAATATTTTAATCAAGAATTTTTTCTATGCCCAATTAAAACTGTGATTGATACTATCATTTTCGTGATTGAAGACATTTCAATTAAAAAATTAATTGGATCAATTAATTTCGTGATTGAATCAGAAAAAAATTTGTTGTGTACAGATAAAGGGAGACTTTGGTAGTATGGCTAAAACAAAAATTCAAATTTTAAAAATCTTGACCTTATAGAAAATATAGAAAATTTTGTCAACATTTTATTCTATAGCACATTTTGTCAAAATTTTATTCAAATTTTGTCAACATTTTGTTTCTACAGTAAATTTTGCCAAAATTTTATTTCTATAGAAAATTTTGTCAACATTTTATTTCTATGGAAAATTTTGTCAAAATTTTATTTCTATAGAAAAATTAGTCGAAATTTTATTTCTATAGAAAAACTTGTCGAAATGTTATTTCAATGGAAAATATTGTCAAAATTTTTTTTTGTATAAAAATTTTTCAAAATTTTTTTTTGTCAACATTTTATTTCTATAAAAAGTTTTGTCAAAATTTTATTTCTATAGAAAATTTTGTCAAAACTTTATTTCTATGGAAAATTTTGTCAAAATTTTATTTCTATAGAAAAGTTTGTCAAAATTTTATTTCTATAGAAAATTTTGTCAAAAATTTATTTCTATGGAAAATTTTGTCAAAATTTTATTTCTCTAGAAAAACTTGTCGAAATTTTATTTTGTTAAAATTTTATTTCTATAGAAAATGTTGTCACAATTTTATTTCCATAGAAAATTTTGAAAAATTTTATTGCAATAGAACATTTTATCAAAATTTTATTTCTATAGAAAATTTTGTCAAAATTTTATTTTTATAGAAAATTTTGCCAAAATTTTATTTCCAACGAAAATTTTGCAAAATTTTATTTCCAACGAAAATTTTGCAAAATTTTATTTTTATTTTTATAGAAAATTTTGTCAAAATTTTATTTCTATAGAAAATTTTGTCAAATTATTATTTCCAAAGAAAATTTTGTCAAAATTTTATTTCTATTTTTTCAAAATTTTATTTCTATAGTACATTTTATCAATTTTTTTCTACTGAAAATTTTGTCAAAATTTTACTGCTTTAGAAAATTTTGTCAAAATTTTATTTTCAAAGAAAATTTTGTCAACACTTTACTGCTATATAAAAGTTTGTCAAAATTTTATTTCTATAGAAAAATTTGTCGAAATTTTATTTTTATAGAAAATTTTTTCAAAATTTTATTTCTATAGAAAATTTTGTCAAAAATTTATTTCTATGGAAAATTTTGTCAAAAATTTATTTCTATGGAAAATTTTGTCAAAATTTTATTGCTATAGAAAATTTTGTCAAAATTTTATTTTTATTTATATAAAAAATTTCGTCAAGATTTTATTTCCAAAGAAAATGTTGTCAAAATTTTATTTCCAAAGAAAATTTTGCAAAATTTTATTTTTCTTACTATAGAAAATTTTGTCAAAATTTTATTTCTATAGAAAATTTTGTCAAACCTTTATTTACATAGAAAATTTTGTCAAAATTTTATTTCAATAGAAAATTTTGTCAAATTTTTATTTCCAAAGAAAATTTTGTCAAAATTTTATTTCAATAGAAAATTTTGTCAAAATTTTATTTCCATAGAAAATTTTGTTAAAATTTTATTGCTATAGAACATTTTGTCAAAATATTTATTGCTATAGAAAATTTTGTCAAAATTTTATTTCCAAAGCAAATTTTGCAAAATTTTAGTTTTATTTCTATAGAAACTTTTGTCAAGATTTTATTCCTATAGAAAATTTTTGTACGAATTTATTTCGGCATAAGCCATGCAAAACCTTTTTTCGGAAGGTTCAAGTGTGGTTCATTGTTGGCTTTAATGAACTGCCTGAATTTGTTCTGATAATTGGTTGGAAGTTTTGCTGCAAGAAGAGGATGCTGATGAGGAATGTGGTAATTCCGAAACCTGCGTCCATCCAATTTGACAAACATTCTTTTCCTCTGTTGGTTAAGCTACACTAGTATTTTAGTCAATGCATGGTTTTAAGCTGAAATCTAAAAACAACAACAATGCTTAAAGAACAAAACCAACAATAACAAAATAAAACAAGTGAAAGATTTTATTTCTATAGAAAATTTTGTCAAGATATTATTTCTATAGCACATTTTGTAAAAATTTTATTGCTATAGACAATTTTGTCAAAATTTTATTTTTATTTCAATAGAAAATTCTGTTAAAACTTTATTTCTATAGAAAATTTTGTTAAAATTTTATTTCTATAGAAAATTTTGTTAAAATTTTATTTCTATAGAAAATTTTGTCAAAATTTTATTTCCAAGGAAAAGTTTGTCAAAATTTTATTTCTGTAGAAAATTTTGTGAAAATTTTATTTCTATGGAAAATTTTTTCAAAATTTTACTCCTATAGAAAAGTTTGTCGAAATTTTATTTCTATAGAAAATTTTGTCGAGATTTTATTTGTATAGAAAAGTTTGTCAAAATTTTTTTCTATAGAAAATTTTGTGAAAATTTTATTTCTATGGAAAATTTTGTGAAAATTTTATTCCTATAGAAAAATTTGTCGAAATTTTATTTCTGTAGAAAATTTTGTCAAAATGTTATTTCTTAAGAAAATTTCGTCAAAATTTTATTTGTATCGAAAATTTTGTCAAAAGTTTATTTCCAAAGAAAAAAATTGTCAAAATTTTATTTCTATAGAAAATTTGTCAAAATTTTATTTCTATAAACAATTTGTGACGTACCTCTTAGTTGGTGATGAAAAATTTACCAAAACATCAAGAATTCTACCAATCTACAAACAGTAGAAAATCTACCATTTTTGGTAGAATTCAACCAAATATGGCAACCGTGGTCGAGATTCCAATTAAATGGAATCGCTTGTCACTCCAGTAAAAATAAATATAAAAAATTTAAGAAAATTCTATTAAATATTAAAATTTTCATTTTTTATGTCATATGAAATTCAAAAACATTTCAAGTTTTGCCCCCATTAATTTAAAAATCAGAATTTATATATACGTTGAAAAATCTAAGACTAACTTGAGTAATTTTGACATTTACAAGTCGTCCATCTTGTAATTGTAAAAATTTACTTTCTAACTATCCTAAACCTTAATAATAAAGTCAATATTTTCTCCATATTATCCATAAAGTAAAGCATAAGGTGGCCATAATTCAATCCCGATTATTGTAATTGTACCCTCACCACTTGACAGCTTTTGATCCAATCCACTGTGTAATGTAATAGATAATCGCTTAAAACCCCATGACCTAAGAAAAGTAAAAGCAAAGCAGATGTTTATCCATTCATTTGCATCTGTTTGGTATTAATTCCAAGCACTAGAGTTACACTGAAGTATAATGGAAAATAGCTCGCAAAACAGAATAAAGAAAAATGTTTTTCATTTTTTTGTTTTTTGGGCAGCATTAAACAATTGTTAAGACCTGTGAAAATATTTACATTACCCGCGTTAAGCCAAAAAGTGGTTCCTTTGGTGGGATACCAAAGAGTCATCATCATCAACAACACCGACAACCAACTGGGCCCTCTTTATTTGAAGACTGCCTGGTGGTTGGTGCAAAATGCATTAAAATTTTCGAGTCTAAGGGAAAATAAGCGATTGTGTTCTCAACTCCCTTAGAGGTAGTTGATGGCTGATTAAAGGCAATGAGTTACCAATGATGAAGTTTATATTTGTATGGACATAAGCGATTTGCTTGTTTTATCTTCCCCTGTTTTTTCGGTTTTTTGCTTGCATATCTCTGGGATTCTCATGGTTAAGTGCCAGCTCTTTAGCCAAGAACAATAACTGAACTTTGAGGAGAACGTAAATTCAAAGAACCCAAAGAGCAAATATCCTTGTGATGCAACCGCATGCAGCTGAGTCTGTTTACACTTCCTCATTTACTGTAGAGAGCGATAAAGAGAGAGAGAGACGAAGAAGAAGTTCGAAAGTCCATTTTTCTGTAATTCATAAGTATTTGCACGAATAAGAAAAAGATAAATGTATATATTGAAAAATAAATACATATGAGTTATTTGTGTAAATTTTCCATAGCTCTAGAGAAAATGTGAAAAAATGCTTTTAATAGTAATATACTCTCATGACAAATTTCAAGCATTTCAATAAGAAACATCTTATATATTTTCATTAAGGTTAACATATTGGATAGTTCACTTCAAGTATTTTTATACCCACCACCATAGAATGGTGACGGGGGTATAATAAGTTTGTCATTCCGTTTGTAAGACATCGAAATATCGATTTCCGATTATATAAAGTATATATATATTCTTGATCAGGGAGATATTCCAAGACGATATAGCCGTTTCAAGTTCGAAGATGGGCTATATCGGTTCAGGTTTTTATATAGTCCCCATATAAACAGACCTCCCGTTTTGGGGTCTTGGGTTTGTAGAAACCGTAGTTTTTATCCAATTTGCCTAAAATTGAAAATCTAGAGGTATTTTAGGACCATAAAGAGGTATGCCGAAAATAGTGAGTATCGCTCCATGTTTTGATAGAGCCATATATTTTGGGAAGCTGAAAAATTTTTTCAATTAAAAATTTAATTGATTCAATTAACTTTTTAATCGATCTAAAAACATTAATTAATCAATTAAGTCAATGATTGGAAATTTTAAAATTTTTAATTAAAAAATTAATTGATACAATTAACTCTTTTATCAAACTCGTAAGACTAAGTCAGTTAAACAAAGTGATGGATTTTTTTTTAATTAATTTTTTTCAAGCAATCAATTATTAATCAAACTAACAGTCAATTCAGAAAGTAATTGAAAATTGTTACCTTATTTTTAATTAAAAAATTAATTGAGTTTTGCAATCAACATCAATTAAATTTCTAATTGCATCAATTAACAAAATTAATTGAAATTTGCTAATGAAATCAATTAATTTTTTAATGCAGTATTTTTTTTTGCTCAATTTAAACTGTCATTGATAGTATCATTTTCGTGATTGAAGACATTTCAATTAAAAAATTAATTGGATCAATAAATTTCGTGATTGAATCAGAATTGTTTTTGTGAACTAAAATTTAATTAATTTAAATTGTCTTTGCCATATATGGTTCACGTTTTTATACCCTGCCATATATGGTTCACGTTTTTATACCCTGCGCCACACTGTGGAACAGGGTATTATAAGTTAGTGCAAATGTTTGTAACACCCAGAAGGAGACGAGATAGACACATGGTGTCTTTGGCAATAATGCTCAGGGTGGGTCCCTGAGTCGATATAACCATGTCCGTCTGTCCGTCCGTCCGTCTGTCTGTGAACACAATTTTGTGATCAAAGTCTAGGTCGCAATTTAAGTCCAATCGCCTTCAAATTTGGCACATGTTCCTAATTTGGGTCAGAATAGAACCCTATTGATTTTAGAAGAATTTGGTTCAGATTTAGATATTTTTTTTTTTTTTTCCTTTATTGTTCCTCTTGGGAGCATAGGGCTTCTACAAGAATTTTATATCTACTTTTATCGATACATATAATTTTAATATCGTTTAGTGTCTTGTTTATTCTTAATAATTCAGTTTGTACAGTTCTGCGCCATGTATTTTTGGGTCGCCCTGGTCTTCTCGATCCTTGGGGTTCCACTCCATGGCCATTCTAGAGATGCTGTTTGTCGGTTTCCGTAATGTATGCCCAATCCATCTCCATTTTCGTCTAGCAATTTGTCTTGTTATTGGTTCTTCATTTACTTTTGTATACAGTTCTCCATTTGTTATTGTATTGGGCCAGAATATACCACATATTATGCGGAGGCACTTGTTGATAAAAGTTTGAATTCTTTGTGCTATGTTTTTAGACATGAGCCAGGTTTCGCTTCCATATAAAAGTATTGACTTCACGCACGAATTGAAAATCTTTATTTTTGTGTTCTGAGATATTTGTCTTGCCCTCCATATTTTCTTCAGTCGGCCAAATGCTGATCTGGCTTTTTTCAGCCGATTGTCAACGTCCTCTTCTATCCCGTTGTCACTAGACATCATACTACCCAAATAGCAAAAGTTCTGAACAAAAGAGATAGGCTGATTGGAGATGGTGAAGTTGCTATCGGTAGATTGGTTAATACGCATTGCGAAAGTTTTGCTAATATTCACTTCCAAACCTACTTGTTTTGACATGGCGACGAGGTCGTTAAGCTTATTTTGCATGTCAGAGTGTTTATGGGATAATAGGCAGATGTC
Source organism: Haematobia irritans (assembly GCF_050003625.1). NCBI lineage: Eukaryota > Metazoa > Arthropoda > Insecta > Diptera > Muscidae > Haematobia > Haematobia irritans. Next base: position 272,514,559 of record NC_134397.1, on the reverse strand, counting down.
GTCTGCGTACGCTAGGTATTCAAGGTGCCTGTGCATGTTCCATACTATCCCTCTTTTTTGTTGAGACAACTTTAGCATGATGTCATCTAGCACTACTGCAAACAGAAGTGGCGAAAGTGGGCAGCCTTGTTTAACACCAGCATTTGTGTAAAATGGGTCACTGATCGTACCATTGTGACGTACTTGTAGCGTGAAGTTTGTGTACATAGCTTTGATGATATTTATTATTTTCTTCGGGACCTCTTTGCGTACCAAAGCTTCCCATATCGATCTTCTCTTTATTGAATCAAACGCTTTTTTAAAATCTATGAATACCATATACAACGGTGTACGCCATTCGATAGATTGTTCTATAACTATACGGAGTGTGTTTGTTTGATCTAAACAACTTCTGTGCGGTCTGAATCCTGCCTGCTCTTCGCTTAACGCTTGCTCTACACATTGCATTCTATTATTGAGAATTATCGCTAGTATTTTGTAAATCAGCAGGGTAATGCCTCTCCAATTATTGCAGTCCGTGAGATCGTTTTTCTTTGGTAGTTTTATTACTGTTCCTTTTGTCCACTCTTCTGGCAGTTGTTCCGTTAGCCATGCTTTTTGTATATGTGGGGTTAGTATTTCCGCTGATACCTGAGGGTTTGTTTTTAGGAGTTCAGGTGGGATACCGTCTTCTCCTGGAGATTTGTTAGATTTTAATTTGAGGATGGCATTGGCTATTTCATTAATGTCTGGCATGTCCACGTTTATGCTACTGATATTCGCTTCCGATTCGTTGTGTTCGCTATACCCGTTGTCTTCGTAAACTCCATTTTCGTTGCTAATCGATTCAAAATGTTGTTTCCATCTACGTGTTTGTTCCTCAGTTGTGGTTAGGAGTCTACCTTGTTCGTCCTTAGGTTAGGTTAGGTTATGTGGCAGCCCGATGTATCAAGCTCACTTAGACTATTCAGTCCATTGTGATACCACAGTGGTGAACTTCTCTCTTATCACTGAGTGCTGCCCGATTCCATGTTAAGCTCAATGACAAGGGACCTCCTTTTTATAGCCGAGTCCGAACGGCGTTCCACATTCCAGTGAAACCACTTAGAGAAGCTTTGAAACCCTCAGAAATGTCACCAGCATTACTGAGGTGGGATAGTCCACCGCTGAAAAACTATTTGGTGTTCGGTCGTAGCAGGAATCGAACCCACGACCTTGTGTATGCAAGGCGGGCATGCTAACCATTGCACCACGGTGGCTCCCTTGATTAGCTGATTGTGGTTTCTGTACTGATTTGATATTTGACCAATTATTTTGTGTAGTTCCCTCATATTATTGGCTCCTGCTGCCGCCTCTGCTTCGTTTGCCAAATTCTGGAGGTAATTCCTTTTATCATTTCGCGCTGATTTCTTAACTGCCTTTGCGATTTCGTGGTATTGGGCTCTGAGGTTCAAGTTATCAGACTGGTGCCTTTTTAGTCGGTTTCTTTCCTGTATAAGTCCCCACGTTGTTTCCGATATCCATCTTTTCCTTCTCTCGGGTTGCTTGTGTCCTATTTTATTTTTTCCTATTTCTCTTAGCATGTTGCACGTATGTTCCCACGTGTCGTCATTTCCCGGTAAGCAACTCCGTAGAGAGTTTCCTACCTCCTCTTTTAGTTCTACGTTTCTCAGTTTCGATACGTCTAGGAGTTTGTGTAGCCTTCCCTTGTTTCTGGCGATAATGTTTTTTAGTTTGATTTTTATTGAAGCGACTACTAGCTCGTGGTCGCTGTCTATGTCAGCCCCTCGTTTTGATCGAACGTCTTGGAGCGAACCTCTCCATTTACGACCGATGCATATATGGTCAATTTGATTTTTCGTTGTGCCGTTGGGCGATGTCCATGTGTATTTGTGTATGTCTTTATGGGGGAACAGTGAACCACCGATAACCAGATCAAAAGTTTGGCATAACTCTATAAAACGATCTCCATTATTATTTTTTGTACCAATTGCATGTTTTCCCATTATGTGTTGTAGTCCTGTATTGTTGTTTCCTACTTTCGCGTTTAGATCCCCCATAAGGATAGGTATGTCCCTCTTCGGAGTGCTATGTATTGTTGCCATCAGTTGGTTGTAGAAGTCATCTTTCACTGCAGTATCAGCGTCTTCGGTTGGTGCGTAGCATTGTATTATTGTGATACATTTTTTTATTGTTGTGTGGAAGCGTGCTGTTATAATACGATCAGAAACGGGTGTCCATGATTTAAGAGTTTTTGCAACCTTTCTAGATATTAAGAATCCAACCCCGCTTTCCGCTCGATTCACCTTGCCGCTATATAAAATGATGTTACCCTCCGCAGATGTTATTTTGTCACTTTTACACCATCTCATCTCACTAATGCCCAGTATTGCTATTTTAAACTTTTGAAGTTGCGATTCGAGTTGTGCCAGGCGCGATGTCTCCCTGAGTGTTCTTACATTCCATTGTCCAATTCTAATCCGGTTTCGTGTGCCAATAGTTGTCACCGTGTGGGGATTGTTTCTTTTATTTCCTGTAGATGTTTCATTAATCAGGTTTAATTTCGGCTAAGTGGGTGATTGGCCTACTGTAACCTATGATGGTGCTGGGGCTGCCAGCTTGTAGACGCCATCCCATCTAACAAAAGTACACATTTATATAGCGAACCGCTTGCTCCAAGACCGACGTCCGCTTTCCGCTGTTCGGAAGCCGTTTCCATTGGTGGCCATCGGAGCGCCGACCGATTTCCATTGGTTGCCATACCAGCTGCCTCAGCTTCTGCCCACCAGTGGTACTAAGGGACCAGCTGCCGTCCCTTAGGCTAGTTTTTGGTCACCCCCGAGTATTTTATTTCCTCGGTACCCGCTTTGCTGTTAGGCAAAGTGAGCTTCCCCAATTCGCCAATGGGAGGGTCCCGATAGAGGATCTAGCAATCCCCCACGGGCAGATTTAGATATAGCTGCCATATATATCTTTGGCCCAATATGCACTAATATGGACCCAGCAGCCAGAGTTTTATACCGATCTCTTGAAATTTTGTACAAACATAACACTTAGTCGTATAGTCAAGTGTGCAAGATTTGATTGAAATCGGTTCAGATTTAGATATAGCTCCCATATATATCTTGCGCCCGATATGGACTAATATGGTCCTAAAAGCCAGAGTTTTGGCCCAATTTGGTTGAAATTTTGCACTAGGATTACAATTAGTAATATAGTCATGTGTGCCAAATTTGATTGAAATCGGTTCAGATTTAGATATAGCTCCCATATATATGTTTTTCTGATTTCGACAAAAATGGTCAATATACCAAAATTTTCCTTGTTAAATCGCCATTGCTTAGTCGAAAAGTTGTAAAAATGACTCTAATTTTCCTAAACTTCTAATACATATATATCGAGCGATAAATCATAAATAAACTTTTGCGAAGTTTCCTTAAAATTGCTTCCGATTTAAATGTTTCCTATATTTATACCCTGCGCCACACTGTGGAACAGGGTATTATAAGTTAGTGCATATGTTTGTAACACCCAGAAGGAGACGAGATAGATACATGGTGTCTTTGGCAATAATGCTCAGGGTGGGTCCCTGAGTCGATATAACCATGTCCGCCTGTCCGTCCGTCCGTCTGTGAACACATTTTTGTGATCAAAGTCTAGGTCGCAATTTAAGTTCAATCGTCTTCAAATTTGGCACATGTTCCTAATTTGGGTCAGAATAGAACCCTATTGATTTTGGAAGAAATCGGTTCAGATTTAGATATAGCTGCCATATATATATGCACTAATATGGACCCAGCAGCCAGAGTTTTATACCGATTTGCTTGAAATTGTGTACAAACATAACACTTAGTCGTATAGTCAAGTGTGCAAAATTTGATTGAAATCGGTTCAGATTTAGATATAGCTCCCATATATATCTTTCGTCCGATATGGACTTATATGGCCCCAGAAGCCAGATTTTTGGCCGAATTTGGTTGAAATTTTGCACTAGGAGTACAATTAGTAGTGTAGTCAAGTGTGCAAAATTTGATTGAAATCGGTTCAGATTTAGATATAGCTCCCATATACATCTTTCCGCCGATATGGACTAATATGGTCCTAAAAGCCAGGGTTTTGGCCCAATTCGATTGAAATTTTGTACAAGGAATAGATTTAGCATTGTAGCTATGCGTGCCAAATTTGGTTGAAATCGATTCAGATTTAGATATAGTTCCCATATATATCTTTCGCCCGATATGCACTTATATGGACCCAGAAGCCAGAGTTTTATACCGATTTGCTTGAAATTTTGTACAAACATAACACTTAGTCGTATAGTCAAGTGTGCATAATTTGATTGATATCGGTTCAGATTTAGATATAGCTCCCATATATATCTTTCGCCCGATATGGACTTATATGGCCCCAGAAGCCAGAGTTTTGACCCAATTTGGTTGAAATTTTGCGCTAGGAGTACAATTAGTAATATAGTCATGTGTGCCAAATTTGATTGAAATCGGTTCAGATTTAGATATAGCTCCCATATATATGTTTTTCTGATTTCGACAAAAATGGTCAAAATACCAACATTTTCCTTGTAAAATCGCCACTGCTTAGTCGAAAAGTTGTAAAATGACTCTAATTTTCCTAAACTTCTAATACATATACATCGAGCGATAAATCATAAATAAACTTTTGCGAAGTTTCCTTAAAATTGCTTCAGATTTAAATGTTTCCCATATTTTTTTACTAAAATTGTGTTCCACCCCAGTGCATTAGCCAACTTAAATTTTGAGTCTATCGATTTTGTAGAAGTCTATCAAATTCTTCCAGATCGAGTGATATTTAAATGTATGTATTTGGGACAAACCTTTATATATAGCCCCCAACACATTTGACAGATGTGATATGGTATCGAAAATTTAGATCTACAAAGTGGTGCAGGGTATAACATAGTCGGCCCCGACCGACTTTAGACTTTCCTTACTTGTTTTTAATTAATTTTTTTGAAGCAATCAATTATTAATCAAACTAAAAGTCAATTCAGAAAGTAATTGAAAATAGTTACCTTTTTTAATTAAAAAATTAATTGAGTTTTGCAATCAACACCAATTAAATTTTTGATTGAATCATTTAAAAAATTAATTGAAATTTGCTAATGAAATCAATTAATTTTTTAATCCAGCATTTTTTTTTTGTTGCTCAATTTAATCTGTCATTGATACTACCATGTTCGTGATTGAAGACATTTCAATTAAAAAATTAATAGGATCAATAAATTTCGTGATTGAATCAGATTTTTTTTGTGAATTAAATTGAATTAAATTGTCTTTAATGCCATATATGGTTCACGTTTTTTAGTGTAATATCAGTGGCCCATAAGCTGATATTTCTGATGGTAAAAGAAAATTTTCAATATTCATTTTAAAAATTTTTGGACTTATATACGGCTTACGGCTGCAAGACAATTTATTTGCTACTAGAAATGTCTCATATTTACTTCCATATGACTCAAGGAAATTATTCACCCCCCCCCCCCCCCCCCATCATAAAAATAGAAAATTCTTTCCAACAGTAACGTATTATCTTCTACTACTGCAACTACAGTCATAAGGAAATTTAATATTTGTTTTGGCAACTTTCTTATTTTCTACAGATTATGAAAATGAACTGCTTGCTTGTATTAATTTGTATTTACATATTTCTTCTTTTTATTTTAATTCACAACTTCCAAGTTGTTAAGCCTAAAGTTCATAAAGATCAAGGGTTAAGTCTAGTGGTCTATGAGATGCATTTCATAAGAATTCTATGACGAATTTCTGGAAGTGGTGCAATAAAGTAAACAAATACAATACTCATAGATTTGTAGTTACATACAAATATGGCTACTTAGATTCGTTTTCTTAGCTGACTCATACAAGTATTGGTATTGGAAACCATTTACAATTCTTATGCTAATCTGATATAAATTCAGGTTTTGTGTCCAAATGATTCTACATACATATGTCAAATACCAATCGATACAAGTCTTGCTATTAATGTATAATCGCTTGCAAGAGCAAATTTCCATAACCTTAAGTATATATCTTGCGGTGAGAAATTACTTATTTTGCATCTTACATATTTCACCCTTTCACTACCGAAATAAACCTAATGTTAAAAACTTTAATTTTCTTCTGCTTTTACTAGTACTAACAACATGTAAAACAAAAACTGTCATTTTGAGATCCTACCTCAATCACTTCAAGAGCTATATGAGCTTGTTCTGAAAACTTGATTCTTGAATTGTGACCAAATGGCCTTACGCTATTTGGCCTATAATATCTTTCAAAGTGTGAAAAAAACACAAAAAAGAACCCGAAAAAGTATCACCTATAGTTTTTCTATAAATGTCCATTTAATAGAGCCATAAGTAGAGAAATTGTCTCAAATTTTCATATTCTTCATTTACTGTTAAAGATGTTTATAAAAAAGTATTTTAATGCTCACCAATAAGGAAAATATTTATAGCTTATTTAGATTAAAGCATCTACTTGAAAACAACATCGAGAAATAAATCGAAACTAAGTGGGAAAATAGAATTTGGTGTCTTTTTCAAATGTCCTTCTAAGTGGACATCGGTAGTGAAAGGGTTAAGCAGCATAGTTATAATTTGACGATTGAAAAAGTTCTAATAAAGAGTTTCTTTTAAATTTTTTTTTTTTTTTTTTGATTATTCGACAAAGTAATATTACAATTATAAACATGCTTTAATCTCACTATTTTTAAAATATGTATCAAGCTTGCTCTCTCTTTCTACTCCATTCATTCTCCAATTTAGAAAAATTTTCAAACCAATCATTTCAAATAAAACTTAAATTCTGAATACGCTTGAAACTTCAAGATATTGGAACTTCTGATATTGATTTGTTCCAACACCATTTAATGCCAAATAATTTTGAATGTTATGTAATAAGTTTAGTTCACAACACCGTGTAGACGCCGTACTGTGACCGCGGTTGACACAGTTGGGAGAATTCTATCAAATATTTTAGATTTTTTACTGTTTTGTAGATTGGTAAAATTCTTTATTTTTTATATATTTTTGACAAAACGCTCCTCTCCAAATAAAGAATACGAAAAAAAATTTTCACAAAAATTTCTATAGACAAAAAATTTAGGCTCGCATGGCAACCGTGACTGTGGCCCATCCAAATTGAGCCGCTTTCTGAAGTATTTTTATACCCTTCACCACTACTGTGGTACAGGGTATAATAAGTTTGTGCATTTGTATGTAACGCCAAGAAATTGTGGTCATAGACCCATCTTTTAGTATACCGATCGGCTTAGAATTAAATTCTGAGTCGATTTAGCGATTTCCGTCTGTCTGTCTGTCTGTCCGTCCGTCTGTCCGTATATGTAATTTTGTGCACAAAGTACAGCTCGCAATTTAAGTCCGATCGTCCTCAAATTTGGCATAGGGCCGTTTTTTGGGACAGAGACAATCGCTATTGGTTTTGGAAAAAATCGGTTCAGATTTAGATATAGCTGCCATATATATTTATCCCCGATGTGGTCATAGTTAGCGTGTTTATCAACCGATTTTCTTGAAATACCGTACATCCAAATATTTTATGAATCTCAAAAATTTTGCAAAATATCAGCCAAATCGGTTCAGATTTAGATATAGCTCCCATATATATCTTTCGTCCGATTTAGACTCATATGACCACAGAGGCCAAAGTTTACTATCGATCTTCGTGAAATTTTGCACAGAGGGTAGAATTGATATTCTACCAATGCTTGTTAAATTTGATTGAAATCGGTTCAAATTTAGATATAGCTCCCATATATATCTTGCGTCCGATTGGAACTTATATGGCCACAAAAGCCAGAATTTTGCCGTGATTTGCTTCAAATTTTGCACAAAGGGGTACGTTTAATAGTATCGTTAAGTGTGCCAAATTTTGTTAAAATCGGTTCAGATTTAGATATAGCTCACATATATATTTTTCGCCCGATTTGGACTTATATGGTCTCGAAAGCCAGATTTTTGCCCTGACTTACTTCAAATTTTGCATAAGCGGTACTTTTAACGATACTATTGTATGTGCCAAATTTTGTCAAAATCGATTCAGACTTAGATATAGCTCCCATATATATATATATATATATATATATATATATATATATATATATATATATATATATATATATATATATATATATATATATATATATATATATATATATATATATATATATATATATATATATATATATATATATATATATATATATATATATATATATATATATATATATATATATATATATATATATATATATATATATATTTCGTCCGATTTGAACTTATATGGCCTCAAAATCCAGGGTTTTGCCGTGATTTGCTACAAACTTCGCACAAGGAGTACGTTTAGTAGTATAGGTAATTGTTGCAAATTTGGTTTAAATCGGTTCAGATTTAGATATGGCTCCCATATATATCTCCCGTCCGATGACCAGGGGGACCAAAGTTATACTCCCATTTACGAGAAATTTCGCATAGATAGCAGGATTATTATTCTAACTATGCATGTCAAATTTAATCAAAATTGGTTCAGATTGTATATAGCTCCCATATATACGTACACCAGAGTTGGGGAAATATGGTAGACTGTTTAATATTTTAGACCCATTTTCAATGGGATTTTCCTCCAATTGACTGGATAGTTTCTTCAGAGAATACAAATATGGCAAAAATTCTCACACTTTACACAAAATTCTGTGATTATTTCCCCATATCTTAGCCATATCCTACACACTGCAATGCCAAAATTTCCACAGAACGGATGAGTTTTAAATAAGGCTCCAAGTCGCTCGACTTTAAGTAGTTGAGATGGTAACACAAATGTTTGTCTACATAGTGGTGAAGGATATAATATAGTCGGCTCCGCCCGACTTTAGACTTTACTTACTTGTTTTGAATGTGCTGGAGGGCGTATGATTTATTTACTTTGAGTCAATAACACACATACGGCACAGTGACCTACCTTTGTTAAAAACTGAAGTAACTAGAACACATAAATTTGTTATCGATCGAGTAATAGACATGTTTTGACCAGGGCTGTGGAACCGGAGTCGGAGCCTTGGAGTCGGAGTCTGACGATTTTGCTGGAGTCGGAGTCCTAAAAATTTTACTCGACTCCGACTCCGGCTAAACCAAATTTTTTAAAACACTTCACATTTTTGTAACTAAGCAAGTTTTTACGCAACTTAGTTTCCATTGCGTTATTCATTCGATCAATGTACAGCATGATTGTAAATGAAAATAAATTTCCAATTACGGCTATCTTTTTATGTTTCCTAGAATGTTAGACTAGCAGATGGACTGGATCGATCCATTTTAATGCCCATATCAATTTATATGAAATATTTCGAACAATCGAAATTATTTTTTTTTTTAATTTTATTTTAAGGCCATATACATATGTGGAATATTGACAGAAAATTTTGTCAAAATGTTATTTCTATCAAAAATTTTGTCAAAATTTAATTTAGTCAAAATTTTATTTACTAGACAAAAATTTTTCCAAAATTGTATGCTCACTGATACTCACTGCTAAGTCGAAAACTTGTAGAAATTACTCAAATTTTAAAACTTTTCAATGAATGAATTAATTTTCTTGAAATTTTGCCCAGGAGAACAATAAGTACTATAGTCAGGTGTGCCAAATTTGATTGAAATCGGTTCAGATTGAGATATAGCTCCCATATATATCTTTCGCCCGATATGGACTAATACGGTTCCAGAAGCCAGAGTTTTACCCCAATTTGGTTGAAATTTTGCACTAGGAGTACGATTAGTAGTGTAGTCAAGTGTGACAAATGTTATTGAAATCGGTTCAGATTGAGATATAGCTCTCATATATATCTATCGACCGATTTACCACATAGGCAAATTTTTAACTCCGATTTAGTTGAAACTTTTCACAGAGTAGAATTAGCATTGTAGCTATGCGTGCCAAATATGGTTGAAATCGGTTCAGGTTTAGATACAGCTTTCGACAAAAATGGTCAAAATACCGACATTTTCCTTGTAAAATCGCCACTGCTTAGTCGAAAAGTTGTAAAAATTACTCTAATTTTCCTAAACTTCTAATACATATATATCGAGCGATAAATCATAAATAAACTTTTGCGAAGATTTAAATGTTTCCCATATTTTTTTTCTACTAACATTGTGTTCCACCCTAGTGCATTAGCCAACTTAAATTTTGAGTCTATATATTTTGTATAAGTCTATCAAATTCTGTCCAGATCGAGTGGTATTTAAATGTATGTATTTGGGACAAACCTTTATATATAGCCCCCAACACATTTGACGGCTGTGATATGGTATCGAAAATTTAGATCTACAAAGTGGTGCAGGGTATAAAATAGTCGGCCCCGACCGACTTTAGACTTTCCTTACTTGTTTTTTACTAACATAGTGTACCATCCCATTGCATTAGCCAACTTAAATTTTAAGTCTATAGATTATAAATTTCGTTCAGATGGAGTCAGATGTATTTGAGTATGTATTTGAGACAAAAACCTTTATATATAGCACCCAACACATTTAACGGATTTGATATAGTATCGAAAATGTGGATATACAAAGTGGTATAGTATAGTCGGCCTCGCCCGACTTTAGACTTTCATTACTTGTTATAGATTAATCAGTTTTCGTATGAAAATTCTAATAATATGTAAAATCATTAATTTAGACATTAAACAAGTCTCCTTTTATATCAGGCTAACATAAAAAAGACTTTTTTTATTCATACTTCCAATATGAATGTAATTCACAAATTATTTTGACAGCATTAGGCTAACAAAGATGACTGGCTGAAACATAAAATTGAGGAGGAATGAATGTTCCTAGCCAATATCTAATATTGTCATTGATATTAAATTATTTGCCATCATATTTAGTCAAATAGTATGACTGCATTCTGCAGATACACGGCAAAGAAGTGGAGGCATGAAAGAAGGGATACATCCATTCAAAAACCAATATTTATCTGCATATTTTTTTATCTGAAAAACCAAATCATTTGCAAATCAAGTCTAACTACACTTCAAAAAACCATGACATTTTTATAATATTGAAACACCAAGTTTTTCCTTCAAACTACGAAATTTTCTTTAACAAGTAGAAAAAAAATTGATTAACTCTAATAAATTTGTTTGAATTGATCGAAAATTGTTTACTTTCTTTTAATATTGGCATTTGCAAAAGAGTCCAGTCATGTTTTTTTTTTTTTTTTTTGAATTATCTACATTTTCTTTCCTCTTGGGTTCAATTTTTTTTAAGTGTACAGCCCTTCACAAAATATCACCCATTGGAAACTGTTATTCTGCAGAGAAGTGTAACCAAAGTATTGTCATCATCTTATGCCCACTCTTCTTTAATCTTTGTAGATTTTTTTATTTCAATTTTCTCCATAAGTCTGCAAACCCCAAAAAAAAAACCAGGAACTATTCTTTTGTGTGGATATAACCGGCAGAGGTTTTTCGGTTGATTGCAAAAAATCGTCGTCTCTTTTTTTTGTTGAATCGCTGTCTGTTCTGTCGTTTGTGAAATGTGCTCTAACATGGAAAAATGTACCATGTAATCAGCGTCATTGATTTCCAATGAACTATTTTTTTCTCTCATCATCTGTTTCCCCAGTGGATTTTCCGTTTTTTCACTATTCTTCATCGAAATGTCCCAATAGTGTTATTATTTTCATCTTACTTCGCCATACCATACCCTATATGAGTTATGAAAGTGCGGATAGAGCTGCATAAGGCTTTGTATTATGGATTGCGGAATATTGACGTCTGTTCTCTTAATTCCCTTCGACAATAGCATAGCAGGCAGCTCCAGGGGGGTATATAAGAATATGAGATTCGTTGAAACACTCATTCATGCTTAAAATTCTATTTTATTAGTTTCGAAACAATTTTTAATATTTTTTTTATTGAAATGTTCACTTCAGCGATGTTGAATGCAAGAATACAAGCCAATGTTGATTTTTGATGAACTGCCTTTAGTAATGTACTCTGTAATAGCAATGGGTAGGATTTTAATGAAGTTTTTTTTTTTTGTTTTATTTTTTCTTTTGTGAAATAACGGCAAACAAAACTGTTGCATAGATTAACTAGTTTTCAATTAAAGCTCTTTAAGCAACAAAAAATGGTAATCTGAAATATTACTTCAGCAATAATATTGATCAAAAATTTTTAATTTAGTCCCAAAGTAGTATTGATTAAAAACAATCTTATAGAATTTACATGCATTTGAACTTAAATCGCTTGTTTCGAAATTAGGCAAAAAAGATGTTTATTTTAACTAAAACAAGTATATACGGCCGTAAGCTCGGCCAGGCCGAATCTTATGTACCCTCCACCATGGATTGCGTAGAAACTTCTACGAAAGGCTGTCATCCACAAATTTCAACTCACTCGGATGAAATTTGTTCCTCCAAGAGGCTCCAAAACCAAATCTCGGGATCGCTTTATATGGGGGCTATAAATGACTATGGACTGATATGGACCACTTTTGGCATGGTTGTTAAATATCATATACTACCACCACGTACCAAATTTCAACCAGATCGGATGAATTTTGCTTCTCCAAAAGGCACCGGAGGTCAAATCTGGCGATCGGTTTATATGGGAGCTATATATAATTATGGACTGATAGGAACCAATTCCTGCATGGTTGTTGGATACCATATACTAACATCGCGTACCAAATTTCAACCGAATCGGAAGAATTTTGCTCTTCCAAGATGCTCCGGAGGTCAAATCTGGGGATCGGTTTATATGGGGCCTATATATAATTATGGACCGATATCGACCAATTTTTGCATGGGTGTTTGAGGCCATATATTAACATCACGTACCAAATTTCAACTGAATCAGATGAATTTTGGTCTTCCAAGAGTCCGGAGCCTCTGGCATGGTTGTTAAATATTATATACTACCACCACGTACCAAATTTCAACCAGATCGGATGAATTTTGCTTCTCCAAAAGGCACCGGAGGTCAAATCTGGTGATCGGTTTATATGGGCGCTATATATAATTATCGACCGATATGGACCAATTATTGTATGGTCATTAGAGACCATATACTAACATCATGTACACCCTCAAAAAAAAATCGCTTCTCTAACATATGTCCCAAACATATTTTGCAGGAAGCATATATATTATTGGATACTGCCGAAAAATTAATATGTTTGTGTTATGTGAACATATTGTATGTTTGGAAGCATTTTGAGCCCATAAATAGTATATGATTGGAAGAATTTTCCTCAAAGAAGATTGTGGTCATTCCCTCACATAATTTTCATTTCCATGAAATTTTTAGTTCTTGGAACCAAGAAAAAAATTTTGCCCATAATGCCAAAATGATAAACAAAACACATGTCCACACATACATAAAATGCTGTTCTCAAGGCGAAAACACGTGTTGTTTTTTTCCAAATGTCTATTCCCTTGGTTCCGAATGTTTATTCTCTTTACTCTACTCAACTAATATTCAAATTAAATAATATTTAGACCTAAGCATATCAAATATTTTGCCTTATCATAAAACAGTTTTCCGAAACAACATACAAGCGGTTTCACAGAAGTTGCTCTCTTTTGAGTCTCTCGCTGTGTTATGTTGATATCTTTCGTCAACCCTCCCGGTTTCCATCTCTATTTCTTTCTCTATACTCTCTCTCTCTCTCTCTCTGTCGCTCTCTGAATAAAATATCACACAATATATATATGTTTACTCGAAATTTGTAAATGTATATATGTTTACATTCACACATATTAGTTTTATGAAACATTCATGCCCCAAACATAATATGTTCTAACATACAACATATGTGTCCCAAACATTTAGAGTTAGTTAAGGAACATTACATGTTTTCACTTAAATATATTGTGTTTAAAAATTGTGCCCGAAACACTTTTTGTTTATATCGGAACATATGAAAAACATATTTTTCTAACAGTGTACCAAATTTCAGCCGGATCGGATGAAATTTGCTTCTATTAGAGGCTCCGCAAGCCAAATCGGAGGATCAGTTTATATGGGCGCTATATATAATTATGGACCGATGTGAACCAATTTTGCATGGTTATTAGAGACCATATACTTACACCATGTATCAAATTTCAGCCGGATCGGATTACATTTGCTTCTCTTGGAGGCTCCGCAAGCCGAATTTTGGGGTCCGTTTATATGGGGGCCATACGTAAAAGTGGACCGATATGGCCCATTTGCAATACCATCCGACCTACATCAATAACATCTCCTTATGCCAAGTTTCAAGTCGATAGCTTGTTTCGTTCGGAAGTTAAAGGGTGATACGGTCAAAATTTGGTCAAGGGAAAACGCGTGTAAATCGGTGAAATCGTTTATTTAAAAAATCAAATTAAATTTCTTTTTCAAGTTCAATTAGTATAAAATTCAGGAAAAATATTCAGTTAGGCTTTCGCTTTTCCAAATCCGAATTGCCGGGCCTCACGCTTGACACCTGCCATGAGATTTTGTACAGCCACCTTGTCCACCTTCTTCGCCGCAGAAAGCCAGTTTGCCTTAAACTGCTGCTCGTCCTTAGCAGTTTTTTTGGTCTTCTTTAAGTTCCGCTTGACAATAGCCCAGTATTTCTCAATTGGGCGGAGCTCTGGCGTGTTGGGAGGATTCTTGTCCTTGGGAACCACCTGCACGTTGTTGGCGGCGTACCACTCCATGGCTTTTTTACCGTAATGGCAAGATGCCAAATCCGGCCAAAACAGTACGGAACAACCGTGTTTCTTCAGGAAAGGCAGCAGACATTTATTCAAACACTCTTTCGCGTAAATTTCTTGGTTGACAGTCCCGGAAGCTATGAAAATGCTGCTTTTCAAGCCACAGGTACAGATGGCTTGCCAAACCAGATATTTCTTTGCGAACTTTGACAGTTTTATGTGCTTGAAAATATCTGCTACCTTTCCCCTTCCTTTTGCTGTATAAAACTCCTGTCCCGGAAGCTGCTTGTAGTCGGCTTTGACGTAGGTTTCGTCGTCCATTACCACGCAGTCAAACTTCGTCAGCATCGTCGTGTACAGCCTCCGGGATCGCGCTTTGACCGTCGTATTTTGTTTATCATCGCGATTTGGAGTCACTACCGATAGTCCGGCTCGTTTTTTGGCTCGATGCACGGTTGTAGACGATACACCCAGCTTATTTGCGGCATCTCGGAGGGAGAGGTTAGGGTTTCGCTTGAAACTACCGGCAACTCTCTTTGTCGTCTCAGCGGCTTCCGGTTTTCAATTTCCCCCCGATCCAGACTTCCTGGCTGTCGACAAACGTTCCCCAAACACTTTAATTACATTTGTAACGGTTGATTTGGCAACTTTTAGCGATTTTGCCAACTTTGCGTGCGAGAAGCTCGGATTTTCGCGATGCGCGAGTAAAATTTTGATACGCTGCTCTTCTTGCTTGGACGGCATTTTGACAACTGAAGAGTGAATTCCAAAATCAAAATAGGAGCAACATTCTACACACAAACACCTTCAAAATGAGGGGTGTTGAGGTTTTTTAAATGCAAAATTGAAAAAAATACGTCAAGTTTATATTGACCAAATTTTGACCGTATCACCCTTTAGCGTAATTTCAACAGACGGACGGACGGACATGCTCAGATCAACTCAGAACTTCACCACGACCCAGAATATATATATACTTTATGGGGGTCTTAGAGCAATATTTCGATGTGTTACAAACGGAATAACAAAGTTAATATACCCCCCATCCAATGGTGGAAGGTATAAAAATGTTATTTTGTTTTAGTTTATTCGTTTTCTTTTGTTATTGTTGGTTTTGTTCTTTAATCATTGCTGTTGTTATTGATTTCAGCTTAAAACCATGCATTGACTAAACCAACAGAGGAAAAGATTTTTTGTCATATTTATTTGGACAAAGCCCTATAGACTGCAAGATGGTTGGATGGACGCACGTTTCGGAATTACCACATTCCTCATCAGCATCCTCTACTTGCAGCAAAACTATCAACCAATTATCAGAATAAATTCAGGCAGTTCATTAAACATTCCGAAAAAAGGTTTTACATGAAATAAATTCGTACAAACATATCTCTTTTCCTTTGCCACCGTCAAATCATCGATTTGAGTGCAGTTGGCTTATTTCAGCATAAGCCGGCTATCATATAAAGCCTTTTTTCGGAAGGTTCAAGTGTGGTTCATTGTTGGGTTTAATGAACTGCCTGAATTTATTCTGATAATTGGTTGATAGTTTTGCTGCAAGTAGAGGATGCTGATGAGGAATGTGGTAATTCCGAAACGTGCGTCCATTCAACCATCTTGCAGTCTATAGGGCTTTGCCCAAATAAATTTGACAAACATTATTTTCCTCTGTTGGTTAAGCTACACTTGTAGTTTAGTCAATGCATGATTTTAAGTTGAAATCAAAAACAACAACAATGGTTTTAGTTTATTTTTAAAATTTTGTAAGAAATGTTCCCCAGCCCAACGATTTTTCTTTATTCGAAGTATGTCTCAAAAATTTTATGAACTAAATGGCAGTAGAATTTCAATGAAATAAGTATTAGTGCAATTCTAACAGAAGAAGTTTTTCGTACACTTCTCAAAAAAAAGTTGGAAATTTTTAGTTAATTTAATGAATCTTAAAATTTGGAATACAATTTAGTTCAATTTTCGCACGAGATAGTTCATTTTTCCCATAATGTAGTTTATTTTTTTTCCACATATACACCTTATAGCATTTGAAAAAATACAAATATTTCCCGCTTGAAATATATTCAAGCGAAATCAAAATTTCTAAGTGAGGTTAGAGTCGCTTAGAATAAATGTCTAAGTTAGTTAACTTTGGACTGATTCAAAGAATTATACCTTTTTAACCTATTCTTGCCAAATTAACAACAATTTGTACAAGTATATTTCTATACAGCAACAATTAGCCAATCCATTGAATCCAAAGTGATAACACTAACATTTGCTACTACTACACACAATTGCAATCATCAATTTTATATTTTTGCAGTGACATTGCATTCTGCATTATTCTTTTATTGTATTTCCTCAGACGTGAAATTGTTCCTTAGTTTCTTTTGTCACATATTTCATAAAATGATCATTGGTAATATCTAACCAACCACATGACACTTTCTATCATAACATTTATCCTACCGAATGGGAGGGAAAATAAAAACAGAAAGCGCAAAAGTGTCATTCATTATTTACCAATGGCCACGACCCAAAGAAAAGGAAAATAGCCAAAAACGAAATTTATGAAATCAATTTAAGACAATTGTTATTGACACAGAACAGATAGTTCACAGATATGTTGGCCTGGCATGACAGACGAAGGATAATGTTGTCCAAGATCCAGACGGGTTATTTGGCCAAAAAGGAAACAAGATGAAACGAGCACAATTGAACTTCTAATCTTTACACTGTGTTGATGGCATTAGCCATCTTCAGTATTTCGTTGAAGTTAGTTTTTTAGTTGTTTGTTTTCAAATACACTGAAATTGGAAGTAATACAGACTCATGGATATGATTTAAAGTTTGAATGATGAAAATTGCCTTTGAAATATAGATATAAATTGAAAAAGATGAAAAGATGCAATTTCTCAAAAAGGGACACCTAAATTCTGTCCACATAAATTTAATTCAATATACCTTGAAATTAATTTAAAATTTAACGATTTTGTGTATGTAAGTTTCTCCTGCAGGTCTTAGTCTTTTACACTTTTCATATATTCTTGCTGTTGGAACATGTAACAAATTTACAATTCCCTTAGACCTTAATGGTCATTTTACAAAAAACAAACACAACGAAAACATCCGTAATTGCAATCTTTCACTTAAATAAATCGAACATAGTTTCCAATAATTTATGAGGCAGATATCAGCGCCGTCACTACACTTCGACCACCGGCGACCATACTTCCCCTAGTGAACTATAGGAAAGAGGGCAAAACAATAACTCATGCCGTCAAGGATGGAAGTTTCCGGTAATGGCACCAAAAGAACCAACAATGAGAAAACATAAGAACTCAAAAACTGAAACAAATTGAAACCGCAGTTTCATCACGAAAATTAATATGAAGCGATCTCAAAGATGGGCAACAACTGAAAACTCACCGCTGAAAATAATGAAGAGAAAGAAATATTGTTCGAAGATGAAAACATTGGTGAAAACTTCAACTCAACTCATCATCAGCGAAGGCAAGATGGGAGAAATCATTCTACACTTCAGTCCTGCAATTACTACAAAGGTGTGGAAAAACTTTTTTGCGCTATAGTCCTCTCCCCCTCGTTGAAGATATCACCTGAAGTAGATAGCAGGAAGAAGCAAACATACCCCAAAAAAATGAAACAACGATAAACTATCATACGTACCGAAAGCAACAAAACCGTAAAAACCAACATTTCGTCGTTGGCAAATTGCAGCAAACTCAAAAGTTTAATGAAGAACTGCGGTTTGGAAACAATCTTCAACCCATCCACAGCCACACACACGCACACACCCACAACCAGTATCTAGATTCTTCAGACAATAGGGACGTTTTTATGCCTGCAGATACTTTAAGATAACTACGGCATTGGTTGGTTAACTTACCCATGGCCTAGGATGCGTGTAGGCCATAGCTCTTTGAGTTAGAAGACACCTACACATCATCATGGCAAAGAAACACAACCACAATGATATGGAGGAGGAAGAGGACGAGGAGAGAGAGGAAGTGGAAGTGGTTAAAGCAAGCATGTGTTTGCACTATGATGACGTTAGAAAAGTTTCCAAAAACAAGCATCAACTGTCCGCCGCATAAAGGTAACCAAAGTGTATGGTATCCCAAGAAGAAAATGAAATCTTCTATTTGGAGTAAACATTAAACGGAAGTTTTCGTCGTCATCTGTGAATGCAAGCAAAAGAAAATCCATTTCCGTTTCCGCCACAGTCATTTGGTATATGTTGTGTTAGTTTATTTCTCTCTCTCTCTCTCGCTCTCTTGACACTCTGTATTTATTTCATTTACCACATTGTGTTTATTTATTTTATTATTTCATAGCTTTAGCGCTTCCTTAACTAAACAGGTGAAATCTTGTTCTTGATATTTAATGTCATACACTCACACATATACACAAACACATAAACATATACAAACATAAAATAACCGTTTAAGAGTACTTACTTGATATTGGTAATTTTTTAAGATATATAGGGGTAGTATAATGATTCAGGGAAGGGCACAATTCAAATTCGACAAAACAAATTTCAAAGAGGGACTGAACCAGTTTTGGATTGCCCACTTGCCCATTGATTCAATTGTGTTTGACGATGTATTTGAAAGGAATTTAGACAAAGTCTTATTTCAGGCGAAGTCTGAAAGTCGCTTTTTGGTCCAGAGAAAAACCTGAACTTTTTGGAAATTTCAAGAAAATAGGGATTTTTTTCGGATAATAGGGGAGGTATTCGAATAATTTAGTTTTCTTATAAAGACAATAATTTAGAAACTATCCGACTTAAATTCAATCCGTATTTAAACTTCTTATCAAAGAGGAAATATACGAAACACACCCCATAGATATAGATACCAAGCAAAACAAGAGCTTCCAAAAACGAAAAAAACCATTCACTTCTTTCACTTTTTTATTTTTATCAGTATTTTTTTCCACATTTATTTTCTTGAATATTAAGCATGGAAACGTCAATTAAAAAGGTTGTGATATGATCGTAATATGACACCAAGCCGTAACATTCTTGTTGAGATCAGAGATGGTCTGTCGTAAACTGTAAGGTATTTGACATACTTTTAGGACGTACGTCCTACGTCAAAAACGTCGTAAACCTTCGTCAAATACTTAGTTATTGACAATATAAGAATTTGTACAGTATACTTTTGTTAGAACCTTGCCTTTCATTATAAAAAAAAATAACTTCACTAAAAGAAAATTCAAACTTTCGTAAAATACTTAGTTTTTTGCAATATAAGAATTTTTATTGCAGTATACGTTTCTTACTTGATTGGAGAAGGTCTTTTCCATATAAAAACAAGTATATACAGTAGTAAGTTCGGCCGGGCCAAATCTCAAATACCCACCACCATGAATCAAATATTAGGTTTTCCTTTGAAATTGCAGGGGAGGGGGGGGAGTTGAGGACAGATCAAGCCTAGCTATTCAACCAGTACACTTCCCGAAGATAAATTTAAAGATTTTACCTATCAAGACTATATAAGATTCTGGATTTATAAGAACCATTTTTGTTTGAGTTTTAGAGGAATCATTAACATCTTTTGTAAGAAAATTATAAAATAACGTCTTCAATTGAAATTTTAAATCTGTAGATTTTCACCCGAGAAGTAAAATCTAGAAATTTTACATTGTGTTTCAAGTAATTTTCATGATCGGTGCGCCTTCCATACCCTCAAAAAGTGAAATAGGTCTATATGGAGGCATTATCAAATGGACCGATAAAAAAATTAATCCGATACACGTTTTTGTGAGCCTAAAATACCAGAATCTTTACAATTTCAGGCAAATTGGATAAAAACTTCGGATTCTAGAAGCCCAAGAAGTAAAATCGGGAAATCGGTCTATATGGAGGCTATACTAAAATATGGACCGATATTCACCGTTTTCGGCACACCTCTTAACGGTCCTAAAATACCTCTAGATTTCCAATTTCAGGCAAATTGGATAAAACCTACGGTTTCTATAAGCCCAAGACCCCAAATCGGGAGGTTGGCTTATATGGGGACCATACCAAAACATGGCCCGATGCTCACCATTTAGGGCACACCTCTTTATGGTTCTAAAATACCTCTAGATTTCCAATTTCTGGTAAATTGAATAAAAACTGCTGATTCTAGAAGCCCAAGAAATAAAATCGGGAGATCGGTCTATATGGGGGATATACCAAAACAGGGACCGATACTCACAATTTTTGACACACCTCTTTATGGTCCGAAAATACCCCTAGATTTCGAATTTCAGGCGAATTGGATACAAACTACGGTTTCTATAAGCCCTAGAAGTAAAATCGGGAGATCGGTCTGTATGGGGACTATACCAAAACAGGGACCGATACCCACCGTTTTTTTGGCACACCTCTTTATGGTCATAAAATACCTCTAGATTTCAAATTACAGGCAAATTGGTTAAAAACTACGATTTCTATAAGCCCAAGACCCCAAATCAGGAGTTCGGTTTATATAGGGACTTTATCAAAACATGGATCGATATAACCCATCTTCGAACCTGCAGACAAAATACGAGTTTGTGCAAAATTTCTGCACGATTGCTTCATTATTGAAGACTGTAGCGTGATTACAACAGACAGACAGACAGACGGACAGACTGGCATCGTCTTAGAATTTCTCTCTGATCAAGAATATATATACTTTATATAGTCGGAAATCGATATTTCGATGTGTTACAAACGGAATGACAAACTTATTATACCACCGTCACCATTCTATGGTAGTGGGTATAAAAATAGTAAATATAGGCGTATTACTGTCTGTTGAATTTCACATAGCCTTATTAATATGGGAGTTATTAATAAATTTATATCTGCGTCATTGGCATTTTGCCTGCCTACACGTTTTACCTAAATCCGATTTTTGCCACAACAATTTTCACGGTTTCAGCAATTTGAAAACGCGTTGAATTCAAACGTTTATGCCTGAAAATTGTGCAAATTATTTTTGAGTAGAAACTTCATAATATTATATTGTATTATAAAATTCTAAAATACATCAATAGGACGTTTTCGTGACTTAGGATATTAAAAAAAGTTTTTGAACTCAAATCCAAAAACGTAGTAAATGTTTTTGACATTTACTACGTTTTTTACGTTTTATACAAGTATATGACGTTTTCGACGTTTACAACCATTTGGCAGTAGAAAACCCAAAAAAATTTGCTATTTTTTGGGTTTTCTTCTTTATTAGTATAAATTTTCCCTAATTTACAAAATCTTCTCAAAGTCAACTGACCAAAGTTCAAATCTCCGAGAGAAATTTTATTTATTTATTTTTAATGTTGTCTTTGATCTCAGCTTAAAACCATGCATTGACTAAACTACAAGTGTAGCTAACACTTGTAGTTTAGGAAAAGTATGCTTGCCAAATTTATTTGGGCAAAGCCCTATAGACTGCAAGATGGTTGGATGTACAGCTGTTTCGGAATAACCACATTCCTCATCAGCATCCTCTACTTGCAGCAAAACTATTAACCAATTATCAGAATAAATTCGGGTAATTCACACAACCCAAAGTGAACTACACTTGAACCTTCCGAAATAAGGTTTCATAGTCGGCTACTGCCTAAACAAATTTATTATTTTTTATACCCTTCACCACTACTGTGGTACAGGGTATAATAAGTTTGTGCATTTGTATGTAACGCCAAGAAGGAAAAGTCTGAGACCCATCGTTTAGTATACCGATCGTCTTAGAATTAAATTCTGAGTCGATTTAGCGATGTCCGTCTGTCTGTCTGTCTATCTGTCCGTCCGTCTGTCTGTCTGTTCATGTATTTTTGTGCGCAAAGTACAGGTCGCAGTTTAAGTCCGATCGTCCTCAAATTTGGCATAAGGTAGTTTTTTGGAACAAAGACAATCGCTATTGATTTTGGAAAAAATCGGTTCAGATTTAGATATAGCTCCCATATATATATTTATCCCCGATCTGATCATAATTGGCGTGTTTATCAACCGATGTTCTTCAAAATCAGTACATCCGAATATTTTATGAGTCTCGAAAAACTTGCAGAATATCAGCTAAATCGGCTCAGATTTAGATATAGCTCCCATATATAGCTTTCGCCCGATTTATACTCATATGACCACAGAGGCCAATTTTTAACTCCGATTTAGTTGAAATTTTGCACAGGGAGTAGAGTTCGCATTTTAGCTACGCGCGCCAAATTTTATTGAAATCGGTTCAGATTTAGATATAGCTCCCATATATAGCTTTCGCCCGATTTACACTCATATGACCACAGAGGCCAATTTTTTGCTCCGATTTAGTTGAAATTTTGCACAGGGAGTAGAATTATCATTGTAGCTTTGTGTGCCAAATTTGGTTGACATCGGTTCAGATTTAGATATAGCTCCCATATATATGTTTTTCTGATTTCGACAAAAATGGTCAAAATACCAACATTTTCCTTGTTAAATCGCCACTGCTTAGTCGAAAAGTTGTAAAAATGACTCTAATTTTCCTAAACTTCTAATACATATATATCGAGCGATAAATCATAAATTCACTTTTGCGAAGTTTCCTTAAAATTGCTTCAGATTTAAATATTTCCCATATTTTTTACTAAAATTTTGTTCCACCCTAGTGCATTAGCCAACTTAAATTTTGAGTCTATAGATTTTGTAGAAGTCTATCAAATTCTGTCCAAATCGAGTGATATTTAAATGTATGTATTTGGGACAAACCTTTATATATAGCACCCAACACATTTGACGGATGTGATATGGTATCGAAAATTAAGATCTACAAAGTGGTGTAGGGTATAATATAGTCGGCCCCGCCCGACTTCAGACTTTCCTTACTTGTTTTTTTTTTCATTTTTTATTCTTTTTTGCAAACATCTAAATGTCCAAAATAAAAATTTTCATTTTAAACGGCCAAATAGCGTATTTTCTATGACCTTTGGAGCTTCATCGGATGTGAAAAAAAATGATGGAGGTTCCCGGGATGCTCTTAAATCGAAATGTTTGTGGAACAACTTAAATTTTTTTATTAAATAAATATGATATTTAATTAAAAATTCTTTTGATTTCACCTATTTTGATTTCCATCCTAGCGTATTTTTTGGTAATTTAGACAATCCAGCTGATTACAAAAAAAGTAGAAATCAAGCGACCCTATTTCGATGTTCATGGATTTGTCGTGAAGGGAAATTATTAAATTTGATCTATGGCGGACGATGGGAAATTAAGATTCGAATCGGCCGAACTCACGGTCGGTCAGGTTACATTGTAAACTTCGTTGGAAGAAACCGTGAAAAAGTATCAACCGAAATTTTCGAAACCTTTCTTTCACACTCAACACAAAAAAAAAAAACATTCTTACGCAAGTCACAAAAAGACAAATATGAACCTATTCATGGCGGAGGCAACAAATATCTTACAAGAAAATTAATTACCTTTGGCTACTCTAGCTAAAAGTTGTAGTGGCAGGATAATGGCTACAGCAGCCATACTCATTTAGTCGAGTCTGCGAACATAACATCGCATCTCATCTCATCTCATTTCATCTTTGTCCATGTTTATGTTGGATAAATAGTGAAACTATGAAACTTGTTAGAGGTAATGGCTGGTCGGAGGCAGTACTTGCCCGGGAAGGATAGGAAACAGACACAAAACAAAACGCAACATACTTGTGAAACACCAGCTAGTTGGATTTTATAAAAAGGACCCAGCAAAGAATGATGAACAACATTTGTAGGTAGTGGATGCTGGAAGTTGTTTTTGTTGTTGTTGTTATTTTTGTCGCTGCTGATGATACTCTAAAGTCTCAAGCTGCTGCTTTATGCGACTGATGATGACGTTGCTGTCTTGTTGTTTCTACTGCTGCGCCTGGGTTTGCTTGCTAGGTTTCCAATAAAGTTAAAACTTATTTCTAAGGTTTGTGGTTTTTTCTCGTAAATGGATGAAGATGTGGTTAAGCCATAGCCAACGGCAAAGCCAGAGCAAAGCAAGCCATGAGGCGTCATGTCTTCGTCAGAGAGATGATACTGGCGTTTATCCTATTTTGCTTCCTGCCTCTTAAATACTGGTGTAGATTCTGCCATTACCGTTTCAGTTCCTCCTTAACCATCAAACGGAAATAGTGGAAACTCTGAGGCAAAGAATATGTTCAAAAATATATTTACTTGATTCTTTTGCTTGCGTAGTTTGTGTTTGTGAATTCCTCCTCCCCCTCCCCCCACATGGTGTTGGTGTTGTTTTTACGTTTTTCTTCCACTTTGCGTAATTATTTTAACTTAAATAACAGCAAATGTAAAAGCTGCCAAGGTAACCGCAATATAACAAAAAAAACTGCAACCGAAACACTTTGTGGAAAAAGAAGACAGAAGTGTTTTGTCTCAAGAAGCTTCAAGTTTCTCGCCTGTTCCTCTTGACTCCAGCGTGGAAAGGAATCCCCATCTCTACCTACCTTTGTCAGTACTAATGAAATGAAATTTTTAACTTAACTGCATCTGTCCTAGATGCATACCATGAACAACAACAATTACAATTTCATTAACGATGACGAAGACGAAAGAGTTTTTCTTTATGCGAATCTATGGAATGGAAAAATAAAACCTGTTTGCAGTATAAGTTTTAAATGGGGAAATAATTTAATTTCCCGATTGTAATGGAAATGATCCGTATTAAAAAAAGTGGAAATTCGAATGTCAATGGCAATTCAATTCCATTTGCAAATACGGAGGAAGGGAAAAACTCACACAGCTGCATTTTAGCCACATGTAGGACACTTGTGTGAGTTAATCATTAGCTTCTGGGGGAACGATTTAACCCCCCTCTAGAAAAATGTAGACACCCTTCAAAATCACTACGCGACTTTCCACTGTGTAATATTAAAAAAAATATATTTTTTTTCTTATGGTGCTACAAAAATCGATACCGACTTAGGATTTCCATTGCTAACATCTCTGGACTAATTCGCTTTATGCAATGAATTGCCCCATTTTTCGGTAGACACTGAGCGAACAAATTGTTTGTGACAACCGTATTTAATGCCAGCATTTATTAAGTAGCTGCACTTATCATTAGTTGGGTGCCATCCTGGTGCATTGGTTACTATACCCGCCTTGCATACAAACGGTTATGTGTTCAATCCCAATTTCTATCAAACACCAAAAAGTTTTTTCAACAGTGGATTATCCCATCTCACTAATGCTGGTGACATTTGAGAGTGTTTCAAAGCTTATCTAAGTGCTTTCACCGCTCGGACTCGGCTATAAAAAGAATGGTCCTTTTCATTGAACTAAATACAGTATCGGGGAGCACTCATTGATAAGGGAGAAGTTCACCACTGTGGTATCACAATGGACTGAATAGTCTAAGTGATCCTGAAATAGCGGGCTGCCTAACATAACCTATCAATTCGGGGTTATGATTAAATCTAGAACCAGTTTAGTATTGTATTGTTTGTTTAAAAATATCGCGAAACCAGATGCAGGTTAGGTTAGATTAAAGTGGCAACTCGATTAAGATTCAGACTCACTTAGACTATTCAGTCCATTGTGATACCACATTAACTAAAATTACTTA
Organism: Haematobia irritans; assembly: GCF_050003625.1. NCBI lineage: Eukaryota > Metazoa > Arthropoda > Insecta > Diptera > Muscidae > Haematobia > Haematobia irritans. The sequence goes on along the minus strand of NC_134397.1, from coordinate 272,488,264 downwards.
TTACATATGGGCACTTCTAGTTTTAACCGCTGAACCTTATCGATTATTTTCTTCTGTTGAACCAACCAAATTGTTCCAAAACCATTAGAAGACTGCTTAAGTTAACGTTTTCGCCAATAATCTAAAGCTATATGCCCTTAAAATTTGCTTACGCCTTACACAAAATGAGGAAAAGGAATCAAATGCTTTATTGATTCCTTTTCCTCCGCATCATGACAGCTTATCCAATAGTCATTATACTTCGCGCCAATATTTTTTGCAAAATCGCCTATAGAAGATATCTGGAGTGATATCTGGTGTCTCGAGAACACTAGCATATGTAGTGTGCCCCATTTTTCGGTAGACACTGAGCGAACAAATTGTTTGTGACAACCGTATTTAATGCCAGCATTTATTAAGTAGCTGCACTTATCATTAGTTGGGTGCCATCCTGGTGCATTGGTTACTATACCCGCCTTGCATACAAACGGTTATGTGTTCAATCCCAATTTCTATCAAACACCAAAAAGTTTTTTCAACAGTGGATTATCCCATCTCACTAATGCTGGTGACATTTGAGAGTGTTTCAAAGCTTATCTAAGTGCTTTCACCGCTCGGACTCGGCTATAAAAAGAATGGTCCTTTTCATTGAACTAAATACAGTATCGGGGAGCACTCATTGATAAGGGAGAAGTTCACCACTGTGGTATCACAATGGACTGAATAGTCTAAGTGATCCTGAAATAGCGGGCTGCCTAACATAACCTATCAATTCGGGGTTATGATTAAATCTAGAACCAGTTTAGTATTGTATTGTTTGTTTAAAAATATCGCGAAACCAGATGCAGGTTAGGTTAGATTAAAGTGGCAACTCGATTAAGATTCAGACTCACTTAGACTATTCAGTCCATTGTGATACCACATTAACTAAAATTACTTATTACATATGGGCACTTCTAGTTTTAACCGCTGAACCTTATCGATTATTTTCTTCTGTTGAACCAACCAAATTGTTCCAAAACCATTAGAAGACTGCTTAAGTTAACGTTTTCGCCAATAATCTAAAGCTATATGCCCTTAAAATTTGCTTACGCCTTACACAAAATGAGGAAAAGGAATCAAATGCTTTATTGATTCCTTTTCCTCCGCATCATGACAGCTTATCCAATAGTCATTATACTTCGCGCCAATATTTTTTGCAAAATCGCCTATAGAAGATATCTGGAGTGATATCTGGTGTCTCGAGAACACTAGCATATGTAGTGTGCGGTTTAAGTTTAAATGGGGCCATATTTTCTTTGTGTCGTTACAAACCTTGCAATTCTCCCATCGAACATTTGCCATCGTGACAGCCTTCTCACGCAGTAAGAGCTTGCAGGTAGCCAGAGGCATACCAACAAATTCTAGTTCCCCTGGAATATGTAAGGTAGTTCCTAGCCTTGCTAGCTCATCTGCTTCGCAGTTCTCCGGTAGGCTTCTATGGCCAAACCCCCATATTAGGTGACTATTGTGCTGATCAGTCATCGATGGCCGATGGCAGTCTCAAACTTTTTGTCGAAAAGTGGTGTCGCCAAAGTATAAACCACTACTTTAGGCACATCTGGCATTATTTTGAGGACCACAGCGATAGCTGGCGCAACCGCACAGCCGTTGTTGATTAAATCCAGAACCAGTTTAGTATCGTATTGTTTGCTCAAAAATATCGCGAAACCAGATGCAACACATAATGAAAAATGAACTCGCACTAAAATGCAAGAGCTGACCGATGCACAAAACAAAAACGATAGACTGGACATAGCTCGTTTCAGCTGCATCGCTTACACGCTAGGGACTTTTTTCACTCAAAACAACTTTTAATAATTTTTACATTTTGGGAGGCTCTAGAGGAGGAAATTAGAAGCCAGCAAGGCTTGATCTTAAACAATGTGTGGTAACCACGGTTACAACTAGTGCCAAAAAAATCTACCAAACAAATATTTTTATAGAAAATATTGTCAAAAATTTTCTCAAAATTTTCTCAAAATTTTATTTCTAAAGAAAATATTCTAAAAATATTATTTTTATAGAAACTTTTCTCAAAATTTTAATTCTATAGATTTTTTTTCTTCTTATATTTCATGTTAGCCTGGCTGGGAGAGATAACTCAATTTTGGGCCCTTTATGCTAACTCCTTATGGAGAAAACATTTGGGAAATTTCCTCTTACAAATTGAATCATCTTTTCCCCACTGTACATCATCTTTTCATATAACTTACAAATCCCTTAATCTTATTTTTATTTCGTTTATTATTTTCGTGCAACAACACGAAATTTATTTTTAGAAAGCTAATTTGTTAGAATTCACCTAAGTAGTGAACAGTCGAACAATGCTTATTGTTTCTACAGTCAACTACAACATATGACAATTAACAGAAACTGGTTTCCAGGATACAACAACAATTCTAACGCGTACATTAGTCGTGTTTTTCCTAGTTTTACGACGGGCTCATCGTTGCTTATTATATTTCATGTTAGCCTGATACCGAAACAGGCAATTGACGTCCAAATGCATTATATTTAATTATACAATTATTTTTCGAGCTTTATGGACAGATATAGATTAAGGAAGATGGTTAATAGAGGCATTGAAAAGAAAACGCCAGATACAAATCTATACACGCCTGGACTGTACATGTTTCGGTTTTTTCTCAAAATTTTATTTCTATAGAAAATTTTCTCAAAATTTTATTTCTATAGAAAATTTTCTCAAAATTTTATTTCTATAGAAAATTTTTCTTAATTTTTTTTTATAGAAAATTTTCTCAAAATTTTATTTCTATAGAAAATTTTCTCAAAATTTTATTTCTATAGAAAATTTTCTCAAAAAAAATTTATAGAAACTTTTTTCAAAATGTTATTTTTTATAATTTTTTTTTATTTTTTTTTCTAGAGAGATCTACCAAAACATCAAGAATTCTACCAACTGTGACAACCGTAATTTATGTTTACGTAATGTACGTTGCATTTTCATATGTTTTATGATAATAACAGGTTGGCTGATAAGTCCCCGGTCTTACAAAGAAAAACACATTTTTTTGTCAAAATTCGTTTTTATTATTCAACATAGTTCCCTTCAAGAGCGATACAACGATTATAACGACCTTCCAATTTTTTGATACCATTTTGGTAGTACTCCTTCGGTTTTGCCTCAAAATAGGCCTCAGTTTCGGCGATCACCTCTTCATTGCAGCCAAATTTTTTTCCATGCGATCATCCTTTTGAGGTCTGAAAACAAGAAAACGTCGCTGGGGGGCAGATCCTGAGAATACGGTGGGTGGGGAAGCAATTCGAAGCCCAATTCATGAAGTTTTGCCATCGTTCTCAATGACTTGTAGCACGGTGCGTTGTCTTGGTGGAACAACACTTTTTTCTTCTTCATATGGGGCCGTTTTGCCGCGATTTCGACCTTCAAACGCTCCAATAATTCCATATAATAGTCACTGTTGATGGTTTTTCCCTTCTCAAGATAATCGATAAAAATTATTCCATGCGCATCCCAAAAAACAGAGGCCATTACTTTGCCAGCGGACTTTTGTGTCTTTCCACGCTTCGGAGACGGTTCACCGGTCGCTGTCCACTCAGCCGACTGTCGATTGGACTCATGAGTGTAGTGATGGAGCCATGTTTCATTCATTGTCACATATCGACGGAAAATCTCGTGTGTATTACGAGTTAACAGCTGCAAACACCGCTCAGAATCATCAACACGTTGTTGTTTTTGGTCAAATGTGAGCTCGCGCGGCACCCATTTTGCACAGAGCTTCCGCATATCCAAATAGTGATGAATGATATGACCAACACATTCCTTTGATATCTTTAAGGCCTCTGCTATCTCGATCAACTTCATTTTACGGTCATTCAAAATCATTTTGTGGATTTTTTTATGTTTTCGTCGGTAACCACCTTTTTCGGGCGTCCACTACGTTCACCGTCATCCGTGCGCATTTCACCACACTTGAATTCCGCATACCAATCAATTATTGTTGAATTTTCTGGGGCAGAGTCCGGAAACTCATTATCAAGCCAAGTTTTTGCTTCCACCGTATTTTTTCTCTTCAGAAAACCTTATTTTATCAAAACACGAAATTCCTTTTTTTCCATTTTTTTCACAATAACAAAAGTTGCTTCACAAAAGACGCTCTATCTCACAAACTAATTGACTTACAGACGTCAAATTTTGACACGAATCATTTGAAGGTTGGTACTATATAAAAATAATATGCATTTAATACTAGCGACGCCATCTATGTGTCAGACCGGGGACTTATCATCCAACCTGTTAAAGCACATAGAACCATTTTTATAGCACATATACATTGTAAATTTCGTAAAAATTAACGAAAGTTTGGTAACTATGAAATTTAAAACTAAGCCATTAGGATGGTATGTCATTTCCTTTTCTCTCCCTCTCTTTATATTTCCTAGATTTGTTCGGTGGATCGATCCACCACTCGGGTTCCTTCTCCTTTGAACATGGCTACCTTCTGGCCACGGCTGTGCTCAATCTTGGGGCAGTTCTTGTTTATCAGAGAAGGGATCGGATGCGAATCTATAAAAGAAAACTTAAGGTAGCTCTTAGTATAGAAAGGGAGGAAACAAAGAACAAACCTAGGAAATAGAAAGAGAGGGAGAGAAAAGGAAATGACATACCATCCTAATGGCTTAGTTTTATGTAACGACCCTCACACCAGATCCTATAAAATTTAAAGGTAGCGAATTAAAGAAACGACCGACGGTTGTGCATTAAAGAAATAAGGAAGGATATCGATGCTGAGATATCTCGTTGTTAACGATATCTCGATCGGAAAGCCCGCCCATTCATGCCGAACGTATTAATTTTTGTCAGCCCTGTAGTGGAAAAAAGGGAACTTTTTTTGTAGGGTAAACCGAAAATTTTCCCTAGCAACACTGCTTGCATGAAAGTGGTTTGTTACCGAATTTGGTTTTCAACGATGAGAAGCAATTTCAAATTGAGCAGCTTGTGAATAAACCAAATTATCGGGTTATTGGGAGCCACCGTGGTGCAATGGTTAGCATGCCCGCCTTGCATCCACAAGGTCGTGGGTTCGATTCCTGCTACGACCGAACACCAAAAAGTTTTTCAGCGGTGGATTATCCCACCTCAGTAATGCTGGTGAAATTTCTGAGGGTTTCAAAGCTTCTCTAAGTGGTTTCACTGCAATGTGGGACGCCGTTCGGACTCGGCTATAAAAAGGAGGTCCCTTGTCATTGAGCTTAACATGGAATCGGGCAGCACTCAGTGAAAAGAGAGAAGTTCACCACTGTGGTATCACAATGGACTGAATAGTCTAAGTGAGCCTGATACATCGGGCTGCCACATAACCTAACCTAACCTAACCTATCGGGTACTTGCCAAGGAGGTATGCAGAATATTTAACCTTATTTTATCACTAAAGCTCAAGCTAAGCGATTGATAATGGTATGGACCACAATAATGGCCGATGGCTGGTCCCCGCTCGTCTTTATCGCCCGTGGGATCAAAATAAATGCCGAATATTATGGGAAAAATATACTCAAGACAGATCTGCAGCATTTCGGCCGCAGGTCACACTCAAAAAAGAGTGATCCGACTATGAAGAAATTTTAACAAAACTGTACTACAAATGTCTATATATAAAAAATAAAATAAAATATTTTTTTTTTGACAAATTCAAGGAAAATTTTGTAATTTGAAGGAAAAAAATGGAGTTCAAAATTGAAAAAATTCTTTAGCGCCATACAAAGTTCACGTTGGGCGCATGTGTGCCAGAATTTACAAATTTTTTGAAATTCTGAAACAGGTTTTCCCTCTCTATTAGATCACTTAACTAACGTACACAAAACAAGTAAGGAAAGTCTAAAGGCGGGCGGGGCCGACTATATTATACCCTGCACCAATTTGTAGATCTAAATTTTCGAATTTTCGAATCTGAAGCAATTTTAAGGAAACTTCGCATAAGTTTATTTATGATTTATCGTTCGATATATACGTATTAGAAGTTTAGGAAAATTAGAGTCATTTTTACAACTTTTCGACTAAGCAGTGGCGATTTAACAAGGAAAATGTTGGTATTTTGACCATTTTTGTCGAAATCAGAAAAACATACATATGGGAGCTATATCTAAATCTGAACCGATTTCAACCAAATTTGGCACGCATAGTTACAATGCTAATTCTATTCCCTATGCAAAATTTGAACTAATTGGAGCAAAAAATTGGCCTCTGTGGGCAAATGAGTGTAAATGGGAGCTATATCTAAATCTGAACCGATTTGGATGATATTTTGCAAGTTTTTCCAGACTCATAAAATATTCGGATGTACGGAATTTGATGAAGATCGGTTGATATACACGCCAATTATGACCAGATCGGTGAAAAATATATATGGCAGCTATATCTAAATCTGAACCGATTTTTTCCAAAATCAATAGGGATCGTACTTGAGCCGAAACAGGACCCTATACCAAATTTTAAGACAATCGGACTAAAACTGCGAGCTGTACTTTGCACACAAAAATACATTAACAGACAGACGGACATCGCTAAATCGACTCAGAATTTTATTCTAAGCCGATCCGTATACTAAAAGGTTGGTCTATGATTACTACATCTTGGCGTCACATACAAATGCACAAACTTATTATACCCTGTACCACAGTAGTGGTGAAGGGTATAAAAAAACTTTTACTAGAACATAGTAAATTATATGAGCTAAAAGAGCTTTAAATTGGCTTTAGTGCCTAGGAAGCGTCACTGCTTTTTGAGTGCATGGATATTCGAACTCCTGTTCCATCGCGGACGTGACCCTCCTTATGTATGCAGAAGAATTGCTTCATTACACTCAATGGTCAAGGGTAAAAATCGCTAAATCACCCTACTTCCTATGGTTAGGGATTGTACATCTTCCCCCATGTTCCGATTTTAGAAAACACAAATCGCAAGAATTTATATTTCTTATAACGAAAACATCGATATGCTACTGGACTCCAATATAATTTTGATATAAACTTCTTAACTTAAAGAAACTTCTCATATTGCCACATTTTATGTTTATATGCCTTAGGGCTAAGAAATTATTTTGCGATTCCGAATACCAGAACATAGGGCCTCTTCTTCTTCCTTCATATTTAGTACACCCATATAAAAAGCAATCTAATGTGTGGGGTTAATTTAAATCGAAAAGTTTTATTAAACTTAAAATTTTGAATAAATAAATTTGGTATAAATTTTACTTTCATAAATAATTCGTAAATTTTTGAGGTGGCTGTTGTTTGCAAATTTAATCCCCTCAACCACAAATTTAAAAATAACGTAGCTTAAATCCATTGCCAAGAAAACAAATAACCAAGCAACCATTACTTTCGTTACTTTTGCATAACTTTGAAAAATCGTGAATTACAAATTTACAACATTTTCATCCAGGGCTATATATTTTTGTTTTCTTCACCAAAAAGAAAAAAAAGCACAACAAGCAGAACAAGAACGACACAAAGAACAGGCAAGCATTTGGGAAAAACCTCTTCGAATTTATGGAGATTTGCATACATAAACCAACAACAAAAGAGGCAAACGTATAACACAAACACCAAGGAAACAAACAACCAATGCTGCGAATCCTTTGGAGTTTGGTATTATTAGTGTTCTGTTTCTTTCTCAACATTCCCAGGATTTTCGATTGTATCCATAGCACCAGAATGAGACTAAGAAGACATTTGGATTGTATTGAGAATTATGTTGTGGTTGCAACAACCATGATGATGATGATGATGATGTTGATTATGATGGTGATGAGGATAATGCTGGATTCATTCACCCCCCCCCCCTCCATTCAATGTCATAGTCGTATTTCATACTGATCTTTTCATGCTGCATTGGATTTTTCTGGTTTTTGGTTTTGTTTTTGTTCTTCCAAAGCCATTTTTATGGTTCATACCATCAAAGAGATTCGCCTCCTCGACACCAAGTGAACTCAACTGAGCTGACTGACATATAACTCCATTTACCTTCATTTTGATACATTCATCTGTCAAGACGAATGAGCATTTCCAAGGCAAGGGGTTTCCCATGATTATTGTTGCATTGGCTATGATGGAGGTACTGGTGCTGGTGGTAGTTCCTCCCCTTGTGGTTGTTAGTTTACAGGAAATGTTTTTTTTTTTTGCATTTGTAACAAGAAATACCTGGTTACCTGGTTTACATTCCATTCATTTATGATGACATTGGCCCGGAGTATGAGTTTAGAGTAGCAGGTGATACATTTTTATGGTTACCCTAATGTATGATCATATATCTTAGTGTTGTGTTTCTTTTTTTTTTTTTGCTCTTCTTGTGGTTCATATAATTTTTTGGAGTTTTTATTTTTATTTCAAGAGATTGTGGTTATTTTATTATACTAGCAAGTACTTCTAAGGGCTTAGCTTTTTATATGCCAATGTATTTAAATTTTAATGATTCCACATTTTTAACGAGCTGCAAAAAAAATGGAGAGTATTTTACATTTTCTTAGCATATATTTGTATACAATTTAATAATAACAAGTATATACGGCCGTAACTTTGGCCAGGCCGAATCTTATGTACCCTCCACCATGGATTGCGTAGACACTTTTACGAAAGACTGTCATCCACAATCGAATTAATTGGGTTGTGGTATCTTAAATCGTTTTCAAAATTGTGAGTTAGTCCATACGCGGTATATATTAGACAAAAATGGTATGTATAGGTTAGTCTACAAATAATTACGAATCGATATGGACTTTTTGCACGATACGTAGAGAGCCAGAATTGAAATATGGGGATCGCTTATGTGGGGGCTATATACAATTATGAACTTGATATGGACCAATTTTTGTGTGATTGGGGATCGATTTATCTGAGGGCTATATATAACTATAGACCGATATGAACCTAGTTAGGCATGGTTGTTAAAGGCCATATATTAGCACAATGTACCAAATTTCAACTGACTCGGATGAAATTTGCTCCTCCAACACCAAATCTCGGGATCGGTTTATATGGGGGCTATATATGATTATGGACTGATATGGACAACTTTTGGCATGGTTGTTAAATATCATATACTACCACCATGTACCAAATTTCAACCAGATCGGATGAACTTTGCTTCTCCGAAAGGCACCCGGGGTCAAATCTGGGGATCGGTTTATATGGGGGCTATATATAATTATTATGGACTGATATGAACCAATACCTGCATGGTTGTTGGATACCATATACTAACATCACGTACCAAATTTCAACCGAATCGGATGAATTTTGCTCTTCCAAGGGGCTCCGGAGGTCAAATCTGGGGATCGGTTTATATGGGGGTTATATATTATTATTGACCGATGTGGACAAATTTGTGCATAGTTGTTAGATACCATATACCAACACCATGTACCAAATTTCAGCCGGATCGGATGAAATTTGCTTCTCTTAGAGGCTCGGCAAGCCAAATCGTGGGATCGGTTTATATGGGGACTATATATAATTTTTGACCGATGTGGTCCAATTTTTGCATGGTTGTTAGAGACCATATATCAACACCATGTACCAAATTTCAGCCGGATCGGATGAAATTTGCTTCGCTTAGAGGCTTCGCAAGCCAAATCGGGGGATCGGTTTATATGGGGGCTATATATAATTATGGACCGATGTGGACCACTTTTTGCATGGTTGTTAGATTCCATATACCAACACCATGCACCAAATTTCAGCCGTATCAGATGAAATTTGCTTCTCTTAGAGGATTCGCAAGCCAAATCTGGGGGTCCATTTATATGGGGGCTATATATATTATGGACCGATGTGGACCAATTTTTGCATGGTTGCTAGACACCATATACCAACACCGTGTACTATATACCAACACCATGTACCATTTCTGAGTGCTTCAAAGCTTTCACCGTAATGGGAAACGCCTTTCGGGCTCGGCTATAAAAAGGAGGTCCATTGAACTATACATAGAATAGGGCAGCACTCATGGCACATATATGGGCACAGAAGTCAAAGTTTTACCCTGGGTTGATTTAGAAGTAGCACAAGGAGTAAAAATAGAAGTTAAAAATATCTGAAATCGGATAAGATTTAAATAAAGCTTCCATACATCGGTGGCTCACCCATACATCGATGAGCCACTTCAGCGAAAATTTGCCACTATTTTCAAACTGTACCCCTTTTTTCGTGTATTACTCGTTGTGATACTTTTTACGTATTTGTAAAGTCTGAAAAACGAAAAGTTAAAATTTGCTCCTTAGAAGCAAGTACACAAAACTCAAATTTAAAAGAGAATTGTGTCTTAAAAGTATCCTTACTTTGAAATCTCCGCTTCTTTGGCTCGGAATCAATACCAACATTTTTAAAGTAAAGACAAAATCTTTGGGACCGGGTATGCTTTTTTCAGTGGGGCAACCGTAATGCAGACTCAAGGAATCCAATATTGGCATTTGTCTATTTGTAGTCTGCAATGACGAATTAAATGAAATGGGGATACAATGATTGTTACACTGAAAAAAATATTATCGTAAAACCAAAGATTTCATATCCTTATACTACGAATGCGAATTTTGCTTAGATTAGAAGAAGCTTTTCTCTGATATAAAGTTTTTTTTCCTTGTCCCTAAGAGAGTTGTGTCTTAATTGTGTCAATTCTCCGCAAGCTTTTTTTCAGTGTACCCAGAACCAAAAATTCCAAAATTATATTGGTCGTTTTGGTCAATTTGTAAAATCGGTTCCATAATTCTCTATATTTCTACAATACACTGAAAAAAGGACCAAGTTCCTACGATTCTGTTTTGCTTTACTACCTTTGGTTTTAATTTCTGGCTAAAGAAGCAAGGAATTACCCTAAGATCAGATCAAATCACTGCAAAAGAATTTTATTAATGTAAAGATACCCATTTTCTTCAATGAGACATTTTTCAACATATAGTCAGGTTGAAAATCATTGCATCAGAAAAATTCACAAAAAAATCCTTTAAGAACAAGAAATCTTTGTGTTTACCATAATAGTTTTTCCAGTGTACATTAAATGGAAAATTCTTTATATAACACCAAGGTTTACATATTTATGCCTTTGCTCATTTCTGTGAATAGGAAGATGGGAACATTTGTCGACATTGTTTGCAAAGCTGTGGTATGATATGATTTTCACATCTGTCCTTGTGACAATTGCTAAGAAAATATCCTTAACACACATTGCATGAAGGTCTGCATATGTATGAGACTACGAATGTGTGCGTGTATATGACAATGTGGTGTGGAGTAAGTGCGTTGGAGTGTATGCATATGCTAAAAGGATCAAATATAGAAGACATTGCAATGTTTTGAAATCCTATAAAGTTCCTTAGAATGAATGAAAAAACATGGAAAAAAATACAAGAAAGAAAGAAAGCATTCACATTTCTTCAACCTAGACTAAGCTGTTGCAAAATGCCATGTATGGTAGCCTCAAAGAATATGTTTCAAATTTTCTCATGCCATATTTTGCATTTTATTTATGAATTTTGTCCTTGTTACTATTACTTGAGGATCAACTACGCTAAAATATGCAAGTCTCTTCCAACATAAATGGGTGAATGCCTTGAATTCCTCTACAATGTGAGGTTTCTTCTCAGTTTCGTGGAAAAATAAAATAGGATTTACAACTTGGTTTAGCACTATTGTCTCTGTACTCTCTGTCTCTCTCTTTCGTGCTCTCTATACAAGTTTATTGTTGTAGTCAAATTTTGAAATACAAGGATTTAATAAAAGTTCTTTACTTTAGATTGTTGATGTGTGCTGCAAATATGATTGTCTTACACAATTGTTTGGTAAATGAACTTCTTTTCGTTTTATTCTGTTTTTCAACGTTTCGTATGAGAAATAAATTTGTTGGAAAATCGGTGGTTTTTCGCCCAAAGTAAAGGTAAGAATGCAATGGCTTTTTGTTTGCATTACACTAATGTTGCACACAAAAATGTCAGAGAACAAAAATTCAACTTACAAATGTTTCCTTCTCAATTTATTTTGATGGCAATGAATATTCTCTGTCTTCTTGAAATATTCATTTTTCACTCAAGGATAATTAGTAATCATGCAATCAAAATTAAAAAACTGGTTATTTAACGATAACTTTCTGAATGCTGATGGAGGCCATAACAAGTTTGTCACATCGAAGAATCGATTTTCACCTATATCAAGTATATACATATTCTTGATCAAGGGGAAATTCTAAGACGATATAACGATGCCCGTCTGCTTGTCTGGCAAAAATGTTGTAATCATGCTTCAGCCTTCAATAATGAACTTATAGTGTCGAACATGTTCTCCTTTTTATCTGCTGGACGGTCAAATTCGAATTCAAAGCTACACCCTCAAAAAAATCGCTTCTTTAACATATGTTCCAAACATACTTTGCAGGAAGCACATATATTATTGGATACTGCCGAAACATTAATATGTTTGTTTTGTGTGAACATATTATATGTTTGGAAGCATTTTGAGCCCAAAAATATTATATGGTTGAAAGAAATTTTCCCAAAGACGATTGTGCTCATTGCCTAGCATACTCGTAAATTTCACTTCCACGAAATTTTTTAGTTCTTGGCACCTTTTTCTGTAATACAAATAATGTTGAAGAAATTATTCACTTTTATAATTTTTTCAAATTTGACCTTTCGCCTGCATGGAGAATCGAACCGAGGACCCAGTAGATAATTATCGTTATAAGTTACATTTATATAGCATAGTTTGCAGCGCCCACGAGCACATGCAAACATAACATTATTCAACAGAAACAAACATTTGTTTGCCACGTGGAGCAGTGGTTAGTATGTCTGCCTTGCATGCAAAGGGTCGTGGGTTCAATCCCTGCTACCACCGAACATTGCAAAAATAAAAATTTTGTAACACCTAATTGACCCATTGACTTTCTTAAATATCTGTAACTTTTTTGTTTATGAATATAAGTAAATACTTCAAAAGCACAAGTTTCATATTTTGTTAAGATCTTTATAATGGTTATCAGAAATGGACATCATAGGGGTATACGAAGCGAAATAAAAAAAATTAAAAATCAAATGACCAATGCACGAAATATAGCCCCTGATCAACCACGAACAACGATATGCGTTTCTTTTCGATCGGACTTCAAATGACGACACAGCACAATAAATTGTATTTCGGGGGGTCATAGGGTGCACGGAAAAAAGTTTTGGTGTTCTGATTTTCCACATCAACTTTTTTTCGTGACCCTATCTAGTGTATCGGTCTATGTTTTAGTATCACCCCCATATAGACCGAACTGACGAACGAATTGTGCGGCTAGACATCCCAACTTTTTATCTCAAATGCCTGCAATTCTAAATATTTTTTTAGGTCCATAAATAGGTTTGCCGAATATGTTTTTTATATATACACCCAGAGATGGAATATGATAAGCCCAAACATGTTTCAAGAGCAAAATTATACTTTTGGAACATCCCTACGGGAAATTGGTGCAAATTGCCACTGACGGACCTATCACAAAACTGGTACCTGTGCTCCAGTTGGTTGCAATTTTTAAATAGTCGTAATTTATTAAATTCCGTACTCGCTTGATATTAAAATCTTAGATCCATAAAGTTTTGAATATCAAGCATTTTCACATTTAGTGAAATAAAATTATCAGAATATTATATTGTTCAACTTATTTCAAAAGTTATTTTTTTGCATTTCGGGTTCGATTGGGATGCCCAAATTGAAACAGATATCTAAGATATCTAACCGATACTGGTTCCTAAGGACCTGTCTATGGGGTGCTCCTGCTAAATTGGACGTATCCTTTGGGATGAGTCCAAGACGCGTCCTAAAATTTAAATTTACACCGTCAATGACAAACCCATGTTAAAGTGACCGGTCCCTTCCATACGTTTTGACCAGAACTGGGACTGATCCATACACACCAGGGACTAGTCCTGTACCGGTTCTGTGGTTGATCCATTTCCCGTAGGGATGTTTCATATTCACCGGCCATACTCTCCAAAATGGTCCAGAACAAAAAAATCCAACGGAGGTTCAAGTGACCTTTTTTTGCCATGAATCAAGAAACCTCCTTTTTAAGCCTTTCTTGGTTAACGCGTGCTGAATGCGCTACTGCTTAGTCCTTTTGGAAAGTCCATAATCTGCTGCAGGTCCACACCATGATTTCGCCCCTGATTTCTGGTGGCCAATCGAAGGTGTACATTTTAAGGTGACTTCTTTGACTAGTAATCACATTTATTTTGTTTGTTCACGAACTGCTCAAGCCATATCATTGGCCGATTTCTTGCAAACGGTGCAACTCCTTGGCTCTTTCTAGTCTAACTTTTTGTGCACATCAGCAAGCTCTTGCACTTCAATGTTTTACTCGAAGCTCATTTTTCTGGATTTTTTGAATGCGTTGCATCACTGCAATGATACGAGAAACAAAAAACTCTACACATTTAAATGCTAAACATAAAGCAAATTACAAATTACTTTATTTCGATATGCAATAGACCAAAATATTGTGATAAACTTGTAAAGAATAAAATGAACTGTCACTGGAATAAATCTGTCAGCTGTCAGACGAGCTGCACTGAAAAAAATATGGACCTAATATGAAAGAGTATGCAATCTAGATTGTACACTGAAAAAAAGCATGCCCGGTTCCAAAGATTTTGTCTTTACTTTAAAAATTTTGGTATTGAGTCGAGCCAAAGAAGCGGAGAATACACGTAAAGATACCTTAAGACACAATTCTCTTTTAAATTTGGGTTTTTGTGTACTTGCTTCTAGGAAGGAAATTTTATTTTTTCGCTATGCATAGTATATACAAATTCGTGATCAAGGATAAATTCTAAGACGATATAACGATGCCCGTCTGTTCGCCTGGCAATATGTTGTAATCATGCTTCAGTCTTCAATAATGAACTTATAGTGTCGAACATGTTCTCTTTTTTATCTGCTGGATGGTCAAATTCGAATTCAAAATCTAGAGTTATTTAAGATTCTTAAATAGGTGCATGTGAATAGGCCCATATTTTGGCCAAAGGTCAAATTCGAATTCAAAATCTAGAGTTATTTAAGATTCTTAAATAGGTGCATGTGAATAGGCCCATATTTTGGCCCCCATATACACCGATTTACCGCATTTTTTATCCGATTTGCCTGAAAATGAAGATAGTATGCATCGGTCTATGTTTTAGTATCACCCCCATATATACCGAACTGACGAACGAATTGAGCGACTAGACATCCCAACATTTTATCTCAGTTGCCTGCAATTCAAAATATTTTTTAGGTCCGTAAATAGGTTTGCCGAATATGTTTTTTTATATATACACCCGGGGAGCCACCGTGGTGCAATGGCTAGCATGCCTGCTTTGCATACACAAGGTGGTGGGTTCGATTCCTGCTTCGACCGCACCCCAAAAAGTTTTTCAGCGGTGGATTATCCCACCTCAGTAGTGCTGGTGATATTTCTGAGGGTTTTAAAACTTCTCTAAGTGGTTTCACTGCAATGTGGAACGCCGTTCGGACTCGGCTATAAAAAAGAGGTCCCTTGTCATTGAGCTTAACATGGAATCGGGCAGCACTCAGTGATAAGAGAGAAGTTCACCAATATGGTATCACAATGGACTGTATAGTCTAAGTCAGCCTGATACATCGGGCTGCCACCTAACCTAACCTATATATACACCCAGAGAATGAATATGATAAGCCCAAACATGTTTCAAGAGCAAAATTATACTTTTGGAACATCCCTACGGGAAATTGGTGCAAATTGCCACTGACGGACCTATCACAGAACTGGTACCTGTGCTCTAGTTAGTTACAATTTTTAAATAGTCGTAATTTGTTTATTTCCGTACCCTCTTGATATTAAAATCTTAGATCCATAAAATTTTGAATATCAAGCATTTTCAAATTTAGTGAAATAATATTATCAGAATAACATATTGTTCGACATATTTCAAAAGTTATTTTTATACCATCCACCATAGGATGGGGGTATATTAACTTTGTCATTCCGTTTGTAACACATCGAAATATTGCTCTAAGACCCCATAAAGTATATATATTCTGGGTCGTGGTGAAATTCTGAGTCGATCTGAGCATGTCCGTCCGTCCGTCTGTTGAAATCACGCTAACTTCCGAACGAAACAAGCTATCGACTTGAAACTTGGCACAAGTAGTTGTTATTGATGTAGGTAGGATGGTATTGCAAGTGGGCCATATCGGTCCACTTTTACCTATAGCCCCTATATAAACGGACCCCCAAATTTGGCTTGCGATTGCTCTAAGAGAAGCAAATTTCATCCGATCCGGCTGAAATTTGGTACATGGTCTCTAACAACCATGCAAAATTTGGTCCACATCGGCCCATAATTATATATAGCCCCATATAAACCGATCCCCAGATTTGGCTTGCGGAGCCTCTAAGAGAAGCAAATTTCATCTGATCCGGCTGAAATTTGGTACATGGTGTTGGTATATGTTCTCTAATGACCATGCAAAAATTGCTTCACATCGAACCATAATTATATATAGCGCCCATATAAGCCGATCCCCAGATTTGACCTCTGGAGCCTCTTGGAGGAGCAAAATTCATGCGATCTGGTTGAAATTTGGAACATGGTGTTAGAATGTGGTCTCTAACAAACACGCAAGAATTGGTCCATATCGGTCCATAATTATATATAGCCCCCATATAAACCGTTCCCCAGATTTGATCTCCGGAGCCTCTTGGAGGAGCAAAATTCGTCCGATCCGGTTGAAATTTGCAACATGGTGTTAGTATAA
This sequence comes from Haematobia irritans, assembly GCF_050003625.1. Classification (NCBI taxonomy): domain Eukaryota; kingdom Metazoa; phylum Arthropoda; class Insecta; order Diptera; family Muscidae; genus Haematobia; species Haematobia irritans. The sequence continues at coordinate 272,471,461 of NC_134397.1, read as the reverse complement.
GGCAGCTAATAACCATGCCAAAGTTGGTCCATATCGGTCTATAGTTATATATAGCCGATCCCTAATCACACTAAAATTGGTCCATATCGGTTCATAATCATGGTTGCCACTGGAGCCAAAAATAATCTACCAAAATTTTATTTTTATAGAAAACATTGTCAAAATGTTATTTCTATATATTCGTATATACTTGTTTTAGTTTAATATGGTGGAGGGTACATAAGCTTCGGCCTGGCCGAACTTACGGCCGTATATACTTGTTTTGGAATTAAGAAAACATTCTGTACTTGGAAGTGTCTGTTATAATTTAGGGAATGAAAATTCCATAAATGATATCTACATCGTATTTTTAATTGTATTGATCCTATATGTACAGCTACAAACGTCCCTCAAACATAACCTTATTTTGAAGAAGCCGCATCTTTGGCTCGGAATCAATACCGAAGCTCAAAATCTTTGGGTCCAAATAAACTTGTTTTTGATTGTACTTAGCAATGATAGTAACCTGAAGTTGGTTGCACTACATGCCAGTCACAAAGGAGCAAAATTCGTCCGATCCGGTTGAAATTTGCAACATGGTGTTAGTATAAGGCAGCTAATAACCATGCCAAAATTGGTCCATATCGGTCTATAGTTATATATAGCCGATCCCTAATCACACCAAAATTGGTCCATATCGGTTCATAATCATGGTTGCCACTGGAGCCAAAAATAATCTACCAAAATTTTATTTTTATAGAAAACATTGTCAAAATGTTATTTCTATATATTCGTATATACTTGTTTTAGTTTAATATGGTGGAGGGTACATAAGCTTCGGCCTGGCCGAACTTACGGCCGTATATACTTGTTTTGGAATTAAGAAAACATTCTGTACTTGGAAGTGTCTGTTATAATTTAGGGAATGAAAATTCCATAAATGATATCTACATCGTATTTTTAATTGTATTGATCCTATATGTACAGCTACAAACGTCCCTCAAACATATCCTTATTTTGAAGAAGCCGCATCTTTGGCTCGGAATCAATACCGAAGGTCAAAATCTTTGGGTCCAAATAAACTTGTTTTTGATTGTACTTAGCAATGATAGTAACCTGTAGTTGGTTGCACTACATGCCAGTCACACTATATAACGACCGAGTCAGAATCAAATCCTGAAAAGTATGCATGTCCAATTTTCACATAAAGCTAAATTATTTTCATTTATTTATTGATTTTCTATGAGATTCCTAAAAAAAAACCTTATATTGACAACATAGGGAAACTAAGTTTGCTCTTAATTTAGTTTTGGGAAGAAAGAGTTTTTTGTGGACTGGGGGACTGTGGTAATTATCCACATCCAACAATGATTCTTTTTAGGTTCCTTAATCATCTTAATTTGTTTGTTTGCTTGCTGTGAGTGTAACTTTGAAGAGTCCAAATGTTGACAAAGTTCTTTGCTCTTCATTCACAAGAAACTCATTTTAATTTAAAATCCTTCCAGCCTTAAATGGTGTGCATGTACAATGCTACGAGAGTTGCCTTTTATATTTCGGGGTTAGAGGAAATATTGATAATCGAAAATCGCTGTTTGTCACTCTGATTGAAATATTTCCAAAACATTCATTCTGAATGCATCAACCGTTTCTTCAGATGTCGAAAAACGTTTACCTCTCATTTTATTTTTTTACGTACGGGTATAAAAAGGAGTCAATCGAATTCAGGACAATATGACCCATCAAATCGATGTTTTATGTGCTGAAAATTGCTTTGAGCCATAGCAGGGAGCGTAACCATGGTCGTGCGTTTAAACATAGAGTCGACCAAAAACCAACAAGTTTTTCATCGTTGAATTATGACATAACAGGTTGGCTGATAAGTCCCCGGTCTAACAAAGAAAAACACATTTTTTGTCAAAATTCGTTTTTATTATTCAACATAGTTCACTTCAAGAGCGATACAACGATTATAACGACCTTCCAATTTTTTGATACCATTTTGGTAGTACTCCTTCGGTTTTGCCTCAAAATAGGCCTCAGTTTCGGCGATCACCTCTTCATTGCAGCCAATTTTTGAGGTTTGAGAACAAGAAAAATCGCTGGGCCAGATCTGGAGAATACGGTGGGTGGGAAAACAATTCGAAACCCAATTCATGAATTTTTGCCATCGTTCTCAATGACTTGTGGCAAGGTGCATTGTCTTGGTGGAACAACACTTTTTTCTTCTTCATATGAGGCCGTTTTACCGCGATTTCGACCTTCAAACGCTCCAATAACGCCATATTATAGTCACTGTTGATGGTTTTTTCCTTCTCAAGATAATCGATAAAAATTATTTCATGCGCATCCCAAAAAACAGAGGCCATTACTTTGCCAGCGGACTTTTGAATCTTTCCACGCTTCTGAGACGGTTCACGGTCGCTGTCCACTCAACCGACTGTCGATTGGACTCAGGAGTGTAGTGATGGAGCCATGTTTCATCCATTGTCACATATCGACGGAAAAACTCGGGTGTATTACGAGCTAACAGCTGCAGACACCGCTCAGAATCATCAACACGTTGTTGTTTTTGGTCAAATGTGAGCTCGCGCGGCACCCATTTTGCACAGAACTTCCGCATATCCAAATATTGATAAATGATATGACCAACACGTTCCTTTGATATCTTTAAGGCCTCTGCTATCTCGGTCAACTTCATTTTACGGTCATTCAAAATCATTTTGTGGATTTTTTTTGATGTTTTCGTCGGTGACCACCTCTTTTGGGCGTCCATTGCGTTCACCGTCTTCCGTGCTCATTTCACCACGCTTGAATTTTGCATACCAATCAATTATTGTTGATTTACCTGGGGCAGAGTCTGGAAACTCATTATCAAGGCAAGTTTTTGCTTCCACCATATTTTTTCCCTTCAGAAAACAGTATTTTATCAAAACACGAAATCTCACAAACTAATTGACTTACAGACGTAAAATTTTGACACGAATCATTTGAAGGTTGGTTCTATATAAAAATATTATGCATTTAATACTAGCGACGCCATCTATGTGTCAGACCGAGGACTTATCAGCCAGCCTGTTATCTGAGTGTTTCAAATCTTCTCTAAATAGTTTCACCGTATAAAAAGGAGGTCCCTTGTCATTGTGCTGTACATAGAATCGGGGCAGGACTCAGTGATAAGAAAGACGTTCACCACTTGTGGTTTTATAATGGACTGAATAGACTAAGTGAGCCTCAAATAATCAAACCGAACATTGAACCAATGTGTGATAGCTCGCATTGCCGAGATAAAGGTTAGGTTAGGTGGCAGCCCGACGTATCAGGCTCACTTAGACTTTTCAGTCCGTTGTGACACCACATTGGTGAACTTGAACATTGCCGAGATAAAAGAGTGATCCGTGTTCGATTGTTGGTTTTCCTGAAGACAACTGACAAACCTATGCTTGGGAACCACTGAGAATTTACTGTTCAGCGTTGTTATAGTGGTATGAATGCGACATGTCCAGTTTTTCCAAAGCAAGGATTTGTTGGACCAATCGACGCGATCCTTTTTCTGAGTGATTGACAAATTGTGAGAGATCCAACGCGAAAAAAATTGACGGACAAATGTTCATACAACATTGAATATAATATGGTCCCACTAATGTCTAAAGTTGTCTCAATCTCATGATAGGTTACATGAGGATCATTCGACGCGCATCATCAATGGTTTTCCGCAATTAAAACTGATTTAGGACGACCTTGATGAAATTCGTCTTGGAGTGTACCACGACCTCGGTTTTGCAATAAAGCTTTCAGTTGGCAAATTGTAACACTAGGATTGCTCAGTCCTTCCAAATATAAAAGGCAACCCTCGTACAAACAACATTTGGCAATAGCATGTTGGAAATGTGATGTGGTTTCAAGTTGTTTGCAACATTTGAGTTTTCTTCTACACTGGTGTTTATTCTTCAATTTTTACTTCTTTCACTTTTTTCAGTTTCTTGGACTGTCTTGGCTTTTTTAGATTTTTTAGGTGTTTGTCTTTTGGAGTTGAGCAGTTTTGTTAAGTGTGAATGCCAAGTTGTGTCTTGTCTTTGTCAATCGAAATGGAAAGAAAATTTCCACAAAACACCAAAGGACTCTGAATGAAATGAGCGAGAGAGAAAAAAATACCAACTCTTAAACAACATAAACATAAAGTAAATGACTACTACCAACACTTCTTGGGTTGACAAAGACATCAGCAGGTAGTTACACTGCCGGTTGTTGAATGAGCCATATTTTAAATCGGCTCCTCCAATCCGACACCACAAAAAGTAGGGTGTAATGTATGACTATGCAATGCTTTTTTGGCCTCCACAGTACTTTGGGAATGACAAACGGTTTTAAGGATTAGTTAAATTGTAGTTTTGAGTCTTAAATTAGGATTTTCAAGGAGAGTTAAAAAACAGAGGAAAAACAGAAAGCCATAAAGAACAAAAACTAGAGGCCTGAAAATCTATAATTCAGCAATGACATGATCTACAAAGGACTTACAGATAAGTCGACAAACAAAGAATTTTTGTATGGTGTAATGGAAAAATAAGAAAATCGGGCAATGAATTTTTACGTTATATTGATTTTGTTGGTACATTGAAGAAATGTTATGGTGTTATGCTAAATCTAACAAAGTCCATTGCCTATATATGTAAAAAATCATACTGTAAATATGTACCAATTAGGGTTTTGTTTTTCCCCGGATTTTTTTCCATTCCCGGGAAAGCGGGAATTTGTTCGGATTTCTTGGGATCCCGGTCAAAGGGAAACCTGCTTTGATGTGGCATCGCCTAAAACTATGGTTATAAGGCGCTACCTGGATAACTAACAATATATACGAGGGCGGTTCGGAAACTTCTTAGCCTATCAATGAAAGAGAATAGTTAGTTTTTCAAAAATATTTTTATTTTTCAATATAATCTCCTGAAATGTCAATATACTTAGTCCAACGCTTTTCTAGCAATTCTATCCCTTGATTAAAATAGTTTTCCTCAAGCTCTTCAAAATAGTGGTTTAAAACTGTAATTGCATCTTCATTTGAGGTAAAACGCTTCCCAGCAAGGAATTTTTTTTGGATTTGGGAACAAGTAAAAGTCACTGGGTGCTAAATCAGGAGAATAAGATGGGTGGTCAAGTAACTCGTAATTTAATTCGTTGATTTTAGCCATTGTTAGAACACTCTTCTGCGCTGGTGCGTTGTCTTGATGAAAAATTATTTTTCTGAGTTGTAAGCCAGGACGTTTTTTTCGAATTTGTACATTTAATTGATCCATAAGGTTGCAATAGTACTCTGAATTTATTTTTTAAGTTCCAAAAAAACCGTTGCCATAACCTTACCAGCCGATTGAATTGTTTTTGCCTTCTTTTGGGCACTTCCTCCAGCTTCAGTCCATTGTTTGGATTGTTCTTTTGTCCCTGGAGTATAGTGGTGGATCCATGTCTCATCAAAAGTTATGAAACGAAAAATCAAACATAAACAAGTATATACAGCACTAAGTTCGGCCGGGCCGAATCTTAAATACCCACCACCATGAACCAAATATTAGGGTTTCCTTTGAAATTTCAGGAGGGCTTGAGGACTTGAGGACACTTCCCGAAGATAAATTTAAAGATTTCACCTATGAGGACTATATCAGATTTTGGATTTATAAGAACCATTTTTGTTTGAGTTTTAGAGGAATCATTAACATCTCTTGTAAGTGTGGAAGAAAATTGTAAAATAACGTCTTGATTTGAAATCTTAAATCTGTAGAAGTAAAATCTGGAAATTTTACATTGAGTTTCAAGCAATTTTCATGATCAGTGCGCCTTCTACACCCTCAAGAAGTGAAGTCGGTCTATATGGAGGCATTACCAAATGGACCGATAAAAACTTAATCCGATACACGTTTTTCTGAGCCTAAAATACCAGAATATTTACAATTTCAGGCAAATCAGATAAAAACTACGGTTTCCAAAAACCCAAGAAGTTAAATCAGGAGATCGTTCTTATGGGGGCTATACTAAAATATGGGCCGATAATCACCGTTTTCGGCACACCTCTTTATGACCCGAAAATACCTCTAGATTTCCAATTTCAGGCAAAGAGGATAAAAACTTCGGATTCTAGAAGCCCAAGAAGTAAAATCGGGAAATTGGTCTATATGGGGGCTATACCAAAATATGGACCGATACTCACCATTTTCGGCACACCTCTTTATGGTCCTAAAATACCTCTAGATTTCCAATTTCAGACAAATTAGTAAAAACTACGGTTTCTATAAGCCCAAGACCCCTAATCGGGAGGTCGTTTATATGGGGACCATACCAAAACATGGACCGATACTCAAAATTTTTGGCACACGTATTTGTGGTCCTACAATACCTCCAGATTTCCAATTTCAGGTAAATTGAATAAAAACTGCGGTTTCTATAAGCCCAAGAAGTAAAATCGGGAGATCGGTCTATATGGGGGCTATACCAAAACATGGACCGATACTCACCATTTTTGGCACACCTCTTTATGGTCATAAAATACCTCTAGATTTCAAATTTCAGTCAAATTGCATAAAAACTACGATTTCTATAAGCCCAAGACCCCAAATCGGGAGGTCGGTTTATATGGGGACTATATCAAAACCTGAACCGATATAGCCCATCTTCGAACTTGACCTGCCTGCAGACAAAAGACGAGTTTGAGCAAAATTTCAGCACGATTGCTTCATTATTGAAGACTGTAGCGTGATTACAACATACAGACAGACGGACATCGTTATATCGTCTTAGAATTTCTCCCTGATCAAGAATATATATACTTTATGTAGTCGGAAATCAATATTTAGATGTGTTACAAACGGAATGACAAACTTATTATACCCCCGTCACCATTCTATGGTGGTGGGTATAAAAACGATTATGTTGAAATCTGTGGAATGTGGTTTCCATTAAGAATAGAAATTCCTAAATTAAAAATTTTGGAATTTCAATCCAATGGACTTTTGCGCCTGGGACATTTTAGAGAGTAAGGTGATACTAAAACATCCCAAAGACAAATCTATGGATCGGTTTACATGGGGTTTATAAATTTTTATGAACCGATATCGAACATTTTTTTCATAGTTGTTAGTGAGCATATACTAACATCCAAATTCTGATGTCAAATCGGTAATATGGGAGCTATACCTAAAAGTCATCTTATATGGTTCATTTGCAATATCAGCTGACCTACATCAACTTGTGTCAATTTTTAAGTCGATAGCTGGTTTCGTTTAGAAGTTGGAGTGATTGCAAAGACAGATGGACGGACAAGACTAGATCGAATCAAATTTGTTCCACGACCCAGAATATATAGACTTTATGGGGTCTGAGACTTTTACTTTGTTTGAACTTTTGGCGATATACGCTTGTCCTTACTTGGCCCCTTCTTGCTTCGAAGGGTCCCGAAGAAATTTTTTGTTTTCCGAGTTTGGAATCCCATGATATGAACTATTCTAAAAAATCCTAAATTAAATATTTCTTCTTTGCATTTTCCTATCGAAGAAAATAACAACCCGATTGTTTAGTAACTGATGTCATCTTCTAAATAATTCTGCAATTAATGAAATTTACATTCTACCATTTCCTAGATCTCTTCTAACATATTTCAAATCAACTCAAATTAATACAATCCATTTTTTAGGGATCACCCAAAAATTGTTCACTAATCAGTTGCAAAAGTTTTAGAAAGTCCAAATACTTTAAGTTTCAGATTTTTCACTTTAATGCTATGGACGTCTTAAGTCTCATTTGCAAGATTAATTATTTCTGTTTCCCGACTCTTCCTAGCATTATGGTGTTGCATGTTTCCATTTGCTTGCTGAAGGATGAGAAATCTTAAATTTTATGCAAAAACTTAAGAAAACTTTCTCGGTGCTACTGATGTTGCTGTCGCTTTGAGGAGTTATTTTCTATGAGATTTGCCAGGCATTGTTAGGACTTCCAAGTAAAACAATAGGATCAGTGTGACCAAAGTGGAGTTGGTGAAGCAAAACTAAAAGGCAATGAACATTGGTGTTCAAGTGGGATGGTGCCAATGGTGCTGGTGCATGGAATGCACCAACCAACACAAAGCATAGCCTTCAGCTAAGCAAGCCAGATAGTTTGGGCTATTTCTGTCTTAAGGATTATAATTTCTTCCACCCTGTTTTTCAAGTCCTTCTTCCCATCAAGCTTTGGGCCATCGATGTCGCTTTTTCATTACTGCTTGGTTCTGTATAATGACGTAACGCTTTGGTCTAAGGACTTGAAAGCTGCATGAAAAGTAGGTGAAACGGCGACAACGGCAGCAGCAGCAGATGTTGAAGGTTCGGTTGAATGGTTGGTCTGATAACTGAACTGAACTTAATAGGAGAACTGCTAGATGGACGGCTGGATGGATGGATGGTTGGCTGGTTGGTTGGTTGGTTGGTCATTGGTGTTTGTAATTTGCTTGCTCTTGACTGTTTAACTGAGCCTGGTCTAAGTTTCCTTTGGATTTTTTGGGACATTTTCATATTTGCATAGTTAAGCAGTTTTGTAAAGCATAATAATGAAATAATTGAATAAAACATTATAGGGCTGGCCATCATAATTGGCGCCCAACGCCATTGTGTGGTCTTTGATTTGTTTCCAGCACAATAACGTGGCTTGGTGGCGTTTCTCTTCTTGCCCTCTATGCTTTTCAAAAGAATAATGAACATAATGTAAAGTGAGAAGGCAGGAGATAGACAAGAAGTCATGGGAAAAACTGACAGCTGGGAAGAGTTAGTTAGGTTTGTGATTGAATTGAAATAAGCTAGATGTGCTGCAAGTTCACAACGTCCAAAACAAAGGCGAACGAAAAAACAGAACGCTAACAAAGAATACCAGCCTGACAAACCAGACAACGGCAAAATGATTTAGTTTTCCAAACAAATTATGCAGTTGACTCAAACTTTGTGTGCTCTTCTCTAATTTTTCTTTCCACAGGACAATGTCTTTTAACTTTTTTTCCGCGTTTTGTTTGATAACGATTCATAATTAATTAGTTTGTGTATTTGAAATGAAACGAATGGAAACCAACTTCATTTCATTTCTTGGCTTGGCACGGTTTGAAATCTCTAAGAAAATAATTCAAAGAATTGAACAAGTAATTTGTTTTTGTTATGAGCTATTTTTGTTTAATCTGTGGCCAAAAGTTGGGTAGTAAGTTTAGAGAAATATATATCCTTAAGGTAAGTAGGATTCAAATAAGTGAATTATAAAGGATATGGCGTGAGAAACCAAATTGGACAAAGCCCAGATGGAAGATTTGCCACCTAAGATTTGAACTAAGTATCAAGATTTGCATCAGAAAGTTGGATATAAGCAAACGACTTGGTGAAATTCGAAAAATATTTAGCAATGTTCGTCTCTCTGTGGTTTGCAATTATTATACAGCTTCCGAAAGGGAGTTTTCCTATGGAAGAATATATTTTTCGAAGATCACTACATGTGCTGAATTCATCAGATAAGCTAGGTTAAGTATAATGGCAGTCCTTTATTTTAGGCTCACTTAGTCTATCCACATTGGAAAACTTCTTTCTTATCATTGAGCGTTACCCGATTCCACATTTAGCTCAATGTCACGAGACTCACTTTTTATGACCGAGGTTAATTAAATGTCAATATATCAATGATTCTTTCAAGGTCTTTCAATATAAGCTTACATATTAATCGAAAAACCGATCTCATGATTTTACAATATTTTTGAGTCACAATATTACTCGGTTCAGACTTCATGCAAATCGATGTTGGCAAATTAATTTTACAGTAAAATAACTGTTTCCAAAACTGGCGCCCAAACATGGACAAAACAATATATGAGATAATGATGAGTACCGTTCAAACAGCTTTTACTTAGGTCATAGTGTACTGATAAAAAAAACTGCATAATGTTAATGAAATTTTCATTAAGATTGATCCAACCAAAAAATGTCATAAATACAATAAAATGTTTCATATGATTTTTGTACTAATGAATAAAATAGTGCATACTTTGTTATTTATGAAAATTTTCATTGTCTTAATGAACTTTCTTTTCGTTATGCCCATGACTACATTCCATTGGCTAAATTTTTTTAAAAATTTCTTGGTTCACAATTAAACGCTCAGTGATACCACACCTGATGAACTTTTCTTTATCAATTAGTACTGGAATTCAATTCATGACCCTTTGCATGGAAGACGAGAATGGTAACTTTGGCCGTACGATGACTCTTTAAAAAGCCTCAGAAGACTTCGTCAATATATTTGAATAGATTTTTTTTCAGTAGCCTTAAGTTTTTCATAATTGGCGCCCGATCATAGACAAAATGGAACATCAATTATGAGATTTGTTCGTGCTGTTGTTGTATAGCTTTTGAGCATTCAGCATGAAGCACATATAGCCCTAAATTACATACGAGTATAGATCATTCACCGGACATGTTGCTATTCATGTTGGATTCGTTGGTGTTTATTCAGTTGTAGTAGCCTGATTTTAGTTGAACCCTAGTCTGCTGTTGGAGGTCTCATTCCTACAATGTTGTGGTAGTCGTATTCAAGCACGGGATTAATATTGGTAACGCTGAACTTCGCGCTCTAGAAAGTGTACAACAATCATAGCCTTTCCCAGAAGGTGGAAGTCTATCCGCAAGATGGCGCCTCCTCGGAGAAAATAGGACGATTTTCGGATTTTCTCCCCACACGGTGGTTATTGTTCTGCACTTAAAGATTAACCAGTGGTACTGAAGACAGATCATGTTGAAGTTTTAAATGTGGTATTGTGATAAACATGATTGTTATTTACAGACATTGTTTATTTATTTATTTATTTCATATTTATACTTATAAGTAAATTACAAGCATAAAGGAACAGACATTGTTTATTTTAGCACTGGCCGATGGCCTCACAAGGATGCCCAATGTGATCTCTAGTATATTGGATTAATCCCGGTATGGCCTCATATTCAGCTGCCTATACTGCAGCCGACCACATATCCCGGCAAATCCAGGCTTTTAAACATTGAATAGGCATGTTTAAATGCCTGGATTTGCCGAGATAGAAATATCTGACTATACTGTTCAGATTTATCTCTGGATTCATTTTATTGGAACAAGTGCATTGGAGGCGTTGCTGGTGTTAAAAACTCCTGAGGTTATTGGCTCCAAGGCCATGAACTTAATGGACGGCTCAGATTGATCACTCTCGAAACACACTATAAATTGTAAATTCTTTGAATGTGCAGTTTGAGTCCGTCATCGCTTATGTTGATCTTAGGATTGGGTGCCCAGATGGTGTGATTAGGTTAGGTGAGGTTAGGTTAGGTTAGGTTAGGTTAGGTTAGGTTAGGTTAGGTTAGGTTAGGTTAGGTTAGGTTAGGTTAGGTTAGGTTAGGTTAGGTGGCAGCCCGATGTATCAGGCTCACTTAGACTATTCAGTCAATTGTGATACCACATTGGTGAACTTCTCTCTTATCACTGAGTGCTGCCCGATTCTATGTTAAGCTCAATGACAATGGACCTCTTTTTTATAGCCGAGTCCGAACGGCTTTCCACATTGCAGTGAAACCACTTAGAGAAGCTTTGAAACACTCAGAAATGTCACCAGCATTACTGAGGTGAGATAATCCACCGCTGAAAAACTTTTTGGTGTTCGGTCGAAGCAGGAATCGAACCCACGACCTTGTGTATGCAAGGCGGGCATGTCACCGGCATTACTGAGGTGAGATAATCCACCGCTGAAAAACTTTTTGATGTTCGGTCGAAGCAAGAATCGAACCCACGACCTTGTGTATGCAAGGCGGGCATGCTAACCATTGCACCACGGATGGCTGTTGTTGTATAGCTATCATCCATTTAATTGAGCTTTTGAGCATTTAGCTTGAATCAAAATCGAAGCACATATAGCTTCAGTTGTAGTAGCCTGATTTTAGTTGAACCGTAGTCTGCTGTGGGAGGTCTCATTCCTACAATGCTGTGGTAGTCATATTCAAACACGGGATTAATATTGGTAACGCTGAACTTCGCGTTCTATAAAGTGTACAACAATCATAGCCTTTCCCAGAATGAAAGGTGCCTCCTCGGAGAAAATAGGAAGATTTTCTGATTTTCTCCGCACACGGTGGTTATTGTTCTGCACTTAAAGTTAAACCAGACGTACTGAGAACCCATCATGTTGAAGTTTTGAATGTGGTATTGTGATAAATGTGATCTCTAGAATCTTGGGATAATTCCGCTATGGTCTCATATTCAGCTGCCTAGTATACTGCTGCTGACCACACTGTAAACAGCGAATATTTGGTGGCGAAGAGTGACGGGGTATAGGGCCGTTTTATACGATTCTTAGCTGGATCACTCTCTCCATGAATCCAGGGATAAATCTGAACAATCTGGTCAGATATTTATATCCCGGCAAATCCAGGCATTTAAACATGCCTATTCACATTTTTTTTGTAACAAGTGCATTGGAGGCGTTGGCGGTGTTAAAAACTCCTAAGGTTATTGGCTCCAAAGGCCATGAACGTAATGGACGGCTCTGATTGATCACTCTCGAAATACACTATAAATTGCAAATTCTTTGAATGTGCAGTTTAAGTCCGTCATCGCTTTTATTGATCTTAGGATTGGGTGCCCAGATTGTTTTATTAGCAGGGCTATATCGAACGAAGCTCTCTACTTTTCCCAGAAAGTTGAGTCTCATCAAGGAAATCGACCAGTAGGTATGAACTTAACGTCTACAACATTGAAGATGTCTCCAATATTTCTCTCAGCAGCGTGATGCGGCGGTCTCTGAAAAAGGATTGCTTACATGTTTAAAGGATGTAAATATGTCCATTCTACACTAATAGGATTATGGGTGAGGTTAGTTTGACGGAGTCCCTCCATATTTCTCGGGAAGTTGAGTCCCCTCTGAGAATTTGACCAACAGTATCGACCATTTAATACATTGATTATGTCTTAGAATTTCCCCTCAGTACGATGAATCGACGATTCCAGTTGTCTCTAATTCCTTCCGCATTGGTTATCTTTTGATTGATATACGACAACCGTTAGGATGAACGGACAAACAATTAAAATTTGTGCAAACTTGCATATGAACATTTCAACCCAATCACTCCCGTGGTGCAATGGTTAGCATGCCCGCCTTGCATATACAAGGTCGTGGGTTCGATTCCTGCTTCGACCGAACACCAACAAGTTTTTCAGCTGTGGATTATCCCACCTCAGTAATGGTGGTGACATTTCTGAGGGTTTCAAAGCTTCTCTAAGTGGTTTCACTGTAATGTAGAACGCCGTTCGGACTCGGCTATAAAAAGGAGGTCCCTTGTCATTGAGTTTAACATGGAATTGGGCAGCACTCAGTGATAAGGGAGAAGTTCACCAATGTGGTATCACAATGGACTGAATAGTCTAAGTGAGCCTGATACATCGGGCTGCCACCTAACCTAACCCAATCACTCAAAACTTATCGTAGCCTCCTTTTAATGATAAAACTATAATAAACTCCAATCAATTTCTGTAAAATTGCGTTGTTTTCATAATTGGCGCCCGAGCATGGCCAACAGGAACCATGGTGCTTTGTAGTACTAAAAATGATGGTAACGGATTTAAACATGTCTGTTCAGAGATCAATTGTATACCCTGACGAACATATACCACATGTTTTAGTGGTACTTTTCTTCTCTCAGATGCAGAGCATACCGTTGTCTATAAGAGGGAGAAGGAATTTGAGGTAAACATAGACTCGACCAGCAGGCATTGCTATTCGTTTCAAAAAACCTTATTAGTCAAATTTATATAAAGGGTGATTCTTTTGAGGTTAGGATTTTCATGCATTAGTATTTGACAGATCACGTGGGATTTCAGACATGGTGTCAAAGAGAAAGATGCTCAGTATGCTTTGACATTTCATCATGAATAGACTTACTAACGAGCCACAACGTCGAATTTTCAGTGAATGGGCCCTAGAAAAGTTGGCAGAAAATCCGCTTTTTTATCGACAAATTTTGTTCAGCGATGAGGCTCATTTCTGGTTGAATGGCTACGTAAATAAGCAAAATTGCCGCATTTGGAGTGAAGAGCAACCAGAAGCCGTTCAAGAACTGCCCATGCATCCCGAAAAATGCACTGTTTGGTGTGGTTTGTACGCTGGTGGAATCATTGGACCGTATTTTTTCAAAGATGCTGTTGGACGCAACGTTACGGTGAATGGCGATCGCTATCGTTCGATGCTAACAAACTTTTTGTTGCCAAAAATGGAAGAACTGAACTTGGTTGACATGTGGTTTCAACAAGATGGCGCTACATGCCACACAGCTCGCGATTCTATGGCCATTTTGAGGGAAAACTTCGGAGAACAATTCATCTCAAGAAATGGACCGGTAAGTTGGCCACCAAGATCATGCGATTTGACGCCTTTAGACTATTTTTTGTGGGGCTACGTCAAGTCTAAAGTCTACAGAAATAAGCCAGCAACTATTCCAGATTTGGAAGACAACATTTCCGAAGAAATTCGGGCTATTCCGGCCGAAATGCTCGAAAAAGTTGCCCAAAATTGGACTTTCCGAATGGACCACCTAAGACGCAGCCGCGGTCAACATTTAAATGAAATTATCTTCAAAAAGTAAATGTCATGGACCAATCTAACGTTTCAAATAAAGAACCGATGAGATTTTGCAAATTTTATGCGTTTTTTTTTTTTTTTTTAAAGTTATCAAGCTCTTAACAAATCACCCTTTACTTCATAAAATAAATAAAAACAATATTTTATACCTGTATCTGATAGAAGAGGTACTAAGAAGTTCAGAAGGAGACATTCAGTATGAAAGAAATATTAATATCGATATTATGATTATATTTAAGGACCCTTTTAAACAAAATTGCTATTGTCCATTATGGGCGCCCGAGCTTGGACTACATATTTTCGTAGATTTTTCAATAATGCAAGTTCCTCGTAAACAAACCACGGAAGGAACTATCCATATTCTCAATATCTTACAATTTTGTTTTTGAAAATGTCCAACTAATCTAATTAAATTTCAAACCAATGTCTAAACTGCTAATCTTATTTACGGCCATGAACAATTGCATCTTCTCTTTCTTATGAAAAACTAATTACTCTAATCTTATATTAGTTTAAGGTAATTTCCTTTCAATTAATGCTGTATACTAGCCGTACGTGATATTTACAAACTAGCATTAAATATTCCCGGAAAGCGGATATAGTGCAGCTGTAAAACAAAAACCAACTCAGTAACCAAATAAACTAAAACTGCCCCTACTACAACAGTCCGGTCAAAATGGTTATTTCATTTCAGTATCTATCTCAGCGCTCACTCTAAAGTATAATAAATCTTAATAAAGCAGGTTAATATTTAAGCATAGTGACACGAAATGTTATTATTACTATCAAATGGTGTTTTTCGTTAATTAGAAAATTAAAAAAAAAAAACGACCAAAGGGTTGCCACAATTTTCAAGGATATGAATGAGGATGATGGCTCAATGGAAGCATGTAATAGCCCGCAAAGTACCTGCCACATATAGTCTTCCATTTACTTAGCTATATTCCATGATAACTAGCTCCAACAACTCCAACTAAACCACCAATGCCAACCCACTGAACATCAACACTCTGGTCATTATCATTTTTCAATGTCCACATCGTTCATTTGTCGTCCTTTGCAAGCGTGTACAACAACTTATGCAAAAGCATGCAAGAACATGCAAAAATTCTAATCTGATTTATGATGAGTTCTAGCAAAGGACACAACCAACACAAAAGAAGAGGACGAAGTTTTTATCTCAGAATTTAATTTGTGAATCTAAGAGAGAATATTCTATCCCATCTCCAGTGCCAGCAGTCCCGTCCCGCTCTCCCAAAACCATTGGTTTGTGTTGACGGGACGCACTTTATTAAATGTCAAAGAGTTAAAATAGTATTAAAACATCTGGTGCTGGACAAAGAGCGAGCTTGGACAAACAGCATTGACGAGGACACACTGTGAGGAATAGTTTGAGGTAAATGTATTTAGTAGAACTAAAAAATCCCAAAATAGTGTTTATAATAACTTTTCGAGTAATATTTCTTACAGATCTGTAGTGGAAAGTACAAGTCGCATTTGTGGTATTCAAGTTTTGCTTTTCGCATATGAAATTTTATCAAATTCAGTCTCATTTTAATACAAGAAATCAAGAAAATATTAAAACACTCATTGTAGATTGGAAAAGTATAAGCAAAGATTGATTATTCAGAATATCTCCTGGGGAATTATGTGCAAATTGCCTCCCACGGACTTATCACAGGACTGGTACCAATGATCCAGCATATCGCAATTTTTTAAATTTCATACAATTTATTAATGTCTGCACTATCTTGAGATTCTTATTTCTTCTGCACATTTAGTGAACCAAACCTACCAGAATACATTTTTATTCAACATATTCCAAAAGTTTTTTCTTCCTGGAGCTATTCGGATGCTCAACAGGAAACAGGATATTAAAAGATTGCCCTAGACTGGTTCATGGGAATCTGTCTTTGGAATCTCCTCCTAAACTCTCCTTGGAATAAGTCAAAATTATGTCCTGAAGTGCAAATTTACCCCTTCAATGACAAATCCATGTTAAAGTCACCGGCCCCTTCGGTACATTTTGATCAGACCTGGGACTGGTCAATACACACCACGAACTAGTCCTAAATTGGACCTGGGGTTAATCCATTTCCCGTATGGATAGAAGCAGTTACCGAGCAGAGATGGTGCCTCCTCAATTAAAATAGCAAGATTTGTTGGTTTTACAATATATGGCAATATCTCGGCACTCGGGGGTATTGTTCTTCACTTAAAGATGGTTTACGGGATGCTGAGAATACATCATGTCTCGGTTTTAAATGGTCCTGATTATTTCACCACTGGCCGGTGGCTTGACAAGGCTGTCAAATGTGATCCCTAGAGTTTTGGATTAATTCCGGAATTATCTCATATTTAGCTGCCTATAACATATACTATTGTCGTCCAGATTGCAAACAACGAGGATTTGGTAGCGAATATGTGTTTAAGGCTAATGTATTTCACATAGAAAGAGAGAGAGAGAGAGAGAGGCGGGATATAGAAACTCTTTATTCGATTCAGGGCTTCAGTAGCTGGATCACTTTTTCCATGAATCCTGGGGCATATCACAGTAGTCTGGTTAAAAGCAGACGTTTCAACATGTGCATTCAAATTTCGTTGGGCCCAGTACATTGGAGGCTTTAGCGATGTTAATAATACCTGAGGTCATTGGCTTCAAGGCCATGAACGCAATGGACGCCTTTGCTTGTTGGTTTATTACTCTTGGATAAATTGTGAACTATTTGAGTGTGCAGCGTAAGTTCGTCAACTCTTTTATTGATCTTAAGATTGCTATACGATTTTCTTATCCCTGGGACGCGGACAAGGACAAACATAAATTGCAACATTGTAATGAGAGAAGTGTGTATATGAATTGATTTCCCTCTAAAATGAAACAAGTCAATCTCAGATTCAGAAATCATTCTGTCTTTAATCCGATTACAGTTCCACCATACCATTCTTGTTGTCCTTTCGTACATTTTGATATAGCTTTCAGAGCAATCTTTAACCGTCCTGTGTCTTTTAACACACACCGTTTTATATATTCACAAATTCTCTCAGATTCCCAGATCGTGATTTTATTCACCCCTGTTAGCCTCACGTTGCTGGTGATAAACTTCATTTCTGTTCAACCTTTCGTGTACAGCACGCAGAGAAGGAATATGATCATCTCAATCATGTTTTGAGGGCAAAATGTTATTTTCGGATGGTGACCATGGAACTTTTTGTCGCAAAAATGTTGTTTTCTCGGCAAACATATACATGGTTGGCGAAGCTAGACATATGCTTTTTTTAGAAAATAACATGGTTGCCGCAAACATGTTACATGTTCTCCGTCCAAAAATAACATTTTGCTCTCGAAACATGGTTGAGGTGATCATATTCCTTCTCTGGGTGAGTAATACAACACTCGGTTTTTGGTTTCATCACCATATTTTTCCACATCAGCTTTCCACCATCTGGGATCAGTACCCTGCAAAATATTCTGATATAATTATCGACACGTCCAAATCGGCTTTTGTATACCCAGAGTAACATCTACGAATTCAGAACCCATTTCGAAACTAGCAACATTTGTCAAGGAGAGGTTTGATTCCTTCTACATAAAAATAAAAATCTTCTCAAGCGATTGCATATGTAGTTTAGCTTGTTCAACTCCTAGGAACTTTGGTTTCATACTCGTATATTAGGACAGCTTGGTTTTTCTGGTCAATAGGCATGATTCCCTTTCTAAATAGCAGGTTAAGACGCTTACGCTTCCTAGATAAATATTGCAACATTGCCTGTCTGCGTGGTATTTACACAATCGTTTCACCCAAGCCTCAGCATAGTTCAAATATTATTGGTTAGACCAGGTCCATAATTTGTAAATGCTGAACCTAGAATAATTTCTGATAAGGACTTTTCTGAATTAAAACAGCATTGCACAAGTTTGCCAACAAATTCGCATCTTCTTCATCACACTCCCAAATTTTCATCCGCCCTTCATCACAACATGTTTCGATCCGCTTTCTTCAAAAGTATTATAACACCGCCTGTTTCCCAAGTCTCAGCATCACGCGCTTCTGGATCTTGTTTCCGACCAGGATATCGTGCAACATAGGCTTTTCTGAATGACTTCGTCACATTCCGCGTCAGCAGTATTGTAAAGCAGAGAGAGACAGTAAACACATCTTACCAAATGACCAATTCTGATGGGTCAAACTTGATTTTATGATGAGTAGACATGGCTGCCTCTTTTTCGACCCGGTCATTTTTAAAGACCTTCTCCACAGCCGGTAACGATCCGCTTTCTTCGAAAGTAATATAACATAGCCTGTGTAGCGTTCGCATGGTCTTTACACAATCCATTCACTCAATTGTGATCATGATGTGATTCAGGATGTTGTGTTTGACCAGTTCCTTATGTAATATATGGTAAACTTTGCATAATTTACCACATATAGACTTTTCTTGATGATTGTATTGCATAAGTTTATCCATAATTGAACTTCTATCTAGCGGTGTTTTCGTCGCATTAAGGAGAGCACGTCCTCACAAAATTCTACAATCTAAAGAATCCATTCGTTGTGGTCTTCATAGTTTTCTAGAACTAGACTCATTTTTGTCCTCATTAAGATTTGATTCACCTTTTTCCCATAGGATTAGAAGTCTGTCCCATTTTTATTCAATATATGGGACATTATTTTTGATCTCGTAGTGATTTCGTTTACCTAATCGGCCATCTTTGCTTAATGGACGGTAAGGTCCTAACCTCACGGGATATACCTTTTGTTTCTTTTCTTTCTTTCCTTCTTATTGGAGTGCCACGATTGCATACTGTGCCGTCGTCACTGAAACCCCTTTCCCAGCACGGTAGTACTATGTCCCTTTTTTGTAGCTTTCCTTCTTCATTTCTTGGCGTCAGTTTTTTTACGATGACATTTTGTGACTAGCATTTGAGACTTGCGTGTAAAGGGTGCAACACTCTTAAATGTATCCAGCATTACTGAGAGAAGATAAAGCGTAGCTTCAAAACAGTCTTGGTATTCGTCAAAACTGGGATATGGGTTCAATCCATACTCCAAGAAACCTTTTCAGGGTAGGTGTTTATCCTACCTCCGTAATGCTGGAGACATTTTGAGTATTTCAAATCTTCTCCAAGTGGTCGCCGTTCGTATTCTGCTATAAAAAGGAGGTCCTTGTTAAGGATAAGAAAGAAGCATACAGGCAATTTAGGAAATTGCCATTGTTTATCGCAATTTAAACATTTTCTTTTTCAGGTTGTCCCATACTGGTTCATAAGGACCTGCCTATAGGGTGGTCTTAGTAAACTATCTCACGACATATCCTTTGGAATGAGTCCAAGCCGTGTATAAATTTAAATTCAATGACATTTTTACCAAAACTTAGACTGATCCATACACATCAGGATCTGATATCGCACCAGTCCTTGTGTTGATCCATTTCCTGTAGGCAATTTCTTCACCAAATAAAAATATTGTGGACTGCCACTATACCCAAGCTAACGTACGAGTAACATAATTTTTAAATTATTACTAACTATTTTAAAACTCTGGCTGCTACTTCAACTCCATAATAGAAGTTATGCAAGCCTAGAAATTCATTTTCAAATGGCAACTATATCGGCAATCATCCAAATATTTTTTTCGGTGTACAGTTTACTGTGTTAGTTGTTCATCAACTTGCTCATCATTTAAAAATCTGAATGGTGTTGCTGTAGCTTTTGATGTGTTTGTTGTTGTTGTTGCTGTTGTTGTTGTTTTTATTTACATTGTTAAGGAGTCGGTTTGATAATCTGTGATGTTGGCTTTTTTTGTTCACACTGCATTGCTTGTCATCTCCCTAGAGTCCTTTGAATCCATTTGCGAGTTTTTGTGCTCATTTCATAGAAGTGAGTGTTTTTATGGCATCTTTCAAGTCAAATTAAAAAGTTTTGTGCCAAACTAATATTCCAAATAGAAAAGAAATAGCTAAAAAGGAAAGAAAGACAGACAGAGAGAGAGGAAAAAAGATATGTTTTAGCTTAAGTTGTCGCAAGGAAACATTGAGTTAGATATGTCACTCCCTCAAGCCTTTTTCTGTTTTTTTTTTGTTTGTTGTGGCCAATGTAGAAACTATCGAACTTATAAAACCCGAAAAAAAGAAAAACAAAAAAGCAAACATTTTAAAAACCACAATTTTAAGTTTTAACCAAAAAACAACAAACGAACACACATACACACTATCCCATTGATAACTTTATTCCCCAAAAGGATCTTTAAAAATTACCAATACTTATACGGGGGTTGCCTTTTTTATATCGGATTCGGGCAATCGTAATGTTGCAATCTGCCAACTGACAGCTTTATTGTAAAGTTTGACATTTTCGAGGTTATACATACTCCGAACGGGGGCTATTTACAATTATGAACTGATATGAACCAATTTATGTCTGATTGGGGATCGGTTTATCTGGGGGCTATATATAACTATAGACCGATATGGACCAAGTTTGGCATGGTTGTTAGCTCCATATACTAGCACAATGTACCAAATTACATCCAAATCATACCAAATTTCAACCTGATCGTATGAAATTTTCTCCTCCAAGAGGCTCCGGAGGTCAAATCTGGGGATCGGTTTATATGGGGGCTATATATAATTATGGGCCGATATGAACCAATTTTTCCATTGCTGTTTGAGACCACACTGTTAGAAAAATATGTTTTTCATATGTTCCGATATAAACAAAATGTGTTTCGGGCACAATTTTTAAACACAATATATTTAAGTGCAAACATGTAATGTTCCTAAACTAACACAAAATGTTTGGGACACATATGTTAATATGTTAGAATATATTATGTTTGGGGCATGAATGTTTCATAAAAATAGTATGTGTGAATGTAAACATATATAAATTTACAAATTTCGAGTAAACATATATATGTTGTGATACTTTATTCAGAGAGCGACAGAGAGAGAGTTAGTATAGAGAAAGAAATAGAGATGGAAACCGGGAGGGTTGAATAAAAAGATATCAACATAACACAGCGAGAGAATGAAATGAGAGCAATTTCTGTGAAACCGCTTGTATGTCGTTTCGGAAAACTGTTTCATTTAATTTGAATATTAGAATGAGTATTCGGAATAAAGAGAATAGACATTCGGAACCAAGAGAATAGACATTTGAAAAAACAGTATATTTGTATTACAGAAAAAGATGCGAAGAACTCAAAAATTTCGTGGAAGTGAAAATTATGTGAGGGAATGAGCACAATATTTTTTGAGGAATTCTTCCAAGCATATACTATTTTTGGACTCAAAATGCTTCCAAACATATAATATGCTCACATAAAACAAACATATTAATGTTTCGGCAGTATCCAATAATATATGTGCTTCCTGCAAACTATGTTTGGAGCATATGTTAGAGAAGCGATTTTTTTTTGAGGGTGCATATACTAACACCACGTACCAAATTTCAACCAGTTCGGGTGAATTTTGTTCCTCACACAAAAGAAATTCCGCAGTTAAAGTAATGTTAAATTTAACTTATTTTTATTACAAAAACAAGTAAGGAAAGCTTAAAGTCGGGCGGGACCGACTATATTATACCCTGCACCACTTTGTAGATCTAAATTTTCGATACCATATCACATCCGTAAAATGTGTTGGGGGCTATATATGAAGGATTGTCCCAAATACATACATTTAAATATCACTCGATCTGAACAGAATTTGATAGACTTCTACAATATCTATAGACTCAAAATTTAAGTCGGCTAATGCACTAGGGTGAAACGCAATGTTAGTAAATATATATATATATATATATATATATATATATATATATATATATATATATATATATATATATATATATATATATATATATATATATATATATATATATATATATATATATATATATATATATATATATATATATATATATATATATATATATATATATATATATATATATATATATATATATATATATATATATATATATATATATATATATATATATATATATATATATATA